>NC_081297.1:112917864-113542864 GCF_030435805.1 Mustela lutreola
ATTTAAAATGACTGGAAACCAAATCAAATCCAATATGTTGCCTAGCAACGACAAGAAACAAACACTTTGTTTCTTAAGCTAACTGACATTAAAACATTACCAAAGATTCCTAAAAATACCTGCCTCAGAGTTCAGTTCTCAGTTAATCTTTTTGGATCACAAACATAATTTTTTCCTGTTGGAACATGTGACATTAAAATTCCTAAGATGCACTTTAGTAATTATCCCAGTTAATTTATTAACTTTTTTGCCATTTCAATCTTCAGATAATTTTAAGTTGCTTTTTTACCGATACTGTAACATGATAAATGAAATGCCTATAAACATATATAACTTAGCAAAGCTTTTGGCTTGGGATGTAATCATAAGGAAGAGGGTATGTAACTGAACACTTTTGGTGCTGCAGTTAGTTGTTGAAGCAAGAAGTGATTCACAGGTGTCTTTTACAAGTGACGTCCCACTATCTGGGTCCTCACCCTGCAAATACATGATTTGTGAGGGAGGAGGAGGGAGTCTTTATATCTCCATCACTCAGAGCAGGATTAGAAGAAGTATGTCTAGCAGATGAAGGCCTTGCCTAAATAGGAAATCTAGAAATCACCTAAACAAATGTGACTCCCGGGAGGGGAGTTGGTTTATACTCCTGCTGTGAGAAATATCAGCCAGTCACTGGTTTTTGAAAATACTTTAAAAATACTGAATACTCTAACAGGAAAAAAATTCTCTTTTGTCTCTTTTGCTTCGGGCTAAATGGAGACAAATCAGGCAGAAAAGATGTAATGCAGATAGAAAAATAAATGCCGTTTATTTAAAGTCAGAGAAATAAAAATAATGATGCTAGCAAATATTTACTAAGCATTTCTTATGTGCTAAGTAACTAGGTAGATGCTCTACATTGAGTCCTCAAAGCTACACTTGAAGCAGGTAGCTAGAGTTATCATGTTAAATGTGAAGAATTAATGGATAGAAAGTATCTTGCCCAAGGTCGCACATGGAAAGTGGCAGAACCAGTTTCAGCCTGAGTCATTCTTGGTTCCAAAGGTCTGGTTCTTTGACCAGGAGAGTACGTTTAAATCCTCATTTATTGTTTGGTAATAGCTAATTGGTTTATATTATTAGGCTCATGTTCTGTTTTGAAATTTTATGAAGACTGCAAGATAATCAAGAGATTAACAAATTACTGGAAACTAGAACATTTGCATTTCGCCTAATTTAACTGAATGAAAGCTATCATCAAAAAATCATAATGAAAGAGTGTCATCTTACACATAGAGGTGACGTGCTAACTCATCTTATTTTTCTACTGTGTTTTATATAATTTTATATAATTTCATTCCCCTAAAGCTTAGCTCCAAACCTTACATATAAGCGCTTGATGAAAAATTGTTGAATGAGTGAAGGCCATTTATATTTGGGTCTTAAATATGATTACTCTTAGTAGTTAAATCTGTGTGTTGACTTTGTCAGGGTCTAGCTGTGGTAGCCACACAGAAGCATTATGAGTCACAGTAATATAAATCTGTCTGTAGTATGTCGTAGCTGCCTTGAGTGCTGTATATATGTTAGCTCATCTAATCCTTCCAATCATCCTGTGAGATGGGGACTAGTGTCCCTATTTTTGGATAGGGAAACTGAGGCAGCAAGAGATTAAGGAATTTGATATTTTTTATATTTTTATTTATTTTTGTCAAGGTCATAAAGCTTGAACCTAGTGCAACCAGGGTACAAACTCAGGCTATCTGACTGCAGAGACATAACTTTGAAAGGGCCAAGAGAAGGAGAATTGGAGGGTTAGTATCAGGTTGCCTGGGAAACAAGTTTGTCATTGCTTTCTTTTCCACTTCATCCAGTCTCATATTCTGCTCCACACCCCATCCCTACTCCTTTCCCTCATTCCCAAGAATTATACTTAAGATGACTGAATCATTTCTCACACAGACAAGGCCACTTTTTTGAGGAAAAGACAGCACTAGTTAGATGGCCTACCATGTGTGAACGCAGACTGCCCTGGAAACTGGGATTTTTGAATCATCATTAATATGTTGTGCCAGTGTTCTGCTTATTTCTTTGTTGTTTGGGGTTTTATGATGTTAACAGAGTAAAACATGTGTACCAATGTAGATTTTGCCAGTCCCTACAGCAGGATATTAAGCTGTCCAGTGGTTTGCTATTTTAAAAAAAGCTACAGGGACACCTGGGTGGCTCACTCAGCTAAGTCTCTGCCTTTGGCTCATATCATGATCCTGGGGTCCTGGGATGGAGTCCTGCATCGGGCTCCTTGCTCAGCAGGGAGCCAGCTTCTCCCTCTCCCTCTGCCTGCTGTTCCCTCTGCTTGTGCTCTTTCTCTCTCTCTGTCAAATAAATAAATAAATAAATAAATAAAACTTTATATAAAAAGCTATAGTGTATAATCTTTTGCCTTCATATTTCACACATATGCATAAGGAAATCTACAGGACCATCTTTGCTAGGCTAAAGAGTATGCATACTTGTAGCTTTGATAGACATTGTTATATTATACTTCAAAGAGGTTTTACCAATACCCACTCAACATGCTTGAGAGTGTGTGTTCCCAATACTCTTGCCAGCAGAGTATGCAATAAATCATTTGGGTCTTTGCCTACATGATAGGTAAAAAATGATATTTCAATGTGAAGTATATTTGCATTTCTCTCATTTTTAATTTCCTTTTCTATGAGCTATTTGTATTCTTTCCTACTGTTTTTTCTTTTGGTTAGATGGCTTTGCTATTTGATTTGTGTATGCCCTTAATACAGACTTTTGTGATACTTGTTGAAATATCTTTTCCAAGTCTATCATTTGTCTTTTCATTTTGTTTATAATAGTTTTTGCTATGCAGAAATTTTTACTTTCTTAGAGTAGTATTTATTTGTTCAGTTATACTTTTTGGTTTTGAGTAATACTTAGAAAGTCTCCCACACTCTAAGGTTGTATTTTTGTTTAAAATCACACTGTAATTTCTTCCAATTCATCTGAAATTTATTTTGTATACTGGTCCTACAGATAGAATAAACTTGTTTTCCAGATGACTACCCAGTTTCCCAACATCAGTTATTAATCCATCGTTCCCCTCCATTTGTAATGCTACTTTCATTACATACAAATTCTGGTATATATTTGGCCCTAATTCTGGGTTTTTCATCATGCATCCTAGTCATGTGCAGGTACAGATTGTTTTAGTTATTACAGCTTTATAATATCTTTTAAATATCTAAGCAGGCTATTTCCTCCACTCTGCCTTTTTTCCCCCAGAATTCTCCTGTTCTTTCATGTTTATTTTATATATTAATTTTAGAATTATCTTGTCTAATTATAAAAAGCATATAGTTATTTAATGAGTATGTTAATTTTTAAATTATAGCAGAGAAAATTGGTGTTCTTATTACACTGTGTGCTCCTGTCTGAGAATGTCATAAGCCTTTCCAACTGTCCAAGTCCTGTTTAGACTTCTTTCTCGGTGTTTAAAAAATTCCCTTGATGTGGATCTTGCTAATTTTATTTATATTTATTCCTTTGAACTTTTTCTTTTACTGTTGCTATTACAAATGCAATTTTCTTTCATTGTATTTCCAAACATAGTATTGTGTGAATATGTGAAAGTTTGTTTTATTTTTATTTTTTTGGTACTTTTTCTTTAACATATATTATTTATTTCAGGATACAGATCTGTAATTCATCAGTCTTATACAATTCACAGTGCTTACCATAGCACATACCCTTTCTAATGTCCATCACCAGGTCACCCCATCCCTCTTTTCCTCCTCCCCTCCAGCAACCCTCAGTTTGTTTCCTGAGATTAAGAGTCTCTTATGGTTTGTCTCCCTCTCTGGTTTCATCACATTTCATTTTTCCTTTGCTTCCCCCATGATCCTCTGCCTTGTTTCTCAAATTCAAACCCGCTTTATGCTCAGTGTGCGTTCTGCTTGAGATCCTCTCTTTCCCCCTTCTTCGGCTCCTACCCACCCCCCAATGCTGATCTGTCTCTCTCAAAATAAAATAAATCTAAAAAAAAAAAGAATGACTTATGAACACACACACACATCCCCAATTCAAAACTATATAAAACAAATTCTCTCTTTCCAAAAACCATAGTTATTTTTAGAGCTATTCAAATATGGGGTGCTTGGATGGCTCACATTGGTTGAGTGTCTGACTTGGTTTTGGCTTAGGTCATGATCTTATGGGTAATGGGATTGAGCCCTGCATTGGGCTCTGTATTCACCCTGGAGCCTACTTTAAAGATTCCCTCCATCTACCCCTCCCCCTTCTCTCTCTCTTTCTTTCAAATAAATAAATAAATAACTCAGAAAATAAAGTTATTGGGCGCCTGGGTGGCTAAGTGGGTTAAGCCGCTGCCTTTGGCTCAGGTCATGATCTCAGGGTCCTGGGATCGAGTCCCGCATCGGGCTCTCTGCTCAGCAGGGAGCCTGCTTCCCTCTCTCTCTCTCTCTGCCTGCCTCTCCGACTACTTGTGATTTCTCTCTGTCAAATAAATAAATAAATAAATCTTAAAAAAAAAAAAAGAAAATAAAGTTATTATAATATAGATGTTTATACACAGCATAGATATAATATGTTAATCTTTTTTTAAAAATTTTTTATTTTTTATAAACATATAATATATTTTTATCCCCAGGGGTACAAGTCTGTGAATCGCCAGGTTTACACACTTCACAGCACTCACCATAGCACATACCCTCCCCAATGTCCATAACCCCACACCCCTGCTCCCAACCCCCCTCCCCCCAGCAACCCTCAGTTTGTTTTGTGAGATTAAGAGTCACTTATGGTTTGTCTCCCTCCCAATCCCAACTTGTTTCATTCATTCTTCTCCTACCCACTTAAGCCCCCATGTTGCACCACCACTTCCTCATATCAGGGAGATCATATGATAGTTGTCTTTCTCTGCTTGACTTATTTCGCTAAGCATGATACCCTCTAGTTCCATCCATGTTGTCGCAAATGGCAAGATTTCATTTCTTTTGATGGCTGCATAGTATTCCATTGTGTATATATACCACATCTTCTTGATCCATTCATCTGTTGATGGACATCTAGGTTCTTTCCATAGTTTGGCTATTGGGACATTGCTGTTATAAACATTTGGGTGCACGTGCCCCTTCGGATCACTACATTTGTATCTTTGGGGTAAATACCCAGTAGTGCAATTGCTGGGTCATAGGGCAGTTCTATTTTCAACATTTTGAGGAACCTCCATGTTGTTTTCCAGAGTGGCTGCACCAGCTTGCATTCCCACCAACAGTGTAGGAGGGTTCCCCTTTCTCTGCATCCTTGCCAGCATCTGTCATTTCCTGATTTGTTAATTTTAGCCATTCCTGACTGGTGTGAGGTGGTATCTCATTGTGGTTTTGATTTGTATTTCCCTGATGCCAAGTGATGTGGAGCACTTTTTCATGTGTCTGTTGGTCATCTGGATGTCTTCTTTGCAGAAATGTCTGTTCATGTCCTCTGCCCATTTCTTGATTGGATTATTTGTTCTTTGGGTGTTGAGTTTGCTAAGTTCTTTATAGATTTTGAACACTAGTCCTTTATCTGATATATTGTTTGCAAATATCTTCTCCCATTCTGTCAGTTGTCTTTTGGTTTTGTTAACTGTTTCCTTTGCTGTGAAAAAGCTTTTGATCTTGATGAAATCCCAATAGTTCATTTTTGCCTTTGCTTCCCTTGCCTTTGGCAATGTTCCTAGAAGATGTTGCTGCAGCTGAGGTCGAAGAGGTTGCTGCCTGTATTCTCCTCAAGGATTTTGATGGATTCCTTTCTCCCATTGAGGTCCTCATCCATTTTGAGTCTATTTTCGTGTGTGGTGTAAGGAAATGGTCCAATTTCATTTTTTTGCATGTGGCTGTCCAATTTTCCCAGCACCATTTATTGAAGAGGCTGTCTTTTTTCCATTGGACATTCTTTCCTGTTTTGTCGAAAATTAGTTGACCATAGAGTTGAGGGTCTATTTCTGGACTTTCTATTCTGTTCCATTGATCTATGTGTCTGTTTTTGTGCCAGTACCATGCTGTCTTGTAATAGAGCTTGAAGTCCGGAATTGTGATGTCACCAACTTTGGCTTTCTTTTTCAGTATCCCTTTGGCTATTTGAGGTCTTTTCTGGTTCCATATAAATTTTAGGATTATTTGTTCCATTTCTTTGAAAAAGATGGATGGTACTTTGATAGGAATTGCATTAAATGTGTAGATTGCTTTAGGTAGCATAGACATTTTCACAATATTTATTCTTCCAATCCAGGAGCATGGAACATTTTTCCATTTCTTTGTGTCTTCCTCAATTTCTTTCATGAGTACTTTATAGTCTTCTGAGTATAGATTCTTTGCCTCTTTGGTTGGGTTTATTCCTAGGTATCTTATGGTTTTGGGTGCAATTGTAAATGGGATTGACTCCTTAATTTCTCTTTCTTCTGTCTTGTTGTTGGTGTAGAGAAATGCAATTGATTTCTGTGCATTGATTTTTATATCCTGACACTTTACTGAATTCCTGTACAAGTTCTAGCAGTTTTGGAGTGGAGTCTTTCGGGTTTTCCACATATAGTATCATATCATCTGCGAAGCGTGATAGTTTGACTTCTTCTTTACCGATTTGGATGCCTTTGATTTCCTTTTGTTGTCTGATTGCTGAAGCTAGGACTTGTAGTACTATGTTGAATAGTAGTGGTGATAATGGACATCCCTGCCGTGTTCCTGACCTTAGCAGAAAAGCTTTCAGTTTTTCTCCATTGAGAATGATATTTGCGGTGGGTTTTTCATAGATGGCTTTGATAATATTGAGGTATGTGCCCTCTATCCCTACACTTTGAAGAGTTTTGATCAGGAAGGGATGCTGTACTTTGTCAAATGCTTTTTCAGCATCTATTGAGAGTATCATATGGTTCTTGTTCTTTCTTTTATTGATGTGTTGTATCACATTGAATGATTTGCGGATGTTGAACCAACCTTGCAGACGTGGAATAAATCCCACTTGGTCGTGGTGAATAATCTTTTTAATGTACTGTTGAATCCTATTGGCTAGTATTTTGGTGAGAATTTTCGCATCCGTGTTCACCAAGGATATTGGTCTATAGCTCTCTCTCTTTTTTTTTAAAAGCTTTTATTTATTTTGACAGACAGAAATCACAGGGAGGCAGAGAGGCAGAGAAAGAGGAAAGGAAGCAGGCTCCCTACTGAGCAGAGCCCGATGTGGGGCTCGATCCCCGGACCCTGGGATCATGACCCGAGCTGAAGGCAGAGGCTTTAAACCTCTGAGGCACCCAGGTGCCCCTATAGTTCTCTTTTTTGATGGGATCCTTCTCTGGTTTTGGGATCAAGGTGATGCTGGCCTCATAAAATGAGAAGTTTTCCTTCCATTTTTATTTTTTGGAACAGTTTCAGGAGAATTGGAATTAGTTCTTCTTTAAATGTTTGGTAGAATTCCCCAGGAAGCCGTCTGGCCCTGGGCTTTTGTTTGTTTGGAGGTTTTTAATGACTGTTTTTTAATGACCAATAACCTTATTGGTTATGGGTCTGTTCAGGCTTTCTATTTCTTCCTGGTTCAATTGTGGTAGTTTATATGTTTCTAGCAATGCATCCATTTCTTCCAGATTATCAAATTTGTTGGCGTAGAGTTGCTCATAGTATGTTCTTATAATTGTTTGTATTTCTTTGGTGTTAGTTGTGATCTCTCCTCTTTCATTCATGATTTTATTTATTTGGGTCCTTTCTCTTTTCTTTTTGATAGTCTGGGCTGGGGTTTATCAATCTTATTAATTCTTTCAAAGAACCAGCTCTAGTTTCATTGATTTGTTCTATTGTTTTTTTGGTTTCTATTTCATTGATTTCTGCTCTGATCTATATGATTTCTCTTCTGCTGGGTTTAGGGTTTCTTTCTTGTTCTTTCTCCAGCTCTTTTAGGTGTAGGGTTAGGTTGTGTACCTGAGACCTTTCTTGTTTCTTGAGAAAGGCTTGTACCGCTATATATTTTCCTCTCAGGACTGCCTTTGTTGTGTCCCACAGATTTTGAACTGTTGTGTTTTCATTATCATTTGTTTCCATAAGTTGTTTCAATTCTTCTGTAATTTCCTGGTTGACCCATTCATTCTTTAGAAGGATGCTGTTTAGTCTCCATGTATTTGGGTTCTTTCCAAACTTCTTCTTGAGGTTGAGTTCTAGCTTCAGAGCGTTGTGGTCTGAAAATATGCAGGGAATGATCCCAATCTTTTGTTACAGGTTGAGTTTTGATTTAGGACCGAGGATGTGATCTATTCTGGAGAATGTTCTATGTGCACTAGAGAAGAATGTGTATTCTGTTGCTTTGGGATGAAATGTTCTGAATATATCTGTGATGTCCATCTGGTCCAGTGTGTCATTTAAGGCTTTTATTTCCTTGTTGATCTTTTGCTTGGATGATCTGTCCATTTCAGTGAGGGGAGTGTTAACATCCCATACTATTATTGTATTAGTGTTGTGTTTCTTTGATTTTGTTATTAATTGGCTTATATAGTTGGCTGCTCCCACGTTAGGGGCATAGATATTTAAAATTGTTAGATCTTCTTGTTTGACAGACCCTTTGAGTATGATGTAGTGTCCTTCCTCATCTCTTATTATAGTCTTTGGCTTAAAATCTAATTGATCTGATATAAGGATTGCCACTCCTGCTTTCTTCTGATGTCCATTAGCATGGTAAATTCTTTACCACCCCCTCACTTTAAATCTGGAGTCGTCTTCGGGTTTATTTTATTTTTTTATTTATTTAAAAGATTTTATTTATTTATTTGACAGACAGAGATCACAAGTAGACAGAGAGGCAGGCAGAGAGAGAGAGAGAGAGAGAGGGAAGCAGGCTCCCCGCTGAGCAGAGAGCCCGATGCCGGGCTTGATCCCAGGACCCTGAGATCATGACCTGAGCCGAAGGCAGCAGCTTAACCCACTGAGCAACCCAGGCTCTCTGTCTTTGATTTAAAATGAGTTTCCTGTAGGCAACATATATATGGGTTTTGTTTTTTTATCTATTCTGATACCCTGTGTCTTTTGATTGGGGCATTTAGCCCATTAACATTCAGGGTAACTATTGAGAGATATGAATTTAGTGCCATTGTATTGCCTGTAGGTGACTGTTACTGTATATTTTCTTTGTTTCTTTCTGATCTACTACTTTTAAGCTCTCTCTTTGCTTAGAGGAGCCCTTTCAATATTTTCTTTAGAGCTGGTTTGGTGTTTGCAAATTCTTTCAGTTTTTGTTTTTCCTGGAAGCTTTTAATCTCTCCTTCTATTTTCAATGATAGCCTAGCTGGATATAGTATTCTTGGCTGCATGTTTTTCTCGTTTAGTGCTCTGAATATATCATGCCAGCTCTTTCTGGCCTGCCAGGTCTCTGTGGATAAGTCTCATGCCAATCTAATATTTTTACCATTTTACGTTACAGACTTCTTTTCCCGGGCTGCTTTCAGGATTTTCTCTTTGTCACTAAGTCTTGTAAATTTTACTATTATGTGATGGGGTGTGGGCCTATTCTTATTGATTTTGAGGGGCATTCTCTGCACCTCCTGAATTTTGATGCTTGTTCCCTTTGCCATATTGGGGAAATTCTCCCCAATAATTCTCTCCAGTATACCTTCTGCTTCCCTCTCTCTTTCTTCTTCTTTGGAGTCTCAATTATTCTAATGTTGTTTCGTCTTATGGTGTCACTTATCTCTTGAATTCTCCCCTCGTGGTCCAGTAGCTGTTTGTCCCTCTTTTGCTCAGCTTCTTTATTCTCTGTCATTTGGTCTTCTATGTTGCTAATTCTTTCTTCTGCCTCATTTATCCTAGCAGTGAGAGCCTTCATTTTTTATTGCACCTCATTAATAGCTTTTTTGATTTCAACTTGGTTAGATTTTAGTTCTTTTATTTCTCCAGAACGGGCCTTTATATCTCCCAAGAGGGTTTCTCTAATATTTTCCATGCCTTTTTTGAGCCTGGCTACAGCCTTGAGAATTGTCATTCTGAACTCTAGATCTGACATATTAACAATGTCTGTATTGATTAGGTCCCTAGCCTTCGGTACTGCCTCTTGTTCTTTTTTTTTGTGGTGAATTTTTCCGCCTTCTCATTTTGACCAGATAAGAGTATACGAAGGAGCAAGTAAAATACTAAAAGTGTGGCAGCAACCCCAGGAAAATATGCTTTAACCAAATCAGAAGAGATCCCTAATCGTGAGGGGGGAGAAAGGGGATAAAAAGAGGTTCAGAACGAAGGAAAGAAAAAACAAAACAAAACAAGAAACAAAACAAAATAAAAAAAGAAAGAAAAGAATTAAAAAAAGGAAATGAATAAAGAAAAGTATAAAAAAGAAAAAAATATATATTAGGTAAACTAGTTAAAAAAGCGTTAAAAAAGAAAAGGGTAAAAGTTAAAATAATTTTAGCAGAAGAAGAGAAAAAAAATGAAAAAAAAATTAATTAACTGCAAGACTAAAGAATCATAGGGAGAAAGCCATGAGTTCCGTGCTTTGCTTTCTCCTCCTCTGGAATTCTGCTGCTCTCCTTGGTATTGAAACTGCACTCCTTGGTAGGTGAACTTGGTCTTGGCTGGATTTCTTGTTGATCTTCTGGGGGAGAGGCCTGTTGTAGTGATTCTCAAGTGTCTTTGCCCAAGGAGGAATTATCAGGGGCTGGGCTGAGTAATCCGCTCGGGTTTGCTTTCAGGAGCTTTTGTTCCCTGAGCGCTTTCCGTAGAGTTCTGGAGGACGGGGATACAAATGGCGGCCTCCTGGTCTCCGGCCTGGAGGAGCCGAGAGCCTGGGGCCCCACTCCTCAGTGAGCCCACAGAGAACAGTGCCCAGTAACTCCCGTCTGACTGACCTCCGGCCGCGCTCTGAGCTCACCGAGCCTGCGACTTGTTCAAGGTAACTCAGAGCTCTGAACTCACTTTCGGCTCTGTCTCTGTAGCCAGCTTCCTCCTTCTAATTCCTGTAAGCTCTGTGACACTCAGACACCCCCGATCCTTCTGTGACCTTGGAGGACCTGAGGCCACGCTGACCCCACGTGGACTTCACTCTGGTTTAGCCTCTGGAGCGATGTCCCTCAGCCAAACAGACTTTTAAACGTCCTGATTTTGTGCTCCATTGTTCCACCGCTTGCCGGGAGCCGGCCCCTCCCCCCGGGGGTCTATCTTCCCCTCGCTTTGGATTCACTTCTCTGCCAGACCTACCTTTCAGAAAGTGGTTGTTTTTCTGTTTCTAGAATTGCTGTTTTTCTCTTCGATCTGCGGATGGATTTGCAGGTGTTTGCAATCTTTAGATAAGCTATCTAGCTGATCTCCTGCTAGCTGAAGTAGTCTCAGCCTGCTACTTCTCTGCCATCTTGACTCCTCCCCTAATATGTTAATATTTGGACTTGAATATTCAGATAAATATGTATAAGAATTCAATATCCATTCATCACATATATATTATTATTTGTATATTTCTTTAAGTTAGCACTTGGCTTTCCTTCCATTATAGTTGGGCAGTGAATTGTCTCTAATTTATTAGGAAGAATACTTTTTTCAGCAAGCTGGTAAAGGCAAGAGAATGCCAATTTAAATTTGCTTCCTTTCCCCCGCCCCCACCATCTTCTCTCCCTCCTCAAGGTATGTCCGTGATATCAGTTGATACATTCTAACTTCTTTCAGAAAAGAAAAGGGGAAAAAAAACCCAAAACACCCAACAACCAAACATGCATTGTTCAAGCTCCTTGGGTTCCTTTAGTTTCAGAGAAAAATTTAGGGAATTCTTTCTCTCTTTGGTATCATCTTTTTGGATTCAGATTATGTTTGCTCAGTTTATTCTATAATTAAGAAAGGAGAAGCATTTTCCTTTTTGGTAACCAGTGTGTTTTATCCCACATCATTCTGTAGCTATTGTAGTGAAATAGAAAGAGTTTTGTGTTCAATGACATGGCCTTCTTCTTACCCACAGTTGTTATCCCTCTTACTGACAATGTTTTGCCATTCTTTTCAGTCTCCCCTGGGCTCCCATGCCTCAGTTAAAATTTTTTTTTTCTTTTTTCCTTTCTTGGTGACGGTACCAAGATGGCTGCCAGAGGCAGAGGTGTTGACACATAAGTGATGTGCTAAGGCCGTTAGCTAGCAGTTGCCTATTGCTCACATCTTTTTTTTTTTTTTTCTTTTTCCTTTTTTTTCCCTGAGCAAAGCTGACTTTATTTAATTTCTGCCCCGAATGAGGTTTTTAGACTATGTGGGGAAAATATCTTTGGTAAGAGAAAACAAACAAAATTAAAACAAAAAAACAAAAAAACCAAACACGAAGGGTTTTTCCCTTACAGTCCAAAATCTTTGTGATGATTTTGTTTCTGAAGATAATTTTAGAAAATCATCTCCATACCATAAGAACACAAATTTGTCCTTGTTCTTGACAGCCTTAAGTGTTCAAGATGAGGACTTCTCAAACAAGTAGCTTAACATGAAATGATTATGAATGTTTGGAAATTCCATGCTAAATATGTGGAGAGGAAATTGTCACTATGTTAGAAGGGTGGACTGAAGGTACTCTACTTTCAAAGGAAACATGATCTATGCACTAAGTGGGAAATGCAAGTAGGATGTGATTCTTCTGGCCACATAGTGCCATAAGGCAGGCTTGCAAATCAGACAGATTGGATGGGAACTCTAGCTACACAAAATACAAGGATCTTGAGCTTGGGTACATCTCTTAATCTCTCTAGATCTCAGCCTCTTCGATCATCTGAAGTGTGTGTGTGTGTGTGTGTGTGTGTGTGCACATGCCTGTGTGTAAATGCTTACTTTGTCAAATCAGCTAAGATATATAAATACACCAAACCAAGTGCTTAAAAAATAGTAGATACTATTTTAAGTTTAAAAACTGGGTATATTTTAAGTTTAAAAACTGGGCATGTTGGGGCGCCTGGGTGGCTCAGTGGATTAAGCCACTGCCTTCGGTTTGGGTCATGATCTCAGGGTCCTGGGATCTTGTCCCGCATCGGGCTCTCTGCTCGGCGGGGAGCCTGCTTCCTCCTCTCTCTCTCTGCCTGCCTCTCTGCCTACTTGTGATCTCTCTCTGTCAAATAAATAAATAAATAAAATCTTTAAAAAAAAATAAAAACTGGGCATGTTAAGAGTGTATTAAGTGACACATAGATCAATGGAACAGAATAGAGAGCCCAGAAATAGACCCTCAAATCTATGGTCAACTAATCTTCGACAAAGCAGGAAAGAATGTCCAATGGAAAAAAGACAGCCTTTTCAATAAATGGTGCTGGGAAAATTGGACAGCCACATGCAGAAAAATGAAATTGGACCATTTCCTTACACCACACACAAAAATAGACTCAAAATGGATGAAGGATCTCAATGTACGAAAGGAATCCATCAAAATCCTTGAGGAGAACACGGGCAGCAACCTCTTCGACCTCTGCCGCAGCAACATCTTCCTAGGAACAACGCAAAAGGCAAGGGAAGCAAGGGAAAAAATGAACTACTGGGATTTCATCAAGATCAAAAGCTTTTGCACAGCAAAGGAAACAGTTAACAAAATCAAAAGACAACTGACAGAATGGGAGAAGATATTTGCAAACGACATATCAGATAAAGGACTAGTGTCCAGAATCTATAAAGAACTTAGCAAACTCAACACCCAAAGAACAAATAATCCAATCAAGAAATGGGCAGAAGACATGAACAGACATTTCTGCAAAGAAGACATCCAGATGGCGAACAGACACATGAAAAAGTGCTCCATATCACTCGGCATCAGGGAAATACAAATCAAAACCACAATGAGATATCACCTCACACCAGTCAGAATGGCTAAAATCAACAAGTCAGGAAATGACAGATGCTGGCGAGGATGCGGAGAAAGGGGAACCCTCCTACACTGTTGGTGGGAATGCAAGCTGGTGCAGCCACTCTGGAAAACAGCATGGAGGTTCCTCAAAATGTTGAAAATAGAACTGCCCTATGACCCAGCAATTGCACTATTGGGTATTTACCCTAAAGATACAAATGTAGTGATCCAAAGGGGCACATGCACCCGAATGTTTATAGCAGCAATGTCCACAATAGCCAAACTATGGAAAGAACCTAGATGTCCATCAACAGATGAATGGATCAAGAAGATGTGGTATATATACACAATGGAATACTATGCAGCCATCAAAAGAAATGAAATCTTGCCATTTGCGACAACATGGATGGAACTAGAGCGTATCATGCTTAGCGAAATAAGTCAAGCAGAGAAAGACAACTATCAATATGATCTCCCTGATATGAGGAAGTGGTGATGCAACATGGAGGCTTAAGTGGGTAGAAGAAGAATAAATGAAACAAGATGGGATTGGGAGGGAGACAAACCATAAGTGACTCTTAATCTCACAAAACAAACTGAGGGTTGCCGGGGGGAGGGGGTTTGGGAGAAGGGGGTGGGATTATGGACATTGGGGAGGGTATGTGATTTGGTGAGTGCTATGAAGTGTGTAAACCTGGTGATTCACAGACCTGTACCCCTGGGGATAAAAATATATGTTTATAAAAAATAAAAAATTAAAAAAAAAAAGAGTGTATTAAGTGTACTATAAACATTAAAAAACCTGGAACGTGTTAAGTACCACCACAGAGTCAAATAAGTAGGCATTTAATTTGGCTACATTGAGCTTTTTTATCAGTGAGATATTAGTGCTATGAAGACAAAATAATGTGTGGACCATCTCTTTGGGAGCAAAATTTTGTGCCAGCTGTCCATCAAAGAGGAAGATTTCAAACAACTAGTCTTTCTAAAACTACTGCTGCCATAAACCAAAGGAAGGTTTTCATATTTGTAGAGTGACAACAAAGGTTGGCTGGATATCATGTCAACAGGAATTTACTAAGTGTATGGAAATGCTCAGTTTGCTTCTCCGAGGAGTTTGTTTTCTCGTTAGAGAAATCAAGATATCCATGCATAAAGCAATGAAACCCAGCCTTGTACTGAATTGAATTATGTACTAAATTCCAAAGTGTGTTTCCAAATGGAAAAGATTCCAAAGCCAAATAAGAGTGCCTGTCCAGATGTTATGAAGAGCTATTGCCTCTGGTTGCCTGAGATCACTGTCCACCTTCTCTGCCTACTTCTTTTGGACAGTAGCTCGTCAGCAACAATCACATGGTTGTGGGAGGGACAATCAATCATTTTTTTCCCAACTTGCTCTTTATACACTCTCAACCCTGCCCTCATCCGGAGATGGGTAAGTGACTTGATTATTCTAGCCTGTCACCCTCTTGCTCACAAGGATCAGTCATAATTAGGGAATGATTCTGGCCGGGCTAGACATAGTACTTTCCTGAATATCTTTTGTTGTTTTTTGTTTTGTTTTGTCTTGTTTTCCTTTTTTGAAATTTTTAATTGTTTTCTTTAAAATTATAAATCATTGAAGAGATTATTTAGATTTATTACATTAATATTTCTTTTTTCTTAAGATTTTTCTCTTTGTACATTTATTTATTTCTTATTTTTTTATTATGTTAGTCACCATACAGTCCATCATTAGTTTTTGATGTAGTGTTCCATGATTCATTGTTTGTGTATAACACCCAGTGCTCCATGCAATCTGTGACCTCTTTAATACCCATCACGAGGCTCACCCTTCCCTCCACCCCCCTCCATTCTAAAACCCTCAGTATCTTTTGAACTGAAATTGGGGATTTATTTTTTCTCTTTTTGGTGGTGAAGCAAGTGAGATGTGAGCCTGGAAGTGCTAATATACACAGTTGCAGCTTCATGGAGAAAATATGATTGTGAGAATGATGGCAATGGTTAGAGAAAGGTAGAGATACCAAAGGGAGAGGGACAGAGGGACAGTGAGGCCCTGGTTCCCTTTGTCATTGACCCTGAGATTTGGATTGGATTCTTGTCATCCTTAGTTAAAGAGTCCTAAGTTATGTGATGCCATCCTGTGAACATTGCTTACCTCATTTACCTATTTTGGGCAGCAGGGTAATGAGAGCAGATCCCATTTAAATGTGGGTTGCACTCCTTTCCGTAACCATTTTCAAAGGAATCCCTTTAAATGAGAAAAAATTGTGTGTGTATATGTAATATTCAGCCATGAGAAAGAAAAAAATTCTGCTATTTATGACAACATGGCGTGGGGGAATCAGGGAGATGTTGTTTAAAGGGCAAACTTGCAACTAGGAGATAAATAAGTTCTGGAGATCTAATGCACAACCTAGGGATCATTGTTAACAATACTGTACTGTAAACTTCAAAGTTGCTAAGAGACTAGTCTTTAATTGTTCTCAGCACAAAAAGGAATTTTATTTATGTGACATGATAAAGGTACTAGCTCATGTTACTACAGTAATCATACTGCATACATAAAAATCAATCAAATAAAAGATTAGTTTAAAAGAACCACAGGTGCCTTGTTAGCACAGTAGGTAGCACGTCAGTCTCATAAAAGAACCTCAATGAGTATTAATTGAATTTATATAATTGAATATATGGCCTCCATCTTCTAGTATTAAGCAGAATACTGTTGGTTTCACCACTTATGGGCCTTACTGCTTTGGTTTATTTTGCTCTACTTTACACAGCTTTAAAATATATATAATGATTATACATGACTTATCTAAGAGATAGTATAGGATAATGGTTAAGAACATAGTCTCTGGTAAAAAGAATTTCTATAGTCAAATTCTGCCTTTATAGGATTTACAGAACTTGTTTGTGGTTTATTGGGACCTGGGGCAAGTTACTTAACCTTCAGATGTCTTGGTTTCCTTATTTGTAAAATGGTGGTAAAAGTAAGATTGTGTGTGATGCATGTTTAGTGAGTTCATGTGTTTAAAGCTGTTCACATAACAAGTACTAAGTGTTAATATGTATTATAATGACATTATTCAGTTGTAACTGGATTAAATACAATCCACATCACAATACCTTCATCATGATTAGCCCTCAGTAAATATTAATTTATGTGGCTGTGAATATTTGGGTCTAGTTCCAGCTCTGTACTGACAGTTGGCATACCGCCGTCACATTAATCTTATTAAAGTCACATTTTGTCATGTTTTGCTTATGCTAAACACAATCAGAAGCCACCTATTATCTGTAGATTGTTGTCCTTTTCAGACCATTTCTATCCTAATCATTTTCATCTATTCCCCAGGATCACCTCACATGATCATTGCACTTATTTGAAAGATTTTTCTCGTCTCATTATATGTCAAGATCTCATTATATGTGAGGAGTCTGAGATTTTCCCTAACTTGCAAGCTAACAAATTAGCCTACCACTACTTCATGGGTTTTGGCAGAAGATGTGACATTTCTGAGTCATTACAGTGCAACAAACAGCATGAGCCTCATGTTTACACCGGTTGTCCTCAATCCAGAAATCCCCTGGGAGGGGGATGCAGAAGGGCTCAGGTGGGTGTTCTGCATGCAGTGGCTGAGGAACTTCAAGCTTAGGGTACCCAATATTCTTTGATTGGAAATCAAAACTCAATAAATGGTAATTTCATAAAGCTTAGTTGCAAGGTAGAATCTGAACCCATATTTTTTAACAGTGTTTCACTAAAAACAGGTCCTGATTTCATGGCCCTGATCAGTTGGGGACTGAGACTGAGAACCCCTATATAGTGCCAAACTAATATCAGAGTTTGATGTGAACTTTTGTTTTGTTTTGTTTTGAGAGAGGGTGCAAGTGGTAAGAGGGGCAGAGAGAGAATTTTAAGCAGGTTCTACACTCAGTGCAAAGCCAGACATGGGGCTTGATCTCTTGACCCTGAGATCAGCAACCCCTGAGGTCGGGACCCTGAGATCAGGACCTGAGCTGAAATCAAGAGTCAGATGTTTAGCTGACTGAGCCACCCAGGTGCCACCTTGATATGAAAATCTCCCTCTGTGTTTTAATCCAGAGCATTACTGTCTCTTATTACCATTGTTTCATTACAATTTTATAAAACTAGCCTGGAGTCTCATTTTTTTAATAAGTGAATTCCACCCAGGATCACAGTTATATTTTTAGTCTTTTTCTAAATGCCAACATTAGTCATTAGATAGAAGACCTGGTCATGAACCAGGCCATTGGATGACTCAAGACTCCATCACTTGACCTCATACTGAAAATATGAGAGCCAAACAGAGTTTGTTTGACAAGCAGCACTGTAGCAGTGTTTTCTGCTTTTCAGTTTCACTGTACAGGAAAACATAGTCAGTTCTAAAATACTGGTTTTTCTTTTTTTTGGGCCAGTGGCCATGTTGCTTTTTATTGAGAATGGTCCAGTTGTAAAAATCTCCGCTGGGGAAGTGGTTCTAATTGAATGCCAACACCACATTTTATGGCCTGCTAAGGCCAACAGATTCCAATTAACTGGTGTCAGAATGAATTTCTCTAATTATTACTTTAATTTGGCCACTTCCTTGCTTAAAAGAATTCTTTGGAGTATATATTCAAGCCTTTTTAATCTGGCCAAATTCCTTTTTATGAACATCCCTGCAAGAACCATATACTATAATTACACTGGTCTACTTTCTTTTCTTTAACTCTTCATTCCCTTACTTGTTTTTCTTTTTTTTAGTTCTATTCTTATGTATCTTATAGTATTTTCTTTGAGTGGAATGTTTTCTTCTGTTATGGTATCCAATGGATTATTACTGATGCTTAAGAATACGCCATTGGTTTTTGTATGTAGCCCTTTTCGACATAAATTTGCTGACTCTCTTTAAATTGAAATGGCTGGATTTAGAGACTATTGAATTTTCTGTGTGCATAACCATATTTTCTACAAACACATGACAGTTAGGCCTCTTTATTTCCAATTATTATGCCAAATAATTTCATTGGCTTGCATTTACTAGAACTTATACTAAAATGTTCAGTAGAAGTAGTGATAGTGGGTAGTCTTGTCTTTTTTCCCAACATTTAAAAGAATGTGTCTCAAATTTCATCATTAAGCTACTTCATGAATAACTATATATGTGAGTCAGCATTCCAGATGGTTAAGAACTAGGACTCTGGACCCACTTGCCTGGATTTAAATTCCAGCTCTGTCACTTCCGGCTGTGTTACATTGGATACATTAACCCTCACTCAATTTTCTCATGTATAAGATAGGGCATGATAGCATCCTATCATAGGGTTGTTGTAAAAGTTCAATGAATTAATACTTGTAAAGTGCTTAAAACTATCTGATGCATGGCAACCATGATGTAAGTGTTCTTTATGTAATATATTGAATCAAACATTTGAAATTTTTCATTCAGTATATTTTTAATTTATATTATTATATTGAATACCTTTTAAGTTCCCAAGATGTCATATTGCATAATGAATTTTTTAAAAATACATTGTTCACTTCTATTCAATATTGTACTGGAGATTGTAGCTGGGACAATTAGGCAAGAAGATGATATAAAAGACAACTAGATTGGAAAGAAACAGATAAAACTACTCACAGATGACATGATATTGTGTATAGAAATCCAAGGGGGGAAAGAAAGAAATCCTAGGGAATTCATACATGCATACATACCTATGTGCACACATACACAGACACACCAATGATGAGAACTAATAAATTCATCCAAGTTGAAGGGTACGGTATCAAGATACAAAAATTAATTGTATTTCTGTATACCAGCAATGAACAATTAAAAAGGAAATTAAGAAAATAATTTTATTTATAGTAGCATCAAGAAGAAAATATTTAAGAATAAGGTTAAAAAAGTTATACACTGAAAACTATAAAACATTTTTGAAATAAATTAAGGAAGAACTAAATAAATAAATACCTCTTGCTCATAGATTGGAAGACTTATTATTAAGATGGAAATATTCCTCAAACTGATCTACATATGCTGTATAATCCCTAATAAAACCAGCTGCCTTTACAAAAAAGAAGTTGACAAACTAAACCTAAAGTTATATGTAAATGCAAAGGTCCCAGACTAGTCAAACCAGTCTTGAAAAATGATTAAGTTAGAGGACTCATATTTCCTGATTTCAAAATTTACTACAAAGCTATAGTAATCAATGCAGTGTGGTACTGGCATAAGGATAGATACATAAATCAATGGAATAGACTTGAGAATCTAGAAATAAATACTTCTATTTAAGATCAATTGATTTTTTAAATTTTATTTATTTTTATTTTTAAAGATATATTTATTTGAGAGAGAGAGAGGGCATAGAGGGAGGGAGGGGCAGAGGGAGAGGGAAAGAGAATCTTTCAGGGCCGGATGTGGGGCTTGATCTCAAGATCCCGAGATCATGACCCCGAGTTCACTACCTGAATCAAAACAAAGAGTCAGACAGAACTAACTGTGCCACTCAAGTGCCCTTAAGATGAACTGATTTTTGGCAACAATGTCAAGGCAACTCAATAAAGAAAGAATAGTCTTTTCAACAAATGGTGTTATGACAACTGATCTCTACATGTATAAGAATGACATTGGGACCCTACATTGGAACATAAATAAAAATGAACTAAACAATGTTTAAAAACTCAGAGAATAAAACACAGAAATAAATCTTATGACCTTGAATTAGGCAGTGGTTTCTGCTATGACACCAAAAGCACAAGAAACAAAAGAAAAAGAAAAAGGACTGCATCAACTTAAAAACTTTGGAAATTTAAAGGACATTATCAAGAAAGTGATAAGATAAACCACAGGATGGTAGAAAATATTTGCAAATCAAATATCTGATAAGGGATCAGATTCAGAATACATGAAGAATTTTGGCAGGTCAACAATAAAAAGACAAATAACCCAATTAGAATTGGGCATAATATTTGAAAACATTTCTCTAAAGAAGATACACAAATGGCTAGTAAACCCTTGAAAAGATGCTCAAAATCATTAGTCATTAGAGAAATGAAAATCAAAACTATAGTGAGATACCTCCTCACACCCACTAGGATGGCTATACTAAAATAATAGGCCATAACAAGTGCTGACAAGGTTGTAGAGAAACTTGAGCATCTGTACATCTCTAGTGGAAAAGTAAAATAGTGCAGCTTTTTTGGTAAAAGAGCTTGTCAGTTACTTAGAAACTTATAGATAAGGGTTACCATATGATCTATATGATCCAGCAATTTTACTAAGTATATATGCATTGAAAATACATACCCACACAGAAAATTGTTCACAAATATTTGTAACAGCATAATTCATAAAACTCCAATATGGAAACAACCCAACTGTTCATCAACTAATGACTGGATAAACCAAAGGTGGTATATCTATACAATGGAATATGATTCAGCCATAAAAAGGAATGAAGGACTCACATGCTACAATATGGGTGAACCTTGAAAACATGCCAAAGGAGAGAAAACATTCACAAAAGATCAGTATCATATGATTCACTTATACTAAATGTCTGGAATGGGAAAATTCAGAGACAAATTGAATCAGTGGCTTTTAGATGCAGGAAGTAGAAACTGGCAGTGTCTAGTTATGGAGACAGGATTTCTTATTGGAGTGAAGAAAATGTTCTGGAAAGGTTGTACAACTATATGAATGTACTAAAACCCCCTGAATTATACACTTAAAAAGGGTCAGTTTTAAGATATGTGAATTACAATTTGTTAAAGATGTTAAAAAATGCACAGTTGATTTAACTTTCTAGTATTTAATTCAGGATATTTGCATAGATGTTTATAAGTGAGATTGTTTTTTGTTTTTCTTACACAGTCTTTATTTAGTTTTGGTATCTGAACCTGAATAATCCGACTTCTCTAGTATGTATAAATTGTCTTTGTTTCTCTTCTGGTCTAATTCCACTTTAGTGCTAATTCTTAGCCCCTTCTGCCTACTTAAGAATTTAGTTAAGAATTTAGTTCTAGCAAATTCTCCCTCTCCTCCCTACATTAATAATTTTTTCCTATTATCTCCTTGATAATTCTAATAAGTATTCAAAGTGATGTGATGTCTTTTACTGTGAAAGCACACTCCCTTGACCCCACATTCATCTCCAGTAACTACCATGTTTCTTTGTTCCTCATGATAGCAAAACTTACTGAAAAATTAATTTATGGTTACTAGCATCTTTTCCTTCATCCTCTCTTGGATCCATTTTGTTTTTATTTCATTTTGTTTTGTTTCATTTTATTTTATTTTTTAAAGATTTTGAGATAGAGCGAGAAAGAGAGAGAGAGAGAGAGAGAACACGAGTGAGGGGAGAGTGGAGAAAGGAGAAACAGGCTCTCCACTGAGCGTGGAGCCCGATGTGGGGCTCAATCCCAGGACCCTGAGATAATGACCTGAGCTGAAGGCAGGCAATTAACTGACTGAGCCACCCACACACCCCTATTTTATTATTTTTTTTAGAGAGTTATTTATTTATTTGAGAGAGAGACAGAGAGGGAGCACTAGCAGTGGGTGGGGGCAGAGGGAGAAGGAGAGAAGCAGACTTCCCATTAAGCACAGAGCCCCATGTGAGTTTGATCTTATGACCCTTGAGATCATTACCTGAGCCAAAATCAAGAGTCAGTTAACCAACTGAGCTACCCAAGTGCCCCTCTTCAATCCATTTTATGAGGCTTTTGTCCTCTTTTTAGCCACTAAAGCCACCAGTTAGCTCCATATTGTTAACATTCTACTGATCAGTTCTCTGTTATCATCTTAAATGAACTTCCAAAAGCATTTGATTAAATGATAACTCTCTTCTTGAAATATTTTCAATTTAGTTTTGGGATGCTACTTTCTTGGCTGTATGATTGAGGGTCATGGCTTTTTTTTAGCTGTCAGCTGAAGACCATTTTCCAATCCTAGACTACCACAATTACTTGCCATTCGGGCTTCTCCAACATGGCTGCTTACTTCATCAAGACCCCAAAGAGAGTCTCTGACCTCAGGAAGAGCTCAGCCTCTTTACTTTAGGACTTTTCACTTAATTAACCAGACCCACCAGGATAATCTTGCTTTTGATTAACTAGGAATTGAGTTAATCAATCAACTGAGTTTTGATTTGGGACCTTAATTACATCTCAAAATACCCTCTCCTTGCCCATATTCTATTGGTTAGAAGCAAGTTACAGGTCTTGGATTCTCTTGAAGAGTGGGGATTGTATAGGTCAGGAAACAGCAAGAGGTAGAAGTCATAGGAGCCATCTTATAATTATGTCTACTGTACTCCTTATCTGTTTGATCTCTAAAATTGTAACTCCTTGGCACTCAGTTCTTGCGTCCCTTTGTCTGTTATGCTGAATATCTTTTGCCTCTCCACATTTGCTTTCTCCCTTCTCTTCTTTTATTTGTGCCCTAAGAGTTGGTTTGAATACACTATATGAACAGATGCCCTTGTTCTTGTCTTTCCTGTTGGTCATTGGGAAGAGGGTGAGGTTGGGCTATTTATTCTTCTAGCCTCTCAACGGCTGTGTTGCGCCCCTTGACTAAAAGTTATAGCTCTTTTTAGGGATCCCTCTCCATTCGGGCACCACTTTTATGTTCCCAGGAATTCCTACCTTCTTTTACTCATTTAGGTTCCCTGCTATTGGGGTAAATGCATATGCCTCATTATTATTTACAATAAACTCAGCTACACCACTTAAATAGAAACTTTGTTAGACTCTTCTCAAGTTGTATTGTTGGAGTATGCTCCTTGTACTGATGTTTAAGTCTACATGCTCTTCCTTGCTCATCTCATCAAGTCTCATGGATTTAAATTTTCATGATTCCACTGATGACTCCTAAATTTTTATCCATAGCCTGGGCCTCTTCCTTGGAATTCCTACTTGAAATTTTTACTTGGCTACCTTCTGTATATCACAGACTTTACATGTCCCAAACCTCCAACTCCGATTTTCACCCAACTTCCAACCTCAAACCTGGCCTCTCCACATACTTTCTGGTCTCAGTAAATGGTAATATCTTTCTTCCACTTCAGAGGCCAAACAGTCTGGAGTTATTTTTGGCTTTACCCTTTCTTTCATACTCCCGATTTGATCCAACATCAATCTTCTTCTTTTTCTCTATTTGCATTTTAACCACTTCTTACCACCCCCACTGCTTCCACATTGGTCTAAGCCATCATCTTCTCTAACCTGGGCTACTGGGCCAGAATTCTAACTAGTTTCCTTCCTCCTTTCCTTGCTCTTCACATTTCATTCCAGTCTTTTCTGAACAAGGCTGTCATAGTGATCTTTTCAATATGTAAGTTACATCTTGTCTCTTCGAAATCCTTCGGTGGCTTCTCACTTCATAGGGAGTAAAAGCTGAAGACTTTAAAATGACCTAGAAGGCTGCATGTGATCTGACCTGCTGCTATAATTCTGACTTTGCTCTTACTACTCTTCTTGCTTATTCTATTCCTGTTTCTTTGCTGTTCCTTGAATATGTTGTGCATGCCCCTGCCTCAAAGCTTTTGAACTCCCTGTGCCATCTGCCTGGGACGCTTGTCCCTTACCTATATCTGTATGTCTGGCTTCTTCAAATACCAGCTTTTCACTAAGTCTTCTCTGGCATTCTTTATAAAATAGCATCCTTCTTTCCAGTTCTGTGTTCTTCTTCTCCTTACGTCAGTTTATTTTTTCTTCCTAGGACTTTTATCCCCTGAAGTACTATAACATTCTCTTGTTTATTTGTGATTTGTTTCTCTTTCTGTCCCCCCAATCCCTGCAACTACAATGTATGCTTAATACATTAGGGACTTTGTTTTGTTTGCTTATTTTTCTGAAGCATCTTGAATGCTGCCTGGTATGTAGTGCTGTTCAATAAATAGCTGTTGAATAAATAATTGAGTTTCTTAATGACAAAGTTTGAGTGATTAGGTATAATAGTGGTTTAGTAGATAACATCTATAAAATCTCTAGAGTTGTTGTGTTTAGGACTCCTGATCCATGGTAATATTGGAGATAATGCTGATACAGTTATGGTGCTAGGAGGTGTTTGGATCAGTTCTGGTCTTAAGATTGTATTTCTTTTTCCTCCTACTTTCTCAGGTCCAACGCTGCCTAATAAACCACAGTCCCTATCATCAAATGCATTGTTTAAGCTTCCTCTATGCTCATGGTGGTCTCAATGCAGCTGCAGCTTCAGGCAGGATGCCTGCTTCTGCCTACTTATCTGCCTGAGCCTTCCTTGCTCACTACATTGCCTTTCTGTTCTATTTCATGTCCACTGAGATTTTTATCTTGATTCTGTACCCAGTTAATGTCATTGGGCTTTTAACTTTTTATACATTTCCAATCATGGCTGTGGGTTTCGAACAGATAATGCATGGTAATTTATGAACTCACTAAACTGACTTAACTAGAAGTCTCCATGCACTTCCAAAGTTTGGATTATTGCCAAATTTAAAATCTAGGAGATAGCACATAAAAATTCAGATTTACCATTTATCTTGAAAATTTGTAATATCTGGCAACTCTTGGCCTACATTTCTGCATAGGACAACTGGGTGGAGGTGAGTAAATACTAAGACCCTTCAGTGGGTCAAGTACTTTACAGGTTGCCAAGTTCTCACTGCTGCACTTTTTCTTAAACATGATAGAGATGATTTCATTGCTTTGCCTTATCTTCCTAACCCCTGTAGGCATTTTAATTTGTGACTGCTATTTTGGGTATATGATGAGCTAAAGCATCAGGTAATTTATTAAGAGGTTAAAAACTAAATGCCACCCAAACCAAAAACACATTCTTTATTTTGAATAGTATGTGTGAAATGGAGAGATAGAAAGCACTCTACGTTTTTTCTTCCTAGCGTCAGTTTTTTCTCCTATCTCTTCCAGTCTAAAATTTCCAAGCCTACTAAACCTGCAACTTTTCCATTTTAGGCCAGACTTCTCCCCTTAAATAAATTTCTTTTGGATAAAACTTTATATCAGGGAATACCCTGTAATTGAGTGATGCCATTACACAGTGAATAACACAGCACTGAGAATGTAAGCTGTCTTTAAGAGCTCTACAATTCAAGGAAGAACTCTTTTGATGCTATTGACAAGCTTTTCTTCCTAAATTGAACTGAGTAGTTATGAGAAACTGATTTTTCATGTATACAAGAATCTAGGTGATCAGCTTCTTTGGTCCAACTACTACAGATATTCTTCCCAGAATATTAGAAGTATGTTTATACTTCTTAAATTATAAATTTCTGGTTTATACTGAATAGTGACTTTCTGTCCTCAAATGTACAACTTTGTACAAGAGTAACCATGAAATGGACATTTGCTTAGTTTATGTGACTTGTAGAATATCAGAAAAACCTACTGCTCTTCCTGCTTTCCCTGCCAGTGAGTCAGGAATTGAAAAGGTGATATTTCTGATAATAAATCAGAAATTTTTTTTTTTAATTTTTTTTTTTTATAAACATATATTTTTATCCCCAGGGGTACAGGTCTGTGAATCACCAGGTTTACACACTTCACAGCACTCACCAAATCACATACCCTCCCCAATGTCCATAATCCCACCCCCTTCTCCCAAACCCCCTCCCCCCGGCAACCCTCAGTTTGTTTTGTGAGATTAAGAGTCACTTATGGTTTGTCTCCCTCCCAATCCCATCTTGTTTCATTTATTCTTCTTCTACCCACTTAAGCCTCCATGTTGCATCACCACTTCCTCATATCAGGGAGATCATATGATAGTTGTCTTTCTCTGCTTGACTTATTTCGCTAAGCATGATACGCTCTAGTTCCATCCATGTTGTTGCAAATGGCAAGATTTCATTTCTTTTGATGGCTGCATAGTATTCCATTGTGTATATATACCACATCTTCTTGATCCATTCATCTGTTGATGGACATCTAGGTTCTTTCCATAGTTTGGCTATTGTGGACATTGCTGCTATAAACATTCGGGTGCATGTGCCCCTTTGGATCACTACATTTGTATCTTTAGGGTAAATACCCAATAGTGCAATTGCTGGGTCATAGGGCAGTTCTATTTTCAACATTTTGAGGAACCTCCATGCTGTTTTCCAGAGTGGCTGCACCAGCTTGCATTCCCACCAACAGTGTAGGAGGGTTCCCCTTTCTCCGCATCCTCGCCAGCATCTGTCATTTCCTGACTTGTTGATTTTAGCCATTCTGACTGGTGTGAGGTGATATCTCATTGTGGTTTTGATTTGTATTTCCCTGATGCCGAGTGATATGGAGCACTTTTTCATGTGTCTGTTCGCCATCTGGATGTCTTCTTTGCAGAAATGTCTGTTCATGTCCTCTGCCCATTTCTTGATTGGATTATTTGTTCTTTGGGTGTTGAGTTTGCTAAGTTCTTTATAGATTCTGGACACTAGTCCTTTATCTGATATGTCATTTGCAAATATCTTCTCCCATTCTGTCAGTTGTCTTTTGATTTTGTTAACTGTTTCCTTTGCTGTGCAAAAGCTTTTGATCTTGATGAAATCCCAGTAGTTCATTTTTTCCCTTGCTTCCCTTGCCTTTTGCGTTGTTCCTAGGAAGATGTTGCTGCGGCAGAGGTCGAAGAGGTTGCTGCCCGTGTTTTCCTCAAGGATTTTGATGGATTCCTTTCGTACCTTGAGGTCCTTCATCCATTTTGAGTCTATTTTTGTGTGTGGTGTAAGGGAATGGTCCAATTTCATTTTTCTGCATGTGGCTGTCCAATTTTCCCAGCACCATTTATTGAAAAGGCTGTCTTTTTTCCATTGGACATTCTTTCCTGCTTTGTCGAAGATTAGTTGACCATAGATTTGAGGGTCTATTTCTGGGCTCTCTATTCTGTTCCATTGATCTATGTGTCTGTTTTTGTGCCAGTACCATGCTGTCTTGATGATGACAGCTTTGTAATAGAGCCTCAAGTCCGGAATTGTGATGCCACCAACGTTGGCTTTCTTTTTCAATATCCCTTTGGCTATTCGAGGTCTTTTCTGGTTCCATATAAATTTTAGCATTATTTGTTCCATTTCTTTGAAAAAGATGGATGGTACTTTGATAGGAATTGCATTAAATGTGTAGATTGCTTTAGGTAGCATAGACATTTTCACAATATTTATTCTTCCAATCCAGGAGCATGGAACATTTTTCCATTTCTTTGTGTCTTCCTCAATTTCTTTCATGAGTACTTTATAGTTTTCTGAGTATAGATTCTGTGTCTCTTTGGTTAGGTTTATTCCTAGGTATTTTGGGGTGCCTGGGTGGCTCAGTGGGTTAAACCGCTGCCTTCGGCTCGGGTCGTGATCTCAGGGTCCTGGGATTGAGTCCCGCATCGGGCTCTCTGCTCAGCAGGGAGCCTGCTTCCCTCTCTCTCTCTGCCTGCCTCTCCATCTACTTGTGATTTCTCTCTGTCAAATAAATACATAAAATCTTAAAAAAAAATCAGAAATTTATTAGGTTAATGCAATGAAGCTATTGTTGAATAGCAAATGAATCCTCTTTTGTTTGTGCCATTTGTCATCTCATTATAGATTTCAAGTTTGCAAGGGTGGTTTACACAATGCTACTTGCTATTTTCTGCATACTCTCCCAGAAAACTTAATGACCCTATTACTTATTACTTTCATGCTTACTTATTACTTACCTTATTACTTACTTAGTACTTACCTGTGCCTAGGTAAGGGGGCTTGTTTGTAGTCCAGATAGCTTAATTTTTGAAGTATGTTTTTGAAGTTATAATTGTAGTCCATTTTTCTGTTCAATTGTTGTTTCCCTTCCAAAAATTAGAATTCCTTCAAAACATTTACTGATGTTTAATCTCTACACTTCCAAGGAAGAGTCACATGACACAAGATTTAAAGAGAATCAAACATTAAGCACAGAAGTGAGCAATAAAATTAGATATTAATTAAATTTGTCTAATCCAAGTTTGTTTTTTCTCCTCAACTTGAGTTGGATCAATTTACCTTGAGTTACAAATGTTTTCATTGATCCTTTTTATTATTTTGTTATTTGAATACAAGTCTTGATGGTTGATTTCATTCAACATTAGAGGAAATCTTTAGCTGCTTGCTTCAGAATTAGAAGGCAAGTTGTGACTGAGCGTTTCTATCTCTGGTGCATGGCCCCGTTTTGAGTCTCCAAACCCAGCAGATTCCAGCAGTGTGCTGCTGCCCTGCTCCTCCTAGAGGAGAAAGGAGGGGGTCTTTCTGGATCTGCCACTTGTGGGGTCCCTGCTCAAAGAGCAGTGGCTCCACTGTGCCTTGGATCATGGTTTAAGGTAACCCTGAGCTGAGAGCTCCCTCCTTGGCTCTGTCTCTGTAGCTGGCTTCCCTGTTCCAATACGTGGGAGCTCTGCTGCACTCAGGCACCCCTGTTGTTTTTATGACCCTGCAGGTCCTGAGACCATACTCTCCCACAAGGGCTCCAGCCCCTGCTTAGCCTCTGGTGTGACATCCCTCAGTGGAGCGGACTTCTAAATGTCCCAATTTTGCACTCTGCTGCTCTCTCACTTACTGGGAGATCTGCCCTTACCCCGGTGGTATCTCTTCCCATCACTTCAGTTTCACTTCTCTGCATGTCCTATCTTCCAGAAAGTGGCTGATTTACTGTTCCTGGGATTGCTGCTCTTCTTCTCATCCATCTGTTGGGTTTGTAGGTGTGCAGAATGGTTTGATACCTATCTAGCTGAACTCCTGGGACCTGATGATATTTCAGTCTACTATTCCTCCACCATCTTGCTTCCTCCTCCTGAGGAGTTAGACTTTCAGGTGGCCAGGACACAGGATCACTCAGGTAACCTCACATGAATGGGGATATTTTATAAAGACATGAAGGGATGAATACCTCCGTAGCATCTGTACAGTGTCCTTCATGGAATCCCATTCATCATTGTTCATCATTCAGCTACTATAGCTCTAGTGATCTAAATCCCATCTTTGGTGACCTGGTCATTTGCCTACTCCAAGAAGTGGGTATCCATTGCTCTTCTCAAATTCTAATGTCTCAGCTTTTCTTAATTTCTGCTTCTCTCTTTTTGTGACTCATTACCCACTATACCCCACCCCCCCCGATTGCTTCTGCCTACTTCATCTTCTATTCTCTCCTATCATTCTCAAATTCAAAACTACTTTTGATCTTATTTGAACTTCTAATACCATGCTACTCAAAATCTTGTCCTCAGCCCAGTAGTTCAACAGTAACTGATAACTTGTCAGAAATGCAGAATCTCAGGTCACCCTTCCAGACTTGAAACATATTCTGTATACTAACAAGGTGCTCAGATCTGGAGAAGTGTTGCTCCAGTGTGCTAACTACTTAACTTTCTTCCTCCTTCCAGCCTTCTCATCTGTTTTCATTCTTTGACCATTATTATTTACTTTAGGTCCCACAGTCCTTTATTTGAAAGACTCTCATCAATAGTCTTATCACACTCTCATCAATAGTCTTAACTCCCTGTCCCTTTGTCTCTTAAGGCTTTCCCTCCTACTTATGTGATAAAAGCCCAACTTTGAATGAATGCATCTATGTTCTCTCTATGTCTATGACTGAACAACCTGGCACTCTCACAAAAAGTCACCTGTCAGGGCAGAATCATGCCAATACACTGGGCTCTTTAAGTGTGCCAATTCTTTGTTCCTTTGGTAAATTTTCTCCCTCTATTTTCAAAAATTGTTCTAAACATTATATACTCTATTCAAACCTCAAATATTCTTAGCTCCTCCTCAGTCTCAGCAGATGACTTCACCTCCTACTTCCTGAAGAAAATAGAAGGGATCAGATGGGAACTCCTTCAGCTTCCTGCTACCAAATTCACACAGTTCCATCTGTACCCGTGTTCTTCTCTTTTCCTCCTATTTTAGCATAGGATCTAGCCTTCTGATCATTTAAGGCCAATCTTGCCACTTGTGTTTTGGATTTTGTTCCTTCATGCCTTATCAGGGACCTTACATTATCCATTCCTCCTCATCACCTCCACTATGCTATTTATTCAACATATCCTTCTCAGTTGGATTATTTCCAGGTACATTTAAACTTGTTCATGTCTCTTCTATCTTAAAAACAACCACCTTTTTTGGCTCCCACTTTTCCCTCCAACTCCTTTCAATCTTTCCCATTTCTTTAAATCTGAATTTTCTAAAAAGTTCTCATTATTTGGTTTGTCCATTTTTTACCTCTTCAACTTCCTCCATTATGACAGTTGTTTCTAGCTCTGCACCTAAACTGTGGCTAAGGCTACCAGTGACCTCCATAATTTAAATCCACTGAATATTTTCCAGTCATTTTTTTCTGATCCTTAAGCACTCTTGCCCACTCCAAGTTTTTTTTTGTTTTTGTTTTTGTATCATGTTAATTTTGGCTCCCAGGACACAATGCCATCCAGGTTTTCCTTCATACTTTTCTAGCATTTCCTTCTTTGTTACTTTGCTGATACACCCTTCTCTGGTTGGTGTGTTCTGAACACTTTTCCCTTTCCATTTTATATTCTATTATATGTTGGGTTCTCTAGATCAGATGTTGTTGTGATAGAGATTGGGGTGCAAGGTGTTCATTGTGAACCAGCACCTGTGGAAAGAAAGCAGAGATGTGAAAAGGAAGTTGAATTTGATACAGTTCCAACCAAGCTTTGGCCAATTTGAGAATGAGTGTGGGGGTATCATGAATTATGGACTCATCCACCATTAAATTGAAATGTCTGAGCCTTAATATACCTGCCTTACTCATTCACCAGATGTGAGGTGCCCAGAGAAGGCATGAGGTCCTTCGAGGGGATACTCTTAGCTGAAGAAGATGCTGAAGGAGCTGAGAACTGAATAATATCTGTTGGGAGATGTGAGTGGTATATCTTTGAGTCTATCACATACTCTCTCTTTGGACAGTATCTGCCATATGCATGGTTCATTTTCATCAGTTGTCTAATGATTCTCAAATGTATACCTCTAGTCCAGACCAGACCAGACCATACACTGAATTGTCTATTCAGTATCTCTACTTGAGTGTCTCAAGGAGTTCTCAGGCTCAATGTGTCTAAACCACAAAACAAATATTAATATTCTTGGAATCATTCATCTCTCTCTTTTTCTGCTGCTATTGCTCTAGTTCACACTATCATTTCCTCTAGCCTGAAGTCCTACAAAGTCACCCTACTTGGTCTTCCCTTATCTAGTCTACCTCTTTCATCAATTTATTATATTGTACTTAGAGTAATATTTTTCAAATACAATTTTAAGTATGTTCTCTTTTCTATGCCTGAAATCCATGCCTTGAGAGACTTAACATTGTTGGTTTTGGCAGGGACCAAAATAATGCATATAGCCCTCAAGGGCTTCTATGGTTGTCTCCTATCTGTGTCTCAATCCTAGCCTCAACATATTCTTTTCCTCAGTCCCTGCATTCCACTGGCACTGATTTATTATTTATTTTTAAATTTTCTCTAATGGGTATACAAGAGCCTCACAGATTTGTTGTCTCTACTAATAATACTCTCCTCTTACCTTTCAGCTTCTTAGTTCTTCTCCATTTTTTCAGCTCAAGTCACATTTTTTTCAGGTAAGCCTTTCTTAAGCCTCTCATATTGAGTCAGGCTTTCAAAGTATTTTGTTTTATTTCTTCTTAGCACATGTGTTAGAACATACATATATACTTGTTCATGTGATTATCTGACTACTATTTGACTTCTCCATTTGTAAGTCTCATGAGTACGGAAAAATCACTGTCCATTCTTCAATGTCTACTCTACTTAGTGCACTTTCTGACCCAGGATATGTTCTCAATATGTACTTGTTGAATGAATAAATATGCCCTAAGCTAGAACACCTGACAGGGTTATTAGTTGTCACTTAATATAGAGTCCATCATGTAAAATTTTTGTTCCAGGCTCTTAGTTCAGCCTAGCAGTTGCTTCTGGAGAGGAAATTGGTTGAGGTATATGTAGTGCAATCACATGCAACCAACCTCAACCAAACTTGAATTAGAAGTTACATGTGGTTGCTTTCTTAGAAGGTGCCTGTGAGTATAACCAGTTTTAGAGGATGAGAATCTCTTCTCCAGGTTAGACTTCTAGCTTATTTACTTTAGACATTAGATGACATTAGATCAAAGTATTTGGTGGATATAAGAGGAATCAAATCTACCCATACTTCTCTTTACTGACTGTTTTGTGTAGTAGCATTCTAAACAAGTCCTTAGTAAGCAAGTCTGTTGAATGTGCTATTAGCTCTGACTGAGTACAGTAGGAAAATTGCCTTAGAAATGTTAACTACAGGGGCGCCTGTAGTTTCAGCTCAGGTCATGATCTCAGGGTCCTGGGATCGAGTCCTGCATTGGGCTATCTGCTTGGCAGGAAGCCTGCTTCCTCCTCTTTCTCTCCCTGCCTGCCTCTCTGCCTACTTGTGAATTCTGTCTGTCAAATAAATAAAGTCTTAAAAAAATTGTTCACTACAATTAACTGACATTGCATAAAATCTAAATATTTTGTTCATACAAGTGCTCTAATATTAATGGCTCTCATATGACTGGAAAATTCTCAAAGTGATTTGCTAACACACAAAGTTCACCAATATCAACCAGGTCTGAGACTGCAGTGGGGGGTAGATCTATCATGCTGCACAATTAAGCCTCTTCAAAATGCAAATTCAAAAGAACACCTTATTCAGCTGAAGCTTCAGGGGAAATTTAGAAAGGCAAATGCAATTATGCAAGTTGGACAGCTGCCAAAGAAGGAGTTAGCCAACATATTTAATTTTGCAAAAAGGGTCATTATCAATTTTTATATATAAATCTCCATCTGCCCCTGGAGAGATAATGAGACCTCTAGGGTACAAAGTGAAGAGATGTTTTTCATGGAGAATCAGTAATATGTAAACAATTATGTTGATGCCAAGATACTTACAGCATCTGCTATCAAATAGACAGTAATACTGCATATATCCAGACAATTCTAAGTAGTGACCAAAGCCTAGAATTTTCATTATGCATGAATTTTAAAAAAAGATTTTATTTATTTATTTGAAGATAGAGATTACAAGTAGGCAGAGAGGCAGGCAGAGACAGGAAGGGAAGCAGGCTCCCTGCTTAGCAGAGAGCCCGATGTGGGGCTCGATCCCAGGACCCTGAGACCATGACCTGAGCCGAAGGCAGAGTCTTTAACCCACTGAGCCACCCAGGTGCCCCATGCATGAGTTTTTATTTTTGTATTGTGAACAGCTCCCTGGTGATATTAGAAGACAAGTATGTCACATCATTTTGTCTCTCAAAGGGCTTAGAAAAAAATCTATTTGAACATATACAAACAACGAATATCTAGAAAATAAATGTTAGTAAATATTTATTTATGATTCCTCTTATACCCCAAATAAAATCCTGAACTTAGTAAAAATTTTTTTAGTTTTTCTTATGGTCTTCTTTCTTTCTTGGGAAACTAAGAAATCAACTGAAAAGAGTTTATTTTTTTATATCAAGAATTTATAAGTAGGGGTGCCTCTTAACCTCAACTTTCCAATTTGTAAAAGTGGAAATATAATGATTATGTAATTATTTATGTAATAATTATGTAAAACATAAATAGTGCCTATAATTACATAAGCCAATAGGCCTGGCCCCAAATAAGTATTTAATAAATTTGTCATGAAGTAGTGAGCTATAGAAGAAAACAACCTGAGAGCTAGAGCTAAAAGGAAAATCATTAGAGAGAAGGTTCAAGGCACACAAGATAAGAAGATCATTTGAAAGCAAGAGCCATCAACGATGTCAATGCTGCAGAGAGATCAAGGAAGACTGGGACAGAAAAGATTTGGCAATGTGGAAGTCATTGGTGACCTCTATCTGAGAGGATTGAACCAAAGTAAAAGCAGAAGTCAGACTGTTGTAGGTCAAAGCACAGAGGAGAGCTGAGGAAATGGAGATACATAACTAACTCTTTTAAAGTGTGGATAAGAAATTGGGGATAGAGATAGGATAGAGAGTTTAAAAATAAAATTAAAACTACTGAGTAAAAGGGGAGTCATTCTAACAAGAGATATGAAAATAATATTGCCAAATGATGTTGAGGTCCCAAATCTGCTGTGAATCCTGACTATTCTAGACATCAACCTATTAGTTCATGTAATTTCCAGCAGTACTTTGCAACTCTTAGCTATTATTGTAAGGACTCCACAATTATTTTTAAGATCCCAGGTGTATGGAGATGACAGATGATTAGATTGATTTACATATGAGTTTTTTGAAAGTTTTGTGCAAAGGAAAGTTCATGGCTTCAAGTGATAAAAACCCAACTCAAACTAGCTTAAACCTATAAGAAAATTGATTGGGCTATATAATTGGAAATTTTAAAGTTTCCCTGGTTCCAGGGGTTAACTGCTGTCATTGTCTTTTTCTCCAGTTCCTGACTCTGCTTCCCTCTGTTGTCTTCCTTCTCAGGAAAATTCTTCCTTACTGGTGACAAAGGAGAACACTTGAATCTTAATCCATTCTTACATAGCTATCCCCCTCAAAAAGAGAGCACATATTTCCCATTAGTTTCAGAAATTCTTACTGAAATGGCTCCTATTTATCTTCTTGGATCACAGATCCATCCCTAAATCAATCATGTGGCCCAGGCAATGGAGTACTCTGATTCGCTACCCCTGTAGCTTGTGGGTAGAGTAGATTCCATTCAAACCACATGCACTGGGGCGCCTGGGTGGATCAATGGGTTAAGCCTCTGCCTTCAACTCAGGTCATGATCTCAGGGTCCTTGGATTGAGCCCCACATTGGGGCAGGCTCCCCCCGGCTCCCCACTGCCCGCCTCTCTGCCTACTTGTGATCTCTGTCTATCAAATAAATAATTAAAATCTTTAAACCACATGGACTAACCATGTATGTGGGAATCCTTATCCAAAAGGAAGAGATGCAAGGCTGACAAAATAAATAAAAATGAAAACTCAAAACCATGTCACTTGTCTTCTTTATTTTACTTTCCAAATGTCCCATTTGCATTCAGACTAAACATCATGTTTTTTTTTTTTTTTTAAAATTTATGGTTTCAGTGTTCCAAGATTCATTGGAACCACACCACTGCTCCATGCAACTTGTGCTCTCCTTAATACCCACCACCAGGCTCACCCATCCACCCACCCCTTTCCCCTTCCAAAACCCTCAGTTTGTTTCTCAGAGTCCACAGTCTCTCGTGGTTCATCTCCCCCACTCTGAATTCCTCCAATTCACTGTTTTCTTTCCTTCTCCTAATGTTCTCCATCTTATTCCTTATGCTCCACAAGTAAGTGAAACCATATGATAATTGTCTTTCTCTGCTTGACTTTTTCACTCAGCATAATCTCCTCCAGTCCCAGCCATGTTGATACAAAAGTACAAAACATGTACAAAAGATCAAAACATCATCTTTTAATGGCCAGATCTAAACTTACACTTTTTATATTTCTAAATACCAAGCTTAATCTTTTTTCAGTTTCTCCTCTACACATTCTCATCATTCTGTTCTTGGTTTCACCCTCTGTTAATCTACATTCAAAATAATAATCTTCACTTCTTAAAGTCCTCCATTGACCAATATTGTTTCAATATTTAAAAAGCAAAGCTATTTTAATCTTTTCCAATGAATTCAATTTAATTAATTTATTACTCATTCTCAAAATGACAATGGGATCAATATTAATTTCAAAATATCTCTTTATATTTAAGGACATAGTGTGAAGTAAAAGGTGTAGATATCCTGCACACATATATTATTCCACAGGTAATTTAGTGAATATATATTGGCAGTTTAAATGTAATCAACCTTAAACTTGGTGGTTAATACAAATTGGATTATGTTTCCTTCTGCTTAGAACCCTTTAGTATTTTCTATTTCTCTGAAGGAGAAGACCAAACACATTAGCATGGCACATAGAGCCCAGCATGGTCCAGCTCCTGCTGCCCCCTCATCATGACATAGCCCCTCCGGACTCATTTCACTGCAGTCTCACTAGTCCTCTTTCAGTCCTTCCTACATACTACACAACCTCCCACCACAGAATCCTCTTATAGGCTCTTATTTTTGTGAGCAAGTTTTTCTTTTTTCATCCTTTGGAACTCTGTTCAAAGTTCTCATCTTCAGAAAAGAAAAAGCCTTACCTGACCTCCTTGACCACATCAGTTCATCGATTAGATTAATTTCAATTTTTCTAACACTGGAATCTGCATTTCTCTTGACACAATTATAGCTTTACAGTTGTTTACGTAACTACTTCATTATAGTCTATCATACTCATTGCAATTTAAGTGCTAAGAAAGATAGGGACTGTTGTATCTCCAGTACCCAATACATTGTCCTGCACATTGTTGACACGTGATAAAGCAAATATATATTGAATGAACCAATCTATTTGTAAATTCTTTTTTTAAAAGATTTTATTTATTTGAGAAGGAGAGAGAGAGAGTGAGCAAGAGCTTAAGAACAGGGGGAGGGAGAAGCAGACCCCCTTCTGAGCAGAAGCCAGATTTTCATTATATTTTATAGCAAAATATGGAAGATATTCCAAGTTAGCTCTAAGGTAGGCTTGCAGGGTGGTTTGTGAAAAATGTATTCTTTGTTGTTGTTGTTGTTGATTTAAGTTTTTTTAGTTTATTCATTTGAGAGAGAAACAGAGAGGGAAGGAGCAGAGGGAAGGGTCTGAGGGAGAGGAAGAAGCAGACTCCTCACTGAGCAAGGAGCCCTATTCAGGACTGGATTCCAGGACTCCAAGACCATTACCTGAGCCAAAGGCAGATGCTTAACAAACTGAGCCACCTAGGTGCTATTGGTAGATATTAACCAATGATTTTTCTAACTAATTTTTTCTTAATGATTGACTACTTTAGATCCTATATGCCCCAAATAAGCTCATTATTTTCCTAGTAGAATAGAAAGGTTTTCTTTGCTTATTGATCATAGCCCTTACATATACCCCTTACCCAGAATTATTTATATGTATGGATATATTAGCATTTGTTCATGTCTCAAAATTTATTATTATAATGATTGAAATTTTTTGCTCCTTCATTTATCCCCAAAGTAGAATCTTGGTCTGAGTAAAATTTTTTTCAAATGTGCTTTGCTCTCTTTTCTTCTTATCCAAATGGTTTGGGCATATCAGCTCTAAGTTGCTACACTATTGTGTTGCTCCATTTACCCATGTTTAAACATTGTTAATGGACATGGTTTAAAGATTCATAGTCACATCCTTTTACTTGAACATCTTTTCTTGGAGGTGGGTTGAGGATTTTGCTTCAATGAGTGCCAGAGCAAGTGATTAGTGCCACAGCAAGCAATGATTGTTGCACAGTGCTCTAATTGTCATTTCTACTTGGACCAGCTGAATCATACCCTAGAAAATCATGTGTGATGGAATACATACTGCTAACCCAGTGGTTTTCTATAAAGGAAGCCCATTGTGAGGATTAATTTTCCACTGTACACTTTTGAATAAAGTCTCTCTTCATTCTTTGAGAGATTCCTCTATCCCACAGATATGCATAAGTTAAAGCCCAGCATTACCCAGCTGCAATGTTATGTGAACATATGCAAACAAAAATGCCCCAAATAATATCCTCATGTATTTGACTTATATTTACTTCTTGCATCACTTGTGCTCCAGCTGTCTCTTCTGCCCATTTTATCAAGTGAAGACTTGCCAAGGCATCCTTTCCCACTCTTGTGTTTATCAAGGCAGGGAATAAAATCATCTATGTTTTATTGTTCTTCTATGGTACTCCTTATAAACAAACAAATAAATAATTTTTGGGATGCCTGGGTGGCTCACTTGATTAAGCATCTGACTCCTGATTTTAGCTCAGTTCAGGATCTCAGGTTATGAGATTGAGCTCCCCATAAGGCTTCACTCTGAACATACAGCATACTTAGAGTCTCTCTCTCCCTCTTCCTCTATCTTGCCCCAACCACTTGGATTTTCTCTCTCTCTCTAAAAAAGAAATAAAGAAAAAAAAGGATAATTTTTATTGAAACATATTTGACATATAACACTATGTAAGTTTAAGGCATACAATGTATTGATTTGATACATTTATATATTGTAATATTATTGTCATTGTAGTGATAGTTAACATCTCTATCACATCACACAATTATCATTTCTTTTTTGTTTGGGAATAATTAAGATCTAGTCTCTTAGTAAGTTTGATGATTATTATAAAATATTATTATCTGTGTTCACCATATTGTATGTTAGAGCTTCAGGACTTAATTAATAGATATGTAATATTAAGTAGTTCTTAAGTGCTCTAGAAATACATAGTGTATGATCTCTAACTTCCTTGGGGAAAAATAACCTTTTGTTGAGAGTAAATGCTTTAACTTAATATAGAGGCATTGTACCAAAAAGAATAAAATACCTGGGAATAAACTTAAACAAAGAAGTGAAAGTCCTATATTCTGAAAACTATAAAGCACAGATGAAGGAAACTGAGGATGACACAAACAAATGGAAGGACATTCCATGCTCATGGATCAAAAGAACAAATATCATTAAAAATGTCTCTTCTACCCGAAGCAATCTACAGTTTTAATGTAGTCTTTATGGAATGGGAGAAGATATTTGCAAATGACAGTACAGACAAAAGGTTGATATACAGAATCTATAAAGAACTCCTCAAACTCAACACACACAAAACAGACAATCATATCAAAAAATGGGCAGAAGATATGAACAGACACTTCTCCAATGAAGACATACAAATGGCTATCAGACACATGAAAAAATGTTCATCATCACTAGCCATCAGGGAGATTCAAATTAAAACCACATTGAGATATCACCTTATGCCAGTTAAAATGGCCAAAATTAACAAGACAGGAAACAACATGTGTTGGAGGGGATGTGGAGAAAGGGGAACCCTCCTACACTGTTGGTGGGAATGCAAGTTGGTGCAGCCACTTTGGAGAACAGTGTGGAGATTCCTCAAGAAATTAAAAATAGAGCTTCCCTATGACCCTGCCATTGCACTACTGGGTATTTACCTCAAAGATACAGATGTAGTGAAAAGAAGGGCCCAATGTTTATAGCAGCAATGACCACAGTCGCCAAACTGTGGAAAGAACCAAGATGCCCTTCAACGGATGAATGGATAAGGAAGATGTGGTCCATATACACTATGGAGTATTATGCCTCCATCAGAAAGGATGAATACCCAACTTTTGTAGCAACATGGATGGGACTGGAAGAGATGATGCTGAGTGAAATAAGTCAAGTAGAGAGAGTCAATTATCATATGGTTTCACTTATTTGTGGAGCATAGCAAATAGTATGGAGGACAAGGGGAGATGGAGAGGAGAAGGGAGTTGAGGGAAATTGGAAGGGGAGGTGAACCATGAGAGACTATGGACTCTGAAAAACAATCTGAGGGTTTTGAAGGGGTGTGGGGTGGGAGGTTGGGGGAACCAGGTAGTGGGTATTAGAGAGGGCACGGATTGCATGGAGCACTGGGTGTGGTGCAAAAACAATGAATACTGTTATGCTGAAAAAAATAAATTAATTAAAAAAAAGAATATATCACTCTCTAACCTAAAAAAAAAACAAACAGCATTTTTCACAAAACTAGAGCAAATAATAACTAAAATTTGTATGGAGCCACAGAAAACTCTGAATAGCCAAAGCAATTCTGAAAAAGAAGAACAAAGCTGGAGGTATCACAGTTCCAGATTTCAAGTTATTCTATGGAGCTGTAGCAATCAAAACAGAACAGTACTGGAACAAAAACAGACAGAGAGGTCAATGGAACAGAATAGAGAGCCCAGAAATAAAGTTACATATATATATATTGTCAATTAATCTATGACAAAGGAGGCAAGAATATACAATAGGGGAAAAGACAGTCTTTTCTGTAAGTAGTGCTGGGAAAACTGGACAACTACTTGCAAAAAGATAAAACTGGACTACTCTCTAACATCATACACAAAAAAATAGATTCCAAATGGATTAAAGACCTAAACATGAGACCCCAAACCATTAAAAATCCTAGAAGAAAAGTAATAATTTCTCTGACATCAGCCACAGCAACATTTTTCTAGATATGTCTTCTAAGGCAAGGGAAACAAAAGCAAAAATAAACTATTGGGAGTACATTAAGATAGAAACCTTTTGCACAGCAAAGGAAACTATCAACAGAACAAAAAGACAACCTACTGAATAGGAGAAGATATTTACAAATAATATTTCCAATAAGAGGTTAATATTCAAAATATATAAAGAACTCATATGACTAACACCAAAAAAAAATCTGATTTAAAAGTGGCAGAGGTCCCAAATAGACATTTTTCCAAAGAAGACATACGGATTATCAACAGATACATGAAAAGATACTCAGCATCACTCATCATCAGGGAAATGTAAATCAAAACCACAGTGAGATATATTCTCATGCCTATTAGAATGGCTAAAATCAAGAAGACAAGAAGTAAGTGTTGGTGAGGATGTGAAGAAAAAGCAACCCGCTTGCACTATTGGTTGGAATGTAAGTTGGTACATCCACTGTGGAAAACAGTATGGAGGGGTGCCTGGGTGGCTCAGTGGGTTAAGCCTCTGCCTTCGGCTCATGTCGTGATCTCAGGGTCCTGGGATCGAGCCCCACATCGGGCTCTCTGCTCAGCAGGGAGTCTGCTTCCCCCTGCCCCCACCTCTGCCAGCCTCTCTGCCTACTTGTAATCTCCATCTGTCAAATAAATAAATAAAATCTTAAAAAAAAAAACAGTGTGGAAGTCCCTCATTCAAAATAGAAATGTCATATGATCCAATAATTCTACTATTGGGTATTTATCTGGAGAAAATGAAAACATTAATTCAAAAAGGTACACGAACCCCTATGTTTATTACATACTTAATGTTTATTACAATACCCAGGATATGGAAGCAACCTAAGTATCCATCAATAGATAAATGGATAAGGAAAATATGATGTACATATACACAATGGAATATTGCACAGCCTTAAAAAGGATGGCATAAAAAAAAAGGATGGCATTGTTCTGAGACAATATGGAGGGACCTAGAGGGTATAAGGATAAGTAAAAGTATAGAGTATCTGTGAAGACAGATACTCTATGAGTCCACTCATAAATGGAATCTAAAAAATGAATAAATGAACAAAAAGCAGAATAAAGACTATAAATATAGAGAATAAACTGATGGTTGCCAGAGGGGAGGGGAGTGGGAGATTGGGCAAAATGGGTGAAGAAGAAGGGGAGGTACAGGTCTCCAGTTATGGGATGTAAGTCACAAGAATAACAAGCAGAGTTAAGGAATACAGCCAACTGTAATAATGATGTAATGGGACAGATGATACTTGTACTTGTGAACATACCATTGAACTGTACACCTGAAACTAGTGTAACATTGTGCATCAACTATACTCAAAAACATATATAGAGGCATTGTGATGTAATACACTAGCAGTCAACATTCAGAGTTCTATAAATTATTTTTCTATATAAATAATGTGGAATAATATGTCTCTAGTGAAAGTGAAAAGTGAAATCACTTTTCACCTTTTAAAACTAAGCTTCACATTTACTGTGATTCTACAAACAGGTAAGAAGTGAGAAATTTCATAAATTGATTTAATATGTGATGGATTGATTTTCTTTACATGCTAAAATACTGGCTCAAGATGGCTCTACTGACAAAAAACCAAGTTAGGATTTGACTATGCCTGTTTTTGTGTAGATCGAATTACTTGTGTCTGTTGATCTGTCCATCATTTCATGATTTTGCTTTTCTAATTTTGCATGTTGTGACAGGTATCTGATATTACCTGTGTTCAAAGGAACACAAAGCAAATAACAGGAATTCCTTGCCACTGTGTTTTCATTTTCATTGTAACTCTAAATGTTCTGTCATTTTCATTCCCTCTCTTCCTTTCAATAAGTTATTTGAGAATCTTTGGTATCTTCCTCACTATTTTCCTTGAAAAAACCAAACTGTTTAAAAGAGTTTATTGTTTATTTAGCTTCATTTGAGGGTTTCTTCTTTTTTTGTATTTCAGTTTTCCTGAGAGCACAAAATCTGTTGCAGATTTGTAATAAGTACAGTTATAACTTCACTTAGGTATCCATGGAGTCAGACCAGGGTTTTGAGATCCTGTCTTAGTCTCTTGATTGTTGGACCACTTATGTTCAGGTAACTTAAATCCATCACACTTCTCATTGATGAAACAGCAGCCACAACAATGGCTCATACTTATTGAGCCAGGCAACATTCTATGCACCTGATATACATTAACTAATGTAACAGTCACAAGAATTCCATGTGCTAGGTATTATTATGTCCTATTCCTGATTTATAGCTAAAGGGAAGTTACTATAATTATCCCAAATTTACAAAGAAAAGAAAAGGAAAGGAAATAGAAAAGAAAAGAAAAAGGAAGAAAAGAAATTGAGGCCTATTTAAGTTGAGGGTAAGTTCCATACTCAAGGAAAACCTCTAGTAAGTGGCAAAGCGAGAAGTTGAGTGGAACTCTACCATACTGTTACCTGCCAGGTCAATTTGTGGGAATTAAATGGATAATTCTATTAAAAACACCTCATTATATACTTGAATTAAATACAAAAACATCTTACAGTGAACTTTACCTATAAATGCTTAATAAGTACTGATTATTATTGTTTTTATTGAGGTAGCATGACAGTGAGAATGGAAGGGAGGGTGTCATATTCACTGTGGATCTTGCTTCCCTGGAACTGTGCTTTGCAATGAATGAAAGAATGCATAATGAATGATATTAAGATAAGATTAAGTTGGATATAATTGATCAAAACCATATATAAAGTTACCAAGTGTTCTAGGTGCATCATAAATGTTGTTATAGTTCATTTTTATAGGGATAATAAAGTTGAGAAAGTGTTGTAGGAATAGGAAAAATAAGACTATAAAAATGCTGTTACAATAATTTTAAGTACAATAATTTTATAAATTTGTTTTATTAATTGTGATTATAGTTACTAGCAAAAAAAAAGGCAAGAAAAGAGAAACCCATGATAAAATTTCAGTTTTGTAATAAATTTGTCATAGCCAAAAGAAAAGAAGAACATTCTGTGATTTACTGGAATTAAAAAATAATGAGAATTCGAACTTTGGGAAATTTTCTGAATGCATAGCTATATCAAATTCCTTTTGAATGAATGCCAGAAATAATATTAGTGAGAAATTTTTCTATTCATCTCTTTTTGAGAAGAGGAATGTATTTACTCCATTGATGTATATATATTCACACAAATATTTCTAAAAACATGGTGGTGTTTTGTTATCCTTGGCAAATGATACTCAAATGCTTTACTTAATTAAACATTGTATTTTATTTTTCATAGACCAGGATAACAATTCAGCTTTTATATATATATTTATTTATTTAAAGATTTTATTTATTTACTTGACAGAGAGAGATCACCAGTACCAGAGAGGTCCAGAGAGAGAGAGAGGAGGAAGCAATCTCCCTGACAAGCAGAGAGCCTAATGCGGGACTCAATCCCAGGACCCTGAGATCATGACCCGAACTGAAGGCAGAGGCTTAACCCACTGAGCCACCCAGGCACCCAGCAATTCAGCTTTTATAGATGTATGCAATTTGGTACAAAGAGATCACTGAATCATTTAAACTATTTCTGCTTTACTTGTATCTTGTGTGTTAATTTTCTGAAGTCATTCTTACTAAAGATAAAAAGGTGAGACTTCAGCATTAAAATGAGCACAGTCTCCATATTAAATTTCTTACGAACCTGCAGCGGTTAAAATTTTAATTCTTGAACATTAGATATACTCTATTAGATGTGGCCAACATTATTTTTGTCTAAGAAAACAGGCCATCAGTTTTGCAAAACTATCATTTTGGATCATGTTCAAAATTTTATAGAGTTTTAAAAGTAAAAACAAGGTTAATGCCTTTTTTTTAAAAAAAGATTCTATTTATTTTTCTGAGGGAGACCCCGAGTGCATGAACTTGGGGGAGCAGCAAAGGGAAAAGGAGAAGCAGACTCCCCACTGAGCAGGGAGACTGCCTATGGCTAGATCCCATAACCCTTAGATCATGACCTGAACTGAAGACAGATGATTTAACAACTGAGCCATCTATATGCCCTAAGGTTAATTCTTTTTTTTTTTTTTAAAGATTTATTTATTTATTTATTTGACAGGTAGAGATCACAAGTAGGCAGAGAGGCAGGCAGAGAGAGAGAGGAGGAAGCAGGCTCCTTGCTGAGCAGAGAGCCCAACGCAGGGCTCAATCCCAGGACCCTGGGATCATGACCTGAGCCGAAGGCAGAGGCCCTAACCCACTAAGCCACCCAGACACCCTGCCTATGGTCAATTCTAAATAAGAAAAAAATGTAAATGTATGGTTATGATCATTTATTTTTAAATGACAGGGACAATGTTGTCAAAAGTCAATTTGTTTAAATAATTATAATTGCTAAAGACAGATTCTACTTGACAAATTTGCTTTAATTACATCTACAAAGAAAGAGGAAAGCAGACATTCTTCCTATTTATTTTACCTACTCGTTTCTACCATGGCTAGCATTATACAAATGCATGTTTAACACTCAACTTGATATAGGTGCTGTAAATACTCTTATGTGTACATTAGAGGCAACTCAAACATCAGGGAGAAAATATTATAATCAATAAAGCTTAAGTTTTCATTTTCTTTAAGACAAATAAACTACCAGTATTTTTAAATATCCTCAAACATAAGTAAGAAATTCAAATTCAGTACTTTTTAGTGTTGACAATTTATTTTAATCTTATTATTTAATATGAATAATAATCTCATTATTTAAATATGAATGAATCTGAAGCCAGGTTTAAGTCCCACTGCTAAACTAAATAAATAAATAAATTCCCAATGCTTATGGTTTTTATTTTATTTTATTTTTTTAAAAGATTTTATTTATTTATTTGACAGAGAGAAATCACAAGTAGATGGAGAGGCAGGCAGAGAGAGAGGGAAGCAGGCTCCCCGCTGAGCAGAGAGCCCGATGCGGGACTCGATCCCAGGACCCTGAGATCATGACCTGAGCCGAAGGCAGCGGCTTAACCCACTGAGCCACCCAGGCGCCCCGCTTATGGTTTTTAAATGATGACAAAACTAACACTCATGTACAAAACTACCAAACTAATAAAATACAAAACTACAAAACTAATAAAATATATACTAGTGACATTAATTTTACGTGATAGCATGAGGTTTTGCTGAAAGGAAATTGTTAATTGTAATGTGAATACTATTTCACAGGACAGCCTCTTTCTAACTTGCTATGTCTGTAGTATAACACGTTTTATGATCACTCATTTTGTCACCATGTTTACAATTTGGACTATAAAGAAATCTTTGTCCAGCACGCCATGATAGCAGTTGGTCCTCACTTGGCACAAACTCATCATTTAGGTATTAAGTTGATCTCTGTTCTTTTCTCATTAACTAGTGATGATTCAAGCAGTGCCCTTTGTTGATGGTGTACTCATAAATACAGACACCAACAAGGCCCTAAAATTGAGTGGCAATATTCAGTTATGAGGCTATTCTAACAGTCCACAATCTGTTTTTAATCGTGCCATTTTAACGTCAAACTAAACACGTGACATTAAGGAAACAATCCACTGAGCTCACTCAGTTCCTTGAAAAAACTCTCAAGGATCAGTTTGAGAAACAGTAATTTACAGAGTTTTCCTTTCAGATACTACATATGTCCTTTAAATCCATTTAAAAATTTTTTTAAAATTTATTAAAAAAAATTTTTTTTCAGTGTTCCAGAATTCACTGTTAATGCACCACACCCAGTGCTCCATGCAATATGTGCCCTCCATAATACTCATCACCAGGCTCACCCAACCCCCCACCCCCTCCCCTCCAAAATCCTCAGTTTGTTTCTGAGTCCACAGTCTCTCATGGTTCGTCTCCCCCTCCATTTTCCCCCAAATCACTTCTCCTCTTCATCTCCCAAAGTCCTCCATGTTATTCCTTATGATCTACAAGTAAGTGAAACCTTATGGTAATTGACTCTCTCTGCTTGACTTATTTCACTCAGCATAATCTCTTCCAATCCCATCCATGTTGATACAATAGTTGGGTATTTATCCTTTCTGATGGGGGCATAATACTCTGTTGTATATATGGACCATATCTTCTTAATCCATCCGTCTGTTGAAGGGGATCCTGGTTCTTTCCGCAGTTTGGCTACTGTGGCCATTGCTTTAAACCCATTTTATTAAAATGTATGAAAACATGTCTGCTAGTCATTAAGGTGTGATGGAGCAGAAAAAGGAATGCACACTTTGAAGGAAAAAAATGTATAAAGTGGATTTCTTGGAAAGAATGCTGCTGATTATGGACATTTCACAGCTGATGTAATTTTCTAAATGGCCATAAATTTACAAATGCAATATTACAGTAGTTTTAAAAGGAGATGTTGGGTATATCAGAATCATTACAGGTATCATCCTTAAGAATTTTAAAGGCTTACTAAAGTTCTTATTTACCTTGTTCAACTTTAGTCCTGGTTACCACATTTAATAAACCAAGAGTAAACTCAAATTTGCTAAGTAAAATGAATCTTTAATACTACTTTAATACTACTACCTCTTAAACATTTAGGAAGATATTCAAGTCTCGATTTTCTATTAGGATCATTATAGACTTAATTTGTCTAAGTGAGAAAATAAAGAAATAAAACTTGGATCAGAAAATAAGACTTTTAGCTGATATTGTTATTTTCTTGCTAGATTGAACTACTACTGAGAGAAATATTCCAATGGGAAAAAATAAACATATAACAAAACAAAGCATCAGAAATTTCAATATTTATATCATTATCAACTATACTTACTAGTAGCAGGTAACATTTACTGAATTATTGCCAAATGACAGGCACTATGCTAATTGTTCTACGTGGATTTTCACATTTAATCTGTGTAAAAACCCTGTGATTAGGTACTAATATTATCCCCATTTCACAGACAAAGAAATCGAGTAGTTTGCCTGAGGTCACATGGTCAGTGAATAGCAGAGCTTGAATTTGAATCCAGGCAGTTTGACTCTGGAGCCTCTTCTACTGACTCTAGGCTGAGAAACTTTCCCAAAATAGTTCACTGGTTGGACCAGTATGGACAAGCAAGAAATTTTTTGTCTCATTAATGACCCCTTTTCAATTTGCACTTCTTACATAGTTAGTGGCTTAAAGAAGCCTTCCATGTGTTACTTTTTATGAGGAAATACTGAAAAGATCTTTGCCAATGAAGCATTTATTCTTCCTATTTGCTAAATTGACAATAATTGAGAATACTAATTTTTAATAAAAGGGAACTACATAAATTTGGCAAATCAAAGTAGTTACACAGAGAATTAAATGAGTCAATTGTTCTTTAATAAATCTATTCTAGTATTTTGTTAAAAATTTGCATTTTTAAATATTCACTTTGGACACCATGAACTATCAGCTGTGCAGTGAATTCCTCTCTTGCTTGAAGTCATGCCCAATTAAAACATTAACCAGAAGCATTGCAATGTTGGATGCCAAAAGCAAATAGGAACGCATATATTTCATATAGTCTAAAGAGAATTCTCAAGAAGACCAACCAAACAACTTATAAGGTGGCATTGAAAGCATTAAATATAATATATCAACAAAGTAATTTTGAATTGCTTTATAGAATTCAGGGATGGAAATAAACAAGTAGAACATTGTATCTGTTCTGCTGGTGAATAGGTATTTTTAAACAAATGGAATGAAAAAGAAAAAACAAAGCAAAACACTGTATGTTCTTACTTAGGATTTTTTTTTTAAGCCTATGGGAGATGTGTTAACTCTTGAAGGTGATGAGATAGAAAGGAGGGTAAACATGAATGTTACATTAAAAACGTTATAGGCGTGCCTGGCTGACTCAGTCAGTAGACCATGCAATTCTTGATCTCAGGGTCTTGAGTTCAAGCTCCATTTAGGCTTAGAGCTCACTTTAAAAAATTACGTATTTTTCTATTTATAAGGGTGAACTGTGGTCCTTACAAAAAAATTGCAACAGGGGCGCCTGGGTGACTCAGTAGGTTAAGCCTCTGTCTTCGCCTCAGGTCAGGATCCTGGGATCCTGGGATCCTAGGATCAAGCCCTGCATCGGGCTCCTTGCTCCACGGGGAGCCTACTTCTCCCTTTCCCACTCCCTGCTTGTGTTCCCTCTCTCCCTGTCTGTCTCTGTCAAATAAAACAATAAATCAAATCTTAAAAAAAAATTGCAACAATACTGAGACATATTAGGGAGAAAAATTATCCTGTAATTCTATTTAGTTTGTAAAATACTCTTATAGGTTTTTCATCTGTATATAGTAGCATGAATAGAATATAGTCTACTTCATAGTTAAATGCACATGTTTTATGTTATATGTAAGTTATGTAACATACATTTTTCTTTTACAGTAATTATTATATATGCTGCTTTGTTACTGATTTCTTCTTCATCTTAATAGTGTATCTTGGACATCTCCCTGTTTGGGAATTTTTATTTTTTATTTTTATTTTTTCTTTCAATATTTTATTTAAATTCTAGTTAGTTAACATATAGTATAATACTGGTTTCAGGAACAGAATTTAGTGATTCATCACTTACATATAATAACCAGTACTTATTATGACAAATGCCCTCTTTAATACCCATCACCCATTTAACATATCTCCTTGCCCACCTCCCTTGGTCAACCCTCAATTTGTTCTCTATCTTTAAGAGTCACTTACGGTTGGTTTTCTCCTTTTTTCTTTTGGCCCCTTCCCATATGTTCATCTGCTTTATTTCCTAAATTCCACATATGAGTGAAATGGTATGGTATTTGTTTTTCTTTCACTGACTTATTTTGCTTAGCATAATACACTTAGCTCCATCCAATCTGGCAAGGGGCAAGATTTTATTCTTTTTGATGGCTAAGTAATACTCCATTTTATATATGTATATACCACATCTTCTTCATCCATTCATTAGGTGGTGGACATTTAGGCTCTTTCCATAGGTTGGCTGTTGTTGATAATGCTGCTATAAACATCTGGGTGCTGTACCACTTTGAATCTCTATTTTTTTTTAATCTTTTTTTAAAATTTTTTATTTATTTTTAATTAATTAATTAAATATTCTTTTAATTTTTTTTATAAACATGTATTTTTATCCTCAGGGGTACAGGTCTGTGAATCGCCAGGTTCACAGCACTCACCAAAGCACATACCCTCCCCAATGTCCATAATCCTACCCCCTTCTCCCAAACCCCTCTCCCCAGAAACCCTCAGTTTGTTTTGTGAGATTAAGAGTCACTTATGGTTTGTCTCCCTCCCAATCCCATCTTGTTTCATTGATTCTTCTTCTACCCACTTAAGCCCCCACGTTGCATCACCACTTCCTCATATCAGGGAGATCATATGATAGTTGTCTTTCTCTGCTTTACTTATTTCGCTAAGCATGATACGCTCTAGTTCCACCTACGTCATCGCAAATGGCAATATTTCATTTCTTTTGATGGCTGTATAGTATTCCATTGTGTATACATACCACATCTTCTTGATCCATTCATCTGTTGATGGACATCTAGGTTCTTTCCATAGTTTGGCTATTGTGGACATTGCTGCTATAAACATTTGGGTGCACGAGCCCCTTCAGATCACTAGGTTTGTATCTTTAGGGTAAATACCCAGTAGTGCAATTGCTGGGTCATAGGGCAGTTCTATTTTCAACATTTTGAGGAACCTCCATACTGTTTTCCAGAGTGGTTGCACCAGCTTGCACTCCCACCAACAGTGTAGGAGTGTCCCCCTTTCTCCGCATCCTCGCCAGCATCTGTCATTTCCTGACTTGTTGATTTTAGCCATTCTGACTGGTGAGAGGTGATATCGCATTGTGGTTTTGATTTGTATTTTCCTGATGCTGAGTGATATGGAGCACTTTTTCATGTGTCTGTTGGCCATCTGGATGTCTTCTTTGCAGAAATGTCTATTCATGTCCTCTGCCCATTTCTTGATTGGATTATTTGTTCATTGGGTGCTGAGTTTACTAAGTTCTTTATAGATTTTGGACACTAATCCTTTATCTGATATATTGTTTGCAAATATCTTCTCCCATTCTATCAGTTGTCTTTTGGTTTTGTTAACTGTTTCCTTTGCTGTGAAAAAGCTTTTGATCTTGATGAAATCCCAATAGTTCATTTTTGCCCTTGCTTCCCTTGCCTTTGGTGATGTTCCTAGAAGATGTTGCTGCAGCTGACATTGAAGAGGTTGCTGCCTGTGTTCTCCTCAAGGATTTTGATGGATTCCTTTCGCACATTGAGGTCCTTCATCCATTTTGAGTCTATTTTTGTGTGTGGTGTAAGGAAATGGTCCAATTTCATTTTTCTGCATGTGGCTGTCCAATTTTCCCAGCACCATTTATTGAAGAGGCTGTCTTTTTTCCATTGGACATTCTTTCCTGCTTTGTCAAAGATTAGTTGACTGTAGAGTTGAGGGTCTATTTCTGGGCTCTCTATTCTGTTCCATTGATCTATGTGTCTGTTTTTGTGCCAGTACCATGCTGTCTTGATGATGACAGCTTTGTAATAGAGCTTGAAGTCCGGAATTGTGATGCCACCAACGTTGGCTTTCTTTTTCAATATCCCTTTGGCTATTCGAGGTCTTTTCTGGTTCCATATAAATTTTAGAATTATTTGTTCCATTTCTTTGAAAAAGATGGATGGTACTTTGATAGGAATTGCATTAAATGTGTAGATTGCTTTAGGTAGCATAGACATTTTCACAATATTTATTCTTCCAATCCAGGGCATTGGAACATTTTTCTATTTCTTTGTGTCTTCCTCAATTTCTTTCATGAGTACTTTATAGTTTTCCGAGTATAGATTCAGTGCCTCTTTGGTTAAGTTTATTCCTAGGTATCTTATGGTTTGGGGTGCAATTGTAAATGGGATGGACTCCTTAATTTCTTTTTCTTCTGTCTTGTGCATTGATTTTATATCCTGACACTTTACTGAATTCCTGTATAAGTTCTAGCAGTTTTGGAGTGGAGTCTTTCGGGTTTTCCACATATAGTATCATATCATCTGCGAAGAGTGATAATTTGACTTCTTCTTTGCCGATTTGGATGCCTTTAATTTCTTTTTGATGTCTGATTGCTGAGGCTAGGACTTCTAGTACTATGTTGAATAGCAGTGGTGATAATGGACATCCCTGCCGTGTTCCTGACCTTAGCGGAAAAGCTCTCAGTTTTTCTCCATTGAGAATGATATTTGCGGTGGGTTTTTCATAGATGGCTTTGATGATATTGAGGTATGTGCCCTCTATCCCTACACTTTGAAGAGTTTTGATCAGGAAGGGATGCTGTACTTTGTCAAATGCTTTTTCAGCATCTATTGAGAGTATCATATGGTTCTTGTTCTTTCTTTTATTGATGTGTTGTATCACATTGAATGATTTGCGGATGTTGAACCAACCTTGCAGCCCTGGAATAAATCCCACTTGGTCATGGTGAATAATCCTTTTAATGTACTGTTGAATCCTATTGGCTAGTATTTTGGTGAGAATTTTCGCATCCGTGTTCACCAAGGATATTGGTCTATAGCTCTCTTTTTTGATGGGTTCCTTGTCTGGTTTTGGGATCAAGGTGATGCAGGCCTCATAAAATGAGTTTGGAAGTTTTCCTTCCATTTCTATTTTTTGGAACAGTTTCAGGAGAAGAGGAATTAGTTCTTCTTTAAATGTTTGGTAGGATTACCCTGGAAAGCCGTCTGGCCCTGGGCTCTTGTTTGTTTGGAGATTTTTAATGACTGTTTCAATCTCCTTACTGGTTATGGGTCTGTTCAGGCTTTCTATTTCTTCCTGGTTCAGTTGTGGTAGTTTATATGCTTCTAGGAATGCATCCATTTCTTCCAGATTGTCAAATTTGTTGGCGTAGAGTTGCTCATAGTATGTTCTTATAATAGTTTGTATTTCTTTGGTGTTAGTTGTGATCTCTCCTCTTTCATTCATGATTTTATTTATTTGGGTCCTTTCTCTTTTATTTTTGATAAGTCTGGCCTGAGGTTTATCAATTTTATTATTTCTTTCAAAGAACCAGCTCCTAGTTTCATTGATTTGCTCTATTGTCTTTTTGGTTTCTATTTCATTGATTTCTGCTCTGATCTTTATGATTTCTCTTCTCCTGCTGGGCTTAGGGTTTCTTTCTTGTTCTTTCTCCAGCTCCTTTAGGTGTAGGGTTAGGTTGTGTACCTGAGACCTTTCTTGTTTCTTGAGGAAGGCTTGTATTGCTATATATTTTCCTCTCAAGACTGCCTTTTTTGTGTCCCACAGATTTTGAACTGTTGTATTTTCATTATCATTTGTTTCCATGATTTTTTTCAATTCTTCTTTAATTTCCCGGTTGACCCATTCATTCTTTAGAAGGATGCTGTTTAGTCTCCATGTATTTGGGTTCTTTCCAAATTTCCTCTTGTGATTGATTTCTAGCTTCAGAGCACTGTGGTCTGAAAATATGCAGGGAATGATCCCAATCTTTTGATACCGGTTGAGTCCTGATTTAGGACCGAGGATGTGATCTATTCTGGAGAATGTTCCATGTGCACTAGAGAAGAATGTGTATTCTGTTGCTTTGGGATGAAATGTTCTGAATATATCTGTGATGTCCATCTGGTCCAGTGTGTCGTTTAAGAAAAGGGTAAAAGTTTAAAAAAATATTAGCAGAAGAAGAGAAAAAAAATGAAAAAGAAAAAAATTAAATTAACTGCAAGACTAAAAAAATCACAGGGAAAAAAAAAAGAGTTTAGGGTTTCTTTCTTGTTCTTTCTCCAGCTCCTTTAGGTGTAGGGTTAGGTTGTGTACCTGAGATCTTGTTTCTTGAGAAAATTCCATGAATTTTTTCCATTCTTTAATTTCCTGGTTGACCCATTCATTCTTTAGAAGGATGTTCCATGTGCACTATAGAAGAATGTGTATTCTGTTGCTTTGGGCCTTTATTTCCTTGTTGATCTTTTGCTTGAATGATCTGTCCATTTCAGTGATGGGAGTGTTAAAGTCCCCTACTATTATTGTATTATTGTTGATGTGTTTCTTTGATTTTGTTATTAATTGGTTTATATAGTTGGCTGCTCCCACGTTAGGGGCATAGATATTTAAAACTGTTAGATCTTCTTGTTGGACAGACCCTTTGAGTATGATAGAGTGTCCTTCCTCATCTCTTATTATAGTCTTTGGCTTAAAATCTAATTGATCTGATATAAGGATTGCCACTCCTGCTTTCTTCTGATGTCCATTAGCATGATAAATTCTTTTCCACCCCATCACTTTAAATCTGGAGGTGTCTTCGGGCTTAAAATGAGTTTCTTGGAGGCAACATATAGATGGGTTTTGTTTTTTTATCCATTCTGATACCCTGTGTCTTCTTTTTGGGGCATTTAGCCCATTATCATTCAGGGTAACTATTGAGAGATATGAATTTAGTGCCATTGTATTGCTTGTAAGGTTACTGTTACTGTATATTGTCTCTGTTCCTTATTGATCTACCACTTGTAGGCTCTCTCTTTGCTTAGAGTAGCCCTTTCAATATTTCCTGTAGAGCTGGTTTGGTGTTTGCAAATTCTTTCAGTTTTTGTTTGTCCTGGAAGCTTTTAATCTCTCCTTCTATTTTCAATGATAGCCTAGCTGGATATAGTATTCTTGGCTGCATGTTTTTCTCGTTTAGTGCTCTGAATATATCATGCCAGCTCTTTCTGGCCTGCCAGGTCTCTGTGGATAAATCTGCTTATATTTTTACCATTGTATGTTACAGACTTCTTTTCCTGGGCTGCTTTCAGGATTTTCTCTTTGTCACTAAGACTTGTAAATTTTATTATTAGGTGATGGGGTGTGGACCTATTCTTGTTGATTTTGAGGGGTGTTCTCTGCACCTCTTGGATTTTGATGCCTGTTCCCTTTGCCATGTGAGGGAAATTCTCTCCTAGATACCTTCTGCTCTCCTCTCTCTTTCTTCTTCTGGAGTCCTAATTATTCTAATGTTGTTTCATCTTATGGTGTCACTTATCTCTCAAATTCTCCCCTTGTGGTCCAGTAGCTGTTTGCCCCTCTTTTGCTCAGCTTCTTTATTCTCTTTCATTCGGTCTTCTATATCACTAATTCTTTCTTCTGCCTCATTTATTCTAGCAGTGAGAGCCTCTATATTTGATTACACCTCATTAATAACTTTTTAAATTTCAACTTGGTTAGATTTTAGTTCTTTTATATCTCCCGAGAGGGTTTCTCTAATATTTTCCATGCCTTTTTCGAGCCCGGCTAGAACCTTGAGAGTCGTCATTCTGAACTCTAGATCTGACATATTACCCATGTCTGTATTGATTAGGTCCCTAGCCTTTGGCACTGCCTCTTGTTCTTTTATTTTGTGGTGAATTTTTATGCCTTGTCATTTTGTCCAGATAAGAGTATATGAAGGATCAAGTAAAATACTAAAAGGGTGGCAAAGACCTCAGGAAAATATGCTTTAATCAAATCAGAAGAGACCCCAAATCATGGGGCGGGGGAGAAAGAGGATAAAAAGAGGTTCAGAAAAAAAAGAACAATTAAAAAAAGAAAACAAATAAAGAAAAAATATAAAAAAGAAAAAAAAATGTATATATTAGATAAACTAGTTTAAAAACGTTAAAAAATAAAAGGGTAAAAGTTAAAAAAATTTAGCAGCAGAAGAAAAAAATTGAAAAGAAAAAATAATTAAATTAACTGCAAGACTAAAGAATCATGGGGAGCAATCCATGAGTTCTGTGCTTTGCTTTCTCCTCCTCTGGAATTCCACTGCTCTCCTTGCTATCGAACCTGCATTCCTTGGTAGGTGAACTTGGTCCTGGCTGGATTTCTTGTTGATCTTCTGGGGGAGGGGCCTGTTGTAGTGGTTCTCAAGTGCCTTTGCCCCATTGGAATTGCACCGCCCTTACCAGGGCCTGGGCTGAGTAATCTGCTTGGGTTTGCTTTCAGGAGCTTTTGTTCCCTGAACACTTTCCGTAGAGTTCGGGAGGACGTGAATGAAAATGGCGGCCTCCTAGTCTCTGGCCAGGAGGAGCCGAGAGCTCGGGGACCCCTCCTCAGTGCACCCTCAGAGAATACACCCAGTCACTCCCGTCTCCCTAGCCTCTGGCCACGCTCCAAGCTCACCCAGTCTTTGACCGGTTCAAGGTAACCCCGAGCTGAGAGCTCATTCCTTGGCTCTGTCTCTGTAGCCAGCTTCCCCACTCTAATACCTGCGAACTCTGTGACACTCAGACACCCTCGATCCTTCTGTCACCCTGCGGGACCTGAGGCCACACTGACCCTGCATGGGCTTCACCCCGGTTTAGCCTCTGGAGCGATGTCCCTCAGCGGAACAGACTTAAAAGTCCTGGTTTATGCTCCGTTGCTCCACTGCTTGCCAAGGAGCCAGCCCCTGCCCTCTCCGGTCTATCTTCCTGTCATTTTGGATTCACTTCTTTGCCAGTCCTACCTTTCAGAAAGTGGTTGATTTTCTGTTTCTAGAATTGCTGTTCTTCTTCTCTTCATACTCCTGTTGGATTTGTAGGTGTTTGCAATGTTCTATCTAGCTGATCTCCTGCTACCTGATATAGTCTCAGCCTGCTACTTCTCCGCCATCTTCTATTGGCTAGTATTTTGTGGGGAATTTTTGCATCTGTGTTCATTATAGTTATTGGTCTGTTATTCTCCTTTTTGATGGGGTCTTTGTCTGACTTTGGGATCAAGGTAATGCCGGCCTCATAAAATGAGTTTGGAAGTTTTCCTGCCATTTCTATTTTTGGAACAGTCTCAGGAGAATAGGTGTTAATTCTTCCTTAAATGTTGTGTAGAATTCCCCTGGGAAGCCCTCTGGCCCTGGACTCTTGTTTGTTCCTAGATTTTTGATAACTGCTTCAATCTCCTTACTAGCTATGGGTCTGTTCAGGTTTTCCATTTCTACCTGGTTCAGTTTTGATAGTTTATAAATCTCTGAGAATGCATCCATTTCTTCCAGATTGTCAAATTTGCGGGTGTATATTTGTTCATAATATCATCTTATAATTGTAATCTTTGGTGTTGGTTGTGATCTTTCCTCTTTCATCCATGATTTGACTTATTTGGGTCCTTCCTCTTTTCTTTTTGATAAGTCTGGGCAGGGTTTTATCAATCTTATTAATTCTTTCAAAAAAACAGTTCCTAGTTTCATTGTTCTGTCCTACTATTCTTTTGGTTTCTATTTCATTGATTTTTGCTCTGATCTTTATGATTTCTCTTCTCCTGCTGGGTTTAGGCTTTCTTTGCTGCTCTTTCTCCAGCTCCCTCAGGTGTAGGGTTAGGTTGTGTACTTGAGACCTTTTCTTGTTTCTTGATAAAGGCTTGTATTGCCATATACTTTCCCGTGAAGATTGCCTTTGTTGTGTTCCACATATTTTGAACAATTGTGCTTTTATTTTCATTTGTTTCCATGAATTTTTTCAATTCTTCTTTAATTTCCTGGTTGACCCATTCTTTCTTTAGTAGGATGCTCCTTTAGACTTCATGTATTTTAACTCCTTCCAACTTTCCTCTTGTGATTGAGTTCTAGCTTCAGAGCATTGTGGTCTAAAAATATGCGGGAAATGATCCCAGTCTTTTGGTACTGGTTGAGACCTGATTTGCAACCTAGGATGTAATCTATTCTGGAGAATGTTCCATGTGCAGTAGAGAAGAATGTGTATTCTGTTGCTTTGGGAAGGAATGTTCTGAATATATCTGTGATGTCCATCTGGTCCAATGTGTCATTTAAGGCCTTTATTTCCTTGTTGATCTTTTGCTTGGATGATCTGTCCATTTCAGTGAGGGGAGTATTAAAGTCCCCTACTATTATTGTATTATTGTCGATGTGTCTCCTTGATTTTGTTATTAATTGGTTTATATAGTTGGCTGCTCCCATTTTAGGGACATAGATATTTAAAATTGTTAGATCTTCTTGTTGGACAGACCCTTTGACTATGATAGAGTGTCCTTCCTCATCTCTTATTATAGTCTTTGGCTTAAAATCTAATTTATCTGATATAAGTATTGCCATCCAGCTTTTTTTGGATGTCCATTAGCATGGTAAATTGTTTTCTAGCCCCTCACTTTAAATCTGGAGGTATCTTTGGGTCTAAAATGAGTTTCTTGTAGACAGCATATTGATGGATTTTGTTTTTTTATCCACTCTGATACCCTGTGTCTTTTGATTGGGGCATTTATCCCATTTACATTCAAGGTAACTATTGAAAGATATGAATTTAGTGCCATTGTATTGCCTGTTAGGTGACTGTTACAGTATATGGTCTATGCTCCTTTCTGTTCTACTACTTTTAGACTCTCTCTTTGCTTAGAGGACCCTTTCAACATTTCCTGTAGGGCTATTTTGGTGCTTGCAAATTCTTTTAATTTTCCTTTGTCCTGGAAGTTTTTTATCCCTCCTTCTATATTCAGTGATAACCTAGCTGGATATAGTATTCTTGGCTGCATATTTTTCTCATTTATTTCTCTGAATATATTATGCCAGTTCCTTCTGGCCTACCAGGTCTCTGTGGATAAGTCTCTTGCCAAGTTAATATTGCTACCATTGTGTATTACAGACTTCCTTTCCCAAGCTGTTTTCAGGATTTTCTCTTTGTCACTAAGACTTGTAAGTTTTACTATTAGATGATGTGGTTTGGACCTATTTTTAATAATTTTGAGGAGGTTTCTCTGAGTCTCCTGGACTTTGATGCTTGTTTCCTTTGCCATATTAGGGAAATTCTCTACTACAACTTTCTCCCATATACTTCCTGCCCCCTCTCTCTTTCTTCTTCTTTTGGAATCCCAATTATTTTAGTATTGTTTTGTCTTGTGGTATCACTTATCTCTCGAATTTGTCCCTTGTGGTCCAGTAGTTGTTTGTCTCTATTTTGGTCAGCCTCTTTATTCTCCATCATTTGATCTTCTTTATCAATAATTCTTTCTTCTGCCTTGTTTATCCTCGCAGTAAGAGCCTCCATTTTTTAAAAAAGATTTTATTTATTTATTTGACAGAGATCACAAGTAGGCAGAGAGGCAGACAGAGTGAGAGGGAAGCAGGCTCCCTGTGGAGCAGAGAGCCCAATGCAGGACTTGATCCCAGAACCCTGAGATCATTACCTGAGCCAAAGGCAGCGGCTTAACCCACTGAGCCACCCAGGCACCCGAGCCTCCATTTTTTATTGCACCTTATTAATAGCTATTTTGATTTCAACTTGATTAGATTTTAGTTCTTTTTTGTCTCCAGAAAGGGATTTTATTTCTCCAGACAGGGTTTCTCTAATATCTTCCATGCTTTCTTCCAGCCCAGCTAGCACCTTGAGAATCACCGTTCTGACTCTAGTTCTGACATATTACCAATGTCCATATTGATTAGGTCCCTAGCCATCAGTCTTGCTTCTTTTTCTTTTTTTTCTTTTGTGGTGAGTTTTTCAGTGTTGTCATTTTATATAGATAAGAATATATGAATGAGAGAATAAAATACTAAAAGGGTGGCAAAGTCCCCAGAAAAATGTACACTAACCAAATCAGAAGAGATCCAAAACTGGGGGGAGAAGAAAAGGGGAAAAAGAAACAAAAATTAAAAAAATCCAAGAATAAAAAAATAAAATGTATGTATATATGTATATGTTTATGTATGTATATACTAGACTGGTGAATAGAACAGAGCCACCTAATTGATTTTAGGTATATTTCGGTCTCCTAGAAGAAATTATCTCCCCAAATTTTAAAGAAATAAAAAGTTATATATATACGAAAATAAGGGTAAACATGAAGGGATGGGATATGACTGTACAGATGAAAATTTTAAAAAAATTCTAAAAAAGTAATTGATAAGATAATTTGGTTGGAAAAGAAAAAAATAAAGAGGAGTAAATGTGCTCAGACTGGAGACTAGAAAAAAGCCATATGCTAGATTAAGGTATGTTTTGATCTATTAGAAGAAAATTTTTTGTCTATTAGAAGGAAATTTTTGTGCTCTCTGTGGCAGCACATACACTAAAATTACAAGGAAAATTTTAAGGAAAAAACCCCATATAGGTATAGAAAAAATAAGGTTAAATACAGTGAAAGGATAAAATATAACAGTGAAGGTTTAAAAAGATTTTTTTAAAAAGAAAGTTATTGTTAAGATATACTAGTCAAAAAATGTAAAAAGAGGAAAGAGAAAAAGTTAAAAAATAGAATAAGAAAAAATAAAATTAAAAAAAAATTTTAATTTTGCAAGACTAAAGCATCATGGGGAAAAAGACATGAATTCTATGTGTTGCTTTCTCCCAGCTCTGAAGTTCTGCTGTTCTCCTTGATTGGTAAGCTTGGTCTTGGCTGGATGTTCTTGCTGATCTTCTGGGGTAGAGGCCTGTTGCAGTGATTCTCAAATGTCTTTGCCAAGGTGGAATTGCGCTACTCTTGCCAGGGACCAGGCTAAGTAATCTGCTTGGGTTTGCTCTTGGAACTTTCATTCTGTGAATGCTTTCTGTACTGCTTTGGAGGATGGGAATGAAAATGGTGGACTCCCAATCTCCAGCCTGGAGGCTCTGAGAACTGAGGGCCCCACTCCTCAGTGCACCCTCAAAGACAAACAGTCAATCACTCCTGTCTTCCTGGTCTTCGGCCACACTCTGAGCTCACCCGGCCTGTGACTGAGTGTTTCTATCTCTGGCACATGGCACCATTTGGAGTTTCCAAACCCAGCAGATTCCTGTCACACTACTTCTCCTGGAGGAGAAAAGTGAGTTTCCCTGGATCTGCCACGTGTGGGGTCCCTGCTTGAAGAACAGTGGTCCAACTGTGCCTTAGATCATCGTTTAAGGTAACCCCAATCTGAAAGCTCACTCTTCAGCCCTGTCTCTCTAGTCAGCTTCCTTTCTCTGATACCTGGGAGCTCTGCCACACTCAGACACCCCCAATCTTTCTGCGACCCTATGGGACCTGAGAACACACTGTCCCTGTGAGAGCTCCACCCCTACTTAACCTCTGGAGTGATGTCCTTCAGTAGAGGAGAATTCTAAAAGTTCCAATTTTGTGCTCCACTGGTCCACTGCTTGCTGGAAGCCAGCTTCCCCATGGTCTATATTCCTGTTGCTTTGGATTCATTTCTCTGCACACATCCTACCTTTCAGAAAGTGGTCAATTTTCTGTTCCTAGAATTGCTGCTCTTCTCTTCTATCTCCCATTGTGTTTGTAGGTGTTTGGAATGGTTTGATACTTATCTAGCTGAACTCCTGGGATCTGATGTGATTTCAGTCTGCTACTCCTCCACCATCTTGCCTCTCCTGCTTGCCTTATTTCACTCAACATAATCTCCTCCAGTCCTGTCCATGTTGATACAAAAGTTGGGTATTCATCCTTTCTGATGGAGACATAATACTCCATTGTATATATGTACCATATCTTCTTTATCCATTCATCTGTTGAAGGGTATCTTGGCTTTTTCCATGGTTTGGCGACTGTGGTCATTGCTGCTATGAACATTGGGGTACAAATGGCCGTTCTTTTCACTACATCTGTATCTTTGGGGTAAATACCCTGTAGTTTTTGCTTCCATTTTCGTTGGCCTAAGGAAATAACAAAGTCATGCCTCATGTCATAGGATAGGGGAATATAGTTGTTCCATGTGGCTGAAAGTAGATGAGATCTGAGTACTGCCAAAGAGAAGAAATAAGTACCACAGTGATTACCTCATTGATCAGTTGTGAACAATAAGGAGTCCCAAATACCTGAGAATTCTTGAGTTTAAGTTATAAGCATTGGAATGTCATTAACTAGATCCTGGGGTTCTTCTTGGAACGATTAGTTAATTAAGATAGGATGGAGATTGTGGTGGGGGTTGGATCAGAGATTATACCTACTCCTTGGCTGTGAGAATTGCCCTAGCAACTGCTGTGCACAGAGGAACTTCATCCTGAAGAACAAAATGTAGTATTGATGGAGAAGCTGTAATTTCAGTCATAGGTCTGGTAAATATCTGGCAGTAAGAAAAAGGTAAATATGAGTCATATTATCTCAGTAGGTAGCTGGAGACAAGAGTTGAGATCCAGATCCAGAGTTGAGATCCAGAGTTGGTGGCATTTGGTATTTCAGAGTCTTAGAATTGGCTTTGGAGAGTGATATGGTTCTATGTGTCAAGATAGGATTCATGATCAGAAATGTCTCTTGGGTACCATGACATAACAAGACTCACCCAGTGGTTCTCAACATTAAAAAGTTTGTGGTGTACTTTGTAACACTAGAAAAGATAAAAAATGAATATTAGTTTTTTAAAAAAGCAAGCAATCTTTGGAACATTGATAATATCATATAGTTGTTGCCCATATCTCTAGGTGTGCTTTCACACTGAGGACCTGTTTGAATAGAGCTGATTAATGCCCTAAATATCTTCTCAGATTAAAATTCTAAAGAAGCACGTGGCTCTTCTTTTCACTACCTTCAGTTGTAATCTCTTCTCTCATACCCTTTACAGACAAGGGTCATATTAATATCTAATTTAGTTATCTCTGTTTATCTTCAACTCACTTTTGGGGGGGTTTAATGCAAAGAAAATATTTAAAAACTTTTATTGATTTAGAAAGATATGGCCTTGATTACTTACTTACCCTTTAAAATTAATTAAACAGCTTTGTGGACACATAATTCACACAGCATAAAATGCATGCTTTTAAAGTGTAAAATTAAATGGTTTTTTGTATATTCTGGTATTGTACAACCATCATCACAATCAATTTTAGAATACAGTGGTGCCTGAGACTACAGATAGTACCAAGTTTTATCTACATTATGTCCTATAATACATACCCATGGTAAAGTTTAATTTATTTTTTTTAAGATTTTATTTATTTTTCAGAGAGAGAGAGGGGGAGAGAGCGTGCACAGGCAGACAGAACGGCAGGCAGAGGCAGAGGGAGAAGCAGGCTCCCTGCTGAGAAAGGAGCCCCGATGTGGGACTTGATCCCAGAACGCTGGGAACATGACCTGAGCCGAAGGCAGCTGCTTAACCAATGGAGCCACCCAGGCGTCCCTGGTAAAGTTTAATTTATAAAAAACAGACACATAGACCAGTGGAACAGAGTAGAGAGCCCAGATATGGACCCTCAACTCTATGGGCAAATAATCTTCGACAAAACAAAAAAAAATATACAGTGGAAAAAAGACAGTCTCTTCAATAAATGGTACTGGGAAAACTGGGCAACTATATGTAGAAGAATGAATCTTGACCATTCTCTTACACTGTACACAAAGATAAACTCAAAATGGATAAAAGACCTCAACGTGAGACAGGAATCCATCAGAATTCTAGAGAAGAACATAGGCAGTAATCTCTTCGATATTATCTACAGCAACTTCTTTCAAGATATGTCTCCAAAGGCAAAGGAAGCAAAAGTGAAAATAAACTTTTGGGACTTCATCAAAATCAAAAGCTTCTGCACAGCAAAGGAAACAGTCAAGAAAACAAAGAGGCAACTCATGGAATGGGAGAAGATATTTGCAAATGACAGTACAGACAAAAGGTTGATATCCAGGGTCTATAAAGAACTCCTGAAACTCAACACACACAAAACAGACAATCATATCAAAAAAAGGGCAGAAGATATGAACAGACACTTCTCCAATGAAGACATACAAATGGCTATCAGACACATGAAAAAATGTTCCTCATCACTAGCCATCAGGGAGATTCAAATTAAAACCACATTGATATATCACCTTACACCAGTTAGAATGGCCAAAATTAGCAAGACATGTGTTGGAGGGGATGTGGAGAAAGGGGAACCCTCTTACACTGTTGGTGGGAATGCAAGTTGGTGCAGCCTCTTTGGAGAACAGTGTGGAGATTCCTCAAGAAATTAAAAATAGAACTACCCTATGACCCTGCAATTGCACTACTGGGTGTTTACCCCAAAGATGCAGATGTAGTGAAAAGAAGGACCATCTGTACCCCAGTGTTTATAGCAGCAATGGCCATGGTCGCCAAACTGTGGAAAGAACCAAGATGCCCTTCAACGGACAAATGGATAAGGAAGATGTGGTCTATATACGCTATGGAGTATTATGCCTCCATCAGAAAGGACGAATACCCAACTTTTGTAGCAACATGGACAAGACTGGAAGAGATTATGCTGAGTGAAATAAGTCAAGCAGAGAGAGTCAAGTATCATAGGGTTTCACTTATTTGTGGAGCATAACAAATAGCATGGAGGACATGGGGAGTTAGAGAGGAGAAGGGAGTTGGGGGAAATTGGAAGGTGAGGTGAACCATGAGAGACTATGGACTCTGAAAAGCAATCTGAGGGTTTTGAAGGGGCGGGGGAGGTGGGAGGTTGGGGGAACCAGGTGGTGGGTATTAGAGAGAGCACAGATTGCATGGAGCACTGGGTGTGGTGCAAAAATAATGAATACTGTTATGCTGAAAAAAATAAATTAAAAAAAATCAGGCACTGTAAGAGATTGACAAAAATAACTACTTATAAAATAGAACAATTATAATAATGTACTGTAATAAAAGTTGTCTGAATGTGACCTCCTCTCCAATATTTTATTTTATTGTAGTCACCTTTGTTCTTATGATGATGTGAGATGATGAACTGTCCACATGATGAGATGTGAATGACATGGGAGTGTTGGGCTGTTACAGAACTTCTGGAGATATGTCAGAAGGAGGATCATCTGCACCCTGACGGTGGTTCACCACCTGAAACTGAGGAAGGCAAAATGGTAGATGGGGAGTGATGGTGGGGATCTACTGTACTTGGACAGAAACGATTCCTGTGAAAATGTGGCTATGACAGTGCCTAGCAGTTTAAATCTCAGGAATCGAAGGGTGAGCTCTTCCCTGACTTGAGCTGGCTTTGATTTCTATGTGCCCTAATGTTAGTTGAAGAGAAGTGAGAGTTTCCTGGAGGCAAGGAACCTACATTTATTGATTACCTATTGTTTTTATGCTAGGTTCTTTATATATTTTTATTTTATTTCTCGCAAGTCTGTGACCTGGAGAACACTATAGCAATTTTGGGAAGGGTGGAAAAAATGAGACCCTGGAAGTTGATTTGGTTGTTTAACATTTCATAAGTACTAAATGGTGGGGTTGAGAGTCAAGCCTAGTTCTGTCTGATCCCAGATTCATGCAGTCACAATGGCTGTGGTTAGTTATTCTGGTTCTAGCAGATTCCATTTAGTTCGAAGCACATGTTCAGCCAGTGGTAGAGAAACCAGGTCTGTGTTTGGTCACATGCCCATAGAATAATCAAGATATATCATGCATTTATGTATGTCTATTTTTCAAACATGTAAGGTTGATTTTATGATTAGTAGTCACAAACCTACTTATATCTTTAATAAAATTACAGTTTCATTTTGTCATTATATAGTCAGAGTTTGAGAACCTAGACCTAGAGGTTGAAAGCAGTATTGTGCAATGGTTAAGACCCCAGGTTCTGGAGGAAGAACATTTTGCATTTGAATCCTGGCTTTGCTATTTACTCTCTAGCTAGGTGACATTGGGCAAGTTACTTCACTTCTCCAAGGCTCAGTGTTTTTACCTATAGAAGGAAGACACCATTGAATTCATAAACTTGCTATGAGGATTAAATAAAGTGATCAATGCAAGTTACTTAGGACTTGTCTCAGACTAAACACTGAAGTTTTAGTTTCTATTATAATTTCTCTCCTACCAAGAATTTAAGAAACATTCTAATTTTAAGAGGGAAAATATTTAAAATGGATAAGAACTTCTGCATTCAAATCCAGTTCCATCCCTTAGGACCTATAACTTTGAAAAGTTACTTTGAGTTTTTTGTATCAGTTTTCTATAAGGTGCCTTTAATGATTAAAATGAAATTATATAGATATAGCACTAAATGAAGCATATGAGAAATCATAAGTGCTCAGTCCATGATAGAGATGAGAAATATGATAATTATGATTTAATCATTGGGTATAATTTAAAATTTACTTGGATTAAGTAACTTTTCAAAAATAGTCATGTAAGAAAATGTGTGACAGGACTGAAAACAGCAAAATCACAATTTCTCAGCAAGCCTTATGGGCCTGTCTCTGTGTTAGACAATATTATGTGGTAAAAAATGATGAGGTCCCTGACTATAAAGGAACTTGCCATCTAATTTGAGATATGAGTCACCCACAAATGAGATAATGTCTATAATGCGCTCGGTACCTGTCTGTCACACAGTAGGACCTTAATTACTAAAAGCCGATGTTTTATTATTATTAATATTATTATTTTATTAATTGCCAAATACTACATAGCAAAGAGCTAACCAATATAATAGCAACAATTAGAGTCTAAGGCCATGTATAATAAAGGGCTAGGTTTATTTTTTTTTAAAGATTTTATTTATTGGACAGAGAGATCACAAGTAGGCAGAGAGGCAGGCAGAAAGAGAGGGGGAAGCAGGCTCCCTGCTGAGCAGAGAGCTTGATGTGGGGCTTGATTCCAGGACCCTGAGATCATGACCTAAACCAAGGGCAGAGGCTTAACCCACTGAGCCACCCAGGCGCCCCAATAAGGGGCTAGTTAAGAGGTAGAGCTATATTTAAATTTGAGCAATATGAATGTAAGCCACAGTGAATTCTTGTTCTTTGCAAGTTATGATCTATAAAGTTGTTGAGAACATCGAATTAGGGAATACTGAAGTGAATTGTTCCAGTAAGCAAGCACTGCTTTCAGGGGAAATACAGGGTTAGGTTCCTGTGAGTCTGGTTACAACATTTTCATCCACCGATCAATACATAATCTTGTTCTATGTGTGTCTCTCTTTAAAGACACTTACTTAATGTACATTGTTGATTCATCAACACTGATCTCACAGCCAATAGCATTGCAACTCACATCTGAATGAAGATCATCAGACACATGCATTCTCTCTGTAAGACATCACCGTTTGCTTATGCTTTGGAATTCTCAACAGCACTTCAGCACCATGGTTGGTGGCCATTTCAAACAGCCAAATCACCAACAGAAAGCACCAATATGTAAAAGAGCATCAAATATATGACCAAAAGGCCACCTGCTTATAGTATGAGAGCTGAAAAATGAAGGTAGAGCATTGCCTAGTTTGACTTTACCTGGAAAGCTACTGCTCTCCACATGTTTTTGAGTGATTGGGAAAGGACCACAACTATTGATTTTGGGGGTGACAAATACACTGTAGCCAGGAGGTGAATTTGCAAATACTTAATCTGTGAGTAATGTACATTGCAAACCTGGAGGACTGGCTTCCTGGAAGAGGCAATTTTTGCAGTAGGCCTTGCTGGTTGAGCAAAGGAGGGTGAGAGAGATAGATGGGGAGAGACAGCAGGCCCTCATGGGGTCCAGTCTCCCACACATTCTTACATTCCTCTCGCAGATTGTTTGCCTACTTTGGGATACCATGCTGTCTCCCAAGCTGAATCTTTGAACTTTGCTGTTTATTAAAGAAGCATTATGAAATCAAACACAGGAAGACATCTCCTTTACAGAATAAAGTATTGTTAGGTGTCTTTCCATAATTAAGGTAAACTTCTTTTGTCTATGAATGAAAACAGGTTGGAGGTTTCTCACTTAAGGATAGGTATCAATTAAAACCCCTGGGTTCAACCTGCAATGAAATCTGCAAATCAGGACAGATCGTTCTCATTTTTTTTTTTTAATTGTGCACCTATATTAGGCAGAGCAGAGCTAGAAAATTGGGGGACAAGCAAGGAGAGCCTTTTAAATCTAATAATGCTTTCGAATCCCCAAATTAGCTTATGTTGTTTTCGATTGTCTTTAAGTGGAAAAAAATGATTTTCTCTAAATCCATATTTCAAACATTGCTTCTCAAAGTGATAAAAATAGCATGTAGGTATTAGTCAAAGATTTTCTTTTTCAAGATTTGGCTGAAAACCAAATGAAAACTTCCATGTGCTCCAATAAACCCAGTGTTTCTCATAGGTTGCTATTTCTAATCCCTGTTTCCATGGAAATGGACTTTTTACATCAGCAAAATGGGGATGAGGTACTGAGTGATTTATACCTGCTGTTTGATATTTTAAGTGATTCACCACTGCTCTTTTTCTTTACTGTAGAAAATGTATACAGATATTTTTCTTGCAGGGCTCTCAGACCCTCAGGATAGGAGCTCTAGAAATAAAATCCTTAAGGGATAAAGCCACAGCCAGCATGTCCCTTATAAGACATTTAGGACAGAGGCAGCAGTGGTTATAAGAGTAAACCTAGAAGTCATGGTAGTTCACTGCTCTACTCAAAATGGTTTGATGGAAATGGGAGATTTATGAAGCATTTATAATATATCCTTCAATCCCAGCTAGGAGATAGAAACCTTTAAAAACTATTATTAAGTCAATAGCTTAAGAATGACTTTTATTTTTTCCCCCTCTCTGTAGGATTTTTTCCCCTCTTTGTTAAATCTAAGAATCCCTGAATAGACAGTTAGAGGAGTTGTGATTTGGTTCTAATCGGCTCCCAGAAGCAGAACTGGTAGTTCTGATAGGTCCCCTTGTGGACCTGCGCTTTGTGGCTATTACATTTGCTTCTACATTAATGGGAATAATTCATTAGTCAGAAGTCAGTTCTGAAAGGATCAATCATATACATGGCTGCTGCCAACTTCCTTTTTTTCTGAGCTTAGTTCCCCTGTCTCCCCGGATCCTGGAAAATAAGGATCCCTTCCATGTATGATTGATAGACTTGACACTCTCAAAGTTTGTCTAAAAACTCAGGAATTTTAGCTGCCGAATTGGTAGCAAATATTGTTATTTTAAGAATATAGTTTATACTAACCTTATTAGTAGTGAAGGTCCATGTAGACCCATGCAGTTGATTTCAACTTTTAAAAAACATCCTGTTTTTCTTGCTAGAAAGTATTTGACTGAATTCATTATGTTAACCTGTGTTTAGGTGTCATGGAAAACTAGTAACAAGCTCATTATTTTACAGAAGTTAACCTCTTTTCCTTATCTTTCAAGTTGGCGTTGGGGGTATGAGCTATTCTTACAACTCTAGAATGTTTATGCAAAGGAAGAATGATTCAGTCTGGCTGCAGTCATTGTGCTAAGATGAATAAATCCTTTCCTACTTTTGTTTTTCCAGTTCCTCTACTTTCACTTTTTCCCTCGGTGGCTGTTTCCCATTTCAAATGGAGAAAATGATAGTATATTAAAAGAAAGTTCTTTTCAGTTACCAAGGCAAATGTTTTTAAACTCCCTTCTCCAGCATGGAAGCTCCATGATCTTTAAGAATTATTCGATTTTCTTTACATTTATATTCCTACAGCACTAGGTTCACAGTCGGTGCTGCCCAAGCATTAAATAACAGCTTGAAGAATATTTTATAATTCCTGCATGCTTATGAGTAAACATCCAATGAACAGTAAAATGGAAAGCCCCAGTTTTAAAAAGTGAGTGTCTCTTGCAGTGATTCAAATGTTTGCTTTAAAAGCACTTAAGAAGTTCCTGCAGAATCTCTTGCTCTCTCCTTGTTACAAGTCCTGCTTGCTCCTCCTACATGGAAGGTTGATGTTACCACAGGAGTTCAAATAAAATGGCGTGGTACAAGTCCACACAGGCCAAATGCCTCCAAGTTCTTTTTGTGGTGCGGAGTGGGTGGAATACAGATCCAGTTTTCTTAACACAAAGAATTCTAAGTACTTTGAATATTTTAGTGTAAGAATCAAGGTAGTCAGTCACACACCTCCTCATTCTGGAACATTTTTGTTCTTGTCATTGCTCCCCAACAATACCTTCCCTTCTGATGTTTAGGCTCTTGGATGGTGGCCAAAAACACAAGGCTAAACGGAGACTCTTTTCATTCCTCCTTTACAGTCTGCACTCTCTTACAACTGTATTGCAATCCAATTAATGTAAAATAAGGAAAATATTTACATTATAGCCTTGCTATAATGTTCATCAGGAGGCCTTGTGGAAAGAGAATAGAAAGGTGGTGCCTGATCCTGGGCATATGTTACATCACCTAATCATTATATGTATGAAAGTAGTTTTATCTTTTTAGAATCCTTATTTAATAGATGAAGAAACTCAGTCTCAAACTGGTAAAGCAGCTTTTTTCAAGGGCACAGAGCTAGTTACCAGGGAAACCTGAGGTTGGAATCTCTGTTTATCTGAGTCCCACACCATACATGTAAAGAAGGGGAAATGGTATGGTGTTGATGTCCTCAGTGCAATTAAACAGAAAATTGTTTGGGAAGGGCTCCAAAACTAATCTGCTCCACTTAAAATTTTTTTATTCTGGAGAAAGGTTATTTGGTCTTCAAGGATCAACTGAAATTAAGCAATGTTCTTAATTCTGCTAACACAACCTTATGTTCTCTTATGTAACAATGTATCCAGCCAGGCTTCAATTAGTTCCAGACCCATGAATTTACTTGTTGGTTGCAAACTAGCCCAGGGTACAAGAGGGCAGGGAGATACTAAAGAAAGAGACAGACCACTCCAAGTTGGTAGGTGGCACGGGAATTTACAGACAGGCTTGTCTTTTGCAGAGCTTTGCACCTGCTGGCCAGAATCTTCAAAGCTTACAGAAGTCTTGACTTGATTCAGTCACTGTACCATTCAGATAGTCTCAACAACACATTGCTCTCTCAAGGCTGTGTCCTTGAATATGGTTTCAGCTCTGGGAATGATGGGCAGAATGCACATTCCAAGGACAGGGTTGGAGGTGAGGAGCCTCCTATCTTCTGGGTCTAGCTCATGGGTCAACTGGCGGTCACATCCTCTCAATGACCTCCTCCAACATGACTGGTGGATAAAACCACTCAGATGATCATGCACCTCAAACTCAATACAGATAGGTTGATGAGTATGAATATCATGGTTGGGGGACTCTGCCAGAAATATCTGTGTGACTGAGCAACTCACCCAGCCTCACTGCATCTCTGTCTCCTCATTGGTAAACTGACAGACTTGCTATGAGGTTTTGAGGGAAAGAAGATATTCTCTGTGTGTGTGGTGTGTGTATATATATGTATATATATGTATATGTATATGTGTGTATATATATATGTATCTATCTATACACACCACACACACAGACACACACACACACACACACACAAATAGCCAGGTACAGAAATACTGCTATGTAATTGGTTGCTTGTTATGCACACACACACACACACACACAAACACACATACGTGTGTGTGTGTGTATAGATAGATAGATAGATAGATAGATAGATAGCCAGGTACAGAACTATTGCTATGTAATTGCTTGCTCGTCACCCAAAGGCTAGGGTCTTTATATGTTCCTTGTGTGAACTGCCTTGGTGGTCCAAGCTAAAGGACTGGGCATGAGCTGATTCTTTCCCCTCCTTCACCACCATGTCTAATCAGTCACCTGGTCTTGCTGATTTTAGCTTTCAATCTTTATGAATCAACCTATTTCTCTTCATCTCCACTGCCATTTCCCTAGTTGGAGATACAATCTATTTTTTTTTTTTTTTATTATTTTATGGTTGCCGGGGGGAGGGGGTTTGGGAGAAGGCGGTGGGATTATGGACATTGGGGAGGGTATGTGATTTGGTGAGTGCTGTGAAGTGTGTAAACCTGGTGATTCACAGACCTGTACCCCTGGGGATAAAAATATATGTTTATAAGAGATACAATCTATTTTACCTTGACTACTTGAATAACTTTCTTGAAGATCTCTTTCCATTCATTCTCTCTACTTCTAATTTCATCCATTTTCCTCATTGTACTTAGTGTGGTTTGAAAAATGTGTCTGATGGTGTGACTACTCAGCTTCAGTCTTGCTATGGCTTGCTACTGTTCTTGAGGTAGGTGTGACTACTATAATTTTAATACGATCCTACTGACTGACAGCCTCATCAGAGCCATCTCTCACCACTCAGTCTGCACTCTGAATTCTGGCTACAAGCGCCTTCATTTGTTTTCTTGTAGACTTCACACCCCTTCTGGCTGTGGGTCTTCTTACTTGCTATTCCTCATGTCAGATGTTCTCTTTTCTCTTCCCATAATTAATTCCTATTCTTCAACACTCAGCTGAAGTGGTAGTTCCTTCAACTAAGACTGAATCAGAACCATTTATTATATGTTCACACCACTCTGTACTTCTCTTTAATGGCATTATTTCAAATGCAATGAAATAATGAATTAGTTCTCTTCTGTGCTAGAATTTAAGCCCCATGAAAGCTTTCCTATCATTGATGAATACATATTATCCAGCATCATGCCTTGCACCTATTTGGCATTCAGTAAATATTTATTAAATGACTTTCTCATTTAAAATGGTAATAGAGGCATAAAGTGGAGGTACTATTAGTATGTTTTAAAAGCTTACACATTTGAAAACTATCATACAACTCTTTGCAAAAAGAATGGGGTTATTGGGGTGCCTGGGTGGCTCAGTCGGTTAAACAACTGACCCTTGAACTTAGGGTCATGAGTTTAAGTCCCTAAATTATGAAACTGCTTTCAAGATAATATTATATTCTAGGCCCCTGATAAATGATAGCTTTTCCTTGCTTCTAAAGATTCATCAGTATTATTTCAAGTATGATTAACTTTTCCTGGCCTGAGGTTTTGAATTTGAATTTAGTTCATATGAGAAATACCTCAATAATTTCTCTATTGATTTATTCTTTTTTTTTTTTTTTTTTTTTTTTAAAGATTTTATTTATTTATTTGACAGAGAGAAATCACAAGTAGATGGAGAGGCAGGCAGAGAGAGAGAGAGGGAAGCAGGCCCCTGCTGAGCAGAGAACCCGATGTGGGACTCGATCCCAGGACCCTGAGATCATGACCTGAGCCGAAGGCAGCGGCTTAACCCACTGAGCCACCCAGGCGCCCTCTATTGATTTATTCTAATCACCTGTTGAAGTTGGGCTGTAAAGCAAAGGATTTCCAGTATTCACATCCATTTAATCTGAAAACTACTAAGTAAGCATTATTAGGTGTGCAGCACCCTGCTCCTGCTGTGAAGGATACAGAGCTGTATGAGGCAAAGAACCTATTCTGAAAGCAGTTTGCAACTAGTAAAGAAGACAAGAAAAGTGTTTGACAATGTCCAAATTCAGTAGATCTGTGATAGGGCCAGGATTCTAACTTTTAAAAAATGTTATCATGCAATTTGCATCATTATCCCAATTGGTGTGGGGATCAGTGTTGTATGACTAATGTTAATAGTATTCTGAATCCTATATATAACAAGGTCTGATGGTGGGCAGGGCACCCTAAGATCTGATTATTTTACAAGAGAAATAGTTCTTATGTTGAGTGTGCATGCAGTAAATACTTGTTGAATGTTTCTAATTCCATCCCTTTGATACTGTGATAAATAACCTTTAAATGGGGCACAAGACAGATATACCATGTGGAAGCTAACGGTCAACCCTCACCCACCAAGAAATGTCTTAACCTCACAGCTCTTCCCCCTCCCAGACTCTGTTAAGAGGTGCTTAGAAAAACCATCAGCCTCAAGCTCTTCCATTTCTCAGTACTTGCTGCTCCTTAGCACCTGGGAACTCCAATAAGTTGATACTTGGGGCCCAGCCAAGACCAATTAAATCAGAGATGTCAAGGGGGGCATATTCTGTGCTATCTGTGGAATAGAGCACCAAGCTTACTTGGGGAAAGACCCAACTCAGTTGGCTAATTGGGACCAAGGGTACATTTAACAATAAAATGGCCACAGTGTCTTAGTTCTTCATTGCCTTCCGTATTCCTTCAAGAAGGCCTGCCTTGAATCAGGGTGGTAAGAGTAAGGTTGTGAGTGAGGCTGGAAGGAGGAACTGCCTGGTCAAGCATGTGTTTTTTTTTTTTTTTTCTTTTTAAGATTTTATTTATTTATTTGACAGAGATCACAAGTAGGCAGGGAGGCAGACAGAGAGAGAGGAAGGGAAGCAGGCTCCCTGCTGAGCAGAGAGCCTGATGTGTGGCTCCATCCCAGGACCCTGGGATCATGACCTGAGCCAAAGGCAGAGGCTTTAACCCACCGAGCCACGCAGGCGCCCCTGGTCAAGCAAGTCTTAAATGCAAGGCATTATCTTAGATGCCTATAGATTATGTCATAAAAGGTTTAGTAATGATTGTGCATCATCAGTCTTTTAAAAATTCTGCTCAATTCATAAATTTTTTAAATGAGGAAGCCCAAAATATTAGAAAATAAAAACTAAAATTAAGAAAATACACTGAGAAAAAGATTTGTGATTAGATTAAGAATATCTTGTTTTTCCGTAAAATTTGTTTGGAGCTGTTGTAAGAAGATATACAGTAGAATTAACTCTGGGCTTTAAACATCTGTGGAGAGCAAGTCACATTAAAATAAATTTAATTATCACTTAGTCATAAAATACTAGAGGTAGAGATATGCTAAGGTTTATCCTTCATTTTGGAGAAGTTAAGTTACTTGTCCAAGGTCACACAGCTAGCTATTTTGGGAAATTTTCTCACATGCCCCCTAAATTTCCAAAAGAAACAGAAATATTGATAGTAATTCAGAAGATGTTATGTCAAGATGTCCCAGGGATTTTACATTTGCATTACATATTACCATTGTTCTTAGACAGTTTCCAAATTGTCCTAATTAAGACTTCTATTTGGAAAGTAAAGATAATAGTTTTTAACGCAGCCTATAAAAAAGTTTGCATATATATCAGGAATTGCAAGTGTCATGAACCCTGATTTAAATACAAAAAGTGAAAATTGATAACATCTTTGTTCTATATTCCAAATCTTGTCTCCTCCTACCAGACACCCCTTTTCAGGCTTTAGGTTTCTGAATAAGAAAAGGTAAATTTTTATCCATTGCACGACTGCATTCCAATAACTATTGCTGAAGGTGGTTTATGGAAAAGTTTACAAAGCACTGGAACTTGGCTGTCAATATATGGGGGTGCACCCAGTGGAAATCATGAATGGTTTGGTTCCAAAAGGTGCTGGGGAAAATACCATCAACCATGTGCATATAAAAACATTTCCATCAAAACACAAGCAGACTGTTTTGGGAGCATGTTCAGAGTTAACTGTAGAAGCAAATTATCTTATCATATCATTAGAAATAAAAGGGAATTGTTCCAAGGTCAACAGGGAAGAATGGATGAAATCACAACTGCTGGGCTGCACTGATGAAAACATTTGCTAGCTCCAAGGCCATGGAGCCTCGTCAGCTGTTACAATCAGATGCCATCAGTCAGTGTCTGTGTGTGGCAAAATTTACACGTGAGACAATGAGGAAAGATGCTTCAGCTCTTGGCAGCTTTGCCTTCTCATGAAATCATCACTTCTTCCTGTCTTCTTTTAGGACAGAATGGCCTTTTCAGGACCAGGAACCACTTCTTGCTGACACTGTGGCATGATCCATGTCCATGATCAGGGATTGTGATCTTCACAGACTGTGATAGTCTGATTTAGGTGGATATCCCTGTGATGGGCAGCCACACTTGTGTTTGCTTTATCTTCCCAAAGACGGACTATCCATCTTCTTTATTTTGCTATCCTTTATCTTTCCTCTTCTCTCTATATTTTTATTAATTCCTTTTCTCTTCTTCTCCTTATATTTTCTAAGCTGATGCACACTTTTAGATTTTCAGGCAACTAGAACATCTTCTATAGGACATGATGATTTTTGCAGACACCTTGTGAAAAACACACATGCACTGGTGTGTAAACAATGAATCTTGGAACACTGAAAAAATAAAATAAAATTAAAAAAAACATATATACAAGCATACAAATGTGCACACACACAAATATACACATGGACACACAGACATACATGCAATCCTCAGGAGAGCTCACTATGTACAATGCTTTGGGTTGAATTTGTTCATGTTCTGGAATGGTTTGATTATATTTGATTAATCATTACCATACAGAAGGTAATTAATGGTGAACTTTCAACTCTTTTATAGTTTCTATCTTTCTACTTAGTTTAATTGATTCAGCAATAACATGACAGTATTTTTTATTAGCACTATACTGAAAATAATGTTTTTTGAAGCATTTTGTTCTACTTCAGTGAGTTTGCTAAAAATGGTATTTAGCTACCAATTTGACAAATTTACTTATTGCTTCAATTTGCTAAAATACATGTCTTTTAAATGTTGGTGATTGTTACAGCAAATCATGACGGGTAGGATGTTCAGCTTCTGCTGAAGCTGGCTAGACTTGCTCACCTGTGTTCGTCAGAGGGGGCTTGGATGTGGATTGCACCATGTGGACTGCAGAATGGCTGCTTTAGTTTCCTCTTGCTGCCATAAAAATGACATAAAATTATTGAACTGTTATTCAGATAGTCAAAAGAAACAAGACTTTTGTAAATCGCTAATATCAGCGAGTTGGCAAATGAGCTTTTTACTTTAGTCATTTAGCTAATTGCCTTTTAGTGAATTGGCTTTAGAAAATTTGATTTTTGGCATACTGACTTGCTCCCCTTTCAGATACGTTATATCATTTGAGCTTTACAGTAATTCTGATTATTTTTATTCTGCAATAATTCTGAGTAATTGTTAGTGGCAAGTGGGTGGGATCATATCCAGCTTTCTTTAGCCAAATAATTCTAAGCATTGTGAATCTTATCAGGATGTACACCTGTTGTCAGTTTGTCCCATAATCAGTGATGTGAAATTTGATAACTCAGCTCAAGTGACATTTGGCAGATTTTCCCATTGCTGAATCACTTTTTTCTCTCCATAATCCATAGCAATCTGTAGGGAGACACTATGAGAATATGTCAATATCCTATATCTAAAGGAACTTCCACCCAATGGTTTTAGCATCGCTTCATGATTTTTGTTTAAATCAATTATTACCTTGATGGTTGCACAAAACTGGTTTTCTAATTCTAACGTTCATTCTACATTTATTAGCTGGCATTCTTCTATAAAGAAGTTTCCTTGCACTCCCTTTTCTTTGGTATCACTTTGGACACATCAATTCTTTTTTTTTTTTTTAAAGATTTTATTTATTTATTTGACACAGAGAGAGATCACAAGTAGGCAGAGAGGCAGGTTGGGTGGGGGAAGCAGGCTCCCCGCGGAGCGGAGAGCCCAATGTGGGGCTCCCTGAGTTATGAGATAAACATGCATTGTAATTTTTATTTACTATCCTTGTGGATGTGTAAGATTTTTTTAAAAGGATGTTTAGACAAATTTGGATTTGAGAAGACTTCATTATTTTATGGGGACACAGAAAACTACGCACTGTCTTTTCAAGCATTTAAAGCTCGAGTTGACCCATCCTTTCAATTCACATGTCATTATTGGCCAGAGAAACACCTGACTGGTCCCACTCAACTTCAAGGGGTGAGAGCAGTGCAAATATACCACATGCCTAGAAGGGTACATGGGTATACCAATGATTACCATCACATCCATCTCAGTGACCAAATGTTTACAAAATAAATAACCAACCACTCTCTGTTAAGGCTTTCACTATTAGACTAGATTGTTCTGGCAAAAGCTTATATGAAACTTTTATTAGGGAATACAGGAAGCTGGTGTGAGTAAAAAGGAGAATGAGACAGAGAAGGAGCTAGAGCCAAAGGAATATATATTCTGACCTGGCCTTGGTACCAGCTGGTATCAAATGCAATTGATTACTCACTCTTGAAGAGCCTCCTTCCAAAAGGCCATACTAAATTACTGCAACTCTGAATGGTCCATCTTAGGAAGAGGAAACTACCCATCAACTTTTCTCTCCCAGTACTCAGAGTTGTTTCATACAGTGTTCGGTTCCCTGCGTTTTGATTGTGCTTTTGCGTGTCCTGAGCAAGCAAGGCAGGGTCTTACATCTCAGTGGAAACAGAGAAACCCTGAGATTGAAAACGAAAGATATATCCACTGACATGAATGCGCAGGTGCTATTGGGTGTACCTACTGGAGCCCACACTGAGTTGGTCATCAAAGTGAAAGCTCAGGTGGACCAACTGGAAAGGACCTCAGAGACAAATGAGGTTGAGAGTATTTAGGGTGGCACTTAAAGGGTATGCGACATAATGGTTTTTGCCTCTGAATCTTAGTTACCATCTTAATTACCACCTATAAATAAATATAAAATAGAGCACATCATGTCTTCTCCAAAAAACTCCGTTTTTTGCTTTGCTTTTCCCATTAATGACATTTGAATCATTCAAATGGCCAGAGAAACACCTGACTGGTCCCACTCAACTTCAAGGGGTGAGAGCAGTGCAAATATACCACATGCCTAGAAGGGTACATGGGTATACCAATGATTAGTTAATTTAGATTGGAGACCTTGAAATGATCTATGACTCCTGCTTCTTCTGCAGTCACCGTAAGAAGCCCAGTTATGTAGAATGTAACTTCACAATGACTCTTGAATCTGTTACATCATTCCTATTCCTAGTGCCATCACTTTAGCTTAGGCTTTGAGTACATTTTGCCTGAAATAATCCCCTCATGTTTTCCTTACTCTTTGCCTCTTGTTTCTCTTGTTCGCTCTGAAAACTGCTTACCAGAATAATCTACCTAAAGCATCTGATGTTTTTTTTTCTTCTTTATGACATCAACTGCTTCCAAGAATCTACCAAATTAAATTTATCCTTTTTTCCCCTGTAGGATCTAGAACAATCCACAAACTAATAAGCCTACCTTATCCACCAGGTTGTGTTTTACTAGTATCCACAGAACCAACTGCAGCCAAATTGGGTCTCACAGATTTGCTTGGACACTGTGTTTTCTTGATTTCATTATTTGCGCATATTCCCCTCAATCCGAAATGCCTTTTCTACTACTGCTGTTTTTCAAAACATCCCTCTTCCTTCCAAGCTCATCTTTTAAATGACCCCCTTCAGGAAGCCTGGACAGTACCCTCCAGCGTGTTGTTTTTATCACTGCCCCTAGCCAATCTCTTGCACTGGTGTTCTTCACTTCTTATTTGGGCTATTTTTAACTTTCCTTTAAAGAGGGGAGTGTGTGTGTGTGTGTGTGTGTGTGTGTGTGTGTGTTAGGAGGAGGGGATGTGCGCCTGCTCTATTATTGGAGCCACAAGAACACTCTGAGATGCTGTCTAGTTTCAGAGCTAAGCCCAAGGCAGGGAAGAGGTGAACTTGACAGGCTAAGATGAAGGACATTAGAGCTACTTATGTTGTAAAGATACATATTCTGTACTCTTAGCCTGAGCTCCTTGATCATACAAATTTGTAGAAAGGTCTAAGCTGCCATCAGGCTATGAAGTATCATTGAGACAGACTGATGCCAACCAATTTTGCAAAGACAGTTAACTACGTTATCTGTTGATTTGGGCAAACAAGCAGGACTGGGTAGAGGTCTGCTTGTGGCTTAGGAGGTGAAGAAGACATTGGATTTCATATGCCAAAAATGCTTAATTATAAACAAACTCTAAATTCAATTACATTTACAGAATATAATGAACAGTAGTTCTATCAGTAATTCTGTACCACAGCCTTTTAGAGTAATACAGAATATTGTTTAGTTGATATCATTTCAAAAACTCAGATATCATTTGCTTTGTTTGGGTGGAGTTATTTTTACTAATAACAAAATTGAGGAGAAATGACTCTTACTGCATGTGAGCTGACATTTTGTACTAGTAAGAACATATTTTGGTAGGAAAAAGATGATGGCTAAAAATAGCATCCTGGAGAAGTCATTTTTATCAGGCAGAGTCTGACTGAGAGAGGTCCTAAAACTCCTGTCTTAAGAAGTGTTTAATCTTAGATCTGTTTTTTTTGGTCATTTAAAGAAAAGGAACAGGATTGCCTTTTGATATTGATACTGGATATTAAACAGAGTTTCTTATTACAAAGTAAATAGAATATTTACTGAGAAGAGGCCTGCTTATAAGGAGGAAGCTGGCTAATTTTGGCCCATTTCCCTGCAATCACAATTTCCTATCTGATGGGAATGTGAGGAGCATGATTGTTTATGCCCCAGAAAAGACAGTGGGAAGAAGAGAGGAAACAGCATCAAGGGGTTGACCTTTTGACCCAGCTGACAGCCACAAAATCCAAGATTTTCGAATTAGGATCAAAAGGCATCAGGCACGCATCTCTCTAAGGCAAATGAAACACAATTCTGAATTCTCTGAAGAATGCAGGACTCTCCCCCGACTATGTCTTGAATCCTTTCGTTCCTCTCCACCATTTCTTCACAGGATAAATGCAACAGCTTCTTACCTGGTCTCTTGGCCACAAGAGCCACATAAATTCAGTTCCTCCTGCTGCGAGCATTTTAACTGGAGTGATAGAGGTTCTCTATTTTGCTCACTAGACAGTACCCGGTAATAACAGATAAATGAAAACATCAAAAAAAAAAAAAAGATGAATCAATGTAATGTTTTCCAAAACAACAAATTCAAATAATGCCTGCCCTTTGCTTATAAGTCCTTATTGTCTTGCTATTGATTACAGTAAAATGTCAAAATCCTTAAGCTTCCCATCAGTGTTAGTGCATTGGATTTCCAATGTACTGTATTGGGATGATTTGTTGACATATCACTCTCACACCTAAGCAGTGAGCTCTGCAAATGTGGAGGTTATGTTGTATTTATCTTTATATATTCAAGTCCTTAATATATATATTTTTGGCTCATTGTAGGGATTCATTATATTTTTGCATTTTAAGATGCTAGTTAGTAAACAAGGTCTTGTTGACTCTAGTTACACGATGTATTTCAGTTCAAGGAATATCTGTCGAATGCCTTCTTTATGTCTAGAACTCCCTGACTCACAACTTTGTACACATAATATATCCTTTCACCAGTTCTCTTTAGAGAGTGTTTGCTTGTTTTCCTTTTAACACAGTTTTCGTCTTCTCTTACAAGCAATACTACTATTCTTTTGATCTCATTAAGTGAGGCTTTTCAGACTTTTTCTCCCATCCCCACTTCACCCACTCTTCCACCCAAGCAACAAAAAGCTTGAAAATGCTGTCTTTTTTGAGTCTTTGTCTTTAGCTTGATTATGTCACCCACATTAGGCCAATCATAGGATGGGATAGCTACGGTGATAGATTTCTAATTATCTCCTTCTTAATGCCTTTTTTCAGATAATGCAAAAAAGATGTATGGTAAGTTATAGTAAAGCAACTGCAAAGATTTATTGACAAATTATAATATGTATTATTTCTTTAGGGTTTCTAAATATGCCAGGCACTATGTTGAATCCTTACTGGATTATTTTATTTGGTCTTCACAACAACCTTGAGAGTAGACAAATGTTATAAATGAGAGCATAAATGATTCAAAAATCGTAATTATTTCTCTAATGTCATCCAGGTAGTAAACAGCAGCACACATGGGATTTGATTCCAAGTCTTTCTAAGTCTTGAGCCCAGGTAGTCCCACCACTCCCATTGTTTTGTCTTTCTTTCTCTTCTTCCTTCTTCCCTTCAACTACTTTGTTTAAGAATCCACTTGGTGACAACATCATGGCTCTTTTCTTGCACAGGTAACTGATGAGGCCTAGAGTTGCTATAACACCTGCTAAGAGAGTTTCCTATATTTATTTACATAGAATAATGTATAACCTTCTTATAAAAAATGTCCCAAGGATCTCCTCTTCCTTAAGGATCTCTCAAAAAAAATCCTAGTTTGAGAAATACTGATTTAAGAGACCAAAGGTTTATTCTATGAAAATGTTCTTCAATTTGAATTATTCCTACAAAGAGAAGTTTTAGATCTAGACAGGATAAGGTGAATTATTAAAAGATTTTCATCAACATAAAATCATAACCATTAAAAATCTTACATGTTCACAAATTTGTCCTTGGACTCTGGGGTCCTTAGGCAGTGGCATAGCAAAGGATCAACTTGGGGTTGAGGAAAGGGGATGGTCTTTGCAACCATACAATTTTCTTTATCCACACCAGGAGTGAATGCTGTGGTGTGTCCTCAAGATCCTGCCTTCAGCACCAAGACCCTCATTCCCGTGAGCCAGGGGTGTTGGCTGCTGGGGGCTCATAGTTGATCCCTACCCCAGGAAATTCTTTTGGCTGCCAAGGCTACATCTTATGCCTGGGACCATTGGGTTTCCTGTGACTGGTTGATGGGTGTGAAGATGGTGAGAGCGGGTGTGAAATGGGAGGGGCATTAAGGTGCAGGTCCTGGCTTCAGTTCAGGTCAGATCTGAGGGATCTTCCTCAACTTCCGAGAACTTGTGCGATGGGCTGAGTCCTCTCTTGCAAGTGTAGCACAGCTCCCCTTCTCCCTCTGCCCTGTCCTGCATCCCTTACTCCCTTATATGCGTTGTTTTTGTGAACACCCTACAATAAACCACTTGTATGCAAATCTTTGGTTCAGGAACCAACTCATGACAACCTTAAAAGCTATCTCAACACATGAAGCCTTTATGGTGACTCTCCTAGGCCTACCTTTAACTCAGAGTCTTGCCCCTGAAGATCTTCCATCAGATATTCTAGAAGAGAAACTCCTGACCCTAACATAGTATAGGTGTGAACATTAATTATGTACAACCCCCTTATCTTTAGAAGCCATCCTATAGAAGTCACTCATTCCTCCCTAGAGGGGAGAAACTGTACAACACAAAGTAAATTCAACCACTTCAGGTTAAAAAAAAAAAAAAAAAAGCAATTGTAGTAGCAGCTCGATCTTGTTTGGTTTTCTAAATTGATCAAGTAAATAGAATAATTGACACTAAAACTGTCTACTTTGTATCATGTAGATGGTCTAATATTATAATACAACATGGCTAAAAGGGCTTAGTTGCCATTGTGAGGATGATAAGATAGTATATATCCATAGTGGGAAGTTCTCTGTGGGTTTGTGGGGCCATCTTTTCAGCCCTCAGTAATCTTAAACAGGAACAATTTGTTTTGAGTTCCAGTAATTGGAGGTGTGCCTGAGTTGTTGAGCAGTAAGAATGTAAGAAATGCACAGAGAGTATATGAGATGACACACACTTACCATATGTACTAGTTTCAGAACATGATTTTGGAAACATGAGAGATATATGCAGAATCATCATTCAACTAATATAAAGAATTCAAGCCCAATCCATCTGAGGTTCACACAAACTTCTTTGAATGTTTTTAGGTTGATTAAAACAAGTAATTACCAAAACCATTCCTTTCCTTTGAGTCATGTAGATAACTAAAAAGAAAAAAGGTATTTGAGATCACATTTAAGCTTGATATACAGATACACTTCTAACTTAGGAACTTAGTTCAACGATGCATTCTAAAGTATAAACAAAAGAAGTACAACTAGTGAATAATTGAACATTACATCAAAAACTAACAATGTATTATATGTTTCCTAATTGAATTTAAATAAAGAAAAACAAAAACAAAGAACCCTAAACACTGAGAGATTGGGGGAAAAGAAAATAAGTGCACTATCTCCCAACACCGAAATAATATCAGGTATCTGTGTCCCCTTACATGAGGGTCATGACATATCTTGATAATCAATGGAGGCAAAAATGATTGTCCTTAGCTCAGTATGCAGGGCTATGGCAAAGCTGAAATGAGGCTAGCAGGCAAGGAGGAAGTTAGATGTAGGGTACACTACAAGGTCCACTGTATGGGTAATTACTAGTCTTACTATGTAATGGAAAAGGGGAAAATTCTCCTAGCTGGTCAAGATGTGGCAGTGGAGAAAAAATCCAGATGTAGATTCAGAAAATAATTTTTTTTTTTTTGCATAGTCTTTGCTGACTGTGTTTATAAAAGTAAATGTCAAGGTAAGCTTGGCAAGGAACAAAAGAGATGAGTCACATTTCTCCAGTCTCATTCCGGAGATGCTATCTTTTTTACCTTTCTGAGTATGCACAAATCTGGCACTGGGTTTCTGCTCCTTTATGGGAACACTATGCAAACACTCAAATAAGAGCAGGACGGTCATTTTTCATATATGCTTTGTTTTCATTTCTAGGACTTGGAAAGACCAAGTTTCCAAACGCAGAAATCCATGTAGTTGCCCTGCAACTTGAGTCCTCACTTGCCCTCTGGATGTTATAAAGCAATTAATTTTAAACAAACTCTCGGGAGAGAGAGTATAAGCTTTGAATTAAAAACCCTTTTCTCTGTGTCTTGTTTTCACGTCCAACAAAACCAAGTTCATTTAGAGAGTAGAAAGGTGTGAATAAGACTTGTCAGTACCTCTGTCTTTTTTGCCTTAATTATATTTTCCCATGTTTCTGAAACAGTGTCTATGTAATCAACTATTATGTTATAACCTGTTAAGGCAACAGGTGTTAACATGAGACTACCAGACCTTTTTAGAAACCAGTGACTTTTAAGGTTAAAAATCTTGACTTGTAATACTAGCAGAAAAGACCATCACACGGTTTCCTTATAGCTTTGTAAGGAGGGTGGTATCACCCTTCCTTGACTTCAACATCTCGAATCATTGCCTCATTTTTTTCCTGCTTTCTTTTCACTTCCAAACTTCCCTAAAATACTTTAATACTTGACACCTCTATTTCCTGCCTATTCATTCTTTATTTTCTTCTGATTCGAATTCAGTCTCATCACTTTCCTCAAGTTTTTTTTTCATAATCATCAGTGACCTTTTAGGAAACACATCAAAGCTTTTTAAAAACTGACTCTTAATTTTTTTTTTCACTTTCCTATAACATTTGTCTTGTTGATTGCCCTCACTGCCTTGAAAGTCTTCCTTTCTTCTCTTAACATCTGTGAAAGTATATAAAACCGTTTCTCAAAACCAGCAGATGCTCTATTTCTCTATTTTGGTCATGGATTCAAACCAGAAATTACAATGGATTCATCTCCATCCCTTTTCTACTCAATCTTAAGTCTTGTCTATTTCTCCTTTGTATTACTCTATCTCCTTTTTTCCTTCCAAGTCCCACTGTTACATACCACCCTTGTCCAAGTCCTATGTCATGCTTTTTCTCAACCAGTCTCTTTGTATTCAATTTTCTCCTCATTCCAACTGTTACTAAGCTGCTGCCAGATTTTTTCATCCAAACATTTTTTTTTTTTTAAACAAGTCACTCCATCATGCTCTCTGCTTGGAAGTGGCTGGATTTAAGCCAGGTGGGAATGTATCTGTTCTTGAGGATATATTTCCCTTAAAACTAGACCAATACACCCAGTGAAGAGGTAGAGAAAACATATCAGTGGTCATCTTGGATGTAGATGCTGAAGTAGAGCAATTTAGTCTGAAGCTTAGACTGCATTGCATGAGCTAGAGGTCAGGGCTGTGCAATCAAAGACAATTTGAAGAGTAGATAGTTGAAACGAAGCTGATGCAGAAATGGGTTGAAGAATATTAGGGACTCTAAATGAGAAAGAATAAGATAGTCTGAGGACAGACTGACAGGTGATCTAAGGAAATAGCCAGCCAATAGACTAGAGTAAGCAAATTTTGGTTGTTACATTACTAGAGAGATGTGGGGGTGGTGGAGGTTGGGGGAGTGGGGAGGTAGCCAAACTGAGTTCTATGGTTTCTGCTGTGATTTTTGCCTAATGAGTAAAGTTGTGCTGAATGGTCTTAGGAATTGTCTGAAGAGGGAGGCTAAGGATTTCCCAGACTGATTTGCTGAAGAGTGGTTTTTCCACGATTTCTTTGTATCAACCTCTTGTTTGTTGATCAAATGAATCTAGGAATTGTTCCTAAGCCCGTTCCCGCATCTCTGCCATATCTTGTATTAAAACCATGATCTTTCTTTTCTGCTTTTATGAATTTGATCTTTCTTTAAAACTCATGCATGTTTGATATGCTATCAGTTAGTTCTTGGTTCAAAGCAATGAAAGGGAACACTGGTTAACTTAAGCTCTACCTTGTTGTCTACCACAAAAACCATGAGAAAGCAAAATTTACTAGAAGGACTCAGAATTCACAGGAGGCTAGAAGATAAGTTTGAGGCAGCTGGAACCAATAAAACTCTAGAAAGTCAAGAAGCAGAAGACATACGAGCAAGCATCTCTCAGCAAGGAGAACCCATTAAGGACTCGGTCACTGCCACTGCAGCTACCATGACCTTGACCTCCAAGTATCTCCTATCACTCACATCCCTCTCAGAATTCTAAGGCCTGGCACAGAGCATCCATTTGGCCCAGACTAAGTCATATGTCCATTTTTTCGGTCCAGTTTGTGGACGGGACCTCTGTTTCCAGAAAAGTACTTCCAAGCAAGAGTATGTATACCATGGGCTTTCCCAAAAGGAGGAGTTAAATATTGTTAGGAGAAGGACAGTCAGATGCCGGAGAGCCTCCAAATGACAAATTCCACTGTTGACCTCCTCCATGAATCATTCTTTTGTACCCCAGCTCAAAGTAACTGCTGCTGCTCCTTAAAACGTTTTTTTCCTCAGCCATTTCTTTGGGGGTGTAGTTCCCAATACTTAATACTGTTTTTCTATGTCCTCTTTCTTTAAGAAGATGGAAACACCTTGAGAGTTGAAAAAGAACTTTGCACATGCTGTGTACTAAATTATTTTTTTAAAGGATGACATTGACCAACTAATTATTTCATTTCTAGTGAATGGTGTCCTATGAGAATTAGCTTCATGTTCTATTTCATTTAATAAGCCAGGAGAGGGTAACTGGCATTTTCTGCACACGTACTATGTGTACCATGCAGAATAATTTCTCTTATAATAATAATAATGAGGGGCGCCTGGGTTAGGCCGCTGCCTTCGGCTCAGGTCATGATCCCAGGGTCCTGGGATCGAGTCCCGCATCGGGACTGCTTTTTCCTCTCTCTCTTTCAACCTGCCTCTCCATCTACTTGTGATTTCTCTCTGTCAAATAAATAAATAAAATCTTAAAATAATAATAATAATAATAATGATAACAATAACAAGTAGTATTTATTTAGCTTTATTACGTGCCATCCATCAAATGAAGTGATTTACATAATTTCATTTCATCCTCAAACCATGTGAGATAGATCTTATTATTTTGGTTATTTTAGATGATGATATTGTTGGTTAGAGATGTTTAGTAACTTTCCCAAAGTTTCACAGCAGATCCATGTGGAGCTGGAAGTTTAAGCCGTTTCAGTTTGATTCCCCAGCCTTTTAAATATTTTGCACTGGTGAAATAGCAAAAATAAAGTTTGAACAAACATATAATTTCAATAAAGATTTCATCTCCTTCACCATTAACTGTATTCTGGTTTCTCAGTCTCACCTGGGAACTTGTTTGAAATGTCAGTTATTGGGCCTCACCACAGACCAGCTGGGTCAGAAACTTTGGAGGTAGGGCCCCAATATCTCTTAGCAAAAGAGATTTTGATGCTTCTAGTGTGCATTATGGTTTGAGAAATGGCTAACTTATATTCTTTCTCATTGTCTGTGTCTTTATGTGGAACGATACCTATGCAAGTCATGCTGAACCCCTATAATCTGCTTATTGTAATCTATTACATGTCATCATTTAAATGTTACTTACATTATCTCTTGTATTTTCCAATTTCCAGGTTTAGTTCATTTATCTGGTGCATTTTTATGGGCTGCTTTTGTTGAAAATTTAAAAATACAAAACTATATAGAAAGCATGCCTATGTGAATACCAGTTACCATATTCCAGAATAGACCTCAGTGCCCTGGGCATTTTTATCTACCAGGAAGAAAACAGAATGAGAAGCAAAACTTAATCTATGCAGGCAAGATTCATCTCTGCTGCTTCATACCATTTGTCAGAGGAGCCGAAGGTTTTGGGCAATAGTTTCACATTGCCTTCTCTTCCAACTTTTGTTGGAGCATCAACAAGGATGTCAAAAAATCAGTTATGACTCTACATCTCTCTAACTTGCTTTGGATTCATTGAAAATCTGCACAGATGCTCCAGATGTACTATATACCAATTATATGTGACCCTCTTCTTCTGTAAAACATAATGCTGTCTGCTGATCATTTCAGCCACAACACTCTTCAGGACTAGGTATGTACTCCAAGTGAATGAAGGTTTTCCTGCCCTGCTCCTCTCACCCGCATATCAAGCAAATTGACTATTATGGAGGTGGTTTTGAAGATCACATTAAGATATATGAATGTTTTCTCCCACTTTCAACAGGGAAATGAGTCAGAAAGGGGGAGATGAATAGTTAATTTCCCCTCTCTTTATGCATCTCTCCTGTTTCAATAAAAAGTGACTAAATCCATCTAAATGGATGGATTGACTAAAAAGTTTCAATAAAGTGACTAAATCCATCTAAATGACCAAGATTAGGTTTTAGTTACTTATTTTTCTTGTATCTAAGGAAACAATTCTAATGCTTGTTACTAAGATCTTGCCTCTGTATTTAAAATTTGCTCGATAAAAAAGGTTTTCTTTCTTTATTTCTTCCTTCTTTCACCTCAATGTCTTCTTTCCTCTTCCCTCCTCACCTCTCTCCCTTTCCCCTTTCCTGACCCTGGCTCCACTTTGATCACAAAGAAGAAGGATGGAAAGGAGGAAAGAAGGGAGGAAGGAAGGAAGGAAGGGAGGAAGGAAGGGAGGGGCAGGAGAAGTGAGGAAAGGAGATAAGAAAGGCCAGCAAACATTAGTTGAGCACTTACTCTGTCTCAGAAACTGTACTAATTCCTTCAGATTTTTTCAATCTATTCTCTTTTGGGTAATCCTTCCTACATTCAACCATCTCTTTCCACTGAAACTTTCATGCTTTCCCTCTACACAATTTCTCACCGAGTTCCATTGATTCAATTTGTAAATATCATTTAAATCTATCCTTACCACTTTACCATCTTAAGGATCTAAATGGCATCAGCTTAAGTTTCTAAATGACTTCTGAACTGGCTTCCCTGACCTCATTTTCTGCAGCCTCTCGTGCATATATATATTTTTATCACTGCTAAAACAATCTTTCTACCATGCAAATCTAGTCAGTGATTGTTTCAACAAATATTCATTGAGTGTCTATTATTTTAGACATTTTTGTGCTGTGAATACTTGTATGAATATGACAAGATTTAAAACCCCCAAATGTTCCCTATTTAGCAGAGGGGACAGGTGTATAATTGGTCAATAATTCTAGAATGTGATTCATAAGAGGATGAAAATATACACACAGTATTTAGGAAGCATTAAGGAAAAGTATAGGATTCTAGAGTTGAAGTTGGAAGAGGGACTCAGGAAGGACTTGCTGGGCAAAATATCTCCTGAAATGTATCTTGAAAGATGAACAAAAGATAATTTAGGGAGAAAGATGGACATAGGACTGGGCATGGGTACTAGAGGAAAAGGACATTCTGAAGCCAGAGATTATTTTAAACAATGACAACAACAACAACCAAAATGAATAGCTTGATGTTTCCTAAACTAAAGAAATTCTGTTTATTATTGTTTAAATTGTCTAACTTTTAGAATAATTTTTTATGTAGCAATAGATAACTAATGCAGTAACCGGAGGGCTATTTATAAAAATAGTACAAAGAGAATCTGAACTGGGTTGGTAACTATAGAGATGGAGAGGATGATACAGACTTAAAAAACTCAAGGAATTAAAATCTTTAAGATATGATGATTTTGACTGGGTGAATGGGGAAAGAAATCAAGTTTCAAGTTGGGCATGGCATAGATTTTACTCCCCCCTCCTTAAAACCCATTAATGGTTCTTCATTATCCTCTAGGATAATGATCAAATATCATCAAAAACTACTCTGACCCCTAGAAGCTGGCTCTTTGCTACTTTGCTTCCTGACTTTATTACCAGTTATCCTCACCCCCACTCTACCCTACCATGTTACTGATTTTGGAACATAATCTCTCTTGCTTTTTTAAAAAAATTTTGCTTGTGGGGCACCTGGGTGGTTCAGTGGGTTAAAGCCTCTGCCTTCAGCTCAGGTCATGATCTCAAGGTCCTGGGATCAAGCCCTGCATCAGGCTCTCTGCTCGGCAGGAAGTCTACTCCCTCCTCTCTCTCTGCCTGCCTCTCTGCCTATTTGTAATCTCTGTCTGTGAAATCAATAATAAAATTTAAAAATATTTTTTGCTTATGGAGATTCCTCTTCTAGGAATGTTTTTGCTGTCTTTGCTCTCCAACCTGGATTACACTTCACATATGCCTCAGTTGCACAAAGCACTCTTTCAGAATTCCACGCCCATCCCATGGACCCACCCCAAGTCAAAGTTAACTATTCTCTCTTCTGTGTTACAGCAGCATTTTCTACTTATCATAATTATTTATTTATTATTTATTAATAATTATCATATAATTATTATTTATGTCTACCTATTCTTCTGGACTGTAGACTCCTCCCAAAAAAAGGCTTGTTGTCTTATTTATTTTGGTGTAAGTGCCTATGCTAGCACCTGGTATATAGGAAGTGTTGAATCAATGTTACTGAATATATGAATGAAAATGCGTCCTCTAAATCAATGAAGTATCATAATATCTTTCCTGAATTGTTAAATTCCTCATTTTGAGATTCATATTGGAGATGCTTACACATGGAATTTCCTTGAAATTAATCTAGCTTCAAAGAATTTGGAACCACCTGTCGTTGGTCTCTTCACAGCCTAAACATTCTAATCAACTTTTCAGCTACTTTATAATGTTTTTCTTCTCTTAATTTATTTGTTCCTCAGAGTAAACTATTTTGCATTTCTCTAATTTCTTCTATTTGCACTAGTCCCAAGGAAGTTAAGAGACACATGGGTCAGATGTGGACCCAACTTAAAACTTGGACCTAAGCCTAATCAAGCCCAAACTAGATCACCTAAACCCTAGACCAGATGTCTAATCAAGAAAATATACTGTTTTTTTAGAGCCACTGCATTTCAGCATTGCTTGTTAGATGGCATTGTTAAAGCAATAGCTGACTGAAATAATCAGGGATTCATTTTTTTCTTTCCCTTCCATTCTCAATACTATCATCCTCTTTCTTTCACTATTCACCCAGACTGTTGGCATAGACCACCAAGAGAAGTCGTCCAACCTTTAGTTTCTTTTCTTCTCAAATCATTTTATGTACCACATCAGATTATTCTTCCTGTTCTAAACATACAATGATTTCGTATTATTCTCTAAATAAAATTCAGATAAGTGGTTTATCTCCATTTATTGAAATTCTATCTCTCCTTTGATGTCTATCTCAAATGCTACCTTCTTTAGGAACCTGCTATCTTCCTCCCAACTGATGAGCTTTCATTTTCCTATGGACTTTAACATCTCCCAATCCCTCTGTGCCTCAACTCCTAGTAAACACCAGTCTACTTTCTGTTTCTAGGAGTTTGACTTTTTAATATTCTGATTATATACAAATATACAATATCTCTGTTTCTCTGTCTGGGTATCTCACTAAGTGTAATGCCCCAAGGTCCACCCATATTGTCAAAACAGTGGGATTTCCTTACTTTTCATACTGAACAATATTATCATATCTCCTTTATCCATTCATCTGTCGATGTCTCCAACTTCTAAATATTGAAGTTCTACAAGGTTTAGTCATTGGAAATATTCTCTTTATTTTTTGTTTATTCTGCATAGAAATTAATGGTCTTCTTGAATCTATGGGTTGATACATTTCATTCATTTTAGAAAATTATTAGTTATCATCTCTTTAATGCTCTGTCCCCTTCTTTTTAGCAATCCAGTTATATGTTGAACTTCATAGTGTACTCTAGCTCTCTTAACCATATGCTTTGATTTTTCTCTACTGGATTATTTTTTTCTGAGTTTTTCCAGTTCCCTATTTCTCTCTTCAGCCAGATATAATTTGCCTTTAAATCCTTCCATGACTTCTTAATTTTGGTAATTATAATTTTAGCTCTTTTCAAGTTTGCTATGATTTATTTTTATAGTTTTTCAGTTGTCTGCTTTCCATGACTAAAGTAAGCATGGTTATGCTAAAATCTAATTTTGGAAATTCCAGTATCTGGAGCCCCTGTGGATATCTTTCTATTGTCTGTTGTTTTTGCCATATCTTCTTGTGTACCTCGTTACCTTTGATTGCTTATCAAATATGACAATGGAAAATTGACTACAGAAATACTTTGAGGGCCTAAACATATATTATTTTCCTCAGTAAAGGACTCTTATGGTTTCTGCCAAGTTCCTGAGGGCATTAGCAATCCAGTATCACCTTCTCAAGGGTCAGGTTTAAGATATTCTGGGCTACTCAGATGATTTGAAGCCTGGGTGATCTTTGTTTTTCTGAAGATGAAAGTGTTTTTATATGTAGTTAAACATAATTTTTTTAACATTTTGTTTTAGTTTTATCGATGTGTAGTTGACAAATAACAATGATGTACTTAAGATGTATAATGTGATGATTTGATATATATACACTGTGAATAGTTTTTCAACAACCAAGCTAATTAGCATATCCATCACCTTATATATTCACAATGAAAAAATTCATTTATAAGATGAATAAGTTTGGGGCATCTAATATATAGCACAGTGACTTTAGTTCAGAATACTATATTGTATACTCAAAATTTGCTGTAAGAGCAACACTTTTTTTCCCCTATAATTTGGACATTTATTTTTCTTTTAATTTTTATTTAAATTTAATTTAGTTAACATATACTGTATTACTCATTTCAGAGGTAGAATTTAGTGATTCATCAGTTGCATACAACACTCAGTGCTCATTATAGCACGTGCTTTCCTTAATGGCTATCACCCAGTTACCCCATCTCCCCACCCATGTCCCCTTCAGCAACCCTCAGTTTGTTCCGTATAGTTAAGAGTCTCTTATGGCTTGCCTCTCTCTCTGTTTTCATCTTATTTTATTTTTCCTTCCCTTCCCTTATGTTAATCTGTTTTGTTTCTTAAATTCCACATATGAGGGAAATCATGTGGTATTTATCTTTCTCTTACTGAGTTATTTCACTTAGCATGATACCCTCTAGTTCCATCAGTGTCATTGCAAATGGCAAGATTTTATTCTTTTTGATGGCTAAGTAATATTCCTGTGTGTGTGTGCGTGCACGCGTGCGTGTGCACACCCACATTATATCTTCTTTATCCATTTATCTCTCACTGGGCATCTGGGCTTTCTCCATGATTTGGCTATTGTGGACACTGCTGCTATAAACATTGAGGTACATGTGCACCTTTGAATCACTGGAGTTAGACATTTAGGTTTTAACAAAAGAATCGTTCTGAATTATTTTGTCTTTTTTGCTATTCTCACTCTCATACAATCTTATAGATCCTCATGGCTTTAAGCATTCTCCTCTCTATAGGTTGATAAGGCTGAATTTGTTTCTTTAGCCTGGACTTCTCTCTTGAATTCTGATCTTGTATATGCCATGTCTGTTTTAAGTCTCATTTTGGATGCTTAATAACATTTTCCAATTAAAGCTGCGTGAAAATAAACTTCTGCTTTTCCCCAAAGCATGTTCTTCTTGAAGTTTTCCCCATCTTTGTTAATGGCAATTCTATTCTGAATACTTAGTCTAAAAATATTAACATCTTTCTTCTTTTCCCTTTCTTTCACATTCCAAAACAGATCATTTGGTAAACCCTCTTAGCTTTAAATTTAAAATATATTGAGAGTGCAGTCACCTTCATCACCATTATTCTGGTCCCAGACAGCATATTCTTTATCTGCATTAGTACAATAACCTCTTGCCAGGTCCCCCAGCCACTGTCTTGTCCTCATACAATTTATTCTCCACATGAGGATAATATAACACCTTTTTGACCTCAGGGGTATACCTCATGCTATATTGTTGACCTTCAGTACCTAGTTTTCTCTGCTCCTTCCATCCTGTCTTCCATCTGCTGGTTTCCAAATATTCAAGGAATGCCTCAAGATTTTGGACTAGCTCTTCCATCTACCTGGAATGTATTTTTTCCAGACAGACAAATAAAGCTATTGGTCTTGTTCAAAAGTTTTCTACCAGGGACACCTTTTCTGACCACCCTATTCACAATCGCTATCCTTGCTCTAATCCAACCCTTCCAGATATTTCATCATTCCTTGTGATTTTTCTCCTGTTTTATTTTTAAAATAGCATTTACTTGCACAGACATCCTATATATTTTATTTATGTTTATTTCTCATATCTCTTTCCTTGCATTCCACTAGAATGTAAGCTTCACAAGGATAGAGATTTGATCTGTTTTGCTTACTATTTTACTCCCAATACCAGGAATACTGCTTGGTACATGATAATGTTAAATATGTATTTCTTGACAGGATCACTGTTGCTACTCACAGGAATAAAGTGCAAATTTTGGACAATTTCATATAAGAAAAAGCTCTTTTTTAGGACAATAAGACAGGATTGTTTAAAGTGTAATCAGCAAGGGTAGATTTAATCTTTTAAATTTTATTCTGTTAAGTCAATTGTAGCTGTCCGTTTTATAATGAAATGCCAGTAGTTACTATAATTTCATGTTACAAAGAAATTTCTAAGCAACAAAGAAAGAATATCACTGAATTGTTATTTTAGTAAAAATTCAATTACCATCTAGTTCTATGATCTTCATGAACAATCAATTATGAATACTCATGTTCATGTGTACACAATGAAAGACATTGGTATAGTGTTTCAAATAGGTCACTGCCTGGACAGTACTTTGATGAACTTATAAGAAATGGGATTGACCAAAATCTCTTACCGAATTAAGTATTTGACCCTGGACACATCAGGACACTTATTTGGATGATTTAGCATTATCTTACTCTGTGCTCAGGTCTTAATATGCTTTCAAAACACTAATTAATGCTGACCAAATTCTGAGAATTTATTTTTAATCCTGATTTTACAGATGAGGAAGCAAATAGAGAAGAAGTTAAATGACTTATTTAAAACCACATCACAAATTAACAGCAAGCTGGGACCCTATGCCAGGCACTCTTGTCTCATGTTTCTAAGTTTATTAATGTCAGGATCTGATGCCAGGATAGTCACAGGAACCCAGGCCTGGGGAACAAGATTTATTTTCTGAGGCTGCTGCCATGATGGCTGAAGATCTTTCCATTAAAATCTTGGACAAGACCTGCTTCACAATGATTAAAAAATGGAGCTCTAATTTGTATTTTTGTTCTTGCGGAAGAACTATCTTCCTGATGACTTTCAACCTTTCAGATCAAGGTGCTAATATAATAGGCTCCATGAAGAAAATAGAGTTCCACATATTTTGATGTTAGTACAATGGAGTATTACAGTTTATAAGTAGAATTAGAGTTGGAGTTTCCTTCTCAAAGAGGACAGAGTTAAGCTAGATACCACTTTTCCAGACAACCACACAGTCAGTTATACAGATGTGGAGTAACTTGTTATGAATCAAAATGTATGTGTTCCTTACAGGTATAGGGGATTCTTACTCAAGCTTGCCCTTGGACAAGCACTTCCTTCCTCCCTTCACTTGTGTGTGTCTCTCCCTCTTTCCCTCCCTTCATTCTTGCCTCTCTTCCCTCCCTCTTTCTTCCCTCCTTCCTTCCTTTTTAAACTATTGAAGTATAGTTAACATGCTATATTAGTTTCAGGAAGGGCTCCTTTCTTTATGTTAGAAAGAAGGGCTTAGAAATATAATTATACTCAGTTAAAACTTCCAGTTGGTTGATAGGATTATTTTATTCTTTCATATCCTTAGTTTCCTCATCTGTAACATAATGATAATCGTGGAACCTCTCTAACAAAGTTGTTAGAAGAATTAAAAGAAATAAACTAACTTAAATGTTTAGCTAAACTTAGTTTAGCAATCTAAGTTGAATGTTAGCATGTGCATTGCACATGGTAAGCACTACAAAATTGTTAGTGCTATTCTTCTCCTCTTCCTCCTCCTTCTCCTTATTACCATTATGCATGATGATGATTAAATGAAGATGAGAGCATAGGTTCCCCAGAGGAATGGGAATGGGTGAAGAAGTTTTTAAATCTTCTTCATTTCAAAGATTATGAGAGCTTTTGCTACCAGATGCAAGATAAGAATATCAACTACTTTAATAGTCATGATTCCAATACAGAAAGCCAAGAGCTAAATTAGCATTTTCAGGCAATAAAAGCAAATGTCAAGAAAATCTATAAAATCATATTTTACATTATAAAGTGGCAAGAGTACAACAACAGACTGTAGCTGAATAGGATGTGTTCTCAGAGAATAAAAGAGTAAAGATAGAAATGTAAAATTAATATTGAGTATTGGCACATTGCTAACAACAAAATGTTTTTTAGATGAATGAGCAAATGAATTGGTGGGTGTATGGTTGGTTCCTCAGCTAATTACAAGTCTCTGAAAATGTTCAGTGTGGCAGATGTATTATCTTACCTATCTTTTCCATATTCCTTTTAGTGTGTTCTGCAGTATTGTGGAGACTAGAAAGCTAAAACGCACATCTCTTAGCAAGGATGCCAGATGTGAGTTAGATCTGGTCAAATTGATTAATGAGATTTAAATTATGTCCTGAAGGGAAGAAGGGTAAAAAGTATTGGTTTTGCTGGTGCAGATTGCTGTAGAGACAGATGGTCCTGGGGCTGGCCTTGGAAGTGGCAGCTCCTTGATGGTGACATGTGAGGTGATATCTAGGAATTTCATTCCCACAGTGAGAACTTGGAAATTATTTTTGGACACTCTGCCCAGTGTTAGTTTATTTAGTTCTTCTATTTACTCTTGACACACTTGAATACCTGGGAATTAGAGCAATCCCTTTCAATTTAAAAGAGGTTGGTATGGATTCTGCCCTCTGCAACTAAGCCTTGACTAACACTAGAAGTGGTTCCTTCTACTCCCATGTCATTCTTCATTTTTCCTGTCCTTTTTTCACCTTGTCTTTGTCAAATGCCTCTTCCCTTATTAAATATTCCCTGACCTCTCCAACTAATATGGTTTATTCAATTACCTGAAAGGTTTTGTGTTTCTATGATGACTTTTGTCAGATTGTGTCTTATGAGTTAGTCTTCTTACTCTGTTCAAATGCAAGCTCTTTTGGGGCGTATAAAATTAAAATATACTTTTAGACCTTTTTGAATTTCCACAGTGTTTATCACAGTGCCATTAGTATAGTTGGTACTTCATGAATATGAGAAGAATTTTAATAAAATAACTTTAAGAAGGCTGCCTTTAGAAACACTAGGGACCTAGGGGTCATGTGCCGATAGTTGAAACTATAATGTAGGTGGTGATGGCCACTCTCTATTCAATGTAGGCTTCTCTTAAGATTTATTCTTCTAGCCACTACCCAGACATTATCAACTGATATTTCATTCACACTTTATCTATTTATTTGGTCCAAGTTTTTATTTAAATTTCAGTTTGTTAACATACAGTGCAATATTAGTTTCAGGAGTAGAATTAAGAGATTCATCACTTACATAACCACACCCAGTTCTCATCACAAGTATCCTCCTTGTACCCCTTTACCCATTTGACCCACTTTAAACCAAACACTTCCCAAACTGAATTCACTGTCTATACCTTCAAACTTGCCTTTCCTTCCCTGCCCCCTACACTAATGTATGTCAGGCATCTTCGTTCTCTTAGCCTCATTCAAGCCAGGTCCCCGAGCAATGATCTCAAATATGTCTTTTGTTGTTGTTGTTACACCCATTCAGTAGCCAAGTCACCTCCACCTAAGTTCCATCCACTTCACCCATCCCCCTTTCTTCATTCCCTCTGCTACTGCCATTTTTGGCCTAATCATTTCCCTCGGGGACTGCAGCACTGATCCCCTCATGCTACCTCACGCTGCTCTTAGTGTAGCAACTCTTACATTTTTTTTTGTTGTTTTTCAGTTTGGCCAACAACTTTCTGTATTTCAACTTCTGGGTCAGTGCAACTGCCGCTGATGTTCAGAGATAATTTGCTGGTGTATACGGATCATTTTGAGGAACTGTACCTGGAGTTTAGTTTTAAGGTAGATGGATTTTGATGTCTGCTTTGTTTACTAGTTGTGCTCAGTTTTGTCAGAAGATGTGTTTTCGGACAGTTTTAGCATTATTAATTAAATAACCACATCAAATGTCATTTACTATAATTAGTTATTATTTTGTTAAGAAGTACAGCACAAAGCTGAAAAGTGAAGACTCCGGCGTCAGACTCACTGGGTTGGGATCACCCAAGTTCTGCCCTTAATGGCCTAGAGAACTTGGGCAAATTCCTTAATCTCTCTGTGCTTCAGTTTCCTTATCTTTAAAATATGGAAAATAATAATATTTACTCTGAATCTTGTAAGGATTGAGTAAATCAGTATATGCCAAGTGCTTAGAATGGTGCCTAGCACTTAGTTAATATATATAGTGCCAGCTGTTATCTTTACTAGTTTTTAAACACGAATTTGAGCTTTTAAAGTATCTAAATGATGTGAAATTTCAACTAATTAAGAGAGAAGGGCTGTTATCTTTAGGAATATATGTGGACTTCTGTGGTGGTAAGAATTGAGGGACTTTACATTTATGATATAAACATATCTAGAATAACTTTTTTAAAAATTTATTTTTTATTTATTTTCAGCCTAACAGTATTCATTATTTTTGCACCACACCCAGTGTTCCATGCAATCCCTGCCCTCTATAATACCCACCACCTGGTACCCCAACCTCCCACTCCCCCGCTACTTCAGACCCCTCAGATTGTTTTTCAGAGTCCATAGTCTCTCATGGTTCACCTCCCCTTCCAATTTCCTCCAACTCCCTTCTCCTCTCTAACTCCCCATGTCCTCCATGCTATTTGTTATGCTCCACAAATAAGTGAAACCATATGATAATTGACTCTCTCTGCTTGACTTATTTCCCTCAGGATAATTTCTTCCAGTCTTGTCCATGTTTCTACATAAGTTGGGTATTCATTCATTCTTTTTTTTTTTTTTTTGACTTTTAATTTTTTATTTTTTATAAACATATATTTTTATCCCCAGGGGTACAGGTCTGTGAATCACCAGGTTTACACACTTCACAGCAGTGGTGATGCAACATGGGGGCTTAAGTGGGTAGGGTATTCATTCTTTCTGATGGAGGCATAGTACTTCATAGTAACTTTTAAAATTCACCTAACCTACCAAATTTATCTTCAGAAAAATAATGTATGTACAAAGTTCGAATTGTTCTGATGATTGTTAATAAAAAGTAGCATGCTCCCCAAGAATCATAAATAACCAGTGATTTTTCTATAACTCTTGCAGATGTATATTAGAATTCAATGATCTTTTCATTCTGGTACCTTTTTTTTTTTTTTTTTAAGACAGGAGCAGGTAATTATACTCTGTCACATTTCCTGAGTTCTTAAATTGCATGAACTAGGCTGGTGATTTCAAGGGAGAAAAAGACAAGATATTTTTATTAGCTATATTAATAAAATAGACTGTTAAATGATCTTTCTCTTACCTTTTGGATTACTTTGTGGAATTTAACATTGGTGTTATCATCTTTATTTTTCTCCTCTAATAGGAAGATGACATTAATGACTCATTTTTTAACCATCAAGTTATACCATCAGAAAGTAACAATGATCAGGTATGGAAAGGAGGATATCAGGCACTTATTTATTGGCACTCAGTGTCCAGGGAAGAAGAATACTGCCTCCAGGGAACTTGGATGTGCTGAGCACCTATTGCCCAGCCCTTACACCATTCCTTTTTCGTAGGGGCTCAGTACATAGGCACTGATTAAGTGAAGAGGCAGACTTCTTTCATTACATCTTGCCATGCTCTGGATGAAATCCTTTTAAAGGATGTCAACTTTTCTTGGTTTGCTTCCCAGTCTTGGATTCTCTGAGATTCAGACAGAGAATCAACCGCCATTCAAGATTTTTCACATCAGTTCAGCAGAGACATAAAATCAAGCATTTCAAGTGGCTCAAGTTCTATAGAGTCTTCAGGGTTAATGGTTGGTAAATATATTTTTTCTGTATATGTTTGTTGTAGAAAGATTTAAGGCCAGCAACGTAATTTGTCTTTGAATAAAAATAAACCATATTTAAGGAAGCACCCGAACAGCCACTCTGAGGATGAAACGGGAAACCGTCCCCCACAATCCCTCTTCACACTGTCCTCCCTCATTTTCAAGTGGACTTGGTCAAGATAAGATAGACAGATCAAGGGGGAGCTATATTGCTTGCTTTGTATACTGAATGGGTATACGAACTTTTGAAAGAAGTTTTGAAAGAAGACCAAGAGAGAAGGAGAGAGACTCTTGAGAGGGAAATGATAAGGGAAAGACTTACATCAGCACCATCCAAGAAAAACATAGTGTGAGTCTTCCATATACTTTTAAGTTTTCTATAAGCTAGATTTAAAAAAAAAATTGAGAGAATCAGGTGAAGTTAATTTTAGTCATATATTTTATCTTGACAGTACATTCCAGTTTGGGCTAGCCAAATTTTAAGAGCTCAGTGGGCACACATGGCTAGTAGGTCACTGTATCGGACAGCTCAGAGGTAATGAGAGGAATGTCAAAATCATAACCAGAGTCTGCAGTCCTGGGAAGAGACAGGCAGTTAAAGTCCCAAGTGATGGGAATGGAGAAGGGCTCTGAAGTTTCCATTTTTCATTCATTTTCTGTGTTATGCTGTGATGTAGTCTGCCTACCCCAGCATTATCTCTATGTCTTTGGTAAAATGATGATACAGAATGTAAGACATTTTCAGTGAAACTTCTCCATATCTATATTGGTAGGAAGCGCTATTCCTAAGCTTTCATCCAAGCCAGGAACATAATATCTCTCCTTTTCTGGGAGCCTATAAATCCGAGTCCCATTCATTCTATAGCCTTAATATCATCTGTATTTCTTTCCCCCTTTATATCCCCACTTTGCTTTGTTTGTATCGGATACTCAAAGGAAAAGGGGTTATATGCCACAGTTGGGTCACACAAAGCAGAGAACACAAAGCAGACATCAGAAGTTAGATGTGAGTAAGATGGGAACTCGGCAGAAAGGGCAAATCAGAGAAGGCTTGGAGATCTGGCAGGGTGGCAGGCAGGAAGTTTCCCACTCTTCATTGGAGAAGAACTTGACTCATTTTTATTTAAATATTAGAATGAAATTTGGAGAACTTAGGGCCACTCAAGCCACTAGTGATTTCTATGGGAAGGTGTGGTTGTGAGATGTGGGAAAAACCGTGCAGGATGAGTTAACATAGTAGTATTCCATCTTGAAAGAATAATTTGGTGACAAAGTCCTACCTGATATATTTGGATCTAAACATGGCATAAATTAACATAGACTATTTATAGTCTTTGTTTTCACATTTAGGGTGGATATTCATATATTTTGCAGCAAAAATATTAATGTATTCAATGATGGTATCCAACTATAGAACGTTACATAATATAAAGTATAAGCACTCTTTTTTAAAAAAAATTATTTATTTATTTTAGAGAGAGAGTGTGTGTGTGTGCACAAGTGGGGGGAGGGACAGAGGGAGAAGCAGGCTCCCCACTGAGCAGGGACCCCAATTCAGGACTTGATGTTGGACTCGATCGATGTGGGACTTGATCCCAGGACTCTGGGATCATGGGATCCGAAGGCAGACACTTAACCAACTGAGCCACTCAGATACCCCTAAAGTATATGTACTCAAATTAACTTTCTGTAGTCCAAACAATTCAGAGCTCCAAATTCTGCTGGCCTCTTAGGTTTCCAGTAAGGGGCTGTGGACTTGAATTGGAGGTAGCGTGGGGATAGGGAACACATGAATGGGAAAAACTTCTAGAACACCTCAAATGAAGGGCTAGATGTCACTGCTTAAGTTGCCTCTGTTTAAAGTGATCTCTGCTGATAGATACATCCTTTTCTTTCATTAATTGAACAAAGGCTCTTTCTCTCCTTCTCTTAACTTTGTTTTTTTCCATTCTTCATTTTTTGTCCTCTACCTTCTGGAGTCCTGCAGGATTGTGTATATTTCCCAATGTCAAATTCTAGCTTTGTTGGATGGTAGGGAGAAACTCTTGAATCTCTAATTAAGAGGTGGTGTTGATCAGAGTTCATCTCCGAGGTGTTTTTTTTGTTGTTGTTTTTGGTTTTTTGTTGTTGTTTTCTTTTGAACAGAAGATACTTGATTCAGGTTGATCATATTTGATTAAGTATGTTTCTTGCTCTTGAAGGATGAAGAAGGCAGAACATAGGTAGTAAATATGTGCTCCAAGTAACACATCTGTCCTATTTTATTTATAGCATAGTGATTCTGATCTTATCAGAAGAGTAAGCTGCTTATGTAGTATGCTCTTCAGGTGTACTGTCTACATTCTCTATCTAGAAATTCTCTCATGCTAAAAGAGTTAATGGCTCTATATAAATAGGACTCAATTTGCCCTCAGAGAATAATTTACTTGGCTGGAGAGAGGTATATATTTCTTCTGTGTATTCAGAGGCATCCCAAATACTCTGACACTTTGTACATCTCTTGATATAGTTTCTAATGAAAACAACAACAAAAATCAGTGTCAATAATTATAGAAGGGAGCTTGCTCTCCCTCAAATAGAAAGTCCGACATGACCAAAGTTCATTGCTTCTCATAAATCTTTCCAAAATATTTTTTTCTGGTTGTCTTACTGAGCCAAACTTCTTTCAAGAATTATATCTCTCCTCTATGATATTCATTTTGAAAATGCTTCTCTTTCTCTGTAGCTTTGACAGAATAATGTGTTCCCTGCTGAACAGAATGTAGAGTAATTTCTTATCTAATAAAAATGAAAAAAGAAAGCTGTTCAAAAGAAACTTCCAAACTGCCCTACAAAGAAAACTCCAGAGAGATACCCCAGCAAGCTGGGGGATCAAAGGGTAACATTCAGGACTCATCCACTCACATTTATCATTCATCTGAGCAGCTAGTGATGTGCCAGTCACTGGCTTTTGGCTGTTTCTAAGGCAGCAAACAAATACAATAATTACTGGAGATAATTACCTGCAGCTTGGTGGTAGATGGAAGAAAATTCAAAGTACGTCTTAATTTCACAGACATCCATTAACATTGGTTTTCACTTTAGGGCCATGAAGAGCAGTTGTTATTCACCTTAGTTGAGTCAGGAATCGTCACTGAATAGGAAGGACCCTTTCCTCAGAAAGATGAATGCACGTACAATTGTGTATAATTTAGGGAAGTGTGTGGGTTCTCTGAATCTCATATCTGTAACCTGGGATAAGTCTAAGAAGAGAAAGACTTAAACATAGACACCCTTTATTTTTTTTTAACTTTTAAAATCTGTCTCTGAAAAATCATGCTTTGTTTTATATTTGCATCTTAAAGAAATTACAGAGAAAAAGAAGACAAAAAATGTTCAGTTATTTAATTCTGGAGTTGTGTGTGGCTGAAATAATAGATTATAGGACTCACAATAAGATTAATTTCAAAATCCTGGCAAGACAGAGTAGCCCCAAACCAACCATCTTGTGATGTCTTTAAGGTCTAAAATATCAGTTTATCTGAAGACATTAAAAGAAAAATTCTATCTAAAAAAAATTCTGTGGGAATAGAGGCATTTTATGTACCTAAATTAGTAATGCTTTTGCAGAGCATGGACTTGGAAATTTAAACATTTACTGTTCCCTTTAGATGGACTTCTTGTGGAAGGTAGATTTTCCAGAATGGAGGGAAGGGTGGGGATTAGACATGGGGGGAGCAGTTAACCAATTATTAATATCATTGTGAATGGATCTCCAACTTATATGACATTTAAAAATTAATATTAACCTCAAGAGCATCATGAATTCTGTGCCTCATAGAATCCAAAAATATCTAATCATTAACTTTGTATCACTTTGAAACTCACTTTGTAGGCACTTTTCACAGATATCTTTACAACCACATATGGTAATTATCATTACCATTCTTTTTTTTTTTTTTTTTTTTTAGATTTTATTTATCAGAGAGAGAGAGGGGGAGAGAGCGAGCACAGGCAGACAGAATGGCAGGCAGAGGCAGAGGGAGAAGCAGGCTCCCTGCTGAGCAAGGAGCCCGATGTGGGACTCGATCCCAGGACGCTGGGATCATGACCTGAGCCGAAGGCAGCTGCTCAACCAACTGAGCCACCCAGGCATCCCTACCATTCTTTTTTTTTTTGATTGAGGAAATTTTTTTTTTTTTTTTTTTTGATTGAGGAAATTAAGTTCAGAGAGGTCAAATAACTTGCCTTCCCAATCCCGGTTGTGATATATCTGGGGCTTCTGATTTCCCTTCTTTTTACTCAATCAAGAAACTACATTCCATGGCAGAGTCACCTGGCCCTGCAGCCTCTTGGTCTGGCTGTCACTGTCCATGACAATTTATGAAATTAGACTAATTTCTTCTAGGACCAGAAAGGACACGGTCATGTGAGTATGCCAGGCTTCTTGTCAGAGAGGAGCAATGATAGCAAGCAAGACCTTGATGTGGTGAACAGCAGTGGCTCTTGGGAGTTGGAAGTTTGGTAGAAAAGAACGGAAGAAAATAGATTTCCTTACGGCTCAGCTGTGTCAGAGCCAAATCCTACAGAGCACAGTTTGATGATATGAAAGAGGTCTTTAAGAATGGGAAGAAAAAAAAAAAAAAAAAAAAAAGGAAAAGGCAGAGACCCAGTCAACTTTGTGCTTCATTCTTTGTTAAGGAAGATGCTAAGATTTTCCCTCCCAAATTCCAGCTTGAAGCTGAGAGGTCAGAGGTACTAGAACAAATAGTGACAAAGGCACAGTATGTTCTAAACCTAATGACAAAGTAGATGCAAATAAATAGCTGGGACTGGAGGGCACTCATCCAAGAGTAGAGCAGAGTTCCTCTGAAGGAACTCAAGAGTAAAACAGTCTGTGGGTCTAAGGCAATTTATAGTCACAGATGACCCTTGAGTGTTTCTAGAATTTAAGGATAGGTAACAAATCCAATCCCCTATTATAAAAATCCAACATTTGTCATTAATTTGTTTTTTCTTCTATTTAAAAAATTAATTCATAAATGTTCATTGAGAATCTAGTATAAGGCATTATGAAATAATTGTGTTTTTGACTTTTCAAATTGTTTTTATTAGATTTCCAGAAAGCTCAACAAATCTCAGACATCTCCATAAAATTACTTATAGACTTAGCAGCCTGTCAATTCAAGGACTTTTATTGTAAGTTAAGACCATGACTTTAGGGAAATAAAATCACAGACCAATACCCAAAACCTAAAACACAGTTGACAAACACTTCTATTTAGGAAAATTACTATACTAAAAGCAGAAAAGCAGAAACATGCCCCATGATCCTATGCATAATTGAGCCTACAACAAAAGACTCTCAACAGGTTCAGATGGGACTATCAGAAAGCAGGCAAAGCAGTAGTTTCTAACACTGATTCTCCAAATTAGTCTAGTTTTTTCTTCCAGGTAATTTAAGAGATGATGTTGTATTGACTTATCCTAAATAAGACATAGTTTTTGAATGAGGGCGATAGGAAAGTATATGTTTATTTCTTTTCTGTTCTGCTAAGCTAGAAATTATTCCCTAAGATTTCTACAGAAGGATAGTATGGCCTTGAATTGAAACTTCCAAATACACTGACACAAGTTCTTTTATTTCATACTTTTCAGTTGACCTGCGAAACTATCAGAATCAGAAAAGAATTTTGAGGTAGGTATCAACAATAGAGACATTACCACAAAGAAAAGCAGTATGTAGGTGAAAAAGCATTTTTTGCTAATGGTTGTAAAAACGCAACTAAGGCAGTGTATGTATTATTGCAACTATAGAAATTCCAAATGTCTTTTTTTTCTTCTCTTTAAATAATACCAACTTGTAAAGGAAAGCTAGATTTCTGCTCCCTGCTTTACCTTTCCATGGTACTTGTGCACCAGAGAAAGACAGAGGGCCTGTAGAACTAGGAAAAGGGAAAAAATGAGGCACATTTGGATATTCTTAGTATTAGTTGGATTAGGAGATCCCAACTTTGCTGGGACGAAGGTAATAACAATCATAAAAGGCTTGCTACATTTCTCTCTCCTTTTTTAAAAAAGATTTTATTTATTTATTTTAGAGAGAAAGTGACAGAACATGAGCAGGGGGGAGGGTCAGAGGGAGAAGCAGATACCCCACGGAGCAGAGATTCTGACAAGGGGATGGATTCTGGGACTCCTGGAATCATGACCTGAGTGGAAGGCAGATGTTTAACCAACTGAGCCACCCAGGCACCCCATGGCTTTCTACATATCTGTGTATCTTTTAACTTTAGGACCACATGGTATGACTGTTCATTTTGGAAAACTCCATGTATTGGTGGGTCAGTTAGTAATAAGGTTCTGTTCTATTTTATCTTTTTTATTCTAAGTATTATCTAGTTCAAAAAGTGAGTTTTCCTATCTTTTCTCTCCACTCTTTTTCTTATTGGCCTTCTCCCCTACCCGCCTTTTTTTAAGCATAAAAAAAGGGAAATCAGACCTAAAGGGATTAGAGGAGGGCTTGTTTGGCCTTCCTAAACCTTATACATTCCGAGACTTGCATTTTATTGGCAGTAAATAAATAAGGCTTTTCTTATATCTAGCCATAAACTATTGCTGGTTTTTGAGTGAGAAATGAATATTCTCCTCAGCAGTTGCCACTACTTACCTGGCAATTTTTCTCACATAAAGTAAAGAGCTGACATTATGTCTAAATGTAGCAGGAATATGGGGTTTTTGAATGTGCTATTAATTAGAACTGCTGTCAAAATTATGAAGGGTCAACAGTTATTTTTTTCAGCTGCCTGAAATGTTAATTGAGTTGAGTAATGTTGAGTTCAATAGCATTCTAACTTTAGGCTTTCTTTTTTTAATTAATTATTTTTATTAACATATAATGTATTATTTGCCCCAGGGGTACAGGTCTGTGAATCCTCAGGTTTACACATTTCACAGCACTCACCATAGCACATACCCTCCCCAATGTCCATAACCCAACCACCCCATCTCTACCCCTACCACCCTCCAGCAACCCTCAGTTTGTTTTGTGAGATTAAGAGTCTTTTATGGTTTGTCTCCTTCCCGATCCCATCTTGCTTCATTTTTTCCTTCCCTGCCCTCCAAGCCTCCCACCCTCTCAAATTCCTCCTATCAGGGAGATAATATGGTAGTTGTCTTTCTGTGATTGATTTATTTCACTTAGCATAATACCCTCTAGTTCCATCCACATCATTGCAAATGGCAAGTAACTTTTGGCTTTCATCTGTATTTCTGTCTCTGGGCTCAACCTAGGAAGTGCTCAAAAAAGAAATCTCTTGAGTATCTACTAAGTTCCAGGACATCTCGCAGTTTAGGAGGATAGGCTCTGGATATAGAATTGGGTTGGCATTGTGATTCCACTGCCAACTAGCTCAGCACATTCTTAACCTCTTTCTAGCTCATTTTTTTTTTTTTTTTTTTTTTTTTTTTGTAAAAGATAATAATAGTGCCTTCTTTATAGGGCATAAGAGTTAAAGGAACATATTGTATCAGGCTGTTTGGGGATTGTTTATGTTCAGGTCTAGTCCCTGCCCTTCCCCAACTCTAGCTCATATCACAGAGGGTCTCACGCCTCCAGGCTGCATTCCCCAGGGTCCTGTGTCAACAGGCTTCTGGCTGGTGGAAGACTGGAGGTGTGGAAAGAAAGGAGAATCCGGGGCATCTGTCTTCTTTCCTCTCTGCTTGGGGATATCCTTGGGCAGCAGCTGCATCTCCTATGACAGTGGCTCCCGCTGGACCATCACCTTTCTTCCTGCTTCCTTCAGGTGTCCCTAACCCCTGGGTTCCCGCAATATCACCTCCTCTGTCTCTCAATCCTAAATGTGATTGACTGTAACTTCCTGCTCTTGCTGCTCTTTGGGTTACCTCATTCTTCCCTGTTTGGCTCTCAGTTCCTCTAACCATTTGCATGACCAAATTCTCTGAATTGGTTTCTCTGCTGTAAATTCTATTTATTTATTTATTTATTTATTTGAGAGCGAGAGAGAGAGAGAGAGAGACAGAGAGCACAAGCAGGGCAGAGGGAAGGGAAGAAGCAGACTCCCCACTGAGCAGGGAGCCCAACGCAGGGTTTCATCCCAACACCGCAAGATCATGACCTGAGCCAAAGGCAGACCCTCAACCAACTGAGCCACCCAGACACCCCTATCTGTTTTAAGTTCCTGCAGTGGTTTCTGTTTTTCCAGTAGGTTCCTTATTGATGCATGTGTGTGCATGTGTGTACTATTTATTATAGTATCTGCTCAACTATAAATTGTCCTTGTATATGGGTATAAACAAATACAAACCAATTAGAAATTAGTAAATCTTAAGGAATTTTAAGTATATGAAAAACCCCAACCCCACAAACCCTTATCCACAATTCTAAAATCTGTAAAGCTCTGAAAACTTGAGTTTTTTAAAAATTAAGTTTATGGGAAATTCATTTAATTGTAAATTCTGACTTGAGTTGACATGCTACCCAAAGTTTTTATTCATCCCATTCAGTGTGCTTTTATTGATGTTTTAATACATAAAAATTGATGTGTTTGATTTCAAGAGACTGATCAGGCTCTACTGGGGATATTTCTTAACAAATGGAAGATGCCCATATTCTTTGTCGAAACTCCAAAAGATTCTGCCTTCAGAAATCCACTGGACCCAAGTATGTAGAATAGGGGAGCATGTGACTGTATAAAATTTAAGAAAAGGAAAAAGTTATCTTTGAAACTGGCCTTGTTGGGATGCCTGGGTGGCTCAGGCATTAAGCATCTGCCTTCAGCTCAGGTCAGGATCCCAGAGTCCTGGAATGGAGCCCCACATTGGGCTTCCTGCTCAGCAGTAAGCTTGCTTCTCCCTCTCCCACCCCCCCTGCTTGTGTTCCCTCTTGCTGTGTCTCTCTCTGTCAAATAAATAAATAAAAATCTTAAAAAAAAAAAAAAAAGAAATGGGCCTTTGAATTGGTAGAGATAGGGGCATATTGAGTGAAGAGAAAGTTTTGGGAAAAGGTATGGAAAAAAGGAAAAATGAGATGAATGTGGAAAATGGTAAGTAGGAGTAGGAGGAAGTGAAGAGAGAATAAGTTGAATACAAATCATGATAATCTTAAAATGTTGATTTTTTTTTGTTAAGATATGGAGAACCCTTGAATTTTGTGCAGAAGAGTAACTTAAATAATATTGTGCTTAAAGGAATATTAAACTAGATAGGCTGGTATAAAGAAAAAAACTTTGACAGGTGGAGATATCCTCAATAGGCTGCTTTGATAGGGTGAGCAAATGCAGTTGAAAGGAGGGACAGTAGACCCCACTTATCTCTGGTGTCTGTTATCCATGGTTAACAGTGGTCTGGAAGCAGATGACTCTCCTGATGAATCATTGAAATGTACCCCAACAGGACATCACAATGCCCACGTCACTCACCTCACTTTGTCTCTTCATGTAGGCATTGCATCATCTCACAATGATACAAGTAGAAGGATGTGTATAATACAATGAGATATTTACTCATTGTATAGAGTATAGACTACATTTATATAACTTCTATTACACTATATTGTTATAATTACTCTATACTATAATTACTCTATTTTATTATAGTTGTTGTCAATCTCTTACTGTGCCTAATTTATAAGGTAAACTTTATCATAAGTATGTATGTATAGGAACAAACAGAGTAAATACAGGATTAGGTACTATCCTTGGGTTCAGGCATCCACTATGATCTTGGAATATATTCCCAGGGAAAAGTGGGGGGGACTACCGTAGTGGCATGCAGAGGAAAGTACAAATATAGAATCTGTAGGCCTTGACTCATATGGAAAAAGATGAAAGTGTGATGGTTAATTTTATGTGTCAGCTTAATTGGGCTATGGGATGCCTAGATAGCTGGCAAAACATTATTTCTGAGTATGTCTGTTTCTGGAAGAGATTAGCATTTGAGTTTATAGATGGAGTATGGAAGATTTCCCTCGCCATTGCGGGAGGGACCATCCAATCCATGGAGGGCTTGAATAGTACAAAAATGATGAGGAAGTGCAAGTTTGCCCTCTGCCTGAGCTAGAATATTAATCTTCTCCTGTCCTTGCACATTGGTGCTCCAGGTCCTCAGGCCTTCAGAGTTGGACTAGGACTTACCTGCTCCCTTGGTTCTCAGAACTTTGGATTGGAATTACAACATGGGCTTTCTTGGGTCACCACTGGCTTTCCTTGCAGATAGTTGACTGTGGGACTTTTCAGTCTCTGAAACTGTGAACTAATCCTTCATAATGTGTCTTTCTAGTTATCAATATATATCCTATTGGCTTGGTTTCCATGGAGAACCCAGACTAATACAGAAGCAAACCTAGAATAATTAAGTTCTTGCCTGGTCAATTAAAAAAATAGTGCTAACATTGCAGAAATATGAGACAGGAGGAGGAGCAAGCTTGGTGGGAAGATGGTATGTTTAAGTGATGACATACTGACAGATTCAAATATTGAAGCAATGTGGAAATGATGGAATGTTTGTGAAGATAGCAAGTAACTATCAACTTTGCTATAGTCCATTTATGGATTCATGAGATTGTGAGAAAAGTAATTTCAAATCTGTTCTTCACTTGAAATTTACATATGGAAATCTGACTTCAGAACTGATGGATTTGCTTTGGTAAATCTCTTCATAACAAAAGAGTTGCCAATGCTAGAATTTAAATAAATATCCTCTAAATCCAGAAATTCCTAATTTTATATTAACAATTCACTTTCCCAGCACATATGGTGCAGTTCAAGAATAACAAATTCAATGTGTACACAATTACAAAAAAGAAACTCCTAAGTGATTTTTAGGATTTTTACTTAGGATGAAATTAGAATTACCACTCCAAGGTGTTATGAAATTTCCTGTTCTGTAACAATAGTTAATTAAATAGACATTTATCCCCTTCCTTTGTAATTGTCAATCATAAAACCAGTCATATTTTTATCACTGCTTTATATACAACTGAAACTGCAGTGTCATAGAAACAGACACACTTCTCTAATGATAAAGTGTCCTGCCTAAAGGCAAACACATTGTTCAAATTTACAATTAGTTCCTTTTTATTAAGGGGGTATTTTTATGACTAGAGTGGGATTCATTGTGGTCCATGTACATGAAGACACCTGTATTCATTTGCCAGAGCTGCTATAACAAAACATCACAAACTGAGAGGCATAGGCTTTTATTTTTAAGATTTTTATTTATTTATTTGACACAGGGAAAGATCACAAGTAGGCAGAGAGGCAAGCAGAGAGAGAGAGAGAGAGAAGGGAAGCAGGCTCCCTGACAAGCAGAGAGTCTGATGTGGGCCTGGATTCCAGGACCCTGAGATCATGACCTGAGCAAAGGCAGAGGCTTAACCCACTGAGCCACCCAGGCGCCCGAATATCAGCTGAGATCTAGCCTTCTGGTTTCCATTGGAATTGAGTCAATGAGACAGATCAGCAGGTCGTTAGAGACTAGGAAGTAAGGGTTAGGTTACTGTCCTGCAGCCTTAAGAGTTGGCAATGGCTAGATTCCTAAAGTCACAGCTTCCATCAGGTAGCCCTTTCCCAGAGCTATAGCTACAGCTTCCCATGAGTTCTGGTAACTGCTTCCTCTCCTGGATTAGAGCTGGTAATAGCTTCCCAGTGTTGCTGGTCCTGGGCTGTTGGTTTTCCTTACTCTACCCGTATCTTGTAGATGGCCCCTTCACTAGACCTTCTTCAGTTACCCCTTCTGGCTATACCATCTATGCTCTGTCAAAACCACGATACAACTTCCTACTGTAGAGTCCATATATAAATTGAGAAACAGGTGGTGCTAATATTCTTTCTTTTCAAATGTAAGCTTTGCTAGATTAGTGATACCCTATTTTTTAATATGTATTTTCATAAGTTACCTTTTCATTTGGAAAATGATTTTATCTGCGTTAAAGTTGCTTTTTTCTTCCGTCTTCTCCCTCCCTCCCTTTCTTCTTCCCCTTCTTTCTTTTCTCTTCTTCCTTCCTCGCTTCCTTACGCCCGTCCTCCCTCCCCATCCTTTCTTTTTTCTTTCCTTCCTTCCTTCCTGCTTTGTCTTTCTTCCTTCTATTTTCTTGCTCTGTGCAGGAAGACAAGAAAGACATTTGAAATCTAAGCAACCCTGGTACAAAACTATAGAACAGGTGTTTTGAGGAAAGAGATTACCACTAAAGCCAGAAAATTTGGTGCCCATTTTATATTAGAAAAAAGGTAAAATCCTGGTGTTTCTATTTATGTATTATACTTTCTCACGACTTATACTTCTAATCTAAATACCACACTCATAATTACTTCCCTGCATCCTTGCCGTCTGTTACCAAATCTTATATATTCTACTTTCCCAATATCTCAAGGTTTATTTTTTAAATCCCCATTGTACCTTCCTCTGTAAATTCTATCCTGTGGTATATTTGAAATAAACAATAGTTCTTAAACTTGTATTTATAATGGCTCAATTTAACTTTTTCTCCCCAGCCAAACTCAACTTAGCCCATGAATCCTATTTACAATTTTGGCAGAAACTCATTCTTATTAATGCAAGGTTAACTCAGTTATATTATTTCCCGATGAAATATCAGACAAGAGCCTCACCCAGAGTCTGGATTCTGCATACTTTGTTTCCTTTCTGCTTCTATGATATCTCACTGCTGTTCACATGAAGCCATGGTAAACCGCCTGCAGTTCCCCAAACAGCGAGCTTGGTGCTTTTCCTGCCTCTGTTTTCAGACATGTAGTTCTTTTAACTGGGTAAACCACAGTCTCCTTTCTCTCTCTTTACCTTATTCACTTCATAGGAATAAATAAGTGTCTATTCTCTTTATTTGACTACTCTTTCCAAACGTTTGATAAACACCCAGCTTACAAAAGTCCTATGGTAGCAAGATCATTCCTACTCCAAAGGTAAGGAAACTGATGCTTAGAGTGATACCCAACATTAAAAATTTGATAAATATATCAGTTGTGGAGGTGGAACTGAAACTTCTCTTTCTGACTCTAAATTTTGTGTCCTACTCTCTACTTACCATAACCAAACTATTTATTCATACAGGAGACATTTGTGGAATTCCTAATATGTAGTAATCACTGCAATACAGGGATAGTTGGAAAGTGCTCACTTTTACAACAAGGGTTGTAAGTGGAGAGATGGACAGGAGACCAATTAGAGAAGAAGTAAAAGACAGTGGAGGAGGGGCAGAGAGAAATGCTATCCTCTGGGAAGGCAGGAGAATTTTCCTTAGAGAGATAACATTTAATAACTTAAATGTTTTTGAATGTAAGGAAGGCTTCCCTAAGCAGAATGAAATTCATGAAGGATAACTGATACTGTGTTTATTTAAAATTTTGATTTTTATTTATTATAATTTTTTACATTGATTTATACTTTTAAAGCATTGCATTAAAGTGTTTGTCTTGATTCCCAAGCATTTTTGTGCCACCTTTAAACTTGGTTCTTGAAGCAAGAGCCTCGCTTTTCTTATTCTAGTCCTTTTTCTGCAAGTCATCAGTGGAAGGGTCTAATTTTTCCAGTAAAAAGTGACACTCCAGCCTTGGTGAAGTGAAGTGTGTGAGCTAGGGACAGTGGTGGGGGTGGAGACTATCCAAAGACAGCGCTGCTGCTGGGCTGTGGAATGGCTAGGTCACAGCCTAGAAGTCTTGGTTTTGATTTTTTGAAAGAGTCATTGGAAATCTTTCTGAAAAAAAAAAAAATCAAGGATGGTAAAATCAGATTTGATTTTTGAGAGATCTTTTTATAGAGGACTGAGTGGAGGAGGCAAGACTTAAACATGACAATAAACTATGAGTTGGTTTCATCAAACAAGATAAGGAATATTGGAAACCTAAATAAAATCAATAAAGCTAGCTAGTGTAAGAGGGGTAATTTGATCTTATATTTAATTTTCCAATAAAATTTTCTCTTGATAAGCATAGAATTATTTTTTTTTCCTTCAAGGAAAGCTCATTTAGATAAGACTTTTTAAAGTCATCATCTTGTCTTCTACTTTTTAATATTTGACTTGTCTCTAGTTAAACTATAATAGTGAAGTGCAACTTTACATCTTTACTACATAGTACCTTATCTGACCAACGTTGCTTTTCTTGTTCTCCCAAAAAATCAATAGCAGAGTTGATTTTGTTTAGCATGTCACCACCTAGTTAAAAAAAAAAAATGAAAGAAATAGAAGAAAGCAAAACAAGTGCAAGGTGCTTGAGCAACTGCAAGTATCTCCCAGTCACTCGAGCATTGCCTCTCACAATACTTTACAAACTGTCTTCAACCCTAATAAGGAGAAAGCTCCTCCACTACATAAATGTTCAATTCATTCTACTGTAGTTTTCTCATTTGTTGACTTAGCAACAGCCTTTGACTCTGAGAGTTTTTGTTTTTATTTATTAATTTTTTAAAATTAGAGCTTATAAGGTAAAAACATTGATTTACCTAATGAAGTAAGCATCCTTGGAAGGTAATTTGTCCAACTATAAGGCAACCAGGTTCATGCCATGTTTCATAAATGAAATTGTGCTAATTTTTTTTTTTTTTTGAGAGGGTCTCAGAGTAACTCTCCTGGGGAATTAAGATATGAAAATGGTAAAGGTCAACTGTGAGTAGCATTTAGTGTCCCTGACAGGTCACACCATGTCATTGACAAGGGTTATAGCTATAAAAGTATGAAGTTAAAAAGAATGGAACAAAGGCTATAGGAAGTTTGTTCTGGAAAAATATGAGGCAATAAGTAACTTTACTTTGGCAATGACTCCTGGCTGACTTGGATAGTATCATTTAATAGATTTTTTTCTGAGTATGTTCCTAATAGGACATCTTCGTCATGAAACTCAATGCCAAGTGCCTTATCTTGGAAGTTCCTATCTCTTCTTTCAGTGGACAGAGAGTTTTTGAGAAGCCCTTTTTCAGTTTGATGACTAGAACCTTCTCTAAGCAATTAGGAAAATGAAAATGCATTTCTAGTGGATGCTAATTAGGATTCTGTTAGCATCATCCTTCCCTCCTTCCTTCCTTCATTGTCCTTTACAGTTATATGGTTTTACATTTAAATTTAGGTTTACAGGGGCACCTGGGTGGCTCAGTGGGTTAAAGCCTCTGCCTTCAGTTCAGGTCATGATCCCAGGGTCCTGGGATCGAGCCCCACATTGGGCTTGATGCTGAGTGGGGAGCCTGCTTCCTCCTCTCTCTCTCTGCCGGCCTCTCTGCCTACTTGTGATCTGTCTGTCAAATAAATAAAAATTTTTTAAAAAAATCTAGGTCTACAATCCATTTTAAGTTATTCTTTTGTATGAAGAGTGAAGTATAGGTTAAGGTCAACTTTTTTCCCTCTCTTTGCCTATGGGTAGTCAATTGTTTTATGCCATTTGTTGAAAAGAAATCCTATCTCCACTGAATTGGTTTCACACTATTGCCAAATACAAACTGACAATATTTCTGTCTATGTTTTTATAGATTTTCTCTTCTGTTCCATTGATCATTTTCCTTTCACTAACACCATCCTGTTTTGGTCACTGTAACTTTGTAGTAAGTCTGAAAAATCAGATGTTGTGGGTTCTCTAACTTTGATCTTACTTTGGCTTTGAATTCTTTTGGTTATTCTTATTATTTTACTTTTCCATTTAAACTTTAGAAGGAGTTTTTTATATCTTCTGGGAAGAAGAATCATACTTCCAGGTTTTTTATTGGGACTTCATTAAATCTATGGGTCAACTAGGGGAGAATTGACATCTTGACAATATTCTGCCTTCCAATTAATGGATACTGTATACCTTTCCATTTTTTTAAAAAAAGTCTTCAATTTCTTTCATCAGTGTTTTGAAGTTCTCTGCATACATACCATGCATGTATTTTTGTCAGATTTACACCTCAGTATTTAACCTTTGTTGGAGTTCTAAGCAGTACTTTTCAAAATTTCAATTTTCACTTGTACACTTATATAACAGATGAATTTTTATATTGATATTGTATATTATGACTCTTTTCAATTTACTTATTAATTCCAGCAATTTTTTGAATTTATTTTGGGATTCTTCTACATAGAAAATTGTATCACCTGTGTATAGAGATAGGTTTACTTGTTTTTCAAACTGAATGGATGCCTTTCCTTTTTTTTTTTTTTTTAAATTTCTTTTCAGCGTAATAGTATCCATTGTTTTTGCACCATACCCAGTGCTCTATGCAATACGTGCCTCCTTAATACCCACCACCTGGCTCCCCCAACCTCACATCCCCCATCCCTTCAAAACCCTCAGGTTGTTTTTCAGAGTCCATAGTGTCTCATGGTTCACCTCCCCTTCCAATTTCCCTCAACTCCCTTCTCCTCTCCATCTCCCCATGTCCTCCATGTTATTTGTTATGCTCCGCAAATAAATGAAATCATTTGGTAATTGACTCTCTCTGCTTGACTTATTTCACTCAGCATAATCTCTTTCCTTTTTTATTCTCTTGCTTTATTACTATGGTCAGAACCTTCAGGCATATTGGAAAGAAATGTGAGAACAGACATCCTTGCCTTGTTCCTTATCTTAAAGGGAATACATTCAGTTTTTCAACATCATTATCTTATTTGTTGGTATTTTATAAATTCCTTTTACCAGGTTAAGTAAAGGATTTTTCCTTTCATTTTGACTTTTTAAAATTTTATTAATCATGAAAAAATCGTGAATTTTGTCAAATCCTTTTCTAAATTTCTTCACATGATCACGTGGTCTTTTTTAGTATGTTAATATGATGCATTATATTGATTTTTGAGTGTTGATCAGCATTGCATTCCCAGGATAAACCTCACTCAGTCATGATCATCTTATCTTTTTAAAACATTGCTGAAAAAAATAAATAAATAAATAAAACATTGCTGAATTCAGTTTGCTAATGTTTGCTTGGAAATCTTTGTGTCTAAGTTTATGACAATATTGTTCTGTAGTTTTATTTTCTTAATAATTTTTTTGGTATCAGAGTAATATTGGCCTGCTAAAATTAGTTTGAAAGTGTTATCTTCACTTACAATTTCTGGAAAAGATTGTGTAGAATTGGTATTATTTATTTCTCACAAGTTTAGTAGAATTTGCTAGCAAAACCATTTAGGCTTGGAATTTGCTTTGTTGAAACATTTTTTAATATTTCTTTAATAGATACATGACTATCTAGGTTATCTCTTTTTCTTGAGTGAGTTTTAGTAGATTGTCTACTACAATATAAGATAAAATATAATGACTTTTTAGTTTGTGTTATATAAGAAATCTTTGCAAAGACCAAGGTGATGAAGATCTTCTCCTAAGTTTTCTTCTAGAAATTTTAGCTCTTAATTTATCTTCTAGAAATTTTAGCTCTTAATTTAAGGTTTATGATCCATTTCAGGTTAATTTTTGTATATGTTGTGAGGTAAAGGGTGGGGTGCATTTCTTAATTATGTGGTTATCCAGTTGTTTCAGCACCATTTGTTAAGAAGATTATCATTTCTGCATTGAACTACCTTGGCACCTTTGTTGAAAACTGATTGACCATATACTTGCTATTTCATTTTGCTGATCTCGTTGTCAATCTTTTTAATGATACCAAACTGTGTTAGTTATTGAAACTTTTTTTTTAAGATTTTATTTATTTATTTATTTGACAGAGATCACAAGTAGGCAGAGAGGCAGAGAGAGAGAGAGGAGAAAGCAGGCTCCCCACTGAGCAGAGAGCCGGATGTGGGGCTCGATCCCAGGACCCTGGGATCATGACCTGAGCCGAAGGCAGAGGCTTTAACCCACTGAGCCACCCAGGCGCCCCAGTTATTGAAACTTTTTAAGTTTTGGAACCAGAAGGGTAAATCCCTCAGCTTTGTTCATCTTTATCAAAGTAGTTTTGTTGACTATCTCTCCTTTTTTATGGTTATAAAACTTTTATTGATCTCCTGTCTTATTAAATTACCACCAAAACATACATATCACTTTATAAGGTTCTTGTGGATTGATATATTGTTAGTTATTATTAATATATTATTGTTTATTTATTTAAAAATATTCCCCACTTTACTACCTGTGTTTTTAAAAAGCCTTGATTTTAATTCTGGTTAGCTAACATATAGTGCTGTATTAGTTTCAGTTATACAATATAGTAATTCAGCACTTCTATACATCTTCATGTGCTCCTGATAACAAGTGCATTCCTTAATCCCCATCACCTATTTAAGCCAGCCCTGCCCCCCCCATAGTCATCAGTTTGTTCTCTATAATTAAGAGACTGTTTCTTGATTTGTCTTTCTTTCTCTTATTTTTCCCTTTGCTTGTTTGTTTTATTTCTTGAATTTACATATGAGTAAAATCATATGGTATTTGTCTTTCTCCAACTGACTTACTTAATTTAGCATTATACTCTCTAGTTCCATCCTTGTTGTTGCAAATGGCAAGATTTCACTCTTTTTTATGGCTGAGTTATAGAAATGTATCTATGGATATAATCTCTATATGAGATATATATATATAATTTATACATAATATATAAATTATATGTAATTTTATTTATATTATATATTATATATTTAATTTATATATTTAAATTATATTTAATGTATGTATATAATTATATAAGTCTATCTATCCAGGTAGGTAGGTAGATAGATATATACCACATCTTCTTTATCCATTCATCAATTGATGAACACTTGGGCTACTTCCATATCTTGGCTATTGTAAACATCCGGGTACATGTATCGCTTTGAATTAATGGTCTCGTATTCTTGGCTGATTATCTGTCCTTTGAATTTTTACAAAAAAAACATGTTGGGATTTTATTTGGATTGCATTTAATTCCCCAATCAATTTTGGGGAAAATGACATCTAAACAATGTTGATCAACTGATTCATTAATATGGCATATGTCTCTATTTGCTTAAGTCTTTAATTTTTTTTTTGCAGCAATATTTTGAACTTTTAGTGTATAAGTCTTATATATATTATATATGGTCCTTTTAAGTTTGTTTTTATGCTTTGTGAGGATGAATCTTGGGAGGTTTAGTCTAGGTTATTTTGCTCCACTACTGGGGTGATACCCTTCTGAATACTTTACCTAGTGCCCTTTGAATTACAAGATTTTCCATTGTGTCTTATGGGAGCACGAATGATTCCTAGCCCTACGTGAATTTTGGAGATTGTTTCCTTGGTTCCTTTCTGGTGTTTTTGTTTGTCTGTTTGTTTTTTGTTTTGCCAGCATCAGGTAGTTTATCGCACATGCATGTACTAATCAGTACTTAACAATATTTAACAATATTTATTTTCTATAGATCTCTGGAGCTTTCTCTTGCAGCTCTCCAATCTACAGTACTGTGCTTTACAAACTGGCCACCTTGGCCTCTTCCATCTCTCTCCCCTGTCTCCTCAACTCATGGGAATTATCAGACTTGGTCTGAGATCCCACCACCAGAAGAGGAGTAATCTGGGGGAATTGAAGTGCTCACCACACTATTCCTCCTGCTTCAGTGATCCCTGTTCCATGTTGCCTGATTTCCAATATTGGAAAGCCATTGTTTCATATATTTTACACAGGTGTTTAATTGTTACAGTTTTAGTTGTTTTAATTCATAAATTATATCTGGTCTCTGTTTACTCCAACTTTCCTGGGAGCAGGGATGATAATACTTTTTAAATCTTCCATCTCTTTTTATCTTCTTGCATGTATACATTTGTATTTTGAAAGCTACTTCTTTCTAGCTAGTGTGGAAATGATGACTCTTTTTATTTTAACTATGACTTTTGAAGTAGGAGTTTCAGATAAGACTCCAATTCCATAGAGAACGGGGATATAATATAGACACTGTTGTGGGTGTGAAAAGGTTTATTACTCACTTCGAGAAGCTTTCTAAGGAGGGCAAGGCAGGCTTCCAAGTAGGTCTGAAAATAGCTTGTGAGAGCAAGGAAAGGAAGACTGCCTTGTTTTTTATTGTGATTATGGTGGGGCTGGGGTAAAATACCATCACCCTGGGGCAGGCTTACATGGTGTGAACTTCCTATTGGAGCTAAAGGATAGAACTTTCTTACCAGCTTAACCACATGTGGGACATAAGAGGAAGCGGGAGTGGTAAGGCTTGAAACTGTCAGCAGTCAAACATCAAAAATGAAGTCAGACTCTTAATTTGAGCTCACCCCTGATATTTGGCTGGTGACTGAAATGGGCCATGTTTCATTTAATTGAAGTTGAGCTTGCTAAGTAAGTCATTATGGCACTCTATAAGACCTGTAGCCTGAGGCCAGTAGGAGAGATGAAAGCTTAATTAAATGTCTTTTTCAAGACCACAACATTGTGTATTATGTGAAATGAAATGGGTGTCTTGCTCACCTTTAGTAATGTTTGGAACCTCGAAGGATATAGGGAGTGTTACTGAGACCTTATATCGTGGCTCTCATATGTGCAGATACATGGGAGATCTTGATTTATATTTTGGGTATCTATGAAACAATATTGACTAAAGAATTATTGCTGGAATAGATGGACCAGCCAAAGCATTGGCTTAAGAGTTTGTTTTCCACCCCCTTACTTTAAATCTGGAGGTGTCTTTGGGCCTAAAATGAGTTTCTTACAGACAACATATCAATGGGTCTTGTTTTTTTTTTTTGTTTTTTTTTTTTTTTTTTATCCATTCTGATAGCCTGTGTCTTTTGATTGGGACATTTAGCCTATTTTAATTCAGGGTAACTAACTACTGAAAGATATGAATTTAATGCCATTGTATTGCCTGTAAAGTGACTGTGACTGTATATTGTCTCTGGTCCTTTCTGGTCTATGTTACTTTTAGACTCTCTACTTAAGAGGACCCCTTTCAATATTTCTTGTAGGGCTGGTTTGGTGTTGTAAATTCTTTTAGTTTTTATTTGTTCTGGAAAGTTTTTATTTCGCCTTCTGTTTTCAATGACAGTATTCTTGGCTGCATATTTTTCTCATTTAATGCTCTGAATATATCATAACAATCCCTTCTGGCCTGCCAGGTCTCTGTGGATAGCCTGCTGCCAATCTAATATTTCTACCTTTGTAGGTTATAGACCTCTTGTCCCAAGCTGCTTTGAAGATTTTCTCTCTGTCTCTGAGACTTGTAAGTTTTACTATTACAATGGGGTGTTGATCTATTTTTATTGATTTTGAGGGGGCCTCTTTATGCCTCCTGAGTTTTGATGATCGTTTCCTTCCCCAAAGTAGGGAAGTTCCCTGCTATAATATATATCAATTTAATATATAACTTCTGAGGCATCTGACAAGGAAGTGAAGACAGGAGAAACTGCCTCCTCCTACAGGTGGGCTATGCCAGAAGGTCCAGGTTTGGTTCTATCCTGTGGGTACTATTTCCATTTTAGCAAGGGAGCTTGGCAGCCTTGCTGAGCTTTGTAGAGTGTTGCTTTTATAATCCAGTCATTTTGAGCAGTCAAGTAAGACAGTCACAGTCAAGGCCTCTGAGAGCCTTTGTTCCTGTCATGATCCAAAAAGCAGTCAGCCATTGCCCCTCTAATGGCATATAGTATGTACCTGAGGAGGTCAGCTTTTTACACCTGAAAACCAAGGGCAACTTGTGATCATCATGGATGGTTCATAGACTCCATAGAGGAGGTTGCTAAAGCCTCTACAATAATAAAGTCTCTGGAGGTAATGCTAAGGAGAGTGTGATTGTTATTGTACTTTGAACAGATTCTGGAGCCTTTTGTTATGGGGCGTTGCATTCAAGGTGGGTCATTTGGTGAGAAATGGCATAAATAGTCTTAAGAAAACTTTTAAAATTAGGAATATGTTGCTTCAGAACACAAAAAGGCTTAAAAGATATTGATCTTGTTTTAATGCCATGGGTGCTTGAAGAATCATTGATAGTTGTTCTTTGACAATGTTAGTTTACAAACTGATTTTCAGGAGTTAACCAAGGTATCATGTACAAAGTATGGCTCAGTGATCTTTTTTTGTACATGAACTCTTGTATTTGTATGTCCTGAATGAGTACATCAAGTGAATCTCCTTGGAGGAGGAAGACATCAGTATATCATGACTATGCAGAATTTAGGCAAGGCAATTTTTCTGATGGCTGAAGTGAGATATGGATTGGTCCTCTATTTTATGTCTTATTTACTCTCCTGAGAGCAGAGAGGGCATCTTATTCAAATTTAGTGCTATCCCTAAGTTTAATTTGAGCACTGATATTGATTAAGATCATGAAAGGTTGCCAATTGGTACATTTCAACAGTTGTTAAAGGTAATTTAGATCCTCTGTTGTAGAGACACAAAAGCTGACCAGCGCCGTTTTATCTTTCTATTGTATAAATTCTTTTAGTTTTGCATTTTGGATTTCCAGTTAGGTCAAATTATGGATCTCTGTTGCAGTGTTTGGTTTCCTCTCCCTCTACATCCAAAGTTGTTTTTTTTCCCCCCCTTTTGGTTATTGCATATGCTTTGGTGGGAGTAGGTAATTCTTTTCATTTTTCTACCTGTTCATAATTTAAGTTTTTTTTTTTTCTAGAGCGTCTCTAATCAGTGTTATCAGGATTAGCCCCCTACCCTCATGGCAATGACTGCTTTATAGGATTTACGGTCTCCAAGTTTAAGTCAAGTTTGAATTAATACCTTGGTTGTACCCTGGGGGTGTCATGGGTGTCTTCTGTATAACTCTGAAGATCAGGATTTTTTGGCAAGAGATGCACAGGTTATAGCATCAGCAAGAGCAATTTTTAGGGGTCCTAGTGAGCCATCTGCTTTTAGGAATGTGACACCAGCATGCTGCATGATGACTCCTATTCCTCACGTAAGTGACCAAACATAAGTGGTCTGTATAAGATGTCAGTGGGCCTGTATATTCCACAAAGTATCTTCCTTTATCCTGAGCTCTCTGTGGAATTAGAACCAATTCCTGGTTGAGGCATGCATCAGTCACAGGGTAAGAATCATTCTCCTAAGCTTAGCATCAGTCACAGCTTATTCTAGAACTGGACACCTGATTCAATCTGAGATACACAGGTTGGTCTGGTCTAAGATATATAACCTGAGAGCCACATTAAGTGGTTGTCCCTAAATGTTAGTTATCAAAACTTCCTACTTAGGTTGGTTCAATCTCTGACAGAAGCTCAGTAGGACTTAGCAAGGGCAGCAAGAAAGGACATAGCTTACAGTGCAAGCTTGCCAGCAGGCAGCAACATTGCCCAAAGAACATGCAAGACAGCAGGCAGTAGAGCCAGTGAGCCAAGGGTTTTTTGTTTTTTTTTTTTTTTTAAGACTTTTATTTATTTACTTGAGAGAGAGACAGTGAGAGAGAGCATGAATGAGGAGAAGGTCAGAGAGAGAAGCAGACTCCCCACGGAGCTGGGAGCCCGATGCGGGACTCGATCCCAGGACTCCAGGATCATGACCTGAGCCGAAGGCAGTCGTCCAACCAACTGAGCCACCCAGGCGTCCCGAGCCAAGGGTTTAATCCAACAAATTCCCTTTATACCTTTTACACTACCATAAGAAAAGAAAAGTTAAATGGTAAGTACATGGTTATAATAAACCAAGGAGTTCTTAATTAAGTATGAGTTCAGCTAGAAAAATAAATAATTGTATTATTGTACGATTGGTCAACAGGGAGGTAGGTTAAAGGCACCAAAGAGAGTGTAATCGTTTTTCCTAAAGTAGAGAAGGAGGGAGAAGAGAAGGATTCAAAGAAAAGGAAACGTCGAGCTGATTTGGAAGGAAGATTACTCCAGGAAGAATGAGGGGTGGATGGCTGGACTGGTATTAGAAACTGAAAAGATTGCATATGCAGAGATGTGCAATGGTGTATTTGAATAATTATAACACTCTCAAGATGATCAAAGCAGAAGGTTCACATCAGCAGGTAGGCTGAAGCACAGAATAGAGATCTTTGTACCCCATGGAAGGAAAATCATGATAAAGTCTGCATTTGGAAAGATCACTAATGCAGCATATGTGAATGACTTGGAGGGAATACCTAGAAGCAGGGAGACCCAAGTCTACTGCTAACCCATATAGAACTTTTATGCAAAGTTGAAAAGTGTACTCTTTCTCAAGGTACTTTATTTTTTGGAAAATAGTCATATCACGGATTATAGTAGATGTTTTACTGTAAAGTGAGAAAATTTTTGCAGAAAAATATAAATCTGTAATGCCCATGATGTAAATGATGCCTTCATTAATTATCTCAAGTGTGGTGACTGTGTAGACCACAAACTGTACAAACAGGTCTGTCTGTCTATCCATCCATCCATCTACTAACAAATAGCATTAACTCAGGGTGGTAAAATCCAAGGGTTTGGTGGTCTGTGATTACTCAGACCCAAAATTCTAGATGCAAGATTTGAAGAAGCAGTAGGACCCTTAAGGTGATTTTTTTTTTTTTTTTTTGATCTTGGGAAACTAGGTGCGTAATTATGTCATCTGCTAAAGTAGCTAATAGAAAAGGACAGAGGATGGTGGTTGGTGTGACTTAGGAAATGAATTTGATTTAGTTTTACAGATGCTAAATTTGTAGTGTTTGTGGGCTTATCTATAGGCAATTAGATATATTGATCTGGATCTCAAGACAGGAGAGATTGAAGCCATAGGCTTAGTAGTCACTAACATATAGGCAGTTGTAAAAACAATGGGAATGCTATATTATAGGCAAATTGTATGACTGAAAGAGCCAAGACTAAGCATTGTCCCTTGGTTTCTCCCTCTCATTTTTTTCCTGGTATCTTGAGAGGATTCTTACATGATTTCATAGATGGAGGAACTAATCTGTCAAGTGGTTGGCATAGGACGGTTACTCTTCTAACCTGATGGGTGGGGGCTCAGAGGCAGAATGAATTCAATTAAAAAAAAAATGAAGTAGTGTGTCTTTTCTTAAACCTGCTAATTCATACTCTATGCATGGAGGCACCAGAGCTTTCTGGCTGGAAACATTGGCCTGGAGGCCAGTATTCCTTCAACATGAGAAAATGACATCATACAGTGAGCATGGAACATGGAGAGAAGAACCAGAATAGAGATGACACAATGATAAGGGCAATCGGGACAGAGAGGCAGTAAGCAAAAATGGTTAGGGACATTGACTTTGAGATCAGGTTGCCTGGGTTATAATGCAAGCTCTGCCTCCTACTTATTATATTAAATATAAGTTAACCTCATGGTGTCAATTTCTTTATCTGTAAGATGGGATACTAATGGAATGATCTTATAAGGTTCTTTTACTAGTCATAGGATTAAATGAAATGATGTGCATAAGGCTTTTAGTTGAATGCCTTTCACATTACTTTTCAGTACATGTCAGTGATAAGCATTTTACTTAGAGAATCTATATGTTTGCCTCTACACAAGGGTGTCTTTAGAATTTGTGTAGAAAAATATAATGTACATATTTATTAACTGATGGTTCTTCCAATTTATCACAGAAGAGGCTGAGGTGGCACTACCATAAGATACAAATATAAAGAGAGTATAATGAAGGGATAGATAAGTCGAGTCATATAAATTCAAGAGGATGTAGAAACATAGGCCATAACATTCAACACTATATCTGTAAGTTGGCCATATATTTAGGTCAATAAAGCAAAGACAGTGGAATCTAGATTTTGGGTTATTTCTTCTTTCCAGGATAGTCGTGGAGGTCAGGCTGTTCCTGTATTTCCACCCTGCACCTCTTGCATTTTGGCAACATAATCATGTTAACTCTGCCTAAAGGAAAAATATTTACAGAGAGTTATTTTCCCCTGTCTTTCCAGCTCCGCTGAAACTTTCTACCGTATGACCAACTCCCAGAGTTAAAACTTTGGGCTTTTCTTGGTTCCTTTCTCTCAATATCTACTCCTCAGAAGACATTTTTTTCTGCCTTTGCAACTCCTCTGCCAGCAGGTCTTCCCTTTCCATTCCTGCCACTATGCCCCTGGTTTAGACCTTTGTCCTTTTATTATTTTCCTGACTGTTTTTCTCCCTGCTTCTTGGTCTCACCCTATTCAGGCTCTCCAGTATATCCCTATTATGTATATCTTCCCCAAACAGAGTTCTAATAATATTACTCGCTTGTTAAAAAGCTTTGAGTGGCTCCCTCTTGCATTCTAAATCAATGTTAAATGCCTAATATTGAAGGGAGCCTCACAATCTAAACCCATTCTTTATTTCCAGATTAGTCCTTCCCCGCTTCCCTCCTCATAGCTATGTTCTGTTACCCCAGTGCTTTCTTCTTTAGTGATTCCTGCATATTTAAATTCTTGCTTGTCTTCTTCCTCTCTGTATTCCAGAGAACACTGTGTACAATGCCATGCTGAAGGTAAAGAGTTCAGTTAAAAATCTCAAGTTTTGCTTCCTGTGAATTCAAAACGCATAGAGTGCTGCCCTCTTTTGGTTAAAGTGGCCCAGAGTCCAAACCACCAAATAGGGAATGATGCTGAATGACTCATCTTTTCCTTTTGGTTAGAACCCTCATGGAAACAAACAGGCAGGATGAAATAGTTCTATCCTCTTTTCTCATTTCATCTAGCTTCAAAGATTGTTTAGTGAGATAGAAAGAAGATAAAATTCTGTATAGAAAACTTGGAACTCTAGTGTTTTAAATCATATATTATTCGTACACTCAGAGCCGAAGTAAAGCCAATAATTACTTTGAATGCTTCCCAAACTCTGGAAATCTTCAGGCCTCCACACCCGACTTTTATGTAAAATTCAGGGATTGAGCAAAGAACAGGCATTCTTTAAAAGCTATGTAAGGGGATAAGCAGCTTCTTGATGTAAGGGACACGAAGGCAAGTGTCAAGATCATTTTTTCACACTGATAACTTGTTGTTTGGTCCTGTAAGAAATAATGAGGCCTGGCCTGGAAGGTCAGCTGTCCTTCCATAGATCTTGCTGGATCACAGTCTTTGCCTCTGGCTGAGCCCGTCTTGAAGATCCAGCAGAAGGAGAGAGGAAGGAGGACTTGGAGACCCTGAAGAGTACTGGTCACATGGATTGTAAGCAAAGATGACAGGATGAGAGATGCACAGGAAAAAGATATGATTCTTGATTATGAAATGGAGGTCTAGGGTTATTAATTTGAGAGCTTTATCACCATGTCATTTTTTTTTCATTCTATTAACATGTCACATATTATTTGTTTCAGGGGTACAGGTCTGTGAATCATCAGTCTAACACAATTCACAGCACTTGCCATGCCTTCCTCCATGTCCATCACCCATGAATCCTATTGAACTGCGCTAGGTACAAAGACAATGAATAGTAAATAGGCAAACACTATAGATAACAGGAAAGCTCAGTTAAGGCAGACCGTGAGCTTGATCTCAAATGTCAACAACACCAAGCTTCCTTGGATATGAAAGGGAAAGGCATTCTAAAACCGAAACTCGGTGGCGGGTGACAGGATGCTCCATACCTTTTGCAGGAGGATGGAAAGGTTTGTGGGCTGGTGTCTGATGCAATCTTGGCACCATCTTTGATTAGGAGCTAAAGTTAGCAGAAAGATCAGGTGTCAGTCATGACCAGAGCTGTTCTCTACTATCTTGAGAAGGTCACCGGATTGCTGCCCCTTCTTTTTTGAAACCTGATCTGAGGGCCACAAAGAGCCACAATGAGTTGGATCACTGCCATACGCTCTAAATTGGGCTGACAAGGCTGACTCTGTGCCAGGAGTTGACACAGGATGCAGCTTGAAATATTCAGCTGGGGAGAGGGTTGAGTTTTCTTTCTCATTTTCAAGAATGCTATTTGAGGAGATAGGATTGTATATGAACATCAAAGAGTGAATTAAATGAGGTTTGTCATGCATTTGGGTAGAGGAGATCCACATAAGTCTGCAACTTCCCTGTGTTAAATTTTAGGCTCTGGATTACTTTGCTATATTGGGAGGCTGCTGTTCTTTCTCAATGTGGTGGGCGGTCTCTTTAACTTTGTAAATATAGCGTTTGTTTAAAGGTCCATAAGAAACAATGGAAAATCCCTCCTGTGAGTAAGGATATGTACACTTCCATAAATACGGGTTCTTTGGTTTGTGTGTGAATTTGCAAGCAGCACCTCACTAGAGCTGAACTTCTGCTATATAAATAAAACCATCTGGTGTATCCAAAGAATTTCAGTCTCTAGAGAACAGGATCATAAACAATCGATCCTCCACAGACCTTTCAGTATTTGAGTCTGAGTACAGCTTTCCCACAGCGCTGCTTTGATTATTTGATCTGCTTTTAATCTTCCAAGGATTTTTATAATTTGGTCTCTCTAATCTAATGTCTTTTTGTGGGTCTGTAAGGAAAAGGTCTACCCCACCACTTTTGGCATCCCTTATGTTATTTGGATGAATGTTTCACAATTAGATACTCAGATTAATAGAGAGTTTGGAAGAAGGAAGTACGGTATATTATTCCACTTTTCTGATGGGAAAATGAGAGATAGAGTGATAAGTTCAAAGTCCCACGTCCCACAACTATTAACTGCTAAACATGAGCCAGATTTTGTGAATCCCAGTTGAATACTCTTTTTACCCAACACTGTCTCTAACTTAATGTTTATTTTCTTTGAAGCGTGCTTCTTAGTAAAACAAAGAAAATCCAATCTTTGACCAATTGACCAAACAAGACCCACCAGCTGGGAAATTGGTTACATCTCATAAGAACGCAACTGGTTTTCTTCTGCTTTTCTTTTTTTCTTTAACCTCTCCTGCCTCCTTTAGCAAAAGCCATTTAGTATTAATTCATTTCTTGGAAGAAGCAGATTTCTAGGCAGCTTCTGAAACTGGAATATGTTTGCCTGGAAGACCAAAAGGGATAGATCATAAAAGTCATGTCATAGAACCTTGGCCAGGGTGTCTCCATCCACAAAGCTGCATTAGAATCACTGGGGTGGGGGTGGAGTAGCTTAAAAACAAAGTCCTGATGCCTGGGTCCCATACCTAGAGAGTAGCATCTCATTGGTCTGCGTGGGGCTGTCTAAGATAATTCTAAAATGTATAGGCAGGGGTTGAGAGTCACTGTATGATGCACCTGGACCACATTATTCCACAGGGAAAGCAAGCCTATGGATTCTCATCTTTCTCCTAGGGTGGTCTTTTATGTTTAGAAATAATTTTAAGTGAAGTTAAGAAGTCAGATAGCAATATGGGAGGAGTCTAAGGAGGGATCAAAAGCAGCTGTAATGGGAAGACTCACCAAATACTGGTTTCCACTTTTTCCTGAGGTTTAAGTAGATCTCCAGTGTTCCTTAGGTGATTAGAAGTAGGGTACATAGGTTGGTAGAATCTGCTGACCTTGGCTCCTGCCAGAGCTGGTCAGAGCTTCTCTGGCATGATTTTTTTTTTTCTTAAGATTTTGTTTATTTATTTGTGTGTGAGAAAGAGAGAGAGTGCACCAGCATGGAGAGCAGCAGGCAGAGGGAGAACCAGGCTTCCTGATGAGCAAGGAGCCCCATGTGGGATTTGATCCCAGGACTGTGGGATTGTGGCCCAGGTTGAAGGCAGCTGCTTAACCAATTGAGCCACCCAGGTGTTCTCCCTTTTTTTTTTTTCTTTTAAATAGCAGGTTGAAATATCCTAGATTCTGCATTTAATTTGGATATATAACAGTGCTGTTGTTTCCATGATTTATTTTTGGCACATAAGGGCATTACTAGCAAGTATCTTCATTACAGTTTTATTTGGTATGTGACTTGTCCGGCTGTCATATGCGTGCACTGATATTTGCTGAGCTCTTTGGGAACAGGATGTGTCCTGCCTCTTAAACGACCCACGGAAGAGCCTCCCCAGGCCGGTAAAATACACACGCCAATGAGGACAATTTTTAAATAATTTAATGCTGAGAAAAAAAAAGAAATTCAAAGAAGCATAAAAAATTATTAAAGCTGATGTCTTTTTCTTTTGGACATCAAGGCATCACTGGTCTCAAATCAGTGTTTTTAGTTAGGAAAGAATCTATTCCACAAGTTACAGTGCCCAAAAGCATGGGCAAAGGGAACACTTATAGCACAGCCTGAGAATTAATCCGAGTTTTGTTTAGTGCTAGTATTCTTAGTGGTTCCTTTTTAAAAATAGTTCTTCCTTTACTTTGTAGTTCATGCTTTTCCCAGGCTGGTGTGGAGGAGTCTTGGTAGCGTTGTAGCAAAGAAGGCCATCTGTCCCGTCCTGGCAGGGCTGGTGCTCAGAGGCGGCGGGCTTTCTGTGAGCACCGGGCGGTGGGCTAGGACGGAGTCTGGGTGCTTCACCCTGCATGTCTGAGGCCTCTGCCTCTGCCCTGGAGAAGAGGTCTGTCCTGGCTCTGAAGACACACCTTCAGTTTGTTTTACATTGTGACTTTAACGTGATTGGATATTGCCCAGATACTATTTTGAAACAAGGCAGGGAAGCACTAAGGGAATTTTAAAAAAACATTTAATGTGTTTCTTAACATATTCAAGGTTCCTCCAAGAACCGAGTATTTTAACAATTTATAAAGTTTTATTTAGTTTGTTGTTTCTTCTTCAAAATAGAGTTGTCCTATCCAAACGGTTGCCCTTTTCCTGAGACAGGATTTTAAGACTACTTGACAACTTGTTCCATAAAGGCTTTGGGGTTAAAGTAGGTTTATAATGGTTACATTTTAATAGAGAGGGTTATGGCTCACAGTCAGAGTTCTGCTCCCAGCTCTGCAACTCTGTTGCTCTGCCACAATGAGCAAGTTATCTTCAGCTCTGTTTACATGGCAAGAGAGGGCATAGAGACCACTTAAAGGAACTTTATTTAAATCTGATGGTCCACTTAAATAAGATTTACATTTCAGTGAAGGAATTCTAAAAGGAAATTTCATCCAGACTCGCTTTTGAGAAACCCATCTCTGAGTGCAAAATATTACATTACCCATGGCTTCAAAGGACCACCATTTACTCTCAAGAATATGTAGCAAGTAGTGAACAAAGTATCAAGACATACTCCACCACCCCTGCTCTTTCCTTCTAGGGGGTAAAAAAAAAAACCCTACTCCAGGGCCTATGTATCTTGGAAGTTCTGATGCAGTATGTCTCTTGTGGATACCCTCAGGACATATGGTAAACTTTTTGATGAGACCAGTATGGCAAGTCAGACCCCAGAGCAAAATTTTCTTGGCAATTGTTTCCGTTCTCACAGAACTTGGTGTACAGTTGGTATTTTTTGTTTTGTTTTGTTTTTAACCTCCAACACAATCCATTCAGTAACGTGAGGGCTCCCCTCTGCTTGTCAAGATATGGTTGGCTACACTGTCCTGACTGAGATGGCTGCAGTCCAAGATAAGCCAGTTACTCCTCACTCCTCCACCCCAGAATTTTCTCCCAGATTCTTATTCCTGGTCTGTTCTTTGCTTCACCATATGACCCTACTTTCTCACAGAGGTCTATGGGAAAGTAGAGGCTTTGGGTGTGCCCCTTTCAATAATGAATATCCACACTGGAAACCTTGCTTTCACTAAAATAATGTCCTGGATTTCACATAAAAAGGAAGTTTCACGTAAAAAAGAAGATTTTGTGAAGCATTACCAACCAAAACTCTTGTTACTACACATAAAAAATAGCAAGTTCTCATAAGAGGCAGTTCTTTTTGAGGGAAAATGCCATGTGATTCTAAGTGAAAAAGGCATATTTTTGTCCAATGTATTATTTTAAATTAGGGGAAGTATCTGGCAAATGAAAAAGAAAAGCTTCTGATAACTGATGAAAATTATTGAAAAACTAGTAAGTGGTTGTTAACAATCATACTAATTTTATTTTTAAAACCATGAAGCTCCTAAAAGTAAGCAAGCATGGTAAATTATTAGTACATATCCAGATATTTCATGAATAAAAAGAAAGTTATTACTTCAACAATCATTTGAATTGGGAGATAAGGGATGTGTTCCTCACTGATACAGAGTATGGGTTTATTTCAAGTGTTTTTTAAGATTGTTGGTAGAATTATCACAGCAAGATTTAGAGGATTAGATATGTCTAACGAACCCTCAGATTCTCTTTATCTGGAAAATACAGAATGTCCTCTAGATGGAGCAACAAGCCTTTTCTTTGGTAAGATAAATTAAGTCTTATTTTTATGAGAGGAACTGCAGAAATTCATTTTGAACAGAAAATAATTTAAAGAACCTTACACTTAACTTTGAGATGTTTTACCCTGAACATCTACTCTTTAGTGAAGCAAATGTTGTATTTCAGACAACGTAACTTATCTTCATATGTGCTGGAGTAAAATATGGTTGATTTTCAATTTCTCCAAGTGAGATCCACTGAGTTCTGGAGGCCTGTTTTGGCAATTGCAAGAGCCAGAAAAGCTACAGATGTCTTCTGAAGACTTAAGTAGAACCATGAGGGAGGGATGGTGAGGTCTGAGAACCACAAGGGTCAGGAAAGGTCCCTTCATTTAGATGGAAGCATTTCCAAAGGTAGTTGCAATGTTTGCCCAATTAGCCATCATGAATGTGAAAGGCAGGAAGTTCTAAGACTTCTAATACATTCTTCTCATTTTATAAAAGAAGAAACTGAGACCCAGAAAAGTAACTGTTTTTCTCTTTTATTGAGGGAGTTTTATGGCATGCACAAAGTTGAATCAACAGTGTAGTGAAGTTTTGTTGTTTTATTTATTTTTATTTTTATATTTGTTTTTATTTTTATTTTTATTTTAGCTGTCTAACATCCATTCCCTTTTTCTCATGACACTAATTTTCTTTTGGGAATTACATTCCCCCAACTATATGGAGTTTTGGAAAACTGGTAATGGAAGTAGGAAGTGTCCCATGAAATTCTTTCTTTATAGCCAAGGGTTAGGCATATGACCCAATCAGTCACTCAAGGGACCTCAGATCTTAAACAGAGTTTTTGTAAGGAAATATGAAACAGTTGGAATTCAGTTATCTTAGGTGATAACCTAATATTCATTGTACTAAGCACGATTTCCCCTCCCAACTTTATTATTGAGATATAAGTGACTTATAAAATTGTGTAAGGTTAAGAGGTAAAATGCAATGATTTGATACATGTACACGTTGCAAAATCTCAGCATGATTCTTCAATCTTTCTATTAGTCCTGTGAGATTCTAATAACCTCCTGATAATTCCCCTTTTGCTTAAGTTAGCCAGAGTTAGTTTCTGATATTTGCAACTGTAGAAACTTAAGGGATTCCAGTAACTACCATCCACCCAACAATCAAGTAATGCTTTGTTACTATAAATTTAAACCACCCGGTAGCCTGGGTGGCTCAGTTGGTTAAGCTTCTGCTTTCAGCTGGGATCAAGTCCTGAATCTGGCTCTCCAGCTCAGTGGAGAGCCTGTTTCTCCCTTTTCCCTCTGCCCCTCCCCTCTGCTTGTGCTCTTTTTCTCTCAAATAAATAAATAAAATAAAATAAAATAAAATAAAATAAAATAAAGCAACTTAAGTCACCCAACAGACTCACTTTAAGTCACCAGGAGTAACTTAAAACTGATTCATATAGGAAAGGTGAAAACACCCTTTTTAAAAATACCTTGACTGGAAACATAATCAGAGTGTTACATTCTAGACAAATTTTGAATTCTAGGGAGAATAATGCGACAACGCTATTATAATAAGCATTTGCTGTGTAAGTAAAAACAGTTTTCCCTTACATAATGTTATACCACGGAGGACTCTAAAATTATATTGTAATATAGTATTTATTTTTTCTGATGATGAAAAGTAATAATGATTTCTTTTGCTCAGGTTTTTTTAATCTTAAAAATTATTTAGATGAATAATAGACTATTGTTTGTTTTCCTATTAGAAGCAAGGAAAAAAATCTTCCACACTGGAAAAGTAGTACAAGCAACAAGGCATAGAAATATGTGAGTCAGACTAAAATAACAATGAAATAATAAGGCCTTTAAAATTATTTTCCCCATTCAAATTCCTTCTCAAAAGCATCTGACTTAACCCTGCTATTTAGAAAATGTGTTACAAAAACCTCATTTTTCTTTTTAATGTAATTCCATTAAATGTACCCAGCAACTAGACACTTACCGCCCTTTCTTTATCTCAGAATATAATTTTTTTTAAAAGGAGTTTGATGTTTATAAAGTTTCTTTAGGCTATTATAACTAATCTTGGCATAAAGCAGTATGATATGATTTATAAGCTGACAAGTCTCATGTTTTAACAATAAAATCTCCTAGAAACAGTTAGGTCACTCTTATCTTAATGGCATTTTTAAGGCAGAATTTGCAGTTTAGCTCAGCTTGGCAAAGCAGGGGAAAGGAATGCTCTAAAGGCTGCAAAGCATGCACACCGGCTTTCAGAAGCGAGCCAGCAGAGGGCTTTTCTGTCATTGCTGCGAGTGTCTTGTTAATAGGAAATTTGTAGAGCAATGGAAGAAAAATTACCTTATAAGATCTAAACTCAGGCTAAAGGGAAATCAATTTCCTGGATATAAGCTGGCTTAAATGAAAAGAAAATAGAAAGGATGGATAGTAGAATGAAAGTTATATGATTTCATTCAAGTTGGTATTTGAATTGTTAATGTAACTTTTTTTTTTTTTTTTTTTTAAGATCACAATGTTCTGATGGGGTAGAAGGGCAGATAAAAACTCACCAGTTTTTGGGCCCACTCGAATGAGAATTTGACATAGACAATGTCCTATCACAGCTCTTTACCTGGGTCGTAGTGCGATGGTGTTAACAGGAGAGCTGATGGTATGTGGGGGCAAGCTCCTGTTGGCTCACGGATGCTGGTTACTACGCTTGTAGAAATGTTATGAGTCCATTGAAATCATATTGCACTGAAGCCCCTCTCTCGCTTTACTTCTCTCCCCTTACTTCTTGCTTACTTTCTCCCTTCTGGTCTTTCACAGCATGTTGTACCTGCACTTGTCCCTAGCATTGCCTTAGTTCTCTCTTCCAGGATAGTAGAGCTTTTTAGCTTCACACCTTAAGGAGCATCGCTCATTGTTGATATAGTCCTATTGTGTGTGCGTGTTTTTAAGATTTTACTTGTTTATTTGAGAGAGAGCAAGGACAGGGGGAGTGGGAGAGGGAGAAGCAGGCTCTCTGCTGATCAGGGAGCCTGATGCGGGGGGGCTTGATCCAGGACACTGAGATCATGACTTGAGCCCAAGACAGAGATGCTTAACGGACTGAGCCACCCCAGGCAGCCCTACCATTTTTTATAAATGTGGTGGGGCCTCATGTTGACTAACACTACATTCATATGTGCAACAGACAATTAGGGTCTTTATTTTCTTTCCCATCACTGACCTTCTGACCACCATCCACTGCTGTTTGGATGGTCTAGGTTACTATGTGAGGTACTATGCCTTCCTCCACCGGCATGTAGGCATGACTCACTTGTCTTTGTCTTTGGGATACTGGCTCTTAGGTCCGTGTAGTGTTCTCTGGAAGAGGGCGGGTCCTAGTAGAGAGCGGCTGGTCTGGGCTTCTCCTGGGGCAGGCCACTCCTGCTGTGCACAGGGTCCTACCCCTAGGGTCCTGCTGATGTTTCCAACTGCTGATGGTAACTGCTGTAACTTCCGCTTTGTTCCTCTGGTTATTTTCCCTGATGATTCCATCTTGAGCTCTCAATGGCTTTAGGGAACTCCCTGAAGTCTGCCTGTGAATCCAAGGCCACAAAGTCCAACTTGCAGATGTCTGCTACCCAGGTGTCTCTTTGTTAAGAGAGCGGCCTTCTTGCTAACTCTGAAGTCAGACTCTGGTCAGCCTTCTGCAGCAGGTGTGTGGCTGCATCTGTCCAGTGGCATCAGAGGACTGCCCAGGAGAGCTGAACTAGGGTCTTTCCTCTGCTTCTTGATACTCGCTTCTACCTTCAGCATGCCCTTTGTGGGGCCGTCTTCTTTCCTACTACTGATTCTTTTCCTTCCACTTTCCCTCTGACTGTGGATGATGAGATTTAACTCCTTCATCCTCTTACCTCAGTGGGAACATAAAAAACACCAAGATCCCGTCCCTCAGTCTAGTCTAGAAACTCGCCTTCCTTCTTGAAAAAGCCTGTCTCTTAAATGTATTGCCTTTCTGCAAACCAAAAAAAAAAAAAAAAAAAAAAAAAAAAAAAAAAAAAAAAAAATCCCATTTTGTATGTTCGAAGCTGAATACCATATTTTCCTTTTCTCCTCTTTGTTTCCTGGATAAACTACCTGGAATCCCCAAAGCAGATGCATGCCTCGTTCTAACTTGGGAGAAGGTCGTACACATGAAATTACAAAAGAGAAAAACATGTTTATTATATTTGAAACATTATCCCCATTACATGTACTTAATTTCTCTGGCTCTCTGGGTTATAAGTTTCTTGAGAGAAGGCTCTCCTATTGGTCAAGAATTTTGAGCAGCCTCTTATGTCTGTATCTCCAGTAACTACTTCTCTGTGGTATCCTTCCTATCAGCTTTTAAATAAGGACCTGGATCTCTGTGAATAAAGGAACAAAACAGTTCTCCCTGGACTTCACATCCATTCAAACCCGTTCTTTCTCCAGGGTTTCCTATCTCAGTAAGCGACATCTCCACCCCCCACAAATAATCATGCCAGAGGACAGCATCGTTTTCACCTAGTTTTTTCTCATGGGCCACAGTTGGTGAACTAGGAGATTCTGTGAATCTATTCTGTGAATCTATTCCATATATTTCTTGAATTTGGTTCTTTTTTGCATTCACCTTTGTTCTCCTTGGATAGAGAGTGATTTTAAAACAAACAAATAGTAGTTTATACAATCTGTTATATGCATGTCTGTATACGTAAAAGTACCTATGTGTGTACATATTAGTATGTATTCACATATGTGTGCGTGTATATATATAATATGTATATATACCATATATAAAATCATGTTTATCTTACTCTTTTGCTTCAAGCTTTCCACTAGCTTCTACATTTCTTGGGGTAAACATCCAAAATTCTGACAATGGTCTGAAGCACGTGAATGACTTTTGCTGCCCTCTCATCCCAGCCTTGTCCCTTTCTCTCCCCGGCTCACTCTGCTCCAGCTGGACTAAACCTTTATGTTTTCAGATCTACAAAGCTCTTTCCTTCTTAAGGCATCTGAACAAGCTGTTTTCTCTGTTTGCTAAAATCTTGGTTCTTTCCTGCTAATTCCTGTTCTCAGTTTCAAAGGAATCGTCTCTTGGAAATTCCTCCGGATCCCGATCCCTTCTCTTCCCTGCAAGACTCTCTCATGGCATCTGATACTCTCTTCAAGGAGAGTATTATAACAACAGTTATAATAAAATACTTCCTTTAGTTTTTATTTTTAATGTTTGTTGACCTGTCTGGTTTATAATCTTTGAGAAAGGAGGCTATCATATACTTTTCTCTATTCCCTCTGCCTAGACTTAGACTGCCCATTAAATTAGGTTAAGAGATGATTTGTCCATGTTTTATCTTTATAGTTGAATCTTCACACCATCTAATATAGTGTTTTACCCTTAGTAAGTGTCCTAAAGCTTATATGAATAACTATTTATATTTTTTACTATTATTTTTCCCCTCTGCTTGCTTCAAGAGGTTTTTGTCTTGTCGTCTATATGAAAAGGAGAGGGTTTTTTGGGTGAGATATTTGTGTGAAGATGAAAGCAATTAAACTCAAAGAAATAAGCCAGCTAGTGGATTCTGAAATGTTGAATTCAACTTCATGGAGCATACTGCTATCAAACAGCTTTTTTTTTTTTTTTTTTTTTTTTTTTTTTTTTTTGTTTATCTACGAGCATATTTTTTTTTTTTATTTTTTATTTTTTATAAACATATATTTTTTATATACATATATTTTTATCCCCAGGTCTGTGAATCACCAGGTTTACACACTTCACAGCACTCACCAAATCACATACCCTCCCCAATGTCCATAATCCCACCCCCTTCTCCCCAACCCCCTCCCCCCGGCAACCCTCAGTTTGTTTTGTGAGATTAAGAGTCACTTATGGTTTGTCTCCCTCCCAATCCCATCTTGTTTCATTTATTCTTCTACCCACTTAAGCCTCCATGTTGCATCACCACTTCCTCATATCAGGGAGATCATATGATAGTTGTCTTTCTCTGCTTGACTTATTTCGCTAAGCATGATACGCTCTAGTTCCATCCATGTTGTTGCAAATGGCAAGATTTCATTTCTTTTGATGGCTGCATAGTATTCCATTGTGTATATATACCACATCTTCTTGATCCATTCATCTGTTGATGGACATCTAGGTTCTTTCCATAGTTTGGCTATTGTGGACATTGCTGCTATAAACATTCGGGTGCATGTGTCCCTTTGGATCACTACATTTGTATCTTTAGGGTAAATACCCAATAGTGCAATTGCTGGGTCATAGGGCAGTTCTATTTTCAACATTTTGAGGAACCACACACAAAAATAGACTCAAAATGGATGAAGGACCTCAATGTACGAAAGGAATCCATCAAAATCCTTGAGGAGAACACGGGCAGCAACCTCTTCGACCTCTGCCGCTGCAACATCTTCCTAGGAACAACGCAAAAGGCAAGGGAAGCAAGGGAAAAAATGAACTACTGGGATTTCATCAAGATCAAAAGCTTTTGCACAGCAAAGGAAACAGTTAACAAAATCAAAAGACAACTGACAGAATGGGAGAAGATATTTGCAAACGACATATCAGATAAAGGACTAGTGTCCAGAATCTATAAAGAACTTAGCAAACTCAACACCCAAAGAACAAATAATCCAATCAAGAAATGGGCAGAAGACATGAACAGACATTTCTGCAAAGAAGACATCCAGATGGCCAACAGACACATGAAAAAGTGCTCCATATCACTTGGCATCAGGGAAATACAAATCAAAACCACAATGAGATATCACCTCACACCAGTCAGAATGGCTAAAATCAACAAGTCAGGAAATGACAGATGCTGGCGAGGATGCGGAGAAAGGGGAACCCTCCTACACTGTTGGTGGGAATGCAAGCTGGTGCAGCCACTCTGGAAAACAGCATGGAGGTTTATCAAACAGCTTTTTAAAAAAATGGCCACTGAGGGTGCCTGGGTGGCTCAGTGGGTTAAGCTGCTGCCTTCAGCTCAGGTCATGATCTCAGGGTTCTGAGATCGAGTCCCGCATCGGGCTCTCTGCTCAGCGGGGAGCCTGCTTCCTCCTCTCTCTCTCTGCCTCTCTTCCTACTTGTGATCTCTCTCTCTGTCAAATAAATAATTTTAAAAAAATGGCCACTGAAATTTCTAACAGATCTCCACTGTCTCTAGGAGCGAGTCCATTGTATTCAGCATTGAATAGAAGGCTTTCCATGATTCGGTCTTAGCCTCCCTTTCTAGCCTTATTTCCCATCCCACACCATCCCACCTTCCAATCCTGCCCACCAAGCTCTGTGAACATAGCGGGGAAGGGAGATTACCATAAATTTCACCATTGCTGTCACCACTAATGAAATTTAGTAAGCATTAGTTTATATCAAACACTGCATGGGAGCCTGTGGAGACAGACAAAGACGTGTACGTCAGACTTACAGCTCTCAATCACCTGTCAATCTAGTAGAAGCGATAGACATACTCATAAAAGATAAATACCAATATAAATTAGTTAAATAGCAAATGCCTAAGAGTAGTTGAGAGCAGGAGTGCAATTTCCTGAGAGGTAACCAGTGCTCTGCTTTTGTTTTATGTTTCTGCAAATAAATGTGGCCCTTGGGAAACAAGGAGAGGTAGGGAGGAGATATTTAATGGTTTGCTTTTCTCCCTGAAAATAAGTCCCGTGATTTATCCATTGCTCTGTCTAGTCTCCCTTCTTCCTTATCTCCAAACCTGCTGTAACTGTGATCTTAATTCAGAATTCAAAGGAACAGGTATTTGTCAATGACTCAGAGTCCTCATCCAAGTCTCCTTGAACCCTGGGCTCACTAACATACAAACTCAAATATGTTGGCTTGACCTGTGGAAGCAGTGCTTGGATTTATCCACGCGGAGGAGTTAATCTGGTCCACTGGATGGGCTGTGCATTAAAATAGAGAGAGTAAAGGTCTATAAAAATTCTACTCCCACAAGGGTCTTATAGCAGAGAAACACGTTAATCTTTTTTTTTTTTTTTTTTAGGAAATAACTAAGGAACTTTATTTTTAACATTCTAATTTAATTTTATTTTTTTCAGTGTTCCAAGATTCATTGTTTATGAACCATACCGCATGCTCCACACAATACGTGCCCTCCTTAATACCCACCACCAAGCTCACCCATTCCCCCTTTTCCCTCCAAAAGCCTCAGTTTGTTTCTCAGAGTACACAGTCTCTAATTTATTCAGCTGATGAATATTTTTTGATAAGGAGGAAAGGAAGAAATTAAGATGAATCCCAAGTCCTCAAAAATCCACAGCAGGTGAAAAAATCCACAGCAGATGAAACAGCCATAAAGAAATACACATATAATACATTGTGCTGAGAGCAATGATGAGTAGGAAGCAAGAGGTGGGGCTCAATCCCATAGCCCTTAGATCATGACCTGAGTTGAAGTCAGACGCTTAACCAACTGAGCCACCCAGGCAATTCTGCTTACTGACTTTTTTAAATGAGCCCAGATTGATGCCACAATAATGTTTCATATAACTGACAACTCCAAATCTCAATGGCGTTCCACCTGTTAATTTCTAGCCATGGGAGTCAGCTCTTTGAGGAGCTGCCTGGAGGCCACATGTTTCCTCATTGTCCATGGACTAACAGTTACCCAGGACAGATTCTTCTTCTGGTAGGTACAAGAAGTGCAAGAGAACAATCCAAAACTCTGAACCACATTTAAAGGTGTTGCTTAAGTTGTGTCTGCTAGCATTACTTTGGCAAGAGAAAGTCGTATGAGCAATTTAACATCAATAGGGAAGGGACATATGCTTTTTCTACTTCAGAGGGAGGTATTGCAAAAGCACAATAAAAAAGGGAAGACATGTAATTCTATAACAAGGTGAATATGAAAAAGGAACTGGGAACTATAATCTAACTTATCCAATGGTGTTCCTACCTGCTATCATCCACATACTGCCATAGAATTCTTAGATGAAAGTCTTCATCCCTAAGACCCTTGGTGCCAAAAATGTCTTCTAAAGTTCCAATCTTGCCACAACTTCCTGGTCATTCAAGTAGCCCTGACTCCCATCAGTGGAGTACTGTGATAGAAATCTAACTCACAGGTTCTCCTGGATCTGGATCTGGCTCTTGGACAGCAGAAGAGTGAGCAAGACTTAGTATAATGCTTGGTAGAAGCGAAACTATTTCACAATGTCTCATTTATCTTTCTTTTTGGGTTCTTACTCACAATTTTCATATCCTTCTTACTAATACCTTTCAAGAGGTTTTCTTAGGTCTAAGTAGATTATTTGGGGACCTTGGTTTAGTAAATGCCATATGATTTATTTATCTGCAGTCAACAAGATGGAGAACTTGTAGTGTGGTTCTTGTCTGAATCTGAATCTGAGTCTGAAGACAGGAGAAGACTAATGTTCCAGCTCAAAGACAGACAGAGGCAGGGAATTCTTCCTTAGCCACGTTTTTTGTTCTATTCAGTCCTTCAGTGAATTGGTGAGACCTACCAACATTGGGAAGGGCAATGTCTACCAATTCAAATGTTTACTTCATTCAGCAACACCATCACCAACATATTCAGAATAATATTTAACAAAATATCTGGGCACCTTGTGGTCATGTCAAGTTAACACATAAAATCAGCCATCACAGTCATCCTCCTTTTCCTCAGTCCCTCTGCATCAGTTATGGATATCGGGGAATGAAATTGTAACCAAATTAACTCAATCAGAAAGAAAGTTATTGGATAGATGTGGTCATAGAAACCAGAATTTGAGGGGTGCCTGGGTGGCTCAGTGGGTTAAGCCTCTACCTTCGGCTCAGGTCATGGTCTCAGGGTCCTGGGATGGAGTCCTGCATCAGGCTCCCTGCTTGGCAGGCAGCCTGCTTCCTCCTCTCTCTCTGCCTGCCTTTCTGCCTACTTGTGATCTCTGTCTCTCTCTCTGTCAAATAGATAAATAAACAAACAAACAAATAAATAAGAAACCAGAATGTGATGAAGCATCTTCCCTATCACGTATTTCTTTGCCTCCTCTAAACATCTGCTCCACTTTCCTACTGCTCTTTCCTACTTCCTCTCTCCTACTTCTCCTACTTCTCTTCTCAAAGCTTTGTTTGCTTATTTAATAGTATGCACATGACTGAAAAAGAGCTGCCCTCTAAATCTGTATGACCACAAAGTTCCATGGCCTACAACCTTATGACTACATGGGACTTTTATGTCTGTAATTTATATTTCAATACCCGAGAATGAGAATTGAGTGCGTTAGGTTCCTATTGCTGCTTTAACAAATTACCGCAAATTTAGTGGCTTAAAACAGAAATTTATTTAATTCTGGAGATCAGAAGCCTGAAGTGAGTTTCACTGGGGTAAGTCAAGATGTCAGCAGGATTGAATTTTTTCTGGAGACTCTGGAATGGAAAATCCATTCCATTGCATCTTTGAACTTCTGGAAACTCCCTGAAATCCATGTTTGTGGCTCTTTCTTCAAGTGAAGAAATAATAGTAAGAAGGATATGAAAATTTGTGGCTTTTTCATTCTGATCCTTCAGGCTCTCTCTTTCACTGATGCAGATTCTTGGGATTACATTGAACCCATGAGGATTTAAGTTAAAGGAATCATTAACTTAATTATCTCCATAAGTCTCTTTTGCTATATAACAAAATTTGCTGGTTCTTGGAATTAAGACATGGATGTCTTTGGGGAGCCATTATCCTACCTATCATAGTGAGAATCAAGGTGTGTTGCATTTGGGAGGAATATTTTTTTCTTTTTTGTTTTTCTGCATAAGGAGTGTGGTAAGAGTAGGCAAATTATATAACATGCCTACTTTATTTTCCCAAGCAAGGAGCTGTTCACGAGAGGGTAGTGAGGCTGGCTTCCAACCTCCACTTAATTTTTCTACTCTCAACATCTTTCCCTCCAGTGGGATCTGTCAGTGCTCCCATATTTGTAATTCACTTGTATTCCTTTCTCCTACTACAATGAACTAGCTTGGTATTTAATTTCCCCAAAGTGAGATTCTTTATTACAGTACAGGTGTCTAATCCACTTAGACTCATGGATCAGAAAACCTATGGGATGTAGTAGAGGTGGGTTTGGAAATCCGTTCTTCTAATGCACTCCCTAGGTGATTTTTACACCTACCAAAGTTTGAGAATCATCACTGTATACTAATGTAAAGTTGATAAACTTACCTTGTTAGCAGAGAAGGCTAAAGAAAACCTTCCAAGATAATGTGTTTGTTTTTACTGCAGCTTTTGGGAGGAAATGGTAACAATTTTGCATATAACTCAGTAAGACTCTAATTCAGGTTAGGAGCCAGGGAGGAAGGCATGTCATGATAAAGGACATTTCTTTTTGAGATTTTCCAAACCTTCTGAGGTTCTTAAATCACAGTCAAGGTTTTGGTTTCTTCTAAGTTATGTTTTCATACTGATCTCTGCTCTGATGAAAACCACAGTGATGCTGTATGTCTCCAAAGACAGTTTTCCTGTACCCGCCTTGTCAATTTAGGGAACGTGGAAGATGATAAGTTGATGTTTAGTTTTCCAGTGGCTGTTGCAGTGGCTGTTGTCACAAATGAGGTTGTCAGGTGTTTAAGTTGAAATGTTGATGCAATATGAAGTCATCCAACCATGACATTTAGATATGTAAGAGGTTTTCTTTTATGTTTTAAATAATTTGATCCAAGTATGACATGTTTTGATATGCTTTCTTTATAAATTTGTATTTGTTTGGAATAACTTGGTTAAAATTAGCAGAGTTAAATTAAATAAGTATTTGTCTATGAATCATAGATGGCTGCACATTACATGCTTGTAATTCATCTGGAAAAGTAAGTTGCTAATATATAAATTAGAAACTTAGAAAATGAGGTCATTGATATTTGGTGATTCTGTTTTTGGCAATATGGTAGATTAAATGATTTAAATATTTGCCAGCTATGAAATACTTAAATATGCTAAATTAAATAAAAGAAACATCCATTTAAGTGGTTGGATGAGTTCACAAGAATGTAAGGGATATCACCAGAGGCCAAAACCAAAGTAGAAACTAGACTCTGGCCTTTCATTACTTTGGGTTTGGGATTTGAATATATATTTTATAGTCTGGGAATCCTCAAACTGAGATTAACTGAAATTTCTTGAAGCAACCGAGAGAAGCAGTCTTTTCTAGTGGGGCATATTCTCAGCCCTGAAGTAAAGGATTCCCACAGAAAACAACCTACAGATATGGACCCAAAATTCAAAATCACAAAAGCCATGAGGTATTCATCCTAAGTATGAGAAGAAAACACAACAAAAAACAGGTTGATATCCCTCCTCCTCCTGAGAAATTCAAATAATGTTATCCCTCAGCAACTTTAAAATAAGAACACCTAAAATGATTGAAGATACAAAATGAAATTGAAAATATGGGAGACAAATTTGATTTATATTATTATATACAGAGTGTATTATATATTACACTATGTAATATAAATCCGTAGTGTATAATAGTTTAGAGAACGAAGAGAACTATAGGAAATACTGGCATTATATCTTAAAATTATCTTAAAATGTTGACAAGAAAATACTAGTTGTAAGAACATTACTTCTTTCAAGATATCAGTTAGGATTGCAAATCAGTGGCACCATAGCAACTTGAAAAACGAATGTCCCTATGAGATACAATACATTAACTACTGGGAGTGGGCTTTAGATTGAAATCATGGCCAACACAGATATCCCTTATGATGCATAATCATGCCTTTTATTCAGAAAAGCTAAGAAAATGCCATTTGTAAATTAAATGATATGAAACATCTCAGAAACTGCCAAGCAACACACCTCCTGAAAGCATAAATAGAATACTGCAGAACTGTCTCATAATAAGGCAGTTAAATTCAGAGTGGTTAGAATCATGTCAAAGATACAGGATTCTTTTTGTTTGTTCAATGATAGCAAATTTGGGATAACATCACTGGACCTGAAAGTGAGAAATAATTGCATTTCACGAGTAGAATGTGATATGATGGGAATCGAATGTTATCTCCTTTAGATTTTATCTCAATGAATGAAAAATGAGGGCTATATCAATCACCAAAAACATTCATTTTACCCAAAGATAATGAACTTCATTAAAAATACACACTCCTTTTTTTTTTTTTAATTATTGATGTAGAAGGCCAACGTTTTCCCATCTTTGCCAGTTGTTTTTAATGTGGCGTGTTGAGTCCGATAGGCTGTCAGGTGTCAACTTTCTAAAGATCATATTCCATGTGGGAAAATGAGCAGTGCTCTTGTAGCAGAAAGAGAACTGTTTATTCCATGCATTATGTATCGCCTCAGACTTCTTATGAACATACTATCTCTTCACAAGCCGATAGCTGACACTTTTTGCCAAAGTTCTTTTGTCACGGTAGAATGAAATATAAAAGCTGTCAACTAAATTTTGACATTAATAACTACATGTAGCAATAGTCATAAATTCCTTTGTTGTGGCTCTGGGTCTAATCTTTTATCTAAACTCTCAGTTCTATTGTAGCTATTCATGGAAGTCTATTTTGCCTGTTTTCATGCAACCTACCATTTAGTGTAATGAGTTCATAATGTAGTTAGTTGAAAAAGACCTTGGGATTTGTCATTGTTCTCTTTGCTGCTGTTCATTCTCCTTTACTAATCTCCTACTGACTGTAAGCCTGGAAGGAGGAACAAGAGAAAAAAGCATACACTAAACCTCTCTCTATAGAACAGTGGTCACCCTGAAAATTTTTGTTGTGATTTCTATAATTTCCTTCTGCAGAAAAAAACAATTTATAGTTTTTAAATGCATATAGTTCAAAACAGAAAAACCATAATAAAAATACCAGATGATATAGCCTTGGAATTTCCAACTTAAACCAGTGAAAATGGCTCTGATGATTTTGAATCAAGAGTTTAAAGATATTATATGAATTTTGAGATGAGAAGTTCAGAGTTGTCACATTTGAACTAAGTACATAAAATATCAAAGTTCACATTAGAAATAAATACTTTTTTACATGCCTTTATATCTCTGTTTACCAACCTTTTCTCATCAAGTTCTGGTAATGTTCAGAAAAAACTATGAGTATTACAGAAATGTTTTTATTTTTTGAATCATGAAATTAAGGTTTGGTTTCTATTTGGGATTTTCCCACATGTGTGTCACTTGTGAAAAATTTCAAGGTCAAAGATAAAAGACAAGCAGTTAAATAGACTGGGAAAAAAAATCCTAAAATCTGATTTATGGTTCATTTTCTTTATTTTAGACTTTATTTTATTTAATTCTTTATTTTATACTGACTTATACAGGAAATGAGGAAGCCAAGAAAAACTACTGTAAATTAAAGAGGGGACTGAATATGTATATTTGGTAGGTTTAATTTCTACCCTTTCCAGAGAGTTAATAAACATTCTGCATAAAAAAAAAATTGCTCTCTTAATTTAAAAATTTCTCTGGAGGACAAAAGTAAGAATTTCTTCGGAGGAAAATTATTATTCTCTAAGTAAATTATTATTCTCTAAGTAAATTTCAAGCTTAACTTTTAAATTTACTCTGTATTCCCTTCTTAAGTATCTAGAATATTTTATAGTTTCTATTGTGGTTGAGTAGACACATAATTTTGGACAAATATTTAAGGTATAACCATAAATAACTAAGCCTATCTGTTTAGAATTATATTAATTCACTGTCTAATTAGTTTAAGAGTAATCATGAATAAACTTTCAATAAATATTTATTAAACATATACTATACTTCATTTATTTAAACCTATCCATGAAAATTTTAAAATGAATTGTGCAAGTGTAAGTAATGTGTCTGTAGATAGGTGTGTAGTCTTATAATTTCAATGAATTATAATGTGTTTTCATGCTAAAAATGTGAACTTATAGGCAAACATCTTCTCTTGGCTCATGGAATTAGCAATCATGTAGGCAATGGAAATGAATTAAGTTCATTTAGAACAAGAGTGAAAGGTCATTGAGTTTGGGACTTAGACTAGAAACTGTCTATATAATAGATAGGCATGCAATATAATAGGGTATCAAGGACACTTCACAGAAGAATGAAAATTCATTGCTGAAGAGGTGTCTAAGTACAACAAGATGTTAAGAACTAACTGCTGTGCTTTTCTGTCTCAAAAGGTAGTTCCTGTGTAATCAGACATTCTTTACTACTATGCCCCCATCCTGTGAACAAGTGTGGTAATAGTGCAGATAATGGATGAAATCCACTATAGGATATGTACTCCCCTTATATAAGCATGGCTTTAATCATTTATGGGGCTCAGATCATCTCTGTAAGGTTCATTATGAAATATTAGCAGTGTTCTGTGATTCCCAGCAGGATAGTCAGCCAGTCGCTTCTAGAGCAGAATGTGCTTCCTGCTGGAGTAAGAAGCCCTCCTTTGCTGTCTAATTAGGTATTCATCACAGAAGATGGAAAAAAAAATGGAGTGTGAAGGGAGGGTTTTCAGGGCTGCATGAGTTACTTTAATTTCTTTGTAAAATCAGATATTAGAATATCGTCTTCTTGTGTTATTTTCTACTTGTGTTACAGAATGTTTCACAGGAAGATGTGTGGGCCCAGGAATATGTCAACTTAAACTACACTGTAATGGGACTTGCACTGAAACTATGCACACATAATCCTAGTTTACTTTTAATTTCTAAAGAAAAAGGAATGGGAACATCTGGACATTCTAAAAATGATTAATAGGATTTTATTTCACCTTTTTTCAAAAGACAGGTAATTATTTTATGAATAAAACACAGATAATATACCAACAACTAGCAATCATGGTTATCTTCTGTGACATTAGGAGATAACAACAGACTTTTTGTATTTTGGATGCTGCTGTCTCTAGAAGTTGTAAAGGGCTAGTATAGACTAAAAAGGTGTGTGATGTGCAGGAGTGGGATAGGGTGTAACTGATCCGGGCTTAGGTAGGCAGCTGCCATGCATCACTAATGAGACACTCAGCCAAAGGCTTGCCTGCAACCTGTAAAGCTTCAAATGCTGTATGTAGTTAGAAAGACTGGAATTTCTTTCCGAATTGCTTTACTACGAAGCTATATTTATAAGAATTTAAGCCCTCTACTCATACACATACTCCTAAGATGCCATCATAGTAAAGACCAACAATTTGGTTGCATTTCAGGGAGAAAGGCTCCACTGAAATGAACATTGTGAGGAAACTCAATTTAATGATACCTCGGAGTGTATTCTTGCTTCATATACTGTTTTCATTACAAGGTAAGAACCTATATGAAATTCTAACCTTATTTTATTGTATTTTATTTATTCATTTATTTATTTTAAAAGATTTTATTGTGTTTTAGTCTCTCTTGCAACTGATAAGAAGAGCACTTTGGAGTCATTAGAAGGGATATATACTAAATGACACATGGACCACCTTTTTGAAAATTCGTAGTAAGGTAGATGATTTGGGACTTCGGTTTTCGTTTTTTGAGTCTTCAAATCTTAAAATTTGGATTTTATCATGCTAGGCAACTATACTGGAAGAAACTCTGATTCTAATTTTTTCTTTTCTAAAAGATGATTTATAGTAGTTTTCTGTATAACTTAAACATTTGAATTTTATAATAAATTAAGAGAAATTGAGTACTTAAATTTTCTTCATGCATGAACTGAAAGGAGAATGGTAAAAACTTGTTTGTAAGAAGGGCTTTGGGTTTTTTTAGGGCTAAGAATTGTTTTCAATTATTTTTGATGGCAATTTTATTTATAAATTAATGTTTATAGAATATTCTCATGGGGAAAGCATTTCTTTACATTCACTTGTTAGTTTTTAATCCCTGAAAAGAGCTGTATATTTTGGAGCTTGTAGGGGAAGTGGGAGAAGTTACTGAAATGGAAGACTAGCAAGGCCATGGTCCCCATCTTCCAGTCCTTGTAGTGACTGAAATTCCAAGGAGAAAATGTCATAGAGCATTGAGAACTGGAGGGGAGTTTCAAGATGCACTTGTCCACTACCATCATTTTATTATGTGTTTGCTAGCTTGCTTAACCTTGGCATCTACTAAATGGTAGGACTGAGACTAAAACTTGGATCTGTGACTCCAATTTTAGTGCTCCTTTCACTGTATTATGTCTCTCTGGATCTAGGTACCCTGTTCCTTCTATCCAGATTAACAGTCCCTCTAATATTTCACAGGGAATTGGCTGCTTAAAATCCACTAGGAAATGCAAACTAACTCATAGCAAAATTCAGTCTATGTTTTAGAATCTAGGTTAAAATGATCTGTTTAATAACCAGAGCATGAGACCAAGATATCTGAATAATTTTTTCCCCATTCTTATCTCTACGTATTTATCTCTGGCAGGATATATTTGCGGATCATCCATCTTGACGAAAGTATCAAAGTGAGTGTTTCTTGTTCTTTCTGTCCTCTAAAACATAAGGTTAATGGGAATGAGCATAGCTCAGTGGATAAATGTATCTGTTTTTGAAAAAAAAAATAGATATTTTACAAAGTAAAGGCATGAGATGTGTTCTTTAAAAGCAGTTCCAAAAATTAAAAATTATCAGCCATTCGTTTCCTTATTTATGATGAAAAAATATTTCTTTTTAGTTTAATTACAAAATGAGTTCTTGGTGGTGTCCAATGACTATAGATACTAAGGAGATGTTAATTTCACTTCAGTGATTTATAAAGATATGTTGGGTAAATTCCCCTTTTATATTGTTATTATTAATATACATTGTTTATTATAAATGTGCTCTATCTTACCATAAAGCAATTTTTGATAATAAAACAATAAAATTGTTTTAGCACTAAATAATGAAAATCATTTTTGGACTTAACTGATCTGCTTAACGAAAAGCAGAATTCCATTCATCATTTGATTTTGATAGATCACAATTTGATGTGCTTATTCACATTAACGTTAATCTATGCTTTATGACATGGAAAGGGAGAGAAGTATTATGTTTGGAAAAAGTTTATGTGCTCCTGGCAAATACGTACCTCAGCAGTTTTATGAAGTCATGTGGAGAAAATACCGTGTGTGTCAGTGCTACAATATTACAAGATTTTGTTTATTTCTCTGTCTTGAAGTTCCTTCCTAAAATTCAGTGTACATCAGAGATTGGAGAGATCTGGGGACACTCTTGAATTTTGTAAAATGAGACAGCACCACCACCCAAACGTAACCCCTCCAAGAGGGGAGGGGGACCTTTTAAATGTTAAACCAAGAAAGACCTCTTTGATAAAGTGATGGAAATCAGGAGGAAAACATCAGCTCTCTCCTGGGAAAGGCTTGTTCAGGTTGCCTAGGGGCCTTTGACTATACAAGTTCTTTTTGTTTTCTTCCAGAAACGGGTTTAATGAAAATCGACAGAAAAGAGCTCTTTTAGCAGCACAGGTAGGTTATGCCTCTGATGGAGAGAGGCAGAGAAATAATCCATTCTGCTTTGGGACTCCGCTGTCACTTCAACAATGAGGCCTTTGTGAAGGGGAATAAATGCTAAAAACAAGACAGGAAGGAGAAGAGGCAGAGTAACTTCTCCACTGCTTTTCTGCAACCCTCAAATCCATGCTCCGTTCACATTAACTTTTTGCTCGAGTGGTTTTTTTTGCTGTTCACCTCCATTACCTACCGATAGGCTCACAGTGTGTGGGAGATTCAATGTCATTAACTTGCCAGAAATTTTTAATTGGTTTAAAAATTAAGCGCGATATCAGAGCAATGACAGTCGAACAAACACAAGTAAAAAGGGGCCGAGAAAGGTATACGTGGTGCAAAAGGGTGTCGAAGGTGCCCTGGTGTCCTGACAGACAGCTCTGTTAGTGTCTGACAAATCTCAGTGAGAGACACTTAGGGGGAGGCGATCTTTATTTTTGGAGCGTCGTGTAGCCCTGAATCCAAGAAGGCCCTTTTGGCCAGGTCCCCTTCAATAAGTGATGTTGGATAACATAATTGCAATATTTTCAAACTTTGACTGGAATGTTCAAAGAGGTGGTTTAAAAAATATATTTGTCTATAAAAAACAGTTGGGAAAATAGAGAATCCTAACTTAAAGATGCGTGTGGGCAAGTAACATGATGTGGGTATTTATATAACAAATGGCTTATGTATTTAAGGAGGCCTTTGTCAAATTCTGAACTGCAATCCATGCTGCTAGTATTTTCTGGTAAAGGCCTGAATTTTTATATTTTTCGTGTTAATTAAAGAGAAATGAAGAAGATGGATTTGACAGTTTAGAGGACAGAACTAATTTATTCTTATTCACAATAGAATTTTTTTTGTACTTAGACGGGCAAAAGCCTGGAATGGAAACACTTTTTAAAAATTTTCCTTTAAAAGTGTTTTGTGTACGTAAATACTTATGTATCATGTGAAGTGGTTAAAATGGCTTTTCTCTGAGAAATTTAACTACATGTTTGTCAGTTGACCATGTTATCCACAAGAAGACATCAGCATGACTCTAGTAGAAAATCCAATTTTGAAGAAACTGCATTTTGGAGAGCCCACCAGTGTCAAAATCTGTGAAATATATCCCAAAGTTGTCACATAAAGTGACCTCTGGTTGGGGTTATACTGTTGTCTGTTTAGATATTTCTAGAATTTGTCTCATTTACCCCAACAGAGGTAACTTTGGTTAGTAGGTGAGGAACACACTTACCTTGTCCTCAGTTCCCTTTTAGAGAGAGTGAAGAACAGGCCACCTACACTGGCTCCTCAATGTCCTGCAGCTAGAGAACATGCACCAACATTATGTAATATCTGAACAAGTTTTAAAAGAAGAAACGCTGAAGAAGAAAGGCAGTGAGGTCATAATCTCACACTGCACTGTTTAGGATCTCATCTATCATAAGGCCATTCTTGTCCGCTGATTCACGACTCCTGCTCTAGCAAGACGGAGCATTGGTGGAGAGACATCTGTGCAAGTAAGGGTTCAGATATGCTGATACACAAAGAGCCAAGAAAGGGGAGACACGGACCCCTGCCTGTGGTGTATTTCTGTGCCACGCACATTTTTCTCTAGATTTCTCACCTGGAGACGGTTTCTCTGTGCTTCTCACTGTCCTGTGGAGATGTTATCAGCAAGGAGGAAGAATGGGCTGTCACCTTTTTATCGATTATGTAAATGTAGGCACCCACTGCCTGGAATTCTTTTGCATTTGGGTTACATTTCAAAATTGGTGCTCAGGCAGACTAAGGTGCAGCTAATTTATTTGGTGGGGGGTAGAAAAGTGAGACCAGGAAGGAGCAAATCTTAGAGAGTATGTTGAGGAGGGGCTCCGGAGGCTCAGTCTTGGTGGGGGGCCCCCTGAGGAGCTGTGTAGAATTAGTTGTGGAATTGTTTCTCCAAGGAATGGGGGAAGTTGCCCGTACTTATCTACTGATTCCTGTCTCTCCTTGATTGAGGTGTGGCCTTTGGGAGACCTTTTATCCCCAGGGAGGCGTTTTCTGTGGTCTTTCCTACTTGGATTTTGCCCTGAGGCAGAAAAAGAAAGAAACCAGTGCTTGAAGCTGAAGGGTCTTGATGTGCACAGAAACCCAGATGCAGGTGGGCTGAGAGGATGCGGAGGGAGATTCAAGAGAATCTTTTATAGTTACGGTTCTGAACAGGCTTGGCAGGCAGATTATTCCTATTTGAATAATGCCTAAAATTCAACTCAGTTGGTATTTGTTGACAACATTCAAGAGACGGTGCTAGAGACATAGAATGAATAATGGTACTTATTGCCTAGATACTCAATGCCTCATGAAGGCAGGCAAGTAAAGAAACTATTTCTGTGCAGCTTGTTCATCGTATCTAAGATGCCATTAATTGCCGTTATTTATATGACTCAAAAACAAAAGTGTTCCCAGTTATAAGTGTAAGATGCCATTATGAGTTCAGGTTGGTTAAAAAAGTAAAAGCTATGTAAGGGTCTTGTGTTAGTATTGGTGAAATGTGGAATGATGCATGAAACTCGTGGTCATTAGGTCGCCAAGGTAACTAGGATGCTTTTGTGGCCAGAAGGCTGGTATGTTGAGCAATTGTCCTTTCCATGGAGGTGTAGCCTGAGTTGAGTCAAAAAAATTATATTTCTAGTCTTGGTCTATTCTTGTCTGATGTATTCAGTTTTTGCCTAATAATTAAATTAGGTAACATTTACAACCCTTGTTGCGTGCCCAGCTCTACTTTACTCTCTCCATTTCATTGAATACAGTTCTACTCTTATTCCATTTTATAGATTGGGAACTGAGGCTGCATAGGTTAAACAGTTTGTTCAAGGTTATAAGCCTGTGTGAGGCAGACTTGAAGCCACTATACACTTTTAGTGAGCATCGCAGATAATTCACTGGAGCTGAAGTCAGATTTTGGTGCCCAGGATTATTGGTGGCTGTGCTAGAGGTAGGCAGATGGCTACAGACAAGATAATATTTGCTGTCTTGGGGAATCAAAGTCAGAGACTGTTGTGAGTTTAACTTAATTTGAAGACAGAGGCAAAAGCAGAAAGGAGAGATTGAGCAGTGAGGATGAAACCTGGGAGAAATAAGAACAGGAAACAGTGAATTTGGAGGCATAGTATCAAGCAAGGAGTTTAGAAAGGAGTGTTAAAGTTGAGAGCAAGTGTGGAAGTCCTCTTCTCTGACTTGGAGCAAGTTTGGCTATTAAAAGAAAAACTACTTCGCTGGAAAATACTAAAATAAAACTGTGTGTGGAAAGGAGACTGGGATTTGTTGAGGTAGGACTTTGGACCTGAAGTCACATTCCCTATCACCGCTCTTTTCTTGTCTTCACCCTTTCCAGATTTTCTGACAACATCTGGTACTCAATTTGACAATTACATGGCAGGCTTTGGGAGTGTATGTTCTTCTGATGAACATAGAAATCCTATTTGAAAGGACATTGCTTTGGACCTTATGCTAAATTATCAATGAGTTTAAGTAAAAATCCTTAATTAATTAGTTTCAGTAATCCACAGTTATTTGCTAGTAAGCTCTATTGACTTCCAAAAATCTTAAGGTTTGTCAGGACTGCTTAGATTAATATAAATATCTTTATTGCTAATTCTTTCTATGTGAGGCACTACACCAAAATTTTTACATACATTATTTGAATTTATTGTCATAACTGCACAATTAAGTAGGTACCCATCATTCCCATTTTACAGACAAGGAAAGAAGGTGCTAAGAGGTTAGAAAACTTCTTTTTGCTAAGAGTTAGGGAACTTGTCTAAGAATATGGACTGGAAGACTTAGGACTCTCAACCAGGTTTCTCTGATCCCATAATTCATACTCTTAACCATTACCCTAAAGTGGTGGGAAATCTATAAAAAGATACATTTAATATTCTACGGACTTCAAAGTGTCAGTTCTTTGGAGACTGAGGGGGGACACTCCCTCTGTAGCAGCAGAAGCTTCTGTGGTTGGTGTCCTCACAGATGGCTCTGCAGGCAGTGTGGACGTCCCCGTCTGTTGGTCCATCAGCCCCATGTGTTTTCTCCAGCCCCATCTGTGCTTGGAAATATCAGAGAAGAGCTTCTTCTGTAGGCAAAGCAGTTAGTTAATGTAAATATTAGAATCCACCGAGGTTCTTTTTCAAGGAGGACAAGGAGTCAGGAGAAGAAAGAGCTCAGAGAGGACAGAGACTCGTCAAAGTCAGGTAAGAGGTAAAACCAAACCTTGAGATCCTGTCCTCTAACCACGAAGGGTTCTTCTGGGAGCCTCCTTTGTTACCTCCAGAAGCCAACAAAATAGAGTCAACAATTCATAATTTCTGTTTCTGTAGCTATTTCCCAGACTTCCTGATTGCTTATTGGGCTTGAATTAAATAATTTAACTGTCTTGAATTCTTATTTCTGTTTTTCAAAGTTGGAAGCAACGTCTTCAAGATATTTCTTCCATGAAGCTATTAATTGGGGTGAGAGCAAAATAAAAGGTCGGTGTCACACCTTTGTTTTTGTATTTGCTTTCTTGAAAGTCCCCTTTGAGGGATATACTGAATTAACTATTGCCATTTAATGCACGGAGGAAGCTGAGCCAGGGTGGTAATAATGGGAACAGTTAAGTTCACTTCATGTAGAAATTTGAATTACGTTTGGAAAGAAGCAGGGTTAAACAATTAAAGTAGGCTGATAAATCTGTGATCAGGAAGTATCTGGGTATCAAACGATTTTTTTCTGCATCATTTCCTGGCTCCTGTTTCCTTGGCCTCCTTATTTTTACTTACCCATTTCCCATTTTCATTAAGCAAAATGCTCATGAGAACTTGAACTTTAATTCAATTTTTTCATTTTACTCAAAATATAGCAATTCCTGGCTAGTTTTGGATTGATAGTTGTTTTCAGGAGAATAAACAGGGCTTGTAGATAAATTTTTGAAGGAGATACATGTGTTTGTCTAGGTGTTTAGGCATTTGTTTATTTATTGTAAAAAGTGTAAGATTGTGATCTAAGATAAAATTTAAAGGGGAAGAAACTTCACTTAAATTTGTGAAAAACATAAATTTTTACCTATATTGATGATCGAAATTGAAACAGCTCATTTTTCCTCAGTTAAGATGTCCTTAGAGACTTGTAGGTGTTTCAGTGTAAAGAGATATTTTAGCTCAGTGGATCTTAAAGATAGAAAGACAATGGCGTTTTCTAATTCTTGACTTGGGCAGAATTGTGTTTAATCATCTCAGCCAGTTAACTGTCTTCCACGACCTTAACATAGTCCAAAGAGGTACCACTTTGTGGAGACTCGAAGATGTGTTCTCATTCTCTTGATGTGTTACTTAAATTCTTCCTGTTTTAAATTCTTCCTGTTTGAAATTTGCCGATTGCTCCTTGTCCTCTCTCCTTATTAGAGGGAAAGTTTTCACTGTGGTTCATTTGCATTTTCAAAACTTACTCAGAAGCTCATGGTCTCTTGCTTCCTCTTTCAACAGAATCCTTTGGGGCAGTGTTTCTTTCCACGAAAAAGAATATTTTTGGTGATGGCTGGTTTAGATCCCATTAAAATTAAGTATGGGTCAGAAAGAATGTATTATTTTTAATGGAGCCTGAAGATTAATTAACACACACACTTTGAATGAAATGTTTTATTCTTCATTGGGGAGGGTATATGGTATGGGTAGTGCTGTGAATCGTGTTAAGACTGATGATTCACAGACTTGTACCCTTGAGACAAATAATACATTACATATTAATAAAAAAAATGTTTAATTCTTCTTCTCAGAAATGAGAGTTTCTGTTTGGGTTTTTTAAATACTTTGTCTGATTCCCTGAGCTAACAATGGACAGTTCTTTAAGACAACACTCATTCCTGGAGATGGAACCCTTTGGACGTGCAGCCGAGCCAAACTCCGTCAATGGAATCTTCTGCAGCTTGTTCATTTCTGGTTCTCATCATCTGGGACAGGGATTCCTTACATGGGAACTTGACCTTTCAATTGCTTGAAGGAAGCTAACCTTTGCTCTCAGGGTAGTCTGAGATGTGAAAGCTTGTCTTTCTTGTTTCACAGCACACATAATGAAATGAACTAGATAGAGACTCGATGGGCTTAATTCTTTAGCTCATCAAGGCAAGAAGCCTAGGGTTCTGTTTGAATTAATAATGGTTACAGTTAGTCCAAGCTAAATCTTGACATATTATGTTTATAAGAATTGATGCACACCAGAAGATAACTTTTTTTTTTTTTTTTTTGTCCTTTAGGTTCTTGTCCTCATGAATGCCTTAACGGAGCTTTCTGTTCTAAGACTGGTACATGTGACTGTCAAATATTTCAGGCACTTGGGACACGGTGCCAGATTGGTAAGTTTCAGGGCTACTTGAGAGAATTATAAGTCAAGGAGAATTTTAAGGTGTAATTGGCTACATCAGTGTTCATGCACTGGGAATTGAGGCAGTCGTATTATGCATTAACTTGTGTCCCTAATTCATTCAGACAATTTAGAAATAATGTAAAAGAAAATGCATATGTCCACTTTCCCTTCTCACTGATCTCTACTACTTCCTCAGGTTTTTTTTTTTTTTTTTTTTCCATTTCATGGATGGATGATATCAGTCCATTAAACCAGGTCCTTACTTGTTTCTGTTTCTGCTTTATAAATTAGACTTATTATTTGGAGCCACTCTTTTTCTTACTTTGAATTAATTGGACATTCTGTATATAAAATAGACACAGTTTTGAGAGTTCTTCAAAGGCAGAGGGTTCTTTAAAACATTTTTAACCACATTGTCTGGGATAGGTTCCTACCTCAGTAAGGATAAATATTAATTTGTTTAATAAGTATTCATGGAGTACCTACTAAATCCCAGACCTGCCACTGGGGATACAATAGTGAGTAATACAGACATGCTTCTGCCCTCTGGGAGGTTACAGTCTAGAAAAAAAAAACAATGCATAAGAGATACATATTCATTATACTTAAACCACATGCTATAAAGGAAAGTACAGGATTCTGTGAAAATCTGCAACGGAGGTAAGGCATACTGTCAGAGAAGACTGAACAATGAATTGCTCTGTTTTTTCCTGAAAAGGACAATGTTGGTCAAGGCTAAAAAATTTAGGTAAAATCACACACACACACACACACACACACACACACACACAAAGACAATGATTGTGCCTTATTTCTGTGCTCCCTACAGCAGCGTGCATTAAAATGTTTTATATTGAGTGCTTGGTAAAGGTAATTGATTTCCATATTATTCTAAAGGGAAGGACCTAGAAAGTTAATATAGAATAGAGGGTTATCCACAAAGGGAAGAAGGGAGGTAGTCACAAAGGCAATATGAAATGAAGTTGTATGATTTAAGATGAATATTGTTTGACATTTGGCCAGTTTAAGGCTATGAATTCCTAAATTCCAGCATCCTTTGGATGACTAATGCTCCCTACCCCAAGGTCTCAGACATATAAACATGATCTTTCTTTTGTCATGGTTATTTTTCTCTGTGAATACTATTGAGATATTTTTGAAAGAATTGCAGAGTCTGGAACACTCTACGGCTGCTTATGCAAATATTTAGGGCACTCAGTGGTAACATTTCTTTCTTTTCTATGCCACTGTGTTTGTTTTATCTCTGTTACCTTCTTTTACTGTATCATTTTCCTTACTATTCACTTCTTCTAAACTTCTTCTGGAAGCAAAATTTAAAGACGTTTCTAACACAAAACCTTTCTTCAAAGCAACTTGGAAACCATATTTTCCTTTAGGAGAGTTTAATAGTTTTGAGAACAACTGAAAATTTTATATTGGTTGTTTCTTTCTGCGATATTGACCACCAAAGAAGAAAATATTTATTTTCATGAAAATTGGAATCACCTACCATAACTGAACCTTGCCAGAAATAGGATATAATTTATTTTATTCAATTAAATATTGTCTTATTTCTTTTCAGTGCCAAACATGGGCAATGGCAGAGATGGGATTTGCAAAACCTGGGGACAGTACCACTTTGAAACTTTTGATGGCATTTACTATTATTTCCCAGGAAACTGTTCTTACATTTTTGCAAAGGACTGTGGTAATTTGGAACCTCAGTACACTGTATGGGTAGGTGATCCTAGGGCATAATTAACTTAAAGATTTTTTTTTCCTGGCAAAGTTTATATTTTTAAAGGTGTGCACAAATGATGGAAAATATATAATAATCATAGTGCAAATACTTGGGGCTCTGACTGGGGAAGAAGAAGGATTCGTTTTTAATGGGATGGACCCAATTTGTAGCTAAATTGAGTCTATCTTATTAAGATGGAGCTTTGGATTGGGAGAAGAAGGATTTGGATCTGTGTGGGAGAGAGTTATAGGTAATGCAAAATGTCTATATTACAATGTCATAATATCACTTCTGGTTCATATCCCCATTATTCAGATTGTATTCAAACATTTTGAAGAGGGCGTGGGTTTGGATGCTAACCAAATTGCTCATACAGATTTCTTTTCTGATGCTACCATTGTGATATTCCCCCGGATTAATTTTTTTTTGAAGGCACCCCTTAGTGTGATCAGAGGCTGGCATTCAGGAAATGGAGTACAGAAGGAAGGCCCAAGGACATAGAGACAGGCACTTACTAGGTTGGTTCATACTGTATAATTGAGTGCAGAGAGATAGTGTTTAGCTGAACTCTTGATTTGGAAGAATTCCTAAGAGACTGCTCAGAATGCAAGCTGCAGAGTGGCTCTAGTTGAAGTAAAAAAGTCAGGACTCTTTCCCTGTCTCACTCTCTTGCCCTGACTTTCTAGCTGTCTCCAAGCAGAGTCACGAGACAGCTGTGCTATCCTGTTCAAAAGCTAGAACTCTCCATAGGCATCATTTGTTGAAACCTCTGTTTTCTTTTTCCCTTCTAACTTAAATTGAAGTTGCCTAGATTCTCCTCTCCTAGGTGGTGCAAATTTTAAAAAGTAGGCTTTGAAGTTTTTTAAGAGCAACAAGAGCCTTGTGACCCAGAAAGGAAATGAGATCTACTGAAAGTTAACTTATGAGGCATAAAGATAAAAAAAAAAATCCTCTGTGTCTTTAGATAGGGAAGTCAGTGGCAAGCATCTTCAGTATTTACAGGGCTCCTGTTTTCAGCCACTTATTGTCTGTTTCTCCTCCACTCTCTCACTGGGTTTATCACTCAAACACCTTCTGACTCCCTCATTGAAATGTTCTTGTCCAGGGTCTCACCCTTCTGAAGAATAAAGTGTCAACTAGATAATCTATCCTTTGATAATAGCACACAATGCTGAACTGTGCTCCCAGAGCTAATTTTGTTTCTACTTGGCTCTGTTTTAGCTGGTGGAATTTTCTTTCTAGGCAACAAATCCATTCATTTTAAATGTCATCTTTCCCCTGATTATGGAAATAGTTCATCCACCTTTCCCTTTCTTTCTTTCTTTCGATTTTATTTATTTATTTGAGAGAGAGAGAACACAAGTTGGGGAGGGGGCAGAGAGAAGGGAAAAGTAGACCCCCCGCTAAGCAGGGTGCCAATGTGGGGCTTGATCCCAGGACCCTGAGATCATGACCTGTGCCTAAGGCAGATACTTAACCGACTGAGCTTTCCAGGTGTCCCTGTTCTCACCTTTGATAAATTTAAACCTCTTAACAAGCTACAAGTTATAAGATGATATATAAGTGGTTTTACTCAAAAGTTAGTCTAATCTTTTACAAGAAAATTCTCGTGTGTCTTTTATACTTCTTGAAATAGTTCACTTTTCTTATAGAAAATTTAAAAATTTCAGAGAAGTCTATAAAAATAGTGTTTGAACTACTGCAATATAGACTGCAGCCGATGGCCATTTGGGCTCTCTCCATCCTTTGGCTCATGTAGATAATAAATGCTATAAACATCAGGCTGCATGTATCCCTTCGAATTTGTATTTTTGTATTCTTTGGGTAAATACCTAATAGTGCAATTACTGGGTCATAGGATAGTTCTATTTTTAACTTTTTGGGGACCCTCCATATATTTTCCAGGATATCACTCAGCCATTGGAAAGAATGAAATCTTGCCATTTGCAATGACATGGGTGAAGATAAAGAGTAATATGCTAAGCAAAGTCAGTCAGTTAGAGAAAGCCAGATACCACATGATTCCACTCATATGTGGAATTTGAGAAACAAACAGATGAACATGTGGGAGGGGGGAAAAGAGAGGGAGGGACGCAAATCATAATAGACTCTTAAGGTTAGAGAACAGACTGAGGATTGTTAGAGGAGGGTGGGGGATGGTCTAGAGGGTTGATGAGCACTGAGTGTTGTATGTAAGTGAAGAATCACTAAATTCTACTCCTAGAACCAATACTACCATGTATGTTAACTAACTAGAATTTAAATAAAAATTTTAAAATAGAGTTAGCACTGCTAATGGCTCCACATATTTTCTTCTACTCTTTTTTTCTCTGAATTTTAAACACATTTATAATCTTGAAATCCGACTATGTATAATTTTCTGTCTGAGATTTTCACCTGGTAATTATGTTAAGAACTTTCTTCCATGTCAAATATTCTTGAAAAACCAAAATTTTATTAGCTATCTTTGTTCCAATTTATGGAATATTCAAAATCTTTACTTAAGCCCTGTTTTGGAAATTTAGAATTTAAAATATATTTTCAGTCTTTTTTTTTTTTAAGATTTTATTTATTTATTTGAAAGAGAGAGAGAGAGATCACAAGTAGGCAGAGAGGCAGGCAGAGAGAGAAGGGGGAGGAAGCAGGCACCCTGCTAAGCAGAAAGCCCAATGCAGGGCTCAATCCCAGGACCCTGGGATCAGGGTCCGAAGGCAGAGGCTTTAACCCACTGAGCCACCCAGGCACCCCTTTTCAGTCTTTTAATACATACATTGATCAACATCTTTCTGCATATATCCCTTTCTATTCCTGATCATTTTCTTTTTCAACTTAATTTTACTTTTATGAAAATAATACCTGTACATAGTTTTAAAAACTTATCTAAGGCATGTGAAGCAAAAATGTAGCCCCTGCTTGCTTTCACTCCCAACCTTAGCTAAAATCTGTCTCCCAAAGGCAATTGCTTCAACTCCTTAAGCGATTTCTTCTGGCTTTTACATTACATGCCCAAATATGTTATTATTTATTTATCTTTCAAGTTAAGCCTTAGTCATTTCCTACTACAGAAAATGGAATCATCTTTGTTATGTCCCCCTTCCTGCCCCTAACACACACACACACACACACACACACACACACACACACTCTCCTTCCCTCCTCTTTACAGAGTTGTATTGTCATCTCAGGTTAAATGATATGTGGTTTATTATTGTGATTTACATATTACACATATATGTATGTATATATGAATTCATATAAATATTATTTAGACCTGAGCCCAGTAGTTTATTATGATTTTGTTTCTCCTCTTTGTACATTTTTTTTTTTAAGATTTTATTTATTTATTTGACAGAGAGAGATCTCAAGTAGATGGAGAGGCAGGCAGAGAGAGAGAGAGAGAGAGAGAGAGAAGCAGGCTCCCTGCTGAGCAGAGAGCCCGATGTGGGACTCGATCCCAGGACCCTGAGACCATGACCTGAGCCGAAGGCAGCGGCTTTAACCCACTGAGCCACCCAGGTGCCCATCTTTGTACATTTGTATAGAGTTATTATCTATACAATTATCCCCTTTTTTTGGTTTGCGACACTTTTATACTCTAATCACTAATTTTTTTTCTTCAAACTCTTTAGCTCCATAAATTTCTTCTCACTGTGGTCAGATATTTATACTTTACTTTTTGAACCCTTGAAATTAACTTTGGAATAGAGTAAGGTAATCTTTCATTCTTCTCCTTTCTTCTCTCCTTGTTTTCTTTATTCTCTTTCTCTTTTTCTCTTCCTCCCTCCCTTCTTCCTTCCTTTCTTCTTCCTTCTCTTCCCTTCCTTTTCTCTTTCTTTCCCTCAACTAAATTTCCCATCAAATTTTGAGAAGTAAACTTTGTCTTTCCTAAAATATTCTTTTATTTTTAGAGCAATTTTATTTTTAGTGAGGTTGTTAGTCACTTTTGCGACCTCTAGGTATTGCATTGTATAGAGCTCCATTTCATGAGTCTCTAACGTGACATGGACATGAAAACTACAAATGTGTTTCTTTGTGGTGCTCGACTGTCTTCCTGTCAGAATTAGTTTTTTTCTAGTGCATACCAGGTATCTTTAAAATAATAAGTCAGTCAGAGAAAGACATATACCATATGATTTCACTCATATGTGGAATTTAAGAAACAAAACAGATGAACATAGAAGAAGGGAAAGAAAAATAGAATAAGATTAAGACAGAGAAGGAGGCAAACCATAAGAGACTCTTAACTATAGGGAACAAACTGAGGGTTGTTGGAGGGGAGGTGGGTGGGGGTGGGGTAATTGGGTAATGGACATTAAGGAGGGCACTTGAAGTCATGAGCATCGGGTGTTGTATGCAACTGATGAATCACTAAATTCTACCTCTGTAGAATTCTACCTCTAAATTCTACTATACTGTATGTGAACTAACTTGAATTTAAATAAAACCTTGAAAGAGAAAAAAAGAATGTTGAGACTCAACATACAAACATTCAGCTTATTTAAAAAATATGCCGAGGGGTGCCTGGGTGGCTCAGTGGGTTAAAGCCTCTGCCTTCGGCTCAGGTCCTGGTTCCAGGGTCCTGGCATCAAGCCCCACATCGGACTTTCTGCTCAGCGGGAAGCCTGCTTCCTCCTCTCTCTCTGCCTGCCTATATCTCTGCCTACTTGTGATCTCTGTCAAATAAATAAGTAAAATCTTTTAAAAAATGTTGAATTATCTTGTACTCTAAAAAGTTGATTTTGTTGTCCCCCACATCGGACTTTCTGCTCAGCGGGAAGCCTGCTTCCTCCTCTCTCTCTGCCTGCCTATATCTCTGCCTACTTGTGATCTCTGTCAAATAAATAAGTAAAATCTTTTAAAAAATGTTGAATTATCTTGTACTCTAAAAAGTTGATTTTGTTGTCCAATTTCTTTGATAAATCTTTTTTTTTTCCTCTTGAAAATCCTAAATGTTTGTAATTTTGTAAAGTGGCATTAGTCTAACATTGCTGTAGAACTGTAAACAGACATTGTGACTCTGGGAACTCAAATGAAGGCCTACATATCTTATTGGTTCCAACACTTTCTATTTTTTCGCCCCTTCAAGGTTCATAATAGCCCTAAGTGCTATGGTTCAGTGTATTCCTGTTACCGGTCAATCAGCTTGTTCTTTTCCGACCAAGAGGAAATTCGTATTTATGGGCATGAAATAAAAAAGGATGGAATCAGGTAAGATATGATCAATGATATAATGAAAATAACACCGAACATGTCATGTTTGAAATTGAATTATGGGGAGTAGAAGAAAGGATTTCTGTCAACCAATAACCTTAAAGTTATATCATACAGACATTAAAATTCAGCAAGCTCTGAGGCCAGTCAGGTGACCAGAACCTAACCAGTTTTACCTCCCTAATGTTTGTGTAGGATACACTTAGGTTTGCACAGGTACAGATGCGATTATAGAAGAGATTCAGGAGAAATCTTCATAGTTCAGCTCTTCAATTATACTTGCCTTCTTTCTTAAATCTTCTCTTCTCTCTTTCTCTCTTTCTTGCGTCTTCCCTTCCCCCCTCTTTCTTCCTCCCTCCCCACTTCCTCTCTCCCTTCTCCCCTCCCCCCTTCCTTTCTTCCTCTTTCTTCCTCCCTCCCCACTTCCTCTCTCCCTTCTCCCCTCCCCCCCCCTTCCTTTCTTCCTTCGCAGTTACTTAAAGTATAACTAAACCTGTGGAAGTCTTTTCCAAATGCGTACGAATGAGGCTTGGGTGTCACTTGAGACTTTCCGCTAGTATTCTGACCAAGATTCAGAGCCAATAAATAACTGGCTTTCTTGAATAGAGCAGAGAAAGGCCCAGTTTTGCCTTCCTAGCTACCAAGAATAAGGCCTGAGAGTTTGGGGGAAGGCGGTGTTTATTAGTTTGAAGAAAGGTTTTCCATATGTAAGGTTGGAATACTGTGGAATAATCCACCTTCTAATCTAAATAACTATAGAATTAGTCAATTTTAAGATTTCTTGGCTGAGCTATGCCAGAAAAAGTAAAATGTGGGATGGGACAATTCTGTCTGTCATTTAGAATTCATTTGAACCCTGGGGATCCTTGCCAGTCTTACCAACCTGTGTACTTTTTTCTCAGTTTGGACTCCTCAAGAGGCAGCAGGCGATAGCAGGAAGGGTTTTGGATGAAGCACCAGGCAGCCAAGCACTGACCTAGGCTTTGTCACGGTCAGGGGACCCCAAACAGTCTCTCACCTCTCTCAGGCTTATTTTCTTGATCATTTGGGTTCTGTACTTCTCATTTTCTTAGAAAAGAAACCTGTGCCTTTTGAATGGGATAAATAATGCAACTGCATATGTATTTTTTGCAGCTGAATTTAAATAGTAATTTAGAATTCCTTATATGGGATTTGGGGTAACACAATGAGCTCTTTAAAAAAAATTATTATGTCTTATAAAACAAAAATACACTTCAAAAAAAAATACCTTTCAAGTAGATTTTCAGGAATACTAACTCTTTGTTAAATCTCATAGAAAATATTTCTTCGAGGATTTCCATTTGTATGAGAGATTCCATTTGTATGATTTGTATGATGGAAGAAAGATGGTTTTCTTATTATTCAGCTAAGTTGCTTATACTAATACTGCACCTGGCCTAGGGCCTAATTCAAAGCAGGTGTTAGAGAAATATTTGCCAAAATCAAATCAAATCAAAAGTGCAAGTCTCTGCAAATTGCATCTTACCTCTCTAGACTTTGGTTCTTTCGCCTGTGAAATGAAGGGTTTTGGTACATATGAATCCATGAATAATTTTCAGCATTAATTTGTACATTCATTTTAGTTTGCATTGTGAATGTTTCCTGACTAGGTTACATGGAGTTTTTCTTAAATTTCTGGTAGATAATGTAATTTTTACTATTATCCCCCATCTCTACTAGCATCTTTTTATGTTATACACAGCTGGATAATCATAGTTAGGCATCTTCTAGCTTCAAAAATTGTGTATTTCATCAAATTTGCTGTGAAAGAATCAAATGATAAATGACCAAAACAAAAAATATCCACAGCAGAACAACTGTATCTCCATACACTTAACATTCTGTAGCAAAGAAATATCTTTATAAAATGTGATTTACTTTTTTCAAGCATAGCTTTTATAAACTTGCAAATTTAAATGACATTACTCATATAGACTTTTACTGTGAATTTAATAGGAATTTCTCATGCTTATAATTTTTAATAAGAAGAAGTTACGGTAATAGCTGCAGTCATATTTGTCCTTCAGGGTAAAGTTTAGTTATTTTTTTATTCTTAAAACTAATTCTGCATAAAAAAGTGATTTGCAACCAGCTCTATACAAGTAGTTGCAGATATTTTGAATTGTTTCTTTGGGAATTACCATTTTGTTAATGAGTAAGTTTGATTTTGTAATTTTTATTCCATGGAGCATACTCTTTCTGAAAGGAACTCACTAATTTGAAGTGTTTAATGTATGAACATACTAACTAACCTCCCTCCTCACTCATAGTTTTTAAGTTTCACTTAGCATGGCTATTTTAATAAAAATGATTTTTTCCTTCCATTTTCTTAATTCTTAGTGCCTACTCTTTTCTGTAATTTTCATGGATGGAAGGAGATCAGTGACTTTTCAAAAGTATTTTAGGTGATTTACTTTTAAAATGTCCAGTTGCTTAGTTTTCTTCAAGTCTCTCATTTTTCCCACTTATTTCTTTGTGAAAAGTGGAAGGACTGGACATTGGAACAGGAATTTAAATATTCAATGTGACTGTTGTTTAAATAGGCTTAATTATATCCAATTAAAAAAATTTGACTTTTACCCCTATGTAATACTGTAGAACAAAGTATTTTATGTTCCTAATAATGTACTTTGAAGCATTAAAAATATAAATTCTAATTAATCATGCCCAGATGTTTTTCTTTTGGAAAACAATGACTTCTGCCATGGTGACATTTTGGAGATAGAAGCTCCTATTTCCTTACAGGCAAGTTTAAAACAAAATTAGACAAAGTCTGAACTCAGTGTTTTTACCTATTTGCACCATTGTTTCTCCTTACTTCAAAATTGTCCAGCATTTTTAGATTATCTTGTACTCTCTAGATAAAAATAAATACATTTAAGCTCTCATTATTCTAAATAGACACGGTTATCTTCCAGTTTTATAAAATTATTGATATTTAGCAGCAATGTATTTTTTGTCAGTTGAATAAAACATCCAATTATATGCAGAAAATCTTTACCAGTGGGGAAAACAGGTACCAATTTTGGTTATCTTTTTATTTCGATATTGAATTTTTCCAAAATGTTGAGATTTCCTCTGTAATGGCTGCTTGGGAAATCTAGCTGCATAGTTCATTCAGTAATTTTGAATAATAATGATATTTTATTTACTTCTCAGTCACTTGAAGAAAGAAATTTATCATGTGTAATGAATTCGTCATCATAACTCTTAAATTGCCTTTATTCTATTTTTCAAGTTTAACGTTGCCTCAGACTGTTGGGCAGGTTTTCATTGAGAAACTAGCTGACTACATTTTGGTGAAAACAACCTTTGGTTTTTCATTGGCTTGGGATGGAATATCTGGAATTTACCTCAAACTGTCTCAGGAGCATAAAGGGAAATCGTGTGGTTTATGTGGAAACTACAATGACATTCAATCTGATGATTTTATCATTCAACAAGGTAAGTGCAGTGGAAGAAATGTGTGGTACTTCTGTGGTCCTCTTCACTCACTGATCAAGCTATTTGTATCCAGAAGAATGCAACTTATCCCAGGTTGGTTAAAATTAGAAGCTAGCACTTGCCTGCTACAGTGATTTTAAGTGAAGACTGAATAGAAACATGTTTGTGAAAAAAAAAAAAAAAGAAAAAAGAAATATGTTTGTGTCATTTTCAAAAACCATAAGCTAGTTTACATTTACTAAATTAAGATACAAGTCTTACTCATGTAACAAATATTAAATGAACATTGACTTTGTGTCTGTTGTAGGAGCTTGGGGATACATCAGTGAACAAAACAGACTCCTCCCTTGTCTGGGCTTATCTTTTAGTGATTCAAACCCATTTGAAACAAACAATCAGATGGTTGTTATGGACAAAAGATATTTTGCATCTAGTCTTCATAGGAATGAATTCATTGACTGCCAAATAATGATTTTGTAAAGATAATAATGTGAATAGAACTTATAAAAGCTGAGTGAAAACTTGGAAAGGTTTTTTTTTTTTTTTATCATGTATAATGATGTACATACCATCATTTATCTACTTATACTAAGTCATGAAACTAATCTCAGTGTGCCATTAAAAATGGGTTCTCTTTCAATTTAGATACTAGTGTGGAATGGATACAGAATAAGAATCACAGGACACAGTTACAAGTTAGGTCCACATTTCAAGGTCCAATAAAGAATACTGTTCTTAATATCAGCACTCTAGACTGTGAATCTTCCTCCAACGCTTACATGTTGTGTAACTTGAGGGAACTCATTTAATTTCTCTGATGTTCAGTTATTTTCAGCTGTAAAATAGAGATATAATTATTCTGAGTTCATAGTGTTGTCAGTAATAATAACAATATACCTTGATACTATTTATAGTAACAGTTAATATGAACATGTAGCTATATTATTCCCAACACTTACATCATCCTGTAAGGTGGCTGGCATTTTCTTAATTGTACAATGAGAACTCAAGGGGATGTACCCAACACAGCACAGCTTGTAAATGGTATTATCAGGGTTGGATTACAGACCTTACTGACTTCCAATCCCATGCTTAGATGAATGTGTGAGAAACTGACTTAACCTGTAAAAATGCTATGTCATATGTATGTTTTATAGTATACAATTCACAGAGAAGTGTCACCCCATGTGTTTTTAGAGACAGTGAAAGTCCTACTTAGAGGGTGGGTTCTGGAGTCAGATTGTGGGGTTCAAATCCTTCTTTGCCACATATTAAACTTTCTTAGTTTAATGACTTAATAATAGCATGGAGTTGCAAGGATTAACTGAGATAATCCATGTACAATATGTAATCCAGTGTCTGGCACATAATGAATACTGAATACGTTTTAGCTAATTTATAATCATCTCCAGATGTTCTCAAGTAGCCTGGAATGGAGCTAATAGGAAAACATTTAGTTAAAGACATTGTTTTAAGAGGTTCTTGTTAAAATGCAAACATTTTACACAAGATGGATAATGCATCGTCAGGATTAGTTTACTAGCACTGAGAGTACAGAACAGGGTTCCAAGCTGTCGATTTTTCTCCTATGTAAAATGAAGATAATAGTAAAGACCCTGGGAGCTTCCTAACCTTTGAGCATCAAATGAGAAAACGTAAGTGAAAGTGTTCAAAAGTCTGTGAGCACCACATGGATGTACAGTATTGAGATCATCATGAACTAGTGTTTTCATTTGGATATTGAGAATGACAGAATTCATAAACTTGGAGTCTTGAGACTCTATTAGGAAGTAGGGTTTTGGACTCAGGCAGATCAATCAGATGGTTGTTATTGATTTCTTTTTCTTTGGTGTCAAAGCTTCATGAAGAAAATAATACTCAATTCAGTTCTCCGTGTTAGAGTTAGAAAAGACTGTTGCGGGCAACTTCCTCCCGGGTTGTCTGGGGAATATGGTACAGAGGTGAGGCTAGAACAAAGCATCTGCTCTTGCTAGAGGAAGAGGGACTCAGGTAAGGATTTGAGCTGAGGGTCAGACAGCCTTTGATAATCTGGAACATAAAATGGTGAGATGCCTGGGCGGCATGCGGAAGAGTGTTAGCAGATTCTGGGTGGCAGAGGACCGGCAGGCGGTGAGTGGACTGAATTACGATTGAATTGGCAGAAGGCAAGAAGGACCCTGGAAAGTTGGTAGGAAGAGCCTGAAGAGAGAGTTCAGATTTTTCATAGTTTAATTTGGTGCACAGTGTGAAGCAGAGTAATAATAATAAAAAAAAAAACAACAATAACTTGTAAGGATGTGACTGGAACTTGCCCTCCAATTTTCTCCTATTCTAATAATGCAAGAACATGTCTACAGTTGAGCCGTATTACCTTTAGCTTTAGCCGTATTACCTAGCGGTTTTTTGAAACTCAGCCTGTTCTTTGCTGATTAGATAAAACTTCAGAGGCACTAAGGTAGTTTGATTGAAAGCCATTGAACGCACAGTTTCTTAACAGTGATTAAAATTGTATTTCTCCCTGCATTTCTATTCTTCAGGGATGACTTCACAAAGAAACGAGGCTTTTCAGAATTTCCGTGGATATAGAAATATTTTAATTGATTGTCTCAATGAGCTTCTGGTTCCATAATTCATGTTTATAGCTAGCTACACATCAAAATAGATGCCCTGGCTTACTCTTGTTTTTCCCAACATAGTAACCTAACTCATTTTCCTCCCTCTTTCTGCCTTTTCCTTCTTATGGGTAGTACTAAAACTTAAAATATTAGACAAATGCTTGATATTTTTCTCTTCCCTTTCTTCTCCTTGCCCTTCACCAATTACCCCTTGCAATTTTCCAGTATGCACAAGAAATCACTTTACTTGTAGCATATATTATGTGAAACATTTTTTTTTTAAGATTTTATTTATTTATTTGACAGAGATCACAAGTAGGCAGAGAGGCAGGCAGAGAGAGAGGAGGAAGCAGGCTCCCCGCTGAGCAGAGAGCCCGACGCGGGGCCTGATCCCAGGACCCCGGGATCACGACCTGAGCCGAAAGCAGAGGCTTCAACCCACTGAGCCACCCAGGCGCCCCTATGTGAAACATTTTAAATTTAGTTTTGCAGTCTTCCAGACAACCAATCGATATAGATTTAAAGCCTCATTATAGCCAGCTTTTGGGACTTTTATTATTATGATGTCATAAAAATAGATAAATATGTAGCTATAAACTGGAATTAAAGTGAACTCTAAGGGGCTGTCCAGGTTGTTTAGTTATATTAAAATTTGTGCATAGATATTGAAATTAGTGGGCCTTCAGGTAGTATTTTTGGTCCTACAGACTCTTCAAAAAAGATGTTTTGAAATGAAATGTGACTATAGATTTACTTAAAAGTAACATTGGGGGCGCCTGGGTGTCTCAGTTGGTTGAGCATCTGACTCTTGGTTTCTGCTCAGGTCATGATCTCTGGGTTATGAGATCCAACCCCATGTCAGCTCCCCACTCAACAGGGAGGCTGCTTAGGATTCTCTCTCTCTCTCTCCCCTTCCAGCTCTCTCTCATGGGCATGAACATGGGCTCTCTCTTTTTAAAAAAATAACATCAGATTTCCCCTTTTTTTAAAAAAAATATATATATTAGGGGTACCTGGGTGGCTCAGTTGATTAAGCATCCAACTCTTAATTTCAGCTCAGGTCATGAGCTCAGAGATCTAGCACAGCCTGGAGCTCTGTAATCAGTGGGAAATAAGGTGGAGATTCTCTCTCCCTCTTCCTTTGCCACCCCTCCCCCACAGGAGCTCCCTCTCTCTCTCTCTCTGTCTTTCTCAAATAAATAAATACACCTTCAAAAAAAAGAGTATATTGGGCCAGGCTGATGCTTTGTTCAGTGGAACATTTCCAGCAATATCAGAGACGATGAGGTGAGCTGGATAAATCTTTAAAAAAAAGATTTTATTTATTCATTTGACGGACAGAGATCACAAGTAGGCAGAGAAGCAGGCAGAGAGTGAGGAGGGAGCAGGTTCCCTGCTCAGCTGAGAGCCCGATGCGGGGCTCGATCCCAGGACCCTGGGATCATGACCTGAGCCGAAGGCAGAGGCTTGAACCCACTGAGCCACCCAGGCGCCCCTAGATTCAACCTTTGGCTGAATGGGGGAGCAGGATTAATTTTCACACAAGGCCCTTAACTTGTTCTCAGGCCAGGTGCTAACATGATTGAAACTTGATCTGAAACAGAGAGCCCAGAAAGCTCACCACCAACCATCTGTCTGCCGCTGCCTGAATCTTGCCTCTGCACAGCACTAGGATAGTATGGCGCTTCTTTAACTGTCTTGAGCATGTTTAAAAACACTGTTGATCATATTCAGATGAAATGGATTTACTTCTTGGTCTTCTCTGAGTGTCTTCTCCAGTCTTTCATTGTTTTTGTGGCTGTCTTCTGAAATCTTCACTATATATATATATATATTTTATTGTGGTATACCTCAAAAATGGAAACTTGATTTTAGCAAGGTTCTGACTAATCTTAAATATAATGAAAGGGCTGTCAGAAAAATTTCATACCAAACTTTTACTTAACGTTTCTTGGTTTTAGGTGTATTTCCTCCTCTCTACAACACGCTTAGGCTAATGAGAGCTTTACTGGTGTGTATGTTGTACCATTCACTTTCAGTGCCTCTTTATGTTGCTTCAGTGATGTTTGCTTTTTCCCTTCAATGACATGAACTTTTGTTTGGTACTTACACTTTGTTCAATGAAGTATTTTTATACTAAAGTAATGGTATAGTCTGATATCACTGACAATCATTGGTATTTATAAAGGTATTGAATTTAACTTTTTGGCCAAAAAGTATATGTTGATGAACTGTATTTGTGTAAAGTGATGCTAATACACACATATATATTTTGTGTATGTGTGTGTGAAATAGAGGACTATACAGAAGACATTGCTATGTTTGCAAATAGCTGGTCGGTGCAAATTCCTGATGACACCAAATGTGTACCGATGCCTTCAGACTTTCCAAATCCATGCTCCAGCGGAATGCCAGCATTTGAGGTAAATTTGATGTGGCAATCCTGGGCTTGTTGGATATCATACATATACATTGTATTTGCATATTGAATATTAAGCAGTTTTGTACAAACAGGACATAATTAAACCCGGTAAAATTCAGGTAATGTAACTGCAACAGGAATAACTTGAAGATAGTTCAGACATTGTGAACGTAATGAGTTTCATGAGAGCAGTATTCTTTGTGCAAATATGTAGTTAGAAAAATGGTGGTTAAAACCAATAAGGATAAATCACCTTCCCTTTCCTGGTAAGAAGGGAAGGCCCTGCGAATAGATCAGTAGAAAAAATGAGAGTACACTTGTATCATTAAATATGTTCTGCTGACTGCCATCCTCTTTCACACAGGCCATCTTCTTCAAGTGTCAGATTTTGTTGCAGTTCCCATTTCTGAGCTGCCATGAGTATATTGATCCGTATCTGTATATTGCCAGCTGTGTTAATGATCTTTGCAAGTAAGTGAAATAATTAGTATTTGTAATTGAATTCTCTTTGTCCAAAAAGAAGAGCAAACACCACTTCTCTAACGTAGTCCTCTCAGCAGTTCACAAAGTATAATGGAAATGTAAAACATAAACCATACTAACAACTGTTAAAAGCTTGCTGGATAATAAGAAGTACAGACTAAATGGTTTATAGAAGCAGCATGAGCAGAACACAGCAATTCTTCAATGGTTTGTTCCACTGTTGCCTTATGGGAGTTTAGAGTTGTCAATAAATTCTTTCAAAATAATGTTTTGAAATGCACAAAATCAGACACACAAAAAACTATATTGAAATAGAGTTATCAAAATAGTAAAAGAAATGAATTTATGATATATATGTATTTTTTAGACAATTCTTTTTTTAAAAAAAGATTTTATTTATTTATTTGACAGAGAGAGATCACAGGTAGGCAGAGAGGTAAGCAGAGAGAGAGAGAGGAGGAAGCAAGGAGCCCAATGTGAGACTTGATCCCAGGACCCTGAGATCATGACCTGAGCTGAAGGCAGAGGCTTAACCCACTGAGCCATGGGCGCCCGATATATATGTTTTTTATATGCCTTTCAAGTCTAACTCTAATTACTATAATATATTATTTGCCCCAGGGGTACAAGTCTGTGAATCATCAGGCTTACACACTTCACAGCACTCACCATAGCACATACCCTCCCCCGTGTCCACAACCCACCACCCTATCCTTATCCTCCCATCTCCCAGCAATCCTGTTTGTTTCATGATATTAAGAGTCTCTAATGGTTTGTCTCCCTCCTGATCTCATCCTGTTTCATTTTTTCCCTCCCTACCCCCCAACAACCCCTCACCCTGCCTTTCAAATTCCTCATATCAGATCATATAATTGTCTTTCTCTGACTGGTTTATTTTGCTGAGCATAAATGGCAAGATTTCATTTTTTTTTTAAATTTGGAAATATTTATTTATTTTTTATTTTTTTTTAATTTAATTTTTTATTTTTAATAAACATATATTTTATACCCAGGGGTACAGGTCTGTGAATCACCAGGTTTACACACTTCACAGCACTCACCAAAGCACATACCCTCCCCAAAGTCCATAATCCCACCCCTTTCTCCCCAACCCCCTCCCCCCAGCAACCCTCAGTTTGTTTTGTGAGATTAAGAGTCACTTATGGTTTGTCTCCCTCCCAATCCCATCTTGTTTCATTTATTCTTCTCGTACCCACTTAAGCCCCCATGTTGCATCACAACTTCCTCATATCAGGGAGATCATATGATAGTTGTCTTTCTCTGCTTGACTTATTTCGCTAAGCATGATACACTCTAGTTCCATCCATGTTGTCGCAAATGGCAAGATTTCATTTCTTTTGATGGCTGCATAGTATTCCATTGTGTATATATACCACATCTTCCTGATCCATTCATCTGTTGATGGACATCTAGGTTCTTTCCATAGTTTGGCTATTGTGGACATGGCTGCTATAAACATTCGGGTGCACGTGCACCTTTGGATCACTACGTTTGTATCTTTAGGGTAAATACCCAACAGTGCAATTGCTGGGTCATAGGGCAGTTCTATTTTCAACATTTTGAGGAACCTCCATGCTGTTTTCCAGAGTGGCTGCACCAGCTTGCATTCCCACCAACAGTGTAGGAGGGTTCCCCTTTCTCCGCATCCTCGCCAGCATCTGTCATTTCCTGACTTGTTGATTTTAGCCATTCTGACTGGTGTGAGGTGATATCGCATTGTGGTTTTGATTTGTATTTCCCTGATGCCGAGTGATATGGAGCACTTTTTCATGTGTCTGTTGGCCATCTGGATGTCTTCTTTGCAGAAATGTCTGTTCATGTCTTCTGCCCATTTCTTGATTGGATTATTTGTTCTTTGGGTGTTGAGTTTGCCAAGTTCTTTATAGATTCTGGACACTAGTCCTTTATCTGATATGTCGTTTGCAAATATCTTCTCCCATTCTGTCAGTTGTCTTTTGATTTTGTTAACTGTTTTCTTTGCTGTGCAAAAGCTTTTGATCTTGATGAAATCCCAATAGTTCATTTTTGCCCTTGCTTCCCTTGCCTTTGGCGTTGTTCCTAGGAAGATGTTGCTGCGGCTGAGGTCGAAGAGGTTGCTGCCTGTGTTCTCCTCAAGGATTTTGATGGATTCCTTTCGCACATTGAGGTCCTTCATCCATTTTGAGTCTATTTTTGTGTGTGGTGTAAGGAAATGGTCCAATTTCATTTTTTTGCATGTGGCTGTCCAATTTTCCCAGCACCATTTATTGAAGAGGCTGTCTTTTTTCCATTGGACATTCTTCCTTGCTTTGTCGAAGATTAGTTGACCATAGAGTTGAGGGTCTATTTCTGGGCTCTCTATTCTGTTCCATTGATCTATGTGTCTGTTTTTGTGCCAGTACCATGCTGTCTTGATGATGACAGCTTTGTAATGGAGCTTGAAGTCCGGAATTGTGATGCCACCAACGTTGGCTTTCTTTTTCAATATCCCTTTCGCTATTTGAGGTCTTTTCTGGTTCCATATAAATTTTAGAATTATTTGTTCCATTTCTTTGAAAAAGATAGATGGTACTTTGATAGGAATTGCATTAAATGTGTAGATTGCTTTAGGTAGCATAGACATTTTCACAATATTTATTCTTCCAATCCAGGAGCATGGAACATTTTTCCATTTCTTTGTGTCTTCCTCAATTTCTTTCATGAGTACTTTATAGTTTTCTGAGTATAGATTCTGTGCCTCTTTGGTTAGGTTTATTCCTAGGTATCTTATGGTTTTGGGTGCAATTGTAAATGGGATTGACTCCTTAATATCTCTTTCTTCTGTCTTGCTGTTGGTGTAGAGAAATGCAACTGATTTCTGTGCATTGATTTTATATCCTGACACTTTACTGAATTCCTGTATAAGTTCTAGCAGTTTTGGAGTGGAGTCTTTTAGGTTTTCCACATATAGTATCATATCATCTGCAAAGAGTGATAATTTGACTTCTTCTTTGCCGATTTGGATGCCTTTAATTTCCTTTTGTTTTCTGATTGCTGAGGCTAGGACCTCTAGTACTATGTTGAATAGCAGTGGTGATAATGGACATCCCTGCCGTGTTCCTGACCTTAGCGGAAAAGCTTTCAGTTTTTCTCCATTGAGAATAATATTTGCGGTGGGTTTTTCATAGATGGCTTTGATGATATTGAGGTATGTGCCCTCTATCCCTACACTTTGAAGAGTTTTGATCAGGAAGGGATGCTGTACTTTGTCAAATGCTTTTTCAGCATCTATTGAGAGTATCATATGGTTCTTGTTCTTTCTTTTATTGATGTGTTGTATCACATTGACTGATTTGTGGATGTTGAACCAACCTTGCAGCCCTGGAATAAATCCCACTTGGTCATGGTGAATAATCTTTTTAATGTACTGTTGAATCCTATTGGCTAGTATTTTGTTGAGTATTTTCGCATCTGTGTTCATCAAGGATATTGGTCTATAGCTCTCTTTTTTGGTGGGATCCTTGTCTGGTTTTGGGATCAAGGTGATGCTGGCCTCATAAAATGAGTTTGGAAGTTTTCCTTCCATTTCTATTTTTTGGAACAGTTTCAGGAGAATAGGAATTAGTTCTTCTTTAAATGTTTGGTAGAATTCCCCCGGGAAGCCATCTGGCCCTGGGCTTTTGTTTGTTTGGAGATTTTTAATGACTGTTTCAATCTCCTTACTGGTTATGGGTCTGTTCAGGCTTTCTATTTCTTCCTGGTTCAGTTGTGGTAGTTTATATGTTTCTAGGAATGCATCCATTTCTTCCAGATTGTCAAGTTTATTGGCGTAGAGTTGCTCATAGTATTTTCTTATAATAGTTTGTATTTCTTTGGTGTTAGTTGTGATCTCTCCTCTTTCATTCATGATTTTATTTATTTGGGTCCTTTCTCTTTTCTTTTTGATAAGTCGGGCCAGGGGTTTATCAATTTTATTAATTCTTTCAAAGAACTAGCTCCTACTTTCGTTGATTTGTTCTATTGTTTTTTTGGTTTCTATTTCATTGATTTCTGCTCTGATCTTTATGATTTCTCTTCTGCTGGGCTTAGGGTTTCTTTCTTGTTCTTTCTCCAGCTCCTTTAGGTGTAGGGTTAGGTTGTGTACCTGAGACCTTTCTTGTTTCTTGAGAAAGGCTTGTACCGCTATATATTTTCCTCTCAGGACTGCCTTTGTTGTGTCCCACAGATTTTGAACCGTTGTATTTTCATTATCATTTGTTTCCATGATTTTTTTCAATTCTTCTTTAATTTCCCGGTTGACCCATTCATTCTTTAGAAGGATGCTGTTTAGTCTCCATGTATTTGGGTTCTTTTCAAACTTTCTTTTGTGGTTGAGTTCTAGCTTTAGAGCATTGTGGTCTGAAAATATGCAGGGAATGATCCCAATGATTTCATTTCTTTTGATGGCTGCATAGTTATCCATAGTTATCATATATATATATACATACATACACACACACACATATATGTATATATACTACATATTCTTTATCCATTCATCTGTCAATGGATATCTAGGCTCTTTCCATAGTTTGACTATTGTGGACATTACTGCTATAAACATTGGTATGCACATGCCCCTTTGGATCACTACATTTGTAACTTTGGGGTAAAAATACAGTAGTGAGATTGCTGGGTTGTAGGGTGACTCTATTTTCAACTTTATGAGGAACCTCCATGCTGTCTTCCAGAGTGGCTGCACCAGCTTGCATTCCCACCAACAGTGTAGGAGGGTTCCCCTTTCTGCACATCTATGCCTGCATCTGTCATTTCCTGACTTGTTAATTTTAGCCATTCTGACTTGTGTGAGGTGGTATCTCATTGTGGTTTTAATCTGTATTTCCCTGATGCCAAGTGATGTTGAGTATATTTCTTCATGTGTCTATTGGCCATTTGGTTGTCTCCTTTCCAGAAATGTCTGTTCATGTCTTCTGTCCTTTTCTTGATTGGATTATTTGTTCTTTGGGTGTTGAGTTTGGTAAGTTCTTTATAGATTTTGGATACCAGCCCTTTATCTGATATTTCATTTGTGAATATCTTCTCCCATTCTGTCAGTTGTCTTTTGGTTTTCTTGACTGTTTCCTTTGCTGTGCAAAAGCTTTTGATCTTGATGAAGTCCCAATAGTTCATTTTTGCCCTTGTTTCCCTTGCCTTTGGTGATGTGTCTAGGAGGAAGTTGCTGCAGCTGAGGTCGAAGAGGTTGCTACCTGTGTTCTCCTCAAGGATTTTGATGGATTCCTAGCTCTCATTGAGGTCTTTCATCCATTTTGAGTCTATTTTTGTGTGTGGTGTAAGGATATAGTCCAGTTTCATTGTTCTTCATGTGGCTGTCCAATTTTCCCAACACCATTTGTTGAAGAGACTGTCTTATTCCCATTGGACATTCTTCCTTGCTTTGTAGAAGATTAGTTGACCATAGAGTTGAGGGTCTATTTCTGGGCTCTCTATTCTGTTCCATTGATCTATGTGTCTGTTTTTGTGCCAGTACCATACTGTCTTGATGATGACAACGTTGTAATTGAGCTTGAAGCCCACCATTGTGATGCCTCTTGCTTTGTTTTTCTTTTTCAACATTGCTTTGGCTATTTGGGATCTTTTCTGGTTCCATAGAAATTTTAGGATTATTTGTTCTATTTCTGAGAAAAAAATTGATGGTATTTTGATAGGGATTGCATTAAATGTATAGATTGCTCTAGGTAGCATAGACTTTTTAACAATATTTCTTCTTCCAATCCATGAGCTTGGAAGGTTTTTCCATTTCTTTGTTTCTTCCTCAATTTCTTTCATGAGTATTCTATAATTTTCTGAGTATAGTTTCTTTGCCTCTTTGGTTATATTTATTCTAGGTATCTTATGGTTTTGGATGTAATTGTAAATGGAATTGACCCCTTATCATAAAAACCATCTATGAAAGACCCACAGAGAGTATCATTCTCATAGGGGAAAAACTGAGAGCTTTTCCCCTCAGGTACACCAGGGATGTCCACTGTCACCACTGCTATTCCACATAGCACTGGAAGTCCTAGCCTCAGCAATCAGACAACAAAAAGAAATAAAAAGCATCCAAATCAGCAAAGAAGAAGTCAAATTCTCGTTCTTAGCAGATGGTATGATACTTTATGAAGAACACCCAAAGATTCCACCCCCAAACTCCTAAAACTCATATAAGAATTCAGTGAAGTAGCAGGATATAAAATCAATGTACAGAATCAGTTGCATTTCTATACACCAACAACAAGACAGAAGAAAGAGAAATCAACTGATTTCTTAAGTGGTGTGTTGGAGGTGAAGAGGCTGGGTTTGGGGGCAGAGCAGCCATGCAATACCAAAGAAAGTTGTTGTGTTATAAATCAAGTGAGTGGGCCTTTATTAAATAGAAGTGAGAAGCTACCAGAGTTAGCCTTTTATGTGTCTCAATATTTCACCCAGGACTAGTCTTCATTACATCCCTTCTCCCCTAAAGGAAGTTCTCTTCATTTCTTATTTACTTATTTGTCAGAAAGAGAGAACAGGCAGGGAGAGCAGCAGGCAGAGCAGGCAGAGAGAGAAGCAGGCTCTCTGCTCAGCCACCCAGGCGTCCCTTCATTTCTTATATTACAGGATGACACCACTAAGTTCCTGTATCAGGAGAACAGAATTGTGAATCTGCTGAACACAGATTAATTTCCTGCTTACATTATTATAGTATTTTGAATTCAATTCAACACACATTTGCTCAGCAGCAATTCTGAGCTGAGCATCGTGCCACATCTTGGAGAAACAGAAACAGCTTAGACATGGACCCTGTCCTAGGAACTCGCATTCTAATGGGGGAGAAACAGGTCACATGTTCTAAATTTGGTGTACTGTGGCTGTGGAGGAGAGAATTCCTGGCTTTGTCAGAAAACGCCTACCACAGCTCCACAAAGGAGATGACATCTGAGTTGGAATTGAGAGGATGATATAATAACAATCTTTTAACATATGCCCTCCTATTTCTGTTTTAAGAATGATAAACTTACCCTCAGTTTGTTCTCTATACTTAATAGTCTCTTATGGTTTGTCTCCCTTTCTTTTTTTTTTTTTTTCTTTCCTTATGGAGGGGAGGTGGGTAGGGGATGGGCTAAATGGGTGGTGGGCATTAAGGATGGGCAATGGGCACTAAGACCGGACACTTGTTGGAATGAGCTCTGAGTTTTATATGTAAATGATGATATCCTTAATTCCGCTCCTGAAACCAATTTTACACTGTATGTTAACCATCTAGAATTTAAATAAAAATTTGAAACAAACATTGGTAAACCTAGCAGCAAGGAAATGCTTCTAACTTTGCCATTCCAAAGTTAATTGATTTAAAACAATTATTATGTCACGCTCATTTTCATTATTAAAGTGAATATCCAAAATGGAGCAAATAAGCTCATTTTCCACTCAGTAAATTAGAATGATAATTTCTTTCTTGCCCAGTTATGAATTTTCGCGTGATGCCATATGTTACGGGCTTGGCGTGGATCCTGGAGTAAACATAGATAGTTAAGAAATGGCAGCTATTTTAATAATAGTTGCAAGGGTCTGGGAAACCAGTATTCAGATACTTTGTTAACATTCTCTTTCTTTCTTTCCCCCATTTTCTTCAAAACAATTTTATTGGATAAATGTCTATATTATAATCCCATTTCTTTTTTTAAGTGTTATTTATTTATTTATGTTAGTTACCATAGAGTTCATCATTAGCTTTTTCTTCTTTTTTAAGACTTTATTTTATTTTATTTTGGCAGAGAGAGGCATGGCGAGAGAGGGAACACAAGCAGGGAGAGTAGGAGAGGAGAACAGGCTTCCCACAGAGCCGGGAGTCCTACACGGGCTCAATCCCAGGATCCCGGGATCATGACCTGAGCCAAGGCAGAAGCTTAAGGACTGAGCCATCCAGGCGCCCCTACATCATTAGTTTTTGAAGTAGTGTTCCCTTTGTTAACTGTCAAAGCCTCTGTTAATTATAGAAAATAAGACACATCTTTAAACATAAATCAGAAACTTCCTATCTTTCTAGGAATTCAACAATTTTAGCCTACCCACTTTTTTAGAGAATTTTCTTGTTTGGAGGTTTAGAATATTTTCTGAGCTTCTGAAGTTTATATGCTCTGCCCTTTTTTTCCCTCTAAAGCTCAGTTAATTGGACTCAATAAGCTACGTGACTCCAATTACAGTAGCACAGGAGAAGTGCAATTTGAGATGCTTGGCTTTTACAACAGAGATACTGAAAATGCTAGGGTTCACAAAATACATTCTTAAGGTCATTATCTTGTAAGATGTTTAACTATTCAATTTTGAATTTGAATTGGGTTGAGAAACAAGTCTACTCCCTTATTACCAACTCTGCTCATTTTATAGATGTTGTGTTAACCTGCTGTGGGAATTGACAGACCACTTATATTTGTTCGTGGGGCTTCTAGAGTGATTATAAGAAAACAATGGATTATTTACTCTTGGAAAATATTATAAAAGTAACTAGCTTTAGCAACTTAAACTTGAAAGAATTAAAAATAAAGAACAAAAAAGGAATAAAAATCTTTTAAATCTTAAGTTCAGTGCTATTTATTCCATCTTTCAAAACTGCTGTTTTATTAGTACTAGTTTTATTCCAGCATATATACTACTTACAACATCATATCTTAGAAATAATTTTCATGTTTGATGTTTTTATATATGCATCAAATTCGATATATACATCATATTTGGTGCTTTTATATATTTTATATTTATATATTTAGTATATATAAATATATATTATATAATCTATAATATATTATATTAAATATAATATAAATATTATATTTATATTAAATATAAATATAAATATAATATATTTATTTAAATATATTTAAATATAATTTATATTTATATATAAATTATATATATTATATAAATTATATAAATTATATAAATTTATATAAATTATATAAATTATATATAAATTATATTTATATTTATATAATATTTATATAATATATATTTATATATTTTATATTTATAGATGTAAATACATAAATAAAAATTTATTTCTATTAATTAATAGGATTTTATAAGGTCTAGGATGCTTGTTGTGGGAGCAAAGTGATACATACAAAGATTCAGGGTAGAATGTCATAATTAAAATAGGAAATTTTTTCGGTACAGGTGCTCTTTTAAATCAAAAGAAAAGTGGTCAAATTATTAAAATAGTTTGATGAGGACAATTTACCCAGGCCCTTTTAAGCTGGGATCTCATGCTAATATGTTTTCTGCATTATTGTATATGATATGTGCATGCTGACATCAGTTTATACTAGAATATTCACCATGCAATCAGCATTTCTAGAGATCAGGAGCTCAAAGGCTTGGTTTCTGCCAATATTTCCAGTGTGACTGTGGTTCTGTCTTTTCACTCTCCAGAACTGATGATGATGAAACCTATTGCCGAGCAGCCACTGAGTATGCCAGAGCCTGTTCCCATGCTGGCTACCCTATTCAAGACTGGAGAGATGACTTTCCAGCATGTAGTAGGTTTTTTTTTTTAATTTCCTAAACCCTGTGTATTTTTGTTAATGTCAGGTTTTTCCTAGCACTTAACGCTAATGGTTTGTCAGGATTTGTCATTGTCACACTAACAGTGGTAAACTTGGATACTTTTTGAAACACTGTACTTTCTTGGAAAGAGAGGTGAGTATATTTGATTGACAGCTCCTGTGTTTGCCCATTTTAGCTGATAAATGTGATGATAGCTTCGTCCACCGGGATTGTATCAGTTGTTGCCCACCAACCTGCACATTCAAGAAACAGTGTCTCGGGAGCAATCTCCATTGTCTTGATGGATGTTACTGCGCGGATGGTAAGCACTTCATGCAATAAATGATGTCTGTACTCAGGGAATCCAGAATCCAGTGATCTAAGATTCCTATTATAATGTTACAGTCTCAGGACATTAGGGCTGTTGCAGTCTTCTCCCCTTGTAGGATCTGGCCCCAAAGTGACTAGGAAGGATGGATGCTTTTCTACTTTGTACATTTCCCAAGAGATTTGCAATCCAAAGTCCTGAAGTTAGCCATGACGAATCTTTTGTTCTTGGATATTTAAGGACATTTAATAATTTGTATATTTTCATATTTTGAAGATAAAAGTAAATTCAAAAAAAGCTTCGCATGCCGGCAGTATAAAATTTTAGTCCTGATGCAGTTTTAATATTTGAAATTAGAAGTAACATAGCAAGTGATACAGGTGAGATTTAAAATTAGGAATGACTGCTCTACTGATAGACCTTAACCAAGAACACTGAGAATTTATTCAAACACTTTTAGTTTTACAGATTAAAAAAAATATAGAATCCCAGAGATGTTAAGTGTTTTTCCTAACTTAACATGAGCAAGGACTACTTGGAATCAGATCTGTTGACCTCAGTCCTTTGGTCTGTCAGTTCTACTCAAAGCATAATCTTTAGACCAACTCGAGGCCTGAGCTGTTTGTTACCAATGATACAATAAAGAGTTTGAACCAGAATAATAATCAATGTGCCAAAATATAAGCCAATGCTTCCTTCACCTAGGAATTCTTATTCTGAAAAAAGGTCAGCCGAATGAAACATGTGCTCAGTAACATGGTTGACTTACATTCTGGCTCAACCATCTTTCCTCATGAGAGAGGCAGCAAAGGCTGGCCATCTGCCCTGGTCCTCTGAGTATGAGGACCTGGCTTTTTAATATCAGTGTGACAGTAGTGGAAGTCTCTCATTCTGAGATGAACAAAAGTTAAATCAAGAATATGTGTTCACTCTCCTTCCTCCCCCTTCTCTCGAAAGCAAGGAAATACTGTCTAGTTGCCTTTATTCTGTAGAGCAAAACTTGAGTTTTTGAGGGCAAATCATGGGATAAAAAAGTTGAAAATCACCAAAATAGACCCTTAGGACATAGCTACTGATTGAGTTAGGACCAGGTTGTCAGTAACCTCTTCACAAGTAAAATAAATAAATAAATAAATAAATAAGTAAATAAATAAATAAATTTTTATTTTATTTTAAACACCTGGTCTAAACAGGTGTTCAATAAAAGTTGATTGGATTATTGTGTTAAAAATACACATTTTTGTTATTTCTTTTAAGAATTTGATACATATTTTTCTTAAATAGGCCTCATAATGGACAATGGGACTTGCATCTCCTTGGAAAACTGCCCGTGTAGTTTTCATGGATTAGCTTACTCAGTTGGTTCAAAAATTGAACAAGAATGTACTGAATGGTATGTGATTAATGTGCAACCAGTAATTTCTGTGCACCTGGCTAGTTGGTATCTTTACCATGATATATGTTTCAAGAAACATACTTGTTACAGATTTTCTTCCAAAAATTCTAAGACATGGTTTGCATCTTATTAAAGTCTGTATAGGAGTGAGGCACGGGGTCATACAGATTTTCACATTTTAAAGATGAAAGCAAGTTCAAAAAAAAGTTGGAAAAAATGTAGAAAATCTACCACTTCTTTTATAATCTAATTCTTCTCCCTTCCCTTGGCCATAATTCCATCAAATCATATAGCCATGTCAGACGCCTGTCTGTTGCATTTTCTTTTCATTTATAACTAGGACTTTGGATATACTTTTCCTATTAGAATCTGATGGTGCTCCTGGCCTTCTCTATTTGGTACTTGAAAAAGTGATGCTCTGTATTGCCAATCCTTGGCCATGGTGACATACATTTAGGATTTCTTATTACATCAGATAATTAAGACTATTCTAGGAAAGCATTGAATCTCTCCAGGGAAGTCTTCCAAAGAAACAGGTATAAATGTCATCAGGCCTTTTTCCTGTTGCTGTCAGTGTAATATAAGCGACATGCAGGTAGATAACTAATCGTTTTCTTAGACACCCATTTAAGCTCCTGCCTGTCAGATACTGCTTCTCTCCTTCTCTCCTTAAACTCTTTTTGCTCACAGAAGGCAGAATTTATTTTACAGAAGAGGACATCTTGTCTCTTTAATGTCTGATGATCCTCAAAAGAGACTTTCTTAATTTCTAATAGATGAGATAATGTATTACCTGTTTATGAATGTTTCCCTAATAATATAGGTAAATACTTTTCGTGTGTGACTTTTTTAAGTCTAAGCTATGAAAGAAGGACATAAAACAGAAGTTCTCTGCATAGGACTTTTGTTCCTGACCATTCTGTATTCCCTTTGTATCATCTTTACTGATTTAAATATGACACACAATAAATAATATTAGGTACTGGCTAGTCCAAATTTATCAGTTAATTGAACTTCTGTCGATATATTTTTCAAGTCAGATTATTATGAACCTATAAACATTGTACGTTTTGATACATTAATCAGTACATTGATGCAAACGCTAATACAGTTTCTCTATATAAGTAATTAATAATCTTATAATTTCATTTAGTGTATGTGTTGGTGGTGTTTGGAACTGCACTGAACATGACTGTCCAGGTAAACCTTTTAAAATGTTTTTAAAGAAAAATTCTCATTTTCTGTAAATTGAAGGAAGATAGCAATGATTTTCATGAGGTCATCTCATATATAACAAGAGATGGAACAATCAATAAATCCAGATATTCAGAGCATAAATGGAAAATTGAATAAAAGAGGGCTTTGAGCGGGAAACTGGTAAAAGTTTATTGAAGTAGTATAAATTACAGAACCTAAAAATTACATGGTAGAGCTGTCATTCAATAAATTTTAAGTTAAATTTAATAACATAACCTAGTAAGTTCATCAATCTAGTACATTTTAGATACCTTAGCTGTTCTTTTTAATACATGATTATTTACCCAAAGTCAGCTTACTGCCTTTTTTTTTTTTAAAGATTTTATTTATTTATTTGATAGACAGAGATCACAAGTAGGCAGAGAGGCAGGCAGAGAGAGAGAGGAGGAAGCAGGCTCCCTGCTCAGCAGAGAGTCCGATGCTGGGCTTGATCCCAGGACCCTGGGACCATGACCTGAGCTGAAGGCAGAGGCTTTAACCCACTGAGCCACCCAGGTGCCCCAGCTTACTGCTTTTTAACAATTTCTTTCTCCACCTTCTCCTTCTCTCTCTCTTTATTCTTTTTGTCTTTTCTTATTTTTATGATTTTTTTTTTTTTTGGTAGTTCAATGCTCCGTTGTGGGTGATTCTCATTTTACAACGTTTGATGGTCGACATTATTCTTTTATTGGAATGTGCCAATACATTCTTGTGAAGGGAACTGGAAAAGATAAATTCACAATTACTTTACAGAAAGCTCACTGTGAACAGGTAGGAGCATCTCAAAATGACCAGAGGAATGTCCTTTATTTTGTTTTGTTTTGGACTCAAGCTTCATTTTAGGTGAAGAGGGATCATATGAATAAATAGTTATTTTCTTCAAAAATAATTATTAAGATGTATCATTCTCAATTTGACAAAGAAAGAAAAATGTTGATAATTAATCTGTTTCACTATTGATTATATGATGTATCCTGATTTGATATTAAAATATGAAAACATACATGTTTTAGATTATTATATATGTAATTGTATTTTATTTCTTAAGAAATGGTATTTGTATGTACAGTTTTTGGCGTATTTCATGTATGATTGCACAATGGACCTAAGGTTTTGGTTATTTCAAAAACTACTATTTTAAAAAGGTGATTCTTGACAGTGAATAGGCTTCGTAAATTCTAAATAGATGGGATAAATTTCTTAGCATGCTGAAATATTTATTTTACAGCTTCTCTTCAAATAAACACATCAGTTATCTGTAAAGACACAGAGGTTTTCCTCTCTTAAGTCTGATAGTCAAAATTTTGCAGAAATCTTTAATTTTCTGCTTTTATCACAGTGTGAAATGGTTATTTCCAATAAAAATTCTGAGCTACTTTATTTGCTTTTTAAAGTTTGATTTTTTTCCTTTGCAATACATCAGAGTCTGAATAAGCTTTCTACATAGAATCTTAATTCTCTTTGTTCTTTTCCTGATTGAATTTTTTATGCCTAATATGCCACTTAAGAGTTTGGAATGGTACTTTAACAATGTACTATGGAAAACTTAATTATTGGCACTTTGTTGAGAACATTTTTATTTAATGTTCTATGTAAAATATGGGTATGAATATGGTATACTTAAGGTACTCCATAAATACATATTTCATTAGGAATGGGGTTATAGAAGATGGATTGTGTGGTAATTACTTTATGATATTACTTATAATCAAGCCTTCTACATGCCAGAAATGGTTACATCTGTGCACTTTCTTTCTCCTTTCTTCCCCCCTGTCTCTCCTTTACTTTTCCTCATTCCTCTCCCCTACTATCATGGTCTCTTTCTGTGTCTCTATCTCCCTCTCATTTGTTTAACTGATGATTTGATTTTTTACGCAGAACCTTGGCTTGGTCTGCCTTCAGTCTATAACTCTGATTCTGGAGGATGATTTTAACAAACAAGTGACCATAAGTAGGGGAGGACAGATCCTTACCAGTCCTAACCAAGGCTTCAATCTGAATGGTAAGAAGCTATGATGTTCTTTCCCTATGTTAACAACAATAAAACCAGCTAAATGAAGTTTTCTCCCATCGGCTGATTAACCTAACATTTGAGCTCCTATGTGTTGCCAGGTCCTCAGCTAGACATCTCAGAGATGGCCGTGGTTGTTGGAACTAGTGTTCACCTCAAGTGGACTGGAGTTTGCAAGAGGAGAGATGCAAGCCAAGAGCCACTTACATAAAATAGGATAAACTCAAAGATATGCACAGGGACTTTGGGGGTCTAAGTGAGTGCACCTTACCCAACCTTGAGCAGGAGTGTCCAGGTATAGTCAGGCAAATTTCCTGAAAGAGGTGATATTTTGTTCAGCATTCAAATCTGAGGATTATCAGGATGAAGTAAGTAGGGAAAGGGTTTTGTGCAAAGCAAGGAGGTGTAGAACTCTGTGGTATGTTTAGGGTATATCATAACTAGCTTGGGACCCCTACCACCTGAAGAGGGTCATGGAGATTGTCTAGCCATGAGAAGAGAGACATAGGAGGTGGAATGAAGACTGGAGAAAGCCTTATATGCCAGGCATCGTTACGGTTTTCTTGTTTCTGCCTGTGTTCCAGCATAGTTATTGTTAGTACCCTCACTCCTAAAGACGTCCCAATTTGTATTATGAATTACATGGTCATGCTAAGGAAGTTGAACTTGATAAGAAATTGAATATGAAATTATCATTATTTGACATTTTTATGTACAAAGATAACAATCTCATATGGTTCAACCAAATATATAATGTTAGTGAGAAGACTGATACAATCTTTTTTTTTTTTTTTTTTTTTTTTTTGGTAGACCATTATGGCAACCATGTGGAAACGGCTTTAAGAGATGCTAGCAGGAAACCTGGAGAGTATTACAATGATACTGAAGTAGGGCAGGGAAGGAGGAGGAATTGGTGTAAGGCAGGGACAGTAGAGATAGAAAGAGGACAGACTGAAAAATTACTTAGGGAAAAAAAGTGGTCTGAAGCTGGCGACTGGTCAGGGAAGGGTAACATGGAAAACAAAGTGATCAAAGAATGAATCTCTGATTTTTGGGTGTGGCAACCAGACTGATGGCAGAAATTATGATAGGGATACAAGAGCGACTCCTGTGCCAGCAAAAGTCATCACTTCAGAGCTGAACACAAGTTTCTTGTCCCTAAAGGTGTCATAAAATGATACATCTCAAGTCCTGTGCTCCCCTTTTTGCTGAAAGACTCAAGGGAATGAGGAATTTTTGAGGAAAGTGCCACTTCCTTATTGAATCATGACCAGTTTGTGGAGGATGTTAAAAAAAAAAAAAAGGACAGACTTCAAATGCTAAGGACTGTCCACACCTGCCAAGAGATGCTTGCCAACTGAAATAACCTGTGAACATGATAACCTATTAAAAAGATCTGCTGAAGATCCAGAAAGGAGAGATAGAAGAAAAATGGGAAAAAAGAAAGAACAAGGTGGCAAAAATTGTTCCTGGAACATAGGAACAGGAACTGGGAGCCTGCTGGCTCCATGCCCTGCCCTCTCTCTCTCTCTCTTTTTAAAAATGTTTCAACTTTTTTTAAAATTCTAGGTTCCAGTCTCTTGAAAGAAGAGTTCTTGTGTTGTACACTAGCATTTCCCAACACTACCTATGAATCTCAAAGCTGATTTATGTATGTTCTTTGCCCACAGGAATCGTTGAAATTCAAACTCTGTCATCCTTATTTATTCTTCTAAAAACCACATTTGGTTTAAAGATTCTGTTTGCTATAGATGGAGAAAGAATTTATATTCAGCTCACTAGTGCATGGAAAAGGAGAACACTAGGTCTGTGTGGCACTTTTAATGGGAACATAAGGGATGATTTCCTGTAAGTATCATTTCTGGACATGATTTAATGACTAGTAATTTAGAGGATACAAATTCTTTCATTGAAATCATTTACTTAACTAATAATAGCTTAGTCATCACTGTTCCAAGAGCTTTACATGATCATCTATTTAAACTTTATGGCAATCCCCTGATTAGTAGCTCTGTTTTATAGATCAAGAAACTCACAGAGGCCCCAAAGTGGCAAGTAAATAGCTCAAAGTCATTTAGCCCAAATATTGTGGAGCTGGGCTTTGGCTTTGGGTGGTGTGACTCAGAGTCTGTGGGCTAACCCACAGAATAACCACCTCTGATTGTCTCCCCCGGCACCAGTCAAGCTTAACAGTATTTTATTTTTGAACATGCACTGCTTTAAAAAGAAAAAAATCTTTTTTTCCCAAAGATTTTATTTATTTATTTGACAGACAGAGATCACAAGTAGGCAGAGAGGCAGGCAGAGAGAGAGAGGTGGAAGCAGGCTCCTTGCTGAGCAGAGAGCCCGATGTGGGGCTCGATCCCAGGACCCTGGGATCATGACCTGAGCTGAAGGCAGAGGCTCTAACTCACTGAGCCACCCAGGTGCCCAAAAGAAAAACATCTTAGTATCATTGGCTATTAATGATAGTAAGTTATACCTTAAAAATATGAATATCCTTTGGTATGAATGATACCTCTACACCTACCTTTTGGCATCTAGGTCACCTGGCTTTTATGATAGTTGGTGTTTCATCAGAAGAAAAGCAGTATAGTACAACTGTACCCCGTGTACTGGCGAAGCAGTTTCGCCCACCTGTGAGAAGATACAGTGTATAATTTAGTGAAAATGCTCTGGGTCCCTGTTCTTCTGCTAAGCACCATAAGTCAGCTGAAGCAGGGTCACATGGTTCCCATCCTCAGGCAGCTTGTATTGCAGGTCAGGAGGGGATAGCAGCCTTCCAGAAATAATTAGGTCAACCCAAGGTATTAATCAGCTATATATAAAAACACTGAGGTAATTCCAAGATGTTAATTATTGAGCTGTGCGGTGGTGGCTAGAAACATAGCTGGATTTGGAGTAGGTCAGTGTGGACTGTGTAGCCAGGGACTATTCCATGGACAAGCCATTCCTCAAATATGATATTAAAATTTTTTTCCAATATCCTATTTTTTAAAAGACTTCTGCATATTTTTGCTATTTGGGATTTCTTCTGCTTCCAAGTCTTTCTCGTGAATTCCTATATGTTGTTTAACCCAATTCAGAATTTATTTGCTTCAAAACATGAGCTCACATCCCACCAGACAAAGTTAACTTTGACTACTATCTATGAAAATGAAAATCTGTCCCTTATCTGTCTGGTTTCCACTTAAAATGGCTTTGAGAAGGAGGATCAAATTCTCGATCCTTCTGTTCCTAGGAACTAACATAAAGTAGATAGTTGAACTACATGGAGGTACGTTGTTTTTTTTAAAACTTTTTAAACTTTAAATTCGATTAATTAATGTATAATGTATTATTAGTTTCAGAGATACAGGCCTATGAGTCATCAGTCTTATAAAACACCCAGTGCTCATTATATCATGTGCCCTCCTTAATGTCCATCACCCAGTAACCCCATCTCCCAACTCCCTTCCCGCCAGCAACCCTCAGTTTGTTTCCTGAGATTAAGAGTCTCTTATGGTTTGTCTCTCTCTCTAGTTTATCCTTGTTTTATTTTTTGGAAGTAGGACTTTTAACAGGGCACCAAGAAGAGAATTTGCAAAGACAAGGAGAACCGGCACTTGAAATTTTAAATTTCAGAAGAGAATTTATTTAATCTTTTCTTCTGGGTGACTAATTTGTTTTCAGCTTATTTAGTTCATTATGTTTCATTTATTTGTAGCTCAGAATATCAATATCTTCATCACATTCATGAAATAGACTCTATTAAGTGGCTGGGCTAAAATGTGCAGAAAAGAACTTGAAGCCTTGTTTCTCCTCTTTGTTTATCAGAATGGGTTAGCAGTCAATGTTTAACAGGTGGCAGATCTGTCTGCCTTTTTCTAAGACATCAGTCTCCTCTGTGTATAAACATTCAGGCGTGATAACAGTGCAGGATAATATTTCAGGGGCAGAGATAACTTCTGAACAATGTTTAGCTTTCCAACAAAACAGTTAAAGTTCTTTATTTCATAAAGGTTAATGCGAATCTGCAAACATAGTGGAATGGAAAATATTAATTACTTGAAAATCTTGTTAAATATGGCGAGTTAAATTAAATTTAACTCAAGTTCAATTTGGTGAGCTATAGGATATTTTATAAAATGCAGTAAGTTAATGGGTCTACATTGTGGTTCTTTTTTTTTTTTTTTTTTTTTTTTTTGTATTTATTGTTTTTAAGTCAGTTCAGTGAAATAAGAGAACCATGCTCTGAGTCAGTTCCTCCTGGGAATCCTGACTACACCCATCACCTTGACCTATTTCATTGTCCTTTGCAGGGGTGAAGAGGGAAGGAGAGGGAAAGAAAAGAGCTAACTAACGCTCTTCAATTTCTTTGAGTCTCGGTGTTCTTGTTTGAACAAAAGGAGATTTGTGGTTAGGTGTTTGTTATAATCCTTTACAGTTCTAGAATGGTTTAATTTTGAGGGATAGGAAGGGGGTGAGGTTGGGGAAGTGTTGTGGAATGGTTTATGAAACTCCTTTTAATTCTCTCTCAGCCACTATCTGGTAAGAAGCTCCATATAGTTCCTAGTGACTAAGGTCAATGGTAATCATAGCACTTCATTTAGGACAATAAAGAAAGCTGAGAAAAATCCTACTCCACTCTTTGGCCATGTTGTTGGGGCTTTCATTAGTCAACTTTTACTTGGTCAGAACTTCCCATGGGAGACCTAGCCCATCCTGATTCTCTAGGTAGTTTTGACAATGTGCCTTACAGTGCCCAGTAGGGATTGTCACTTACTAAGTACTGGTTGGTGAGTTAGTAAATCTTGATGGCTGCGGGAGGGGGCATCTTAGTGTTCAGCTCTTCAGTGTTGTTGTGATTTATAAGCCTGATTTGGGAAGGGTAGATATTTCTCTTCCATTTTGTTTTGCTGAGGAAACTGAGGAAGTGAGCAACCGCAAATGAAGTATGCCTTTTATACCATTTTCCCTCAATTTTCTTTGGTTTGTTTGGTAATTTCAAGATGGTACCTCAGTATTTCAGTGCACGTCATGGAAATGAAATACTCAGTCAGAAATATAGGCTATTTATATTTGGGGCATTTGCTTTTACACTAAAAAGAATCATGGGAACTACCTATCTCTACCTCTGCCCATGAACTCTAGACCAAACACACATTAGTGATTAGTGTGTGAATGATGTTTCATTAAAATGGTCAGAACTGGATTTGAATCTTGGCTGTGACACTTATCAGCTGAATGATTATTATTTCTCTGAGCTTCTGCATTGCTTGCTTTCTCCTTAAAATGGAAATTATATTTTCTTCACAAGGCTGAGGTGATTATTAAATAAAACTATGAATGTCCACAATGGGACACATTATAAAGTCTTAATAACAGAAAGCTACTGCATGTATAATTTTTAAAAAATAGAATATTTTAGCCTCTAAGTTTTTTGTAAATTAAAAAAAATAGTATCCTCCTTTTCGATAGTGGAAGACTAGGAAAAAATGAAATGAATGGGAAAGATTAAGATGCATATTATCTTGGCTCTCTAGTTCTCCATCAGGCATGATAGAAGGTACCCCACAACTTCATGCCAATGCCTGGAGAGTTTCCTCCACTTGTTTTGCACCTGTTCATGTTCCTATGGTGGACCCCTGCAACATTAATCAACAAAATAGTAAGTCCTTCTTCATGTATGAGGAAATTCCATATATTACTGTAATCTTACAAAATCAGAGAATTAGATATGCCTCTTTATCTAATCTAGGTTATTATTTTTTTTTTAAAGAACTCCAGAAAATGACTATTTTATTTACTAGTTCACATTCACAAGTGTACTTATTTTAGGTGTTTGTGAATCATCACACTCTTCACGAATGTGGTCTAGACTTTTGGAGGTTTCAGATTCTTTAAATGCTAAAGAAGAATCTCTGGAAATCATGTAATAATGCTGTTACCGGCTTGCAATGTTCGACTTCAGTTCCGTAGTGTGACAACTCAAGCAGAGTCTTCTGTTACCATCATGAGACAGGTTCCTAATCGTATGGCATGTTTTGGCTTCATAAGCAGGAGCCAGTGACCCAGGGAAGCCTGTGCTATCAAGTGTGCAACAATTTGAGATGGTCATGCTCCAGAGTTCCAATTTGCAATGACAGTGCAACAAACATGCCAAGAATCTTTGGCTGTGTTTTTGTATTAAAGCTATAGCAAACTATGCAAAATGCTATTTCAATGATCAACAAATGAAGACTTTATATATATACACACACACACACACACACACACACACACACACACTCATAAAAGCCCAGTACAATCTCTGGATTTTGTAGTGGCTGTTCAGAAGGATTTTGTTGATTATCGTATGGTCCTTATTATTAACGTACAGTTTTGGTATCCTGGAAAGAATACAAGATAATGTTTTCAGTGCTGTTGTTCTGTCTAACCTAGCTTCTAAACTTGTAGAAGATTGTTAACTCCTGTGGTCATTTTTCCTATCTAGAGTAAGAGGATTAGACTAAAGTCTTGTGGTCTCCATAACTCAATACTTTTAATCTCTCTCCCATTTAATGATACTTTCTCCCCTGTTCTGTCCTCAAATTTCTACTAATAGAGTTCCTTCTCCTTCCATCAGTCTTGCTCAGTTTGTTTCTAATTTTCTAGATTCTCTCTTTGATACTGCAGCAACTTAATTTTTTTAATAACATGTAAATGTGGGAATAGAGTCTAAAGGATAAATTCAAATCCCCCCTGGTCTTTTATGACTTCCCTTTTATAAAATCACTTTTATTATATGTCTAATCACTTTTATTCCCCTGTCTCATGTCTTCCATGACATTTAGTCTAGATATTATCCTTCTTCACCTTTGCCATGACCCAGTTTTTAAAACTTCAAATAGGTAAGCATAGAAAGATCCCCAATAAAGGAAAATAGATACAAATCTATAATTCTGAAGTGGATTTTGAAGGATGTTTGTCACAAGGATCTTCTTGAAGCACCCTTTTACTTAATGCTAGTAAGAATATTTTTTGATCTACAAATCTTTAGGGCACATAGTAAAAGCCCCACCGTTGAATTCCTTTGTTTTGGAGTTCTTGCGGATTAGGAAAATGCTTGCCAACAGAATGCTATTATAATTGTTATAGTCTAAGTTACCTGTTTTCATATATATATGCATAGCCATGCAAAATATAATATTCAGAAAATTACCATGCATTTCCTTATCAATGATAAATATATTTAAAATACTCAAAATAAATTCAGATTTTTAAGAAAATTCCAGTTAGTTAATATACAGTGTAATCTTAGTTTTAGGTGTAGAAGTGATTCATCATTTACATATAACACCTGGTGCTCATCACAAGTACCTTCCTTCATACCCATCACCCATTTAGCTGATCCCTCCCCCACCCCCCCGCTCTGGCAACCTTCAGTTTATTCTCTATAGTTAAGCGTCTGTTTCTTGGTTTGTTTTCTCCCTATGTTCATCTGTTTAGTTTCTTAAATTCCACATAGGAGTGAAATCATGTGGTATTTGTCTTTCTCTGACTGACTTATTATTTCGCTTACCTTATTACTTACCCTCTAGCTCCATCGACGTCATTGCAAATGGCAAGATTTCATTCTTTTTTATGGCTGGGTTCAGGTGTTTTGTTTGTTTGTTTGTTTTTAGAAAGATGGGATCTAGATTGCTTTGTCAAACTTGGTTACTTGCATCATTTCTATCTGATCAGTCATTCTAAAGGGAAAAGTCAATAAATTTCAAGAAATGGTTACACAAACCTCCCAAAATGGCTTGGTAGTTATATTTCATGGCCGTTAGCATGTGATCCAATCCCTAATTTCTATTCATGATTCATTTATTCATGCATTCCTAGGTTCACTTATCAGACATTTTTCAGCTCCTAATATTTGCCAGACATTGTGCCTTGTGCAGACATTGTATTCGATGACTGTATGGTAACTGCCACTGTACATTCACCCCAGAGACTTCATTGGAATGAGATGTTTGCCAATCCTTCCTGGATAATTGTGTATTCTGGGGAGTTGCTACAGCATCCGCAGTCTGGCACCACTCTCACTGTGTGTGGCTGTCTGGAGATAAGCCTTCCAATACTCACCAATTCTTTACAGCACAGTTGGGACAATTTTCTATGAAGATCCACAGACAATGGAGTGATTGAGGCCATTTCTATTGACCCTTCTGTTACTTCTCTTACTCAGCTATAACACAATACTTCTTCTTCTTCTTCTTCTTCTTTTTCTTTTTTTTTTCTTTTTTGGCTAAAAGCTTATTAGGTATGGAATAAGGGCTGCCATCAATATCACTAAAGGTAAAAACAAACCCACAGAACAGCATAAATGGAAAATAGTGATTCTTGTTGAAAATAATACGGCAATTCAGTATGTTCCTAGAAAAGCAAGATGCTTAGATAGTTCTGGAACTTGGAACTTAGCGGTATGATCTAGACTAATAAATGAGGTGCTAATGGATTTTGGTGGGGGGGGGGTTGTCTGTTAGTTGGATATGCAGCACATTGTGATGTTATCCACCGAGAGCTCTTCGCGGCTTGCCACATCTACATCAGCCCCGGGCTGTACTATCAGCTGTGCCGCCATGATGCTTGCAAGTGTGGAAGCGTCTGTCTCTGCAATGCTCTTGCCCACTACGCCTACCTCTGTGGCCAGCGTGGTATTATCATCGATTTCAGAGCTCAGATTTCGTTCTGTGGTGAGTATGATGACAGCACAGATAAAGATGATCAGATGACACTTTAGAGATTTTTGTGTAATCATTTCTAGTGTGCAAACGTGAAAAACAAACGAAGTACTTCACTTCTTAAAATTAGAACTATATAGGATAAGACAAATTTTTAAAAATATTTTTATTATAAGCAAAATTAGAGTTATAACAGCATGGTTTGAGATATGCAGCAGAAATAATGTGAAAAATCTGAAAAAATTTATCATAGAAATGTCACATCGAAGTATTGGAAAATATAGGCGATTTGTAGGTAAATACACAACAGGCAATTATCTCAAGTTCAACCTCATGGCTTATGGTGTCTGTTGTCTCATTCATGGTAGATTGTGTCCTTTCTTTATATGATCTGTAATTTTTTATGAGTTCATGTATATAAGGGCTACCCCTTGCCCTGCCGCTGTTAGAAGCTTGCAGCCCCTGGGTTTCAGGAGTGTTACTCTCTCCACCTTTCCATCCCCACGCCCTGCTACAGGTTTCATTAAGCTTTTTCCTATTGCTGCAGGGGGATGGCTGGCCAGTTTTGATAGTAATTTGTCAGCTTGGGCTTTCTAAGATAAAAATAATGTAAATACAAAAGTAATGTAAATTCATATACCAAACTGCACAGGATGTAAATCTGAGATTTAATTTCTCAGAGGATACTTTATTTCATCAGACACCCCACAGAATCAGAGAAGATTTCCTGGCCTCTTCCTGTACTCTGATCCAATTTCTTCTAGTTCAGGAGTTGGCAAATGATACCTTTGAGCTTTCTATATTTTTGTAAATAAAGCTTATTGCCCATATACATCCATATTGTCTATGGCTTCTTTGGAGCTATAAGGATGGAGTTGAATAGTTGTGACAGAGACTGTGTGTATGGCCTCCAAAGCTGAGGCCATGTACCACTTGGCCCTTTACAAAAAAAGTTTGCTGACCTCTGCTGTAGTATGTCTTTTAACTGAGGAAGGAGCTTTTCTGAGAGCCAAGTTAAAGTTCTCCCAGTTCCTTGCCTTGTGAAGGATCAACTCTCATTTCCTTTTCCTACATGAGTTAAATGTAAGGTTCAAGATTACTGGGACTCATTCTCCCTTTCTCTTCTCTAAGTTCTGGATTTTATTTCCCTCTTCACATCTGGTATCTGGGGAGATAACCCCTTGCCCACTTTTTCCTCACAGGATCAATTATACATTTAACATAATTTCCATTATATTTTATCTAGCTGTTTTTAGTTTTTTTTTTTTTTAAAGGATTTTATTTATTTGAGAGAGAGAGAACACAAGCTGGGGGAGGGGCAGAGGAAGAATGAGAGAATCTCAAGTAGACCCCAAACTCAACTGACTGAACCACCCAGACACCCCTCTAGGTTTTTTTTTATTTTTTTTTTTATTTTTTTTTAAATTTTTTATTTTTTATAAACATATATTTTTATCCCCAGGGGTACAGGTCTGTGTTTTTTTAGTTTTTTTACAGGTGTGTTTTTAGATTATTTTACCTTGTCTACTATAACCAATTTGGGTTGGTCTAAAGAGAAATTGGGAAGGTTTAGAAAAAAGTAGGAACATGATTCAGAAAGTGAAAAGTAAGATCTATGAGTATGAATCAATTAAGCCAACTTTTGCCTTATTTGTAGAGGACTTAAAGGTTACTTAGCTTTAAAGAATGTCACAAACAAGATGATGTCAGTATAGCAGCAATAGATTTAAAATGTGAGGACAGAAAGTTTATTTGGACTTGCAAATACCTTATATATTAAAAGAATATAGTACAGATTGTTAGACTGTTATGGAATGTCACACTTCAGAATGTTTCAAAATAGAAACTTTATACATCTGTTACACTTCTATTGAGGCAAATACAGTTGATCCTTGAACAATGTGGGAGTTGGGGGTACTGATTCCCCACCACCTACACACTCCAAATCCATGTATAGCTTTTGACTCCCGGTAACACTTAGCTACTAATAGCTTACTATTGCTCAGAGCCTTACAGATAACATAAATGGTCAAAAAACACATATTTTGCTTATGTATTATGTAGTATATTCTTATAATAAAGCAAGCCAGAGGAAAGACAATGTTATTAAGAAAATCATAAAGAAAATACATTTACTCCTGTTCTTTATTTATTGAAAAAATCCAAGTATAGGTGGACCAACCCGTGTAGTTCAAACCCATATTATTCAAGGGCCAACTGTAAGCATTTTATTTATTTGCTTATTTGTTTATTATTTCTTTCTATATAAAGAAATATATATATAAATATAATATATATAAAATAAATATATATATCTTTTTAAAAATAATTTTTTAAAAAATTTATTTGAGAGAGAGCATGAGCACAAGCAGGGTGCAGGGGAGAGGGGCAGAAGAAGAGGGACAGGCAGGCTCCCTGCTGAGCAGGGAGCCCCACAGTGTGGGACTCAATTCCAGGACCCTGAGATCATGACCTGAGCTGAAGGCAGATGCTGAGTGACTACGCCATCCAGGCACCCTTGTTTACTATTTCTATTATAGGATTATGGAATGTTCTAAGGTTTACCGATGTATAATGTATCTTGGTTTTTCATGCTTCTATCAGAGGCCTATGACCCAGCATAAATGTCTCTGCCTCCTGGGGCAGTCCTTCTCACTGTTGCTCCTTTATCCTAGGGGTCGTATGCCAGAAGGGCATGCTGTACCATCACTGCTCCTCCTTTTGTCGGCGCTCCTGCACTGCCCTCGCCGCCCCTGAGCAGTGTAATGACGACTGCGCTGAAGGCTGCAACTGTCCGGAAGGCAAATACTATGAAGACACGCTTAGCTTTTGTGTGCCCATGTAAGTCACAGGAATGGGCTGCCGGGCTCCAGGGTCTCTTTGTCCTTACAGGTTAAATGGGCTTGCATGCTTGTTTTGTTTCTTTTCTTTTCCTTTCTTTTCTTTTCTTTTCTTTCTTTCTTTTTCTTTCTTTCTTTTTTCAAATTTAACCAACTCAGCACCATTTACTGGGAAATAAATTTTCTCCATTATTGAATAACCACTTTCCCCCTACACAAGTATGCATATAGGCAAAGATCTGCTTGTGAGCTGTGTCATTAATCTTTCTTGCTGTCTTTACCTTTACTGACTTATTTTTAACCCTGCCCATGTTCACCAATAGCTGTAGAAACAGCGAAGGAAAGTGATGGTTAATCCCAACATTTATCCCTGCTTGTTTTTACCACATCAAAATTAATAATAAGGTTTTTGTTTCACTGTCGTGTGACAAATTTCAGGAGCAGGATTGTCTGTCAGCGCTCAGAACGTCCTGACATCTCCTGTGAGATCAGGACTTTTGTCTTGCACGTAGGGCGGGATGGTATATCGATTATGTTTCTCTGAAGTGCATTCGGGGACGTTTTTGTGACTTAAACAACATAGTCTGTACTGTGACTCACACCCTAGAGCTTCTGTATGTAGGAAACATGATCTGAAGCTGCACGACACTCCCCAGGGAAACAGTTCCCGCCATTAATATGGTAGAACTGTGCACAGGCGATGGATAGGGTCATCTTCAGTGTGCGCCTTACAATGACCAATACGGAGCAAAAGGGCTGCATGAATTTTCGTGGATTTTTTTTTATGTATATACTATTTTATTAACTTAACTCCCCTTCCCCCCCTCCCTTTCTTTTTTATAGATTTCACTGCCGGTGTCATTATAGGGGCAGCATTTATCAACCCGGGGAGCTCATCCCAACACCGTCGGGCTTATGGTAGATTTATTTCAATGATGGGGCTTATACTTGACAACAAGAACTAATAGACTCCTTTAACCCAAATTGTGATTTTAAAAATGACTTCTGTGATTTAAAATATAGAGATAACCTTTATGTGGCTTTTTCCATATGTATATTACATTTCAGCCCAGAATGCCTAAGTCTTGTACTCATAACTGCAGAAAACAGTTACTAATTGTAGTGGCATGCAGCGAAATGGAATCCCTTTGAGGGATTTGGTTCTCAGAAATACTGCAAGTTGGGGCACTTGGGTGGCTCAGTGGGTTAAGTGGTTTCCTTCAGTTTGGATCATGATCCTGGGATCCTGGGATCGAGTCCTGCACTGGGCTCCTTGCTCATCACGGAGCCTGCTTCTCCCTCTGCTTGCCTCTCCCCCTGCTTATGCTCTCTCTCTCTAAAAAAAGAGAGAGAGAGAGAGAGAGAAAGAAAGAAAGATTGCAAGTTGCTGAGGGATTTTAGTTGGACTGACCAGCTGATATCACATGCTGAAATCAGTGAACCTCCTCCCTAGTGACATCGATCCTAGCAAGAGAGCACTTATTAATAGGATAACACTCTTTCCTGTCCTAACCTGTTCGTTAAAAATGCACACACATCCATGCAGTAGTCCACATGGATCTCCACCCAACTCCCAATCTCCGTCTTTCAGTTGCACCACAGGAACTGGCAGATAATAATACACAGCAGATAACAGTAATAATAATGGTAATAATGATATCTAAGCCTCACTGTGCATATCCTGCAGTTCTGGTACCCTTCTAAGGGTTTGATGTCTGTTATTCAAACACTCACCCCCAAAACCATATGTCCCAGGGACCGTATGATATGGAAAACCTGGATCTGGGCCCCGAGATCCCTTGGTTCCCCTCTGCCATGCCCAGTGAGAGAGAACTGTACCTCTGGGTGTCAGCTCAGTTACATGATGCATAAGCGTATGTTTCATGTAACCTGGGCTCAAATATAGAACGCATGATCTGGTCCAAAGCTGAAATAAACGCTGTTTATGATGGAGTTCTTGAGAACTCGTGTGTTGTTTCCTATCTTGATTTTTTTTAAATGGACATATAGTTAAGTGCTATCTTTTTAAAGGACTTTCAAAATTAATCTTGCTTGATTTGGTTTGCTTTATGCCCTGAATTTAGATCTTAAGTTGCAAGGGAAATGTGACTGCACTCTATCTTCAATACTGTTGCCAGAAGGAGTTTTCTAGAATTGGAGCCAACCTTATTACCTCTCCTTTTAAGGTCTCTGGGATAAAGGCTTAGCATCTTAATGAGGTTGACCTTGGCCTCTTTGCCATCTGCATCTCCTGTCACTTCTTGCATTGTACTTTGTCACACAGAACACTGCTTTGTACCACATCTCCCCTGAGTGTTATAGCCTTCCTGCTTTATCCATATCATCACCTACATCCAATTCTTTAAGACTGTCCAGGCTTTACCGTCTTTGACTATCTTGATGTCAGTTGCCAAGAGATTTTAAGACATTTTTCGGCGCTTTACTTTCATATTTTGAGCATATTTCTCTATTGTATATGTCATACTGCATACATTTTTTATTTGTATGTTTTCCTTTCTTACTAGAATATAAGTACTTGGGTGAAGACCATGAATTTTGGGTTTTGTATTCCCTATGCCCATTGCAGTGCCCCCGACATACGTGTTTGATAAAAAATGAACCGAAATAATTTTTTTCAAATTGGGCCTAAACCAATAACCTATTTATTAAAAAAAAAAAATGTGGAAAAAGTAACATTTATCTGTCTATCCAATCAGTGCTTGCACAATAGATTGTTTTTGAAATACAGAAAAAAACTGAGGTGTGGCTTCATAAATTAACTATTTGTTTACCTCTGCCAGCCAGTGTTCCAATGGGACCGTGAAATGTGATGAACCAGCAACGCCCTCTACTGGTAAGATCGAGATAGGTGTTTTCCTTAAAGAACGCAGCTCTAACACCTTTCCCATTTTTCTGGAAGTCATAAATCCATCGCAGCCCACCTTGCCAAGATGAATGAATACGTAGCCTTGGGAGTGTTCCTCAGCATGGTGCTCCAGTGCTTCCTTAGTTTTTTCATGTTGATAATTATAATATTTGTAGGACATCTTGGGGTGAACTGACAAGGCTGCGGAGGGGCAGAGCTGTTCAACCCAGGGATGCTGCCTACAGGCCGCCCACCCCAGAACGACTTCAGGGACTACACCAAAGGCTTTAGGCTCATGTATCCAGGCATCTGTTGAAACCAGCTGGACTGGAAATTGGGAAACTACTCTAAACCAGGACTTCCCAGGTGTAATGTATACACAATCTCCTGGGGACCCTGGTGAAACATTAATTCTGATCAAGCTGGTCAGGGGTGATGCCCAAGATTCTACATTTCTGCTGCCACTGCCACTGGTTCTTAGACTCCAGGACCAGCAGCCATCAGGTAAACATGGCTTGCAAAATGACATCTACTGCCATCTCTCTTTAGAATGTTATATTCCTCTTACATATCATTCCTGAAAGTCCTATATATGAAAGTACCCTACCTATTATTTATTTTCACCACTACAAAGCCTCAAGTTTTTAGTCATGGTGTAGAAGTTCCAGACAAATAACAACAACAATGCCTTCATTGATTTTAATGGATAGAATGAGGGCAGGCTGATAAAATGGAGCTGTTGTTTTTAATTATTCGTATGGTCTTGTATATATTTATAATAAATTTGCTTCGCTTTATATGCTCTGCATTTGCTTTACGAAGATTCAAACTATCTAGGCTTCTTTATGGGCTGTGTTCATGGACCACACACATATTCAGTATTAATGGGCCATCCTTGCTCTGCCCTATCTGCTTCAGGGTGGCTTCAGGTTAAAAAGGGAAAGTCCAGGTGGCCAGACTTCTCACAGAGGAATCCACACCATTTGATCCCATTTTCCCCAAGGAGGCAACTTACTGAATCTCTCTGAGCCCAAAAGCTTTCTGGAAGGCTATGTAACCCCTATACTGCCTATAATTATGTCTCCTTTTGTACTTCTACACTCTATTGAGGACTGATGTAAATAATGACTCAGAGGGGAGGACCTGAACCTATCATGTGTTCATTGGAAACACATGGCTTTGTAAGAGTGTAAGTATGTATCGTACCAGTCTTCAAGAAATTGAAAGTGTATGTTTGGATTAATCCAAATACCCTGATTCTTGACTTTAGAAAATGATACAATAGTTGTTTAGTTATTGCTCTGTGGAAAGAAGAGAAGGTTTTCCAACTCCAAATAAGTTTCTGAAATGTAGGAAACAATAGAAAATCTTCCTGGAGAAGGTTTCTAAGTTCCTCAGCGGAATGTTACAGACTCAGAGCAACAGCTAGTAATTACTGGTAGGATATTCTAGGATGAATTCTGCTTTGACGACAAATGCCTATCAGTGTGATTATTTGTCTATGGAACAAATACAGAGTTAAGGGCATTTTTTCTGTGTCTTTCCCCTGAAGTTCCTGCCTGTCCCGAAGGAAAAGTGTATTTTGACTGCAGATTTCCTGACCCTGAATTGCCAGCTGGTGGTGTAAATTGTGAGACTACATGTGCAAACCTGGCCATGAACTTCACTTGTGCCCCATCCTCCCCCTGTATAAGTGGCTGTGTTTGTGCTCCAGGGTAAGTGTCTTTCTCTCTCTCTCTGTCTTTTTTTTTTTTTTTGAAAATATTCAGGATTTGACAAAATATTTGATAGAAATATTTAGAAATATTTAGCTACAGGCTGTCTGCTCAGCAGGAGCCTGCTTCCTCCTCTCTCTCTCTCTGCCTGCCTGTCTGCCTGCTCATGATCTCTGTCAAATAAATAAATAAAATCTTTAAAAAAAAAAAGAAATATTTAGCTAAAATTGTTCTGGACTTTGGTTAACTGTGGTTAACTTTGAGTTGGCAACTAGAAGACTATTGCAATTATTTTGCTATATTCATGTAACATATCACATGTATTTTAAATATGACATATGACATATAACACATGATTATGTCACACATGTTATATGTACAATATTATTAAAGTAGTACAATGAATTGAAGAGAGAACTCATTTCAGGATGGACTTGGCGTTTATCTTCTGTTTTGACTGCAATTTTCAGAACATGCTAGTGAGCCATTATCTATTTAAAATACTTTAAGTGCATATCTTTTGTATATTCTGTTGTGCTATTACTGTTGTTGAAATTAAGTCATAACTGTGATGCCAACTGCTTTATTTTTTTATTTTTACCTTTTTAAGATTTTGCTTATTTATTTAGCATGAGTAGGGGGAGGGACAGAGGGAGAGAATCTCAAGCAGACGCTATGCTGAGCATGAAGTCTGATGGGAGGCTCGAACCCACAACCCTGAGATTATGACCTGAGTTGAAATCAAGAGTCAGATGCTTACCCAACTAAGCCACGCAGGCATCTTGCCAACTGCTTTGCTTACTGGATGTTACAAAAAATGGTGTGTTGAGGCTACACAGGGCAGTGGGTAACAGCGGGATCTCTGGGTTCAAACACACTGGAGTTCAAACCCCAGCTCTGCTGATGTTAGCGGAGTTATTTTTCTGCAAGTTTCTTTTAAGCCTGTGATATACGGTGTGTGTGTGTGTGTGTGTGTGTGTGTGTATACTCAATAAATATGAATCACTATCTTATGGCAGAATAATCTACTCCTATTTTTGTAAGTTTCCTTTAATAGCAGGAATGCCTCGTACATGGGGAAGTTAAGTACAGAATCTGGTGGTTATTCGTTTCCCTGCAGGCACATAACATCTGGCCTCACTGGCCCTCCCTCCCCTGGTAGTGAGTGGAGGCAGAGCATAAGGAAAGGCCATCTGAGGCAAACAGGTCACCCGTTCTTCCTTGGTGAGCCTATTCACACAGAGGGATTCCTGGGCTCGGGTCATCTGAACCATGAGCAAAGAAGAGAGAGGTTTTGTAGTCTGTTTCTCAGGAGAGTTGGCATTTGTCCATCCCCATCTGGAGTAGAGGGAAGAGCCAAATGACTTGGTACTGTACCAATCTCTTCAGAAAGGGAAGAGGTTGAAAGAACAGGTGTCTGTGCGTGGGCGAATAAAGGCAGGTAGAAACCAGGTCCTAGAGCAGATGAGTGAGGAAGACATTTTAGTAAAAAGGACAAGGGAAATATCACCTTTATGATGGTAAAATAATTGAAACCTACAACATCACTTGATTAAAGTGATATGATTACGACTCAAGGGTGCATGGCTGATTAGATAAAGCTGCATCCTAATTTTGTTTCACAGGCTTGCAGTTAACGCTCTTTTTTTTTAAAGAATATCTAGTTACTGTCACCTTTGACTTTTTAATTCAACAATGATTGATTGATTTACTGGTCTAATTTCATTACAAAACTCAAGAAATTTTCTCCCACCTTCTCTTATTGTATTGAAGTAAATATGGTTGGAATTAACTAAGAGGCCTTTGACTGATTTGGAAATAATTTTATTATATATAACTTTCCTGTTACAAAGCTGTTCATGGTAATATGATTTGGATTGTCTTCCATATGACCTTGGCTGGCTTATTTTAGGACAATAAGCCTCATATCCCCTGTTTTATGGGTCTCCTCAGAGTGACAGCAGTTCATTGAGTATGAAAGGAAAGATCCTCATTCCTTGGTTTAGAAATCATTGTTGGAGCGTCTGGGTGGCTCCTTTTGTTTAGTGTCAAACTCTTGGTTTTAGCTCAGGTGGTGATCTCAGGGTTGCAGGATTGAGTCTCTGGTCAAGCTCCAAGCTCAGTGGGGAGTTTGCTTGAGTTTCTCTCCCTCTTCCTTTGCCCCCCCCCTTCAAATAAATAAACCTTAAAAGAAAAGAAATCACTATGGATTAAAGAAATGGAAAGTAATATAGTGAAAAGTGTCATATAAAAATGGTTCAGATATTGGCTCTCCTTATTAGCTGAAGTACCTCAGGGCAAGTGACTTAACCACTTGGAATCTTAGCTTCCTCTTTTTATTTGTTAATTTATTTTTTTAAAGATTTTTATTTATTTGAGAGACAGATATCACAAGTAGTCAGAGAGGTAGGCAGAGAGGGAAGAAGAAGCAGGCTCCCTGCTGAGCAAAGAGCCCAATGCGGAGCTCGATCCGAGGATCCTGGGATCATGACACAAGCTGAAGGCAGAGGCTTAACTCACTGAGCCACCCAGGCGCCCTCAGCTTCCTCTTTTTAAAGTGTATCTACAAATGTCTATTTCATGGGGGTCGAGTACGTGCAGTGTACCAGTCATGTGGTGTTAATGTTTGGGACACTGTGTTAAGTTACAAGTGGGGGGGGCACTATAAAATACATTTATAAAAACCAGAATCTGCCTGTGGGACTGTCACTAGGATTAGGTGAGTTAGTGCTGTATTTAAAGTGGTTGGAATAGTGGCTGGGCCAAGGAGGCACTCAAAAATATTAGTTTTTGCTGTTTGTGTTTTTTTAAAATTTCTCTATGAGAGAGTTAATCAAGTACTTGCAGTTCATTGAGATGGATCCTCTAGTAAAGGTTTTTTACAAATTTCTATGGGGAATGTGGGACATAAAAGATTGCATTAATTTGAGTCTTAAATGGTGAGGAGTTGTTTGGGCTGAGCTGGGGAGGAGCAGGGTTTTCCAGGCAGAGGAGAAATGACGATGATGGCAGGGAACGTGGAGAGAAGTGTGAGATGGGGGAGCCGAGACTCTCGGACTCTGTTGTCTGAAAGGAAGAAATCTAAATGAGTTAATGCAGCATTTACATAGGTTCATTTGGTCACCTTTATTCAATAATTGAGTGTCTGCTGTATGTTAGACTTCAGGACACAACCATCAAGATATTCATGCCTTCCTGAATGGAGTGTGAAGTCTAATGGACAATGTATATATTAAATAAGGAATTACAGTGCTGTGCTAAAGGAGCTGTGAGAGGGAAAGCAGAGAAGGAAAATAATGGGATCATTTTTACTCGAGAGAAGAGGCAAGAATCCGGAATTCTTGACTTCTATGTAAATTTTTTTTTAACGATTTTATTTTATTATTTATTTGACAGACAGAGATTACAAGTAGGCAGAGAGGCAGGCAGAGAGAGAGGAGGGGAAGCAGGTTCCCTGCTGAGCAGAGAGCCCGAGGTGGGGCTTGATCCCAGGACCCTGGGATCATGACCTGAGCTGAAGGCAGAGGCTTAACCCACTGAGCCACCCAGGCTCCCCCATAAGGAGCGTTTGATTATTCTCTCTGTCCTGCAACAGAAAAGGTTATCCATTTCATAATTTACTCTTTTATTGAAAAATTTTTAGGCCCTATGGATTTTTTTCTCTTAAGTAGCAAATACCAAAAAAAGGGCCCTCACATATTCTTTAAATGTTGTTATGTTGTTTTCACAATAGCTCACTGTCCCCGGAAATTTAAGCTTGTGTTTATCTTTTATTGTGCTAAGCAATAACAAACAGTTTAAAATATTGCAACTGATCACTTGCTGGCATTTCATTTACTCTTATGATCTGCAAGGTACTGTGTGAAAAAGAGAGAGCAAAAGATTAGATCCACCCCCTCCATAAGTCAGAGAGAACATGCCTGTGGCAGTCGTAACAAATATAGATGGTGGTGAATATAACAAGATTTCTGATTCTTAAAAAACTGAAACTAAATAGCATTTACTTCTTCATCGGAAGAATGGCAGAGCACAAAGGAAAATGTTATGTTCCTGAAAGCTGTCCGTGTATCTGGAAAGATTGGGAGTACCTCTCAGGAGAAGTGATTGCTACACCATGTTATACCTGGTAATGAGATCCATTTATTTCAAAACATTTTTCCTAAGCAATTGTATTAGTTTCAATCATCTTATAGTTAATGTGACTGATTTGAGCAAACACTAAATCAAGCCTGAGTAAATAAGATTTTAAAGGCATTCAGGAGTTGGTAGAAAGCTATTCCTACAGGAGAATCATACCATTATTTTGAGGCATATTTCTTTAGCCCAGGGGAAAAAAAAACAAACCGTGAAACGTGAAAACTTGAAAATTTAATAAGGATAAGAATATCTCAAATTTATAAGAAATTAATAAATGCACCAAAGAGATCATCACATTTAATATAAGGTCTTATGTTTGGAAATAAGCCAAAACAATCCCATAAAACAAAATTGAAATATAATTTCTTTAAAATATGGGAAAAAAAATCCAAGCTCATGAACAATGTCACATGTAGTATATTTAAACTGATCCAAATATAGGAGATGGCATTATGGGTTTTTTTGCTCCCATCAGGGCTATGTTCAATAATTTATTCTGTCTTCTGCTTCCAGGTGAACGAAGCAACAATTTTTAGGCTTGATTGTGCTCTCTGATAATATATTTAAGCAAAGTGATAAACATAGGCCTAATTTGTCAATGTAATAGATGTTATTGAACCAATTGGCATATAACTAAGGGCTCTTGGCTCAGTGAATGTTCTTGAATACAAAGTTTACAATGTTTTTACCACTTGAAAAACTCTAATTAGAGCCAAACGTCTTAGAGAGATAACTGGTGTTATTTTTGGCTAGTGTTTGTCGACGAGGGATGTTCAATTGCACCTACTATCCATGCCCGGCTGTGTGTACAATATATGGGGACCGGCATTATCATTCTTTTGACGGACTGGAATATGACTATATCAGTGATTGCCAGGTATTTCTGATAAAGGTATGTCACAATTAGGTACTTTTATTTGCCCTTGTGTAAAAGCTTAATGTAAAAAACAAGTATGCCAATATATGATACATCAAATCCACATGCCATTAATAAAACCTACAAAAGTGATAGCAATTTTAAACATTTCACATTTCACTTTGACTCATAAGTTTTATTATTTAATAGGAGGTGGGCTAATTCTTTTTTTTTTTTTTTTAGAGATTTTATTTATTTCTTTGACAAAGAGGGATCACAAGTAGGCAGAGAGGCAGGCAGAGAAGGCGGGTTGGGGGGAGAAGCAGACTCCCTGCTGAGAAGAGAGCCCAAAGCGGGGCTCAATGAGATGGGCTACTTCTTAAACTTTCTCTGCTTCTGTTTTCTAATTTGCAAAATGGGGATAATAATTGTACCTGTATCCTGGGGTAGTCTTTAGGATTAAATAAGATAAAATTATGTAAAGCTTTTAGACAGTGCTTGATGTATAGTAAGTGTTCAATAAATGCCAACCATTTTTATTTTTATGGGCTTAGTTTGGTGAAAATAAATATAAGACATTAAACCATGCACTGAATAATATGTATTGTTCATGATTATAGCAAGAAAGAGACATTATTCTTAATTCCAGATATATTATCTTGATGATATACTATAGTCAACCCTGGGCTTAGTGTACCCGATAAAATCCTTAAAATTTCTCATATGCTTAATGCATTTGGGTTTTCTTTATACCTGCATTTTATTTAGACATCACTGACCCCAGAATTAAATTTCTAAATATAAAAATGTTAACTTTAGAAAGAAGTTGTACAAGAATAAACAAAATAACATCTTTTCTTCCAGTAAGGTAACCTGTGATTATCTTGAATGCATGTCTTATTTCTGGGTAAGGCTTTTATGTTAATAGAGGTGTGTGTGTGTGTGTGTGTGTGTGTGTGTGTGTGTGTGTGTGTGATCCTGTTCTTTAAAGCATGTATCAACAAAGTAGACACATTCCTATTTTGTATCAGTTCTAGTAAATTAAAAAAAAAAAAGGTGAAATCCATTGTGTTCTAAACTTAAACAACTCCTGCGTATGTTTTAAACCATTAAGTTTCCCATTTGATACTATCCTCAGCTTCCACTAGGAACAATTTCAAGTTTCATAAAGAATAAATCCAGATTTGTCCAAGAAAATTCTGAAGTTGAGAAGACTGGAATCATGCCTTACATTTTTTTCCCTCCCCAAGTCATTTTGCAAAATGCTGAGCATTTGGCGAACTCTTACTAACTACTTATTTGAGCTCTATGCTCTGCCTGGCTTTTCCTCAACCCCTCATTTGTCTTCACAGTAGAGAAATCATAGTGTTTACCAGTCTATTTTAAAACAATGATTGTGCAGAAAACATTTCAAGTAGAATATTTGTCTCAACTCTGATTTTTGGTTAAGTGAAAGTATGTGCTTGTGTTTGTTGCTGAATGATAATAGCAGCCTTAAAAAAAAAACTGTATATGTATGTATATATGTATTTATTTATTTCTGGTGCTTCACTGTAAGAGTATCATTCCATTTAGCAGGCAAGAGCCATTAAAGTTTGACTTTTAGACTTTTAAAACCTGACTCCTATCATAACTTTAATTTGCTACTATATTCTTCTGTTAAAAATCAATATCTCATGTTCAATTTCAAATTTTAATAAGATAGGCTTGTCTGTGTATGAGAAGATATGTCACAGGAAATAGTCTTCCAATCTCTTAGTAAGCAATGAAATTTAGATCCTGAATTTAATATCTAGATTAAGATCTGTCATTAGGATTCATGTGGTAAGATTAAAGTCTATATTTTTAAGTTCTGGAATTGCTTTTTTTTTTTTTTTACCAAAATAGAAGTATTTTTCCTTTTGGTACTTTAACAATGTTCTTTAAAAAAGAAAGTGTTTACAAAAGACAGACTTTAGAATATAAGTTTCATGGATTTCAATTTAGTAATTAAAGAGAAGAAAAACTACTATTAATAATTAATTAGAATTATACTAAAGAATTATTTACTATATTGTAATGGACATTTTTATGAAAATCAGTAAAACCAGTACCAGGCCCCAAAATAATTAGGATAATTTGATCAACATATACTTGGTAAGTCAAGAAATAAGTTACTTGATCATGGAGCAGATAATTATTTCATATCCAAGATGAATTAGTGGTTAACAATGCAGCCTAATTTTCATGGGTTTGAAATCTTTTCATGCTGGATAGTAAAATTCTCAATGCTTAAGGTTTTGCTTTGTTTTTTTCCCTGTTTCAATTTTTCTTCCGTAATTTTTTTATTTGGTTTGGTTTGGTTTGGTTTTGATTTCTTTGTTTACTCTACACACCTAGCTTTCTCTTTTGGGGGAAGAAAAAGCATTTCCTTTGAGAAGGATAGAATTGCTGCTTGCCCTTTCATTTAATTACTACTTTTTCAGGGACAAGAATAATTTCTGTGAAGTACAGATTTAATTCTTTCTTCCTTGTCAAACAGTTCTCTTTCCTCCTTCCTTGATTACAAATAATTCTAGGTTTTATTTTTGTTAGGTTCTCTGATATTTTATTCATTTTGGAGGCTGTTTAGCCTTTCCTGTATTAGCATATGGAATATACAGCACATCGTTTTTTAAGTGGTTTGAAACACATTTAAGACAAAGGTATAATGTATAACCAGAAGTAAGACTTGTTTAACAGTAAAAAGAGATGAGGAACCAAATGACATCTTGACCTAGGCTGTAAACTCAAAAAGAGAGAACACTGGGTATCTTCAGCAAAAATAGGAAATACAATATTCTAACTACCCAGATTCAGAGGCTACTTCTGTATTACTACTGTATTACTACTCTGTATTACTATCTGTAACTCTGCTTCTATCTAATCTATGACAAGCCCCAATCACTGCTCGACTTCTTCTTATAATTTGTTCCAGATTAGGTTTTCAACCTTTTCTTCAGGTGAGATCTTAAACGTTTAGTGCTCTGAAATGCTTCTAATTTCATCACTCTCCATCATTTGTCCCATTAATGTTTCTGGTTTGCCTTCTTGTGTCAGGCCCTTTACTGAGGAGTGCAAGTATGATGATCACCAAAAATAAAGATGGGCCTTGCCTCTGAACATGAGGTTGGGGTGTGGTGGAGGTGGGGGTTAGTTATTAATCACCTAATCACAAAACTCATAAAATTTCAACTACAAAAGTCAATGATGACCTGAATGCAAAACCTCATTAAACTTTTAAAAGTTTATCTTCTTTTTTCCTTTAATGTAGCTTGTGCTTTGTCATTCTGCTGCCTCTGCTGGTCCCTTGTCTCTGATCACTCCTCAATAATCTTCTGATGGCTCCTTTCTTCAACAGTTTCTTAGAACATAAGGCTTACAGGTTCCATGTTTCCATGTCTGTTTCCTCTGCAAATCTCTAAGTAAGGAACAAACTGAGATCCTAAAAACATTAGAGAGTTTATATATAAGTATTTCTTTTAAAAATGATAAATATGCTATCTTTCACTTTCTCTTCCTGTGGCCATCCTAACATTGACTGGAAATGTTATTCCCTATTACAAAAATCTTTTGATGTTTTTTTAAAAATATTTTATTTGTTTATTTGACAGAGAGCTAGAGAGAGAGCACAAGTAAGTAGAGCAGCAGGGAGAGGGGGAGAGAGAGAAGCAGGCTCTCTGCTGAGTAGGGAGCCTGATGCAGGGCTCAATCCGAGGACCCTGGAATCATGACCCAAGCCGAAGGCAGCTGCTTAACCAACTGAGCCACCCGGGCGCCCCTCTTTTGATGTTTTTGACTGACTTCCTGTTCAGCAAATTCTGATTATCTCCAATCTTTTTTTCCAGTTCAGTCCCACAAAAGAAAAACTACTCTAAAATGATCTTATAGTTACAAACTCAGGAGATGGGCAGCCAATTTAAAATTTTCTCCAAGTAGTAATCATTTACACGTATTTGCCATCTCTAAGCTAATCATTTTTATTCCCTGAAATGAGGTTCTTAGTGTGGTTTGTCTTTCAGGTGCAGTTTTTATTAATATTCTTTGTGTGACAACAATGCTGAGGACAAAGGAATCAGAGACAAAAAGACAACAACTTAGACCTTTATTAATAGTTAGTATAATATACCTTGTCTATAATACAGTGGATATTTTTAATGCACATCAGTTTTTTTTATAGTTTCCTAGACATTTTTATATCAGGAAAATCAGAAACATTTATAATGAAATTAAACTGTATGATAAAAATATAAAGAAAATTTCCTATCATTTCTGATACATTAATGTTGCCAAAGCTAAAATGGAAGTGAAAAATACATTACTTTTATTTAATTTTTAAAATTATATGAACAAAACATTATAGACAACCCTGGGATATTTTTTAATCTATTTCAGTAAGAAGATGAAAATCTTGGAGTTTATGGAATTAATTCTGTGCCTTTATTTTATTTATTTATTTTTTTTTGAGAGAGAGAGAGAGAGCACGAGTGGAGTAGGTGGGAGGGCAGAAGGAGGAGGAGAGAGAATCTTAAGCAGACCCCATAACCAGTGCAGAGCCCCATTCAGGGCTCGATTTCAGGACCCTGAGATCATGACCTGAGCCAAAAGCAAAAGTTGAATGCTTAACTGACTGAACCACCCAGGCGCCTCTGTCAGTATCTTTTCAAAAAATTAGCATTTAATTAATTTTCTACTTTATCCATGTAAACTAACTCTTAAATATTGTATCATTATTGAAAATTTCAGGGAAGATGATTGTGATATTTTATCCATAAGTTTGATCTCCATTATTAATCTTAGATATTAAGGTTCAATATTTACTTTGCATTGTAATAGTTTACCTACTTAGATAATACACCCTTTATGTTAAACCTTCTAAAACATTCAGTAGCACAATGATAGCATAGGTTTTCCAGTAATTATTTTTGTACCTTTCTTTCTTTCTCTTTCCCTTCCTTCCTTCCTTTTTTTCTTTCTTTCCTTCTTCCTTCCTTCCTTCCTTTTCTTTCTTTCTTTCTTTCTTTCTTTCTTTCGTTTGTATTTAAATGTACACTCTGTGCTAGGAGCTGTTAAGGGTACAATTATTAAAGACATTAGCTTACCCTCAATTGTTTTATGTTTAGGGGAGTCATTAATAAACAAGAAGCTAGCAGGCTGGGATAAATGAAAACTTTCTTGTGGGAATGTAACTAATTTTGACTAGAGAAAGAATAAGCAGCAAAGTTTCATGGAAGGGGTAGGAATTGGTACTGGAGTATTTCAGCCCATTATAACCCACCTTTTTTTCAGTGTATTTTCAGGCAGAGTTCCTTGGTAATGAAACACCTCAGGATGGTTTTCTTCTCATGGCATCCTGGTTAAGCACTTGCTGTTTCAGGGAACCAACAGTAGTGTGTCCTGTGGTAATCCTCGTGTAAAACCCCAAGGGAAATACCATCCCAAGGAAATTTTTGAACAAGACTATACACCTCACAAAGGTGACAGCTGAAGGCTGGTTTTGCCTCCCAAGCAGCAGGAGTTCATGGATGTTTTGTTGTCATTCATGCCACAGGGACAATTTCTGTGTGACTGCTCTACTCTCTTTTTTCTCAGGCTTGTCTATATAACTCTCTTTTCTGTATTTTTTATCTTTGCATCAGTTCAATCATTGTTTCTGCTTCCTTATATTTTAAGCTTGCTCTCTTCTGTTCAGCAGCCTTCTACCTTTTATCCTCTTTCTATTTACCTTCAAATCTTACTACAAAAAACTTTTAAAAAACCCATCACTTTCCAGTTCAAGCATGAGAGATAATCTAATAGGCAAGAGTTGTCTTTTCATGCTTTCATTAAATTCCATTGGCTCGAGTTGGCACCATGACTGTATCAGTCTAGCTCAGTGGCTTAGCTGCATCCCAGCAAGATCACCTCTTCTGTGTCATTGTGTGAGGAGAATGAGTTCTCAAGCAATCTCATAAGAAGCCACAGTAACCAGAAGGTCATTTTGATGCACCAGAAGATTCTAATTTAGAGAAAGTACTATTGACAAAATTTCCAGATTATGTTAATCCTGTTACTAAAGAAAAAGGTGGACCCAGAGGCACAGAACCTATCCAATATGCAATTGGAAATGTAAAAGACGCTGTATTGATTTTAAAGCCACATATTATTAACTTCATGACATGTTTCATGACAACTATCAAATATAGAGATAAAATTTGGTGGCATGAAAGCATTTATGGTCTTTATATCCACCAAAGACTAAAGAAAAAAAAAAACCTGAAGACTACCAAAAACTGATGTAGCAGCAATGGAAATGCATCATTCAGATCTCCTCTTAGGGGAAGCAGAGTTGACTGAGAACCTCAGGTGTTACCTCCCAGAATCCCCCACTGGGTTTCTGCTGAAGCCACACTTCCCCCAGCTGTTCTTAGCCAATGAATGAGTATGGGGGGGGCTGCAGTAAATGAGTATGCTGGCCCACTCCCCTGATGGGTGACATTGGGTCAAGGACACCCCATTAGCCTCCCCAGAATTTTGTTGGTACAGTGCTGCTGTTAAAGACTCTTCCTACCCAGTCCTCCTTTTTCCTCTTTCCCCATCACAGGTGTCAGATTCTGCCTACTTTGCCCCTTTAAAGTTCAACACATCTCCCCAATAAATCTCTTTCATATAAAAACAAAAACAAAAACAAAAAAACCCAGCAGAACTCTTTTGACCCATTGGTGAATGTACTGCTTTGGGACCTAAAACATGGCTTCCTGAGGCTACTGTATTAACAAGGACTTTGTGTGGGATACTTACCCTTAAAAGGGTAGGGGCTATGACAGGTGCTTAGATTGACTGACATTCGAGTAAAATAATATTCTACCTTGAGAGGTGCTGACATTTTGTTTTAGAATCACTTGGGAGAATATTTTCCATAAATGTTTGCAGTACCTCAGAATAAAGGGTTTGAGGAATCCATGTGGTACACTGATGTTGACCTTTTCCCTCTAGCTTTATAATCATTACTTATGTTGCTTAGCAACTCTGTAGCATTATCTCCAAACCTCATATTAACTTGAAATACAATAGAAATGAAAATTATAGAAATGTGACTCTTAGGAATTGATATTTTTTCAAGTTACTGTCAGCAATAACATGATATTACAAGGCAGACTATACAATATAGAATATTTTGTGGCATTTCTGAGTTTAATATAAAGACTAATCTAACACCGAGGAACTTTAATTAATAACAATAGAAATGTAATGGTAATAGAAAGCCTTTCAGCTGGCTTTTCACATCCCTTAATCTAAACAACATTTCTCAAGAGGAAGAACAAAACCAAACCCTGAATTATATATTTTTTCTTTGAAAATCATTCATAAAGGCACAAAATGTGGCATGATTTTTTTGAGTAGTACAATGCCATAATCATCTTAATGATCTTTATTATTCCCTTTTCAAAATTGGGGCAATGCTTTGCAAAATGATTGTTTAAGAAGAAGTAAAAGCTTTCAGTTCTTATGCAGGAAGGAAGGAAAAATGGATCACAGAGGGACACATTAATTACTTTGTCAACACCATTCATTGAAAACCTATCCTCTTGGCACTAGGCTATAATAATTACTTATAAGACAGAAAGAATTTGGCCAAACCAAAAGAAAGATTGAGCCAGTGTTCATATTGCTGGTGATATGAAAAACTAAGTGGAGAGAATTTATAAGACATGTATGATTTGCAGATATTTAAAGACTTTTTCACTTTGAAAATAAACACTGACCTGTATATCTAAAAATGAAAAGAATTCAGGAAATGTGTGGGCCTTTGAAAATTGAACATAGAGTTCAAAGAAAGTTCTCTCTGTTGAAATCCTCACCATCCACAAGTTAGTGAAAGCCCTCTTAGAGCAGTGTGTCTTTTAACTTTTGGAGGGATAAGGACCACTTCAAAAATCTGATGAAAACCATGGACTTTCTTCTTAGAAAAATACAGATCATCAAAAAACATTTTGCGATGAATTTCCAGGGTCTGTAGAGCCACAGAAGCCCACCTGAGGAAACTGATAGCAAAAAAAGAAACCCCGATTCAGAGAATGTGCTCTTAGCAGGTGCAGTTGGGAGTGGCTGCAGGAAGGTGGGGGTGCGGGTGGAGGGGGTCCAGTGCAGAGTGTACAGGGCTAAATAACATTCTCCCAAATGAAGAACTCCCTATAACTTAACGATTGACTTTTCTGCTCAATCATTGCTAAACACTTCCCAATTTCTCTGCAAGTACCATAACAACAATAACAACACAAGATTAGGATTTGGAACTTTGTCTCTGCTCTTATTTAACCAAGTGACCTTGGACAATCAGTTAATCCTACTTCGCTTCACTTCCTGCGCTGTCAAGTGGAGATAATATTTAACTTAAAAATTATCTTAAAAATTAAATATCATATGCAATGTTCAAAGGAAGCCCTCAAATGATATGTGTTATTATATTCACTAACACTGCCAAAATTTTGTGTCAATTTTGAGTTTGAGCCTGTAGGCAGATAATTATTTAGCCAGAAAACTTTTGAAAATACAACAAAAGATGTTACCTAAAATGAAAATATGTCTTTTAAAATTCCCCTAAGTGACATGCCTTGGGTATTTGTTGAAAAGAAACTGGTCAATACATTGGAGCTATAATAATGAAATTTAAAAAAAAATTGTTAAAACAAAATTTTAATAGAAGTTACTGAAGATAAATGTTTAAATATTGAATTGCTTTGGTATATTTTTATGAATTTATTTTACATTATTAGATAAAAATGATTTGAATTTTAGAGATAAGCTGTATTTCTTTTATTTAATATTTTTGAGATAATTTGTATTTTAATTTCAATACAAACTATTGCCGATCTTAGTTTTCTTTAAGGTTTGTTACAAAAAAGGTTTATAAAAAATAACTAATAATAACACATAATATACATTTATTTGTTAATTATGCATTTATTTATTTATTAATGCATTATTTTTGACATTTCAGAGTGTAGATGATTCAGATCTATCTGTTATTGCCCAGAACAAGAAATGCTTTGACAACGATATTGTTTGTTCCAAAAGTGTTTTGATCTCGGTTGGGGACACTGAAATTTACCTGAATGATACTCCTTACAAACAAGTGAGTAAACTATTTCTTTTAGGATCATTTTATCTTGTCCCGAGAATACTGAAAACAAAATAGAAACAATTCAGAGAACTTTTCTCTGCAAGTGATGACTAGATTCAGGTTTTCTTTGTTGTTTTATGTGGTGTCAATAAATCATACGTGACTTGTCTCTTTGACTTACTTTTTTAAAGACTTATACATTTATTTGAAAGAGAGAGTGAGAGTGAGAGAAAGAGTGGAGAGAGGAGAGTGGCAGAGGGAGAAGGAGAAGCTGACTCTCCGCTGAGCAGGGAGAAGGTTGCTGGGTTGGATCCCAGGACCCTGCGATCATGACCTGAGCCAAAGGCAGATGCTTAATTGACTGAGGCACCCGGGCACCCTGGTCTCTTTTGTTTATGTTTCACTTCTCCATATTCCAGTTCTTTCCTCTTTTCTTCAAACCCATGGTACCATGCTGGCCCTAGCATCTCCATCTCCAGTTCCATCTACACTGGATGCTTGGCTTCCCGAGTTAGTTCCTCTCCTCTTACCCTGCCATACTGCAGCCAGGGCAGCTTTTTTCCCCTAAAATGGGGATCTAATCTTCCATCAGTGTAGTGCTTCAAAACTCTCAGATGACTTCCCAGTTCTCTGATAAGTCTTTACCAGTCTGACCATCATCACCTCTCCTGCCTCACATCTCCTTACTTTCTGCTTTGAGCCCATGTTACAGAAGTCAGAGTTTTCATTAGTTCTTTTGATGGCCTATTCTTTCTCTCACCTCTGTTTCTTCGTGAATGTCATTTGCTCCTGCCTGGATCTGCCTTTTCTTTAACTTATTCTTCTATGATAGGTCTCATCGTAAGTCCTTCAGGAGCTCCTCTTCATACCTTCAAGTGCCCTGTTAGGACACGTAGCATACATTAGTGAGATTTCTTGTGTGATTGTCTGTCTTCTGTCCATTTGTCTAAGAGTTTTGTGAGAAGTAGGACTGCTCTCTCCCTTATTTATTCCTGTATTTTTGGAGCCTGCCCAATTTGAAAGAATGAAAACATTTAATTCATTCATCCATTCATTCATTCATCTACTATCTCCCAAAATCTCTATTAATTATTGGGACTAAAACAGCGAAAAGACACTGTGCTTATCTTTCAGGAATTATACTCAGGGGTGGGAGACATTCAAATAAACAAGAATATGCCATGGAATGTGCTATGGCCAGAGTGTGTGTAGGACAGTATGGGAGTCCCCAAGAAGAAGCCAACATTGGATGTTTAGGGTAGTTGTTAAGGGTGTAGACTTTGGAGTCAGTCAGTGCTCACCTAGAACCCCTGCTCTGTCACTTGCTGGTTGTGTCACTTTGGGCAAGTTTCCCTCACCTATTTAAGCTGCAGATTTCTCAATTGTAAATTTGGAATGATGATAGAATCTACTTCAGGGGCGCCTGGGTGGCTCAGTGGTTAAGCCGCTGCCTTCGGCTTGGGTCATGATCCCATGGTCCTGGGATCGAGCCCCGCGTCGGGCTCTCTGCTCAGTGGGGAGCCTGCTTCCTCCTCTCTCTCTCTGCCTGCCTCTCTGCCTACTTGTGATCTCTGTCTGTCAAATAAATAAATAAAATCTTAAAAAAAAAAAAAGAATCTACTTCATAGGTTCATATGATGTTTAAATGAGATAATGGATTTCAAGAAATGACTTTCTTCCTCTCTTTCACCCTCCTTATATTTGGAAGGCTCAGAAGATATGCTTTGGATTAAACGATTGGAACTGAATCTTTTTTTTTTTTTAATATTTTATTTATTTACTTGACAGAGATCAGAAGTCGGCAGAGAGGCAGGCAGAGAGAGAGGAGGAAGCAGGCTCCCTTTTGAGCAGAGAGCCCGATGCAGGTCTCCATCCCAGGACCCTGGGATCATGACCTGAGCCGAAGGCAGAGGCTTTAACCCACTGAGCCACCCAGGCACATATATATATATATATATATATATATATATATATATATATATATATGTATGTATTTTTTAAGAAAAAAAACTGAAGAGAAAATAGTAAATGCTCTTGCAGAAACAATTTGACACATTTTTGAAGTGGTAATTACAGTTCAGTGTAACTTTCAACTTCCAGTGTTCACCTGTATGCAGGCGTAGATGAATCTTCATGTCAGTTGCGAAGTATGAAGTAAGATAAAGGAAAGTCATAAAAATAATTTGACCCTAACAAGTACCTTGCTAATATTTTCTCTTGAACATCAGAAGTGAAAATAAGTACCACTATTTTTGGCAGATGGATTGCTCATTGAGGGGAAGAAAAAAAAAGTTATTCTTTCAATAAACACAATTTTGTTTCATCAAACATGTTAAGATATAAATGTTTTATAAATTTATTTAAGTGGCACTTTAAATATTTTCAGTCTCCACCTTTATAACTTATCTTTCTAACATCATTGGAGTTTGTTGAAAGTGCTACAATTCTCATCTGAAGTAGAGGTCTAGATTTGGGGCAATTCACAACACCCTCCTTTTTCTAATGGAAAGCATCTCTACTTCTTAATCTGAAAAGAAAGAAGCACACTATCTCCTTTTGACCAAAGAGAACTGTTTTTCTTGTCTTAAACTCCCCTGTTTAGTAAAAATGAAGGATTTTTACCTCTACGGGCAAATAGAAAAGATATCTTTTTACATCAGGAAAACGGATGTAGCAACAACCTTAAGAAGTCTAATGATAAGCTGCCTGCCTTATCCAAAAATTATTTTTAGACTCTAAAGATAGGTCAACCAGTCCAAGAGAACTTTAATAGGAAAATACACAAAAAAGCATCTTATGGATTGAAAGGAGCTATAGGCCACCAATATTCTGCTTACTTGCTTTAATTCTTGCTGATCAAGCCGTAAGGTAAGAGCCGTGAATGGGCTGTTGCAGGAAGGTTTTATACATCTATACATTACACCTTGATCCAGAAGCCGAGGATACTGTTATAAACTTGATAAAGTACCTCTTTCAATGAGCTAACATTCAGGTGGGGAGAAGGCAGATAATAAAACTGAAGACAAATCATATAATAGAAAGGTACTGAAAAGTATAATCAAAACAATAAAAATAGATTCTATGGCAGAGAGTGACTTGGGGTCAGGCCAGGCTACACATTGGGTGGGCCTAGTAAAGAATGATAATGTGATGCCTCTTGTTCAAGCAGGAATTATTCTTTCTCCCTTTGTTTTGCTGTCTCTTTTGACCTGTCATGGTGTGTGCATGGTTCTTTTTTCTTTATTATTTAAGGCCTTGTCACTCAGGAACAAGGATGCTCCCAGGTTGTGTGCAGACTCTCCTAGGCACCCAGGTCCTTGCTCCATACCTCCAACTTGGCACCTGGGAGGAGAAGGAAAAGAGGTTAAGGAAATCCATTATCCATGCGTATGCTTATACAATATACACTGTTCCATATAACATATTGAGCCCTTGTAAGTTTGAGCTTGTTCTAGAAAACTCTTTATGGGTGTGACGAAGTTTATTTACCTTGCCCTGAGGAATGTTTCTAAAATAGTATTTCCAAACTCTGACTTTGTTATTCTACAATCAAAGGATAGTATATCCACTTCACAATTTTTTATTTTGCATCTGCCTGAATTTGCTTTACTTTCTTTGATTTAATTTGATTTTGATATTTTTAAAGTTATTATATGAGTTAATTACAATGTCAGATTTAATGGGATCTTTTACAGGGTATAGCCTCTGCTCATAAGGAATGCTGAATATTTGTTCTTTAGGCTAAATGTGCTCTTAATTTTCCCAACAGTTTCCATCTCCAGTTTCTCTCTAAGGTTGTTGTTAATAGCCTACAAATTATCTTCCTTTACTATAAGCATGGTCCATCACTTTCCTATTCAGAAGCTCTTGCTGAATGCATTTTGCACATAGAATAGCAGCCTTTGACTGTATGGACAACTTGGCTGCAAAAGGGTCTCTTACTATGCTTCTCATGAAACCCATGTTCGAGCCTTTTGGTGCTCTCCTTACCTCTGAACAGATTTTGAATTTTCTTGCCCCTAAGTCTCTATTCAAGCTATTACTTTTGTTTGGAATGATTTCTTCTCCATTCTCATTTCCAGCTCTGTATACTTTCTTGTGTATGGTCTCTTACAGATCCGTTCATTATCCCACTCCTTGCAAGAAGCCTCTCCAGGTCCCTTTAATAGAAATCCATTTCCCCTTTCTCTTTCGCTCTCTCTCTCTCTTCCTCAATATAGATAGATATAAATATGGATACAGATATAGATGCATCTATCTATCTGTAGATATATATATATACATATATACCTATATATGTAGATGTATCTATTTATCTACCTATAGATCTATTAATCTATCTGTATATAATATATTTTTGGTACTTAATCATATGAATTATCATCAGCATAGCATTTGAGTTAGCAGATATAACCCCTTACCCTTAATGTACTCTATGCTCATGCTTTTGTTTACGCTCTTTTCTATAGCAGAAATACTTTTGCTTATTTATCCATATTGAGCCCATCTATCAGATTATGTCTCATTACCAATTTATGTATTTCCTATTTTATGCATATTTTATGCATTTGTTTTGTCTTTTGCTATGGAGCCAACCAAAAATACTTGTACGTAGATACTCATTGGTAGATACTAATTAATGTTTACACTTTGGTTAATGAACAAAGAATTCATTTTTCTCTTTCTTTCCTTCTTCCTTTTTTTTTTTTTTTTTAAGAAACGATCAGGTTTTTTTCTGGAAAATAAGCCTACGTACCAGCTTTGGAAGGCAGGGTACTACATAGCAATATACTTTCCAGAAAATGATATCACTATTCTTTGGGATAAAAAGACAACCATTCATATCAAAGTTGGACCCCGGTGGAAGGTAGGTTAACCTATTTGTTAGGCCAATCGAAATGAAATGTAAGAAATGAAGTTACATTTACCTTTAGATGTTTTATGGAAATAAAACAATTGACATTTTCTTTAAGAAACAAGTTATATTATCAGAATTACTAACTCATAGCCCAGTGAAGAAAACTCTTACCAATTAGAGTACAGTGTTGCGTACAGTTCTTTTTGACTTTAACCTTGGAGTAACCATTTTCCGAAGTTACTTAGGTCAACTTCTTTCTTCCCATCCCTTTCAGCATAGTTATGTGATGTTTGTCATACTGTTAGATTTATTTATTTGTTTATTACATTCTGCATTCCATCTTTTCCTCCACATTCTGGATTTTTTTTAAGTTTGCATACAGTACATTTGTAAAAAAAAAAAGTTATGGTCTAGAGTTCTATGGATTTTAACAAATGCATGGAGGTTTTTTTAATCTCTCACTAGAGTTTCTATATAGAACAGACCTCTCTACTCCCAATTTCTCCCATGTTGCCCCATTATTGTCATCCTTTACTGATCTATTCTTCAACTCTATAGTTTTGCCTTTATGCTACCTGTTGGGTCTGGCTTCTTTGACTTCACAAAATACATTTAAGGTTCATCCATACTGTTGGATGAATTAATAGTGTTTTCCTTTATACTGTTGAGTAGTATACCATTGTATGGATGTACTAATTTGTTTTATTTATTCATGTTCGAAGATTCGCTCTGGGCTGGTTAGAATTTTTAGCAATTTCCATTTTAAATTGTTTTAATATTATTCTCTGTTAAATGTATAAATATTAAGTATGATTATTATTTTAAATAATATAAATCTTGTTAAATTTATATATGAGATTTAAATTTATATATGATTTATATATAATTTAAATTTATATATGAGATTATTTTTGAAACAATACATTTTAAAAATCCAGTTTATCTGAAATTGAAGTTCGGACTCATGGATATAATGTGTGGCAAGTTAGGGAAAAATTGGGATAGTAACAACATATTCTTATTGGACTGTGGAAAAGTTACATAGTTTTAAAGATTTTAATATGTTGTAAATTTAAGATATTATTGTATATTAAAGTCATTTTCTTTCAACCTCAAGTGAGATAAAGCCCATAAATCTATTACTAGGGTTTGCTGGCTTCCTGCATTTCTTTGATGCAAATGAAACAAGTTAGTTACTGCCATACATCTTCAACCATGTTTTTGAAAGTGATTTAATCAGTTATTCTTCTACATCTCCCCCTTTACTGCTGCCTTAAATTGTTGGGTGATCATGGAGGAAGTGGCCATTGTCTTGCAGAGTTATTGTGGCTTCTGAGAAAGAGGCACAATGATACACAGTGGTCATGACAGTTGCAATCCCAGGGTTATTATCAGCTTTGCTGGAGACCTGGGCAGCCTATTTTATCAGCTAAGGGCTACGGTCCATTTCTCACTATATGAAGAAAACCTTCAGTTGTTTAATTTCATTGTTTTAAGGGTGGATTTCCATTGTTTTAAGAAGAGTATTCTTCTTTGTACTTTTGGTTTATCTTCCTCCCCTAAAAGTAAAGCATTTCACATTATTTGAGAAAATGCAATGGGTAATGTTAATATGATTACTTCATATGGCACTTTTAGTAACCTTCATATGGCACCTTTCATAACCTATAACAACCTTTATAATTGTGAAATAAGATGTGGTTTTTATTTATTGTGTCTCATAGTGGCATGATACATGAATATTAAAAAGTTAACTTTTTCTTTTAGAAGTTTTGTTTTGAATGTTTCGGCTTTTCAGAGTATGACCTAGAAAAAAATTTATTATTCTTATTGTTTCAACATTTATAGTGTTACAGAACCTTAAGCATATTCGGAGGTGGGTTTTTCATCATTAAAATATATATGTATATGAATATATACAGAATATATATGTATACATACACATAAATATTATAGTGTCTGTATTATACTTCTCCAAGTTACTTATATTATTACTTGTATCAGTGCTAAGACAATGGTAAGTGTGACTAGATAAAATTTGGGAGATGGCGAGACATCATTAAGAATTTAAAATAACTTAGGGCGCCTGGGTGGCTCAGTGGGTTAAGCCGCTGCCTTCGGCTCAGGTCATGATCTCAGGGTCCTGGGATCGAGTTCCGCATCGGGCTCTCTGCTCAGCAGGGAGCCTGCTTCCTCCTCTCTCTGCCTGCCTCTCTGCCTACTTGTAATTTCTCTGTCAAATAAATAAATAAAATCTTGAAAAAAAAAAGAATTTAAAATAACTTAAATATAATTAAATAGATATGAAATTATCTTAACATATTTATATAATTGTGGAAATTCTAAAATGTCTATTTTAGATCTATTTTAGATTTTTAGTGAATGAGACCTTAAATGTTGATGTGAAAATAGAATATTTCATATTTCATGATTTTTTTTCACTTTAGAACAAACTATCAGGATTATGTGGAAACTTTGACAAATGTACTTCCAATGATATGACCACTTCCAATAACTTAGAAGTAAGAAATGCCCAAGTATTTGGAGATAGTTGGGCATTAGGGCAGGTAAGCAGAATATATGTATTATAGAACTCAACAAATATTTTTTGATATATTTATTCACTTAATCACTTTTTCTTACAGGAAAATTTATTTAGGTAATACTACTTTATGTCATATTTGTATAGTAATTCATAACTGACAAATTACTTTCACATTTACCTTCTGTAAAGCTTGTGACAATCTTGTAATGTAAAGGGTGTTATCTCTATATGACAGATGAAGAAATTGAGGCTCAGGAAGGTTTAATGACTTGCTTAATATTGTATGTCCAGAAAGAAGCAGAGATGACATTCAAATTCATGTCTTTTAATCTCAGGTTTTTCCTTCCATAGCAAATGCTTTATCAGCGTACTTATATTTCTAATAATATAACTTTTGCCAACTCAAAGCAATGAGAAAATGAAGGCAGAATTTCTCACCATTTGTTCTCCAGGCATGGTTGTGTGGGGTGGGGATAGGTAGGGAATGGATTTGTGGTCTGCTGCCTCTGGGAGCAATTTGAATAAAGTAAGTTAGACATATTTCTTTTTTGAAGGATTTCTTGAGTAATTATAAGCTTCCAAGGGAGGAATAAATCTGAAGTGATTACCAACTTATTGACACAGAACCTGTTTTTATGTATTAGTTGTCAAAGAAATAGTGTCCTGTGGGCCGGCCACACTTTGAGAAATGCTGAACTAACTCAGAAAACAGAATCGAATTAGAAATTAGCATTACTCTTTTCTTCTCCTTTTTCTTTTTAGCCTACTTTTCTTTCTAGCTGAAAGTGGTATCCATAACTACAGCTTTCTGATTTGTTACTATTTGGTTAATTTGCCTTCCTCTTTACCTAGTTTACCTAGTATATCTAAATTTCTTTAAAAACATAAAAGGGGTCTAGGATAAAGCCCTCACCTAATTCAGTAAAATTCAGCAGCATATTTGAATGTGGCCCAAGCTGAAAAGTACAAATATTTTATTTAATATATGAACTATCTACTTCATAGATACAAAATCCTTTTTATTATGGCTGTCATATATCTTGTTGCACTTATAAGTCCTTGAAGAAATTATCTTATATTTGTCCATTTAAAATGAATTAAGGAATAACCAATTTATAATCATAATTAAATATTTGGAGTAATAAAAGAATTTTATACTCACTATAATGTGTATTCTTATTCATACTTAATGGCCAAAACTAAAAAAAAAATTTTAAAGCTTTTTTAATTGGTAAGTCTAATTTAGTGCTTTGATGTTTTCCAGGTTACATGAACCCATAGTAGGATTAAAACACAACCTCTGTTATTAGGAATTTAGAGTCTAGATTAGGAGTTGAGCTAGAAAAATTAAGAATGGAAATATGAAATAGGTGCTTTGATAGAGGTGAACAAAGCATTGGCTTCATTACAGTCAAAGGAGGTTTCCCAAAGAAGGTGCCATTGGGCTGAATCCTATAAGACACAGGAACTAGAAAAGTGAAGATGTTGAGAAACAGTGTAGCATCAAAGGAGGGAATGGTCCATTAGAAGGTGCAGGAAGACGGGTGTGTAATGGGAATTTCAAAAAATTCAACATGGCAGCTCTGGGGAGTTGGAAGTTATCAGTGGCTGGAATGCAAAGTATAGAGCTGCAAGCTATGAGTGCTAGGATCTAAGGCCCTAAAGTAGTTAGGAGGCTCTTATAATCCAGCTGGTAATGTTAAGTCAGTGAAGATTTAGAAAACTATACAAATTTCAGAGGCATTAAAGATTAAAATCATCAGCATCTGTTGAAAGGTTGCATTTAGGAGAATCTGGAGAATTCAATAAAGTCTCATAGCTTTCTGACTTATTGGGTAGTTGCTGATACTCTTCCCTGAGGAAGGGCAAAAAAGAGAGGAGATAGTGGAGGAAAGTGGGCCAGGACAACTGTGTAGAGATAAGAACAGGCTAGGATGCATTGAGAGAGAGGCTACAGTGAAATTTATGTGGAGATGTCCAGTTTTGAGATTCAGGAAAGATATTTGGGCTGGAAATATAGATTTGGCAGTTACTAGAATATGCAGGTTGTCGAAGCCATAAGAAGTGTACAAAATGAGAAAAATAAGAGGTTTGAGGATCAAGCTTTGCACAGAAGGGAGGGGCAGAAGAATGGGGAAGTAGCAGCCATTGAATTAGGAAGAAACTCAGAAGAAACTGGTATCACAAGAAATAAATGTGGAGAGACATTTAAGAAGGGCAAAGTAGTAAGTAGAGTCAAAGGTAGTGAAAGGTCAGGTGAGATGAAGACTGAAGCATTGCCTTTATATTTAGGCAACTCTAATGAAGAGATCACTGATGACATTTTCAGGGCAGTTTCGGGGAGGTGGATTAGACGAGGCAGAGACCAAGTTGCTGAGTACGTGGGATGTGAGCCTAGAGACACGTGAGCATGTACAACTCCTCAGAGGATGACTCCGATGGAAATGAATGAGCTGAAAATGAAAGGAAAGAGAATCAATTGCTCACATAATTTTTTAATGACCGCATTTGAGACAAATTTAAAACCATTTACCTCTACTCTCTAATATCGCCAGAATTTTAATAGTATGTTTAATTGTTTTCGAAAAGTAATACATACTATTGAGTTGGCTGAACACAGATGCTTTAGGTAAAACTTGACTAAAGGAACCAGAATATATGAGATGTGATTGTAATGCCGGAGTCAGAATAGTTTACTCTGATTTCAGCCTCACAAGTCACCCCTTTGAAAACTCTCTCTTCTCACTTATTTCTCTTCAACAGTGTGAAACCCCAAGTGAATTATTTAAACCCTGTGAGGCACATCAAAACAAATTTCCTTATGCCAAGAAAGAGTGCTCCATTTTGTACAGCGATGTTTTTGCTCCTTGTCGCAATGTGGTAAATGAATACTTTACAAAACCTTCATATTTACATGGGTATTGCTGTAGCTGTGATACCGAGATGAATGGGACAAAGAATTTAACCAACTGTTGGCTTTTTGGGTGGACTATCTAACCATTGTCGGGAAGAGAAATTTGGTAGTTTGTTTGTTGGTAGAAGTGGTGCATTTAGTTGATTTACTTTCTCCCTCAATTCATCTTATTTAACAGCATACATTTGTACATATTTATTGTAATACTCTGTTCTACTTCATGAAGCATTTTAATACATCCTCAAAGCCAGAAGTGATTGGTCAAAGCCAAAAATTTTGTTTTTATTTAGAGAACATTGCTGCATGGCATCTTCTCCTCAACCCAATGTATAGTTTAAAAGTATTAGTAGTGGCACATTTAAAAGGGTCTTAAAAGCATATGCCAAGATGGAGTAATTTAAATTTTTAAATGCCTTCCCAACATAATAATTTTAAGCCTCCATAGTTTAAGAAAATTGCTTCAGGTATTCATAAAAATCACTAAAAGTACAATTGGTGATAGAACATTCTTTTCATTCCATGTGAATATGCTAATAAACAATGAGATTGTACAAAATATCAAAATATGATTATATTGAAGTTACTGAAATCACATTTTTTGTAAGACCCATTATCTGTTTTGCTGGTTCTTTGATTTTACATTTGCCTAATAAATTCCTTTCTCCTTTGGTCCCTATAGAGGTTTGAGACGTTGAGAACTCTAGGTGGCAGTGTTAAGTTGATAATACCAAATTTTGAAAACCTACCAGTTTGTTTTCTTTTAGAAGTTTGAATTTGAATCAGTTGTGGTTCGTACTTATTGAAATGAACTCATTTTCATTTCATTTTCAGATCGATGTTACTTCTTTTGCCAAAAACTGCCATGAAGACACGTGTAACTGTAATCTTGGTGGGGACTGTGAATGTTTATGCACCAGCGTGGCAGCTTACGCATACAAATGTTGTCAGGAAGGGGTATCTGTTCACTGGAGGTCATCCACTGTTTGTTGTGAGTACCCTAGTGAGAACATCATCACCAGGTTGGAAACTTATAAAGAGATTAATTTGTCCTATCACAGAACAAATACCATGCAATTATTGTTGAAAATAGAATTTTCATTTAGAAACAGAATTTAAGATAACTAAACTTTCTATTCCTTTGACAATGCAGATAAACTGTAGTACAGCTAAAGGGTTTATAAAATTAAACATCAAGGTAAAATTTTCTATTCTGTTTGACTGTTGTCAGGTTGACATTCGAACTCTAAATTGTATACCACCCTCAAATTGTTTATGACTTCATTCCCCTTACGGCTGTGAAATTTCCCTGTTCTGATTATAAGAAACAGATTTGAGTCTTTAAACTTTTCGTTTACTTATGTAGACGGCAAGTCATCTAAAGATTTTAACACTTTGAGTTCCCATTTCTAAGTAGGCAGATACATTGGTCTACTTATAATCTTACAAAATTTAATTTTTCAACACATCACTCTTAAAGAATCCTCTTTGCTCAGAGGAAGTTCCTAAATAATGATGTCATTCTGTGTTCTTTCACTTGGTCATGGATAAACATACAGCAATATTTTTCATACTTTCAGATAAGGGGTTAGACCTTTAAAGAGTTTAATATTTATTCTTTTATTTTTTTTAGCTCTTGACTGTGAATATTACAATGAAGGTATGTGATATTTCAATAACGATTATTACTATAGCCATTCTGTGGGATTTATTTTCAGAGTAAGAGTTTTTCAACAATGTGGGAACAATAGTTTATAATTCAGTACATAACTCAATGAACAGCTTTACTTTATAAAATTTATCTAAATTTCTAAGTATTTGAGTTAAAATTTATTTCCTGTAAAATAAAAAGTGTAACTAAGTTTTCGGCATTTAGGAGGCCCTCAATAAATGTTTTTTGTATGACATGAATAAATTAATGAGTGGAGATAGCTAATTTTTTAGGCAAAAAGGATGAAAGACATATACCAAATGCTTATCGTTTACCATTTTGTATAAATATAAACATTAGTCAAACATTATGTCATAGATATCAATTACTATGATGATAAGCATGTAAGGAATTTATTTTGCCATCATTGAAGGCAAAAATAATTACATATTATCAGAATGAGAATTTATTGATTTAATGGTAATAAGAGGAGGCGCTACCTAAAACTAAGAAATTGACATAAGAAGAAACAGAGTATCACATCCTCAGTGAAAATGCCAGATAATGGCAGAATTAGAGCCTGCTTTATTATCAAACCTCCTTATTGAGGAAGGCGTAGCCACTTAAACCTAATTCAAACAAGTAAGATGATCCAGGACAGTGTTCAGTGTTCATTTTGTCCATGACTGGACAAATTCTGGACTCATGATGGGATAAATTAGAGTAATAGTTAAAGGGAAACTGGGCCACTACAAAAACCCCAAGCAACTAATCAAAAGCATTTTGGTACCTTACTGAGCTAGGGAGAAATCTGTCAGCTATAAATACCCAAAGAAAGCCAGATAATTTTAGAGAAATAGAGATGACGGATTAAAAAGAAAATTGACATTTTAGTTTTTGGTTGTTTCTGTTACATTTATGGAAGTTTGATGGAGGAAAAAAGCCCAACATTAAAAAAAATTCAGTGCTAGTTAAAGAAAATATAAACCAAAATTATCTCCTGTTGAGAGGTTCACACACATGTGCGTGCGAGTGCATGTACGTGTGCACACACACAAACACATTCTACATCAATCCTTTGGATGTCATGCTGAAATTGAAACTGATTCCCTAAAAGTAATAGCTTTTGTTGTTAACTACTTTATGTATATCATATAATTTAAGCTTCAAAATATGCCTGTAAGGTATTACTATTAACACTTTATAGAGGAGGAATCTGAGGACCAGAGGGGTTAAAATAACTTGGTCAAAGTCACTTGGTCAAAAATGTAGTAAACTGAGATTTGTAAGCAATCTGATTCAGAACCAAAGAGCTTGACCTCCATGCTGCACTGCCCTGAGTATGGTTAACAAACCCTAAACTCAGAAAGATCAACACACATTGTGATCATGCTCTACACAATGTACACAGACATCAGTTTGAAAAAAATTGCTCCAGTAACTTCCTCACTTAAGAAGGCTTGCCTCACACAGTTCTGCTGTAAAAATCTCCATCTGTGCCTTTGTACTTTCTGGCATTTCTTCTGTCGTCCTTTGGATCCCAAAGCAGAATTTTCCATGAATATTGAATTTCTACCTTTTGCTTCTTGATATATTTTGCTTTCTCTCAACAAGTCTGCTGCACTACTAGTGATGGTTCTTTTTTCTAATGTGTTCTAGGATTCTTCAAACCACTTCCCCTGGTGTCATCTATAATATTCAGAGGACGAACATGGGGCGTTTAGCCTCCATGGGACACTGATTGACTCAGTGGAATGGCAGGGGAATCTGTTTCCTATGATCAAAATAATAGGCAAAAGCATTAACTGGACAAGGAGAGTACGAATTTGCAAAAATAATGCAATGAAGATAGATGATTGAAGGGGGATATAGAATTGAGATTGTTGATACTAGTTATAAAAAGAAAATTGTTTAAATGAATATTTTTAATAGGTTTCATCCCCACTAATTTTATAGATATTTTAAACCTACTTAGTTTTCTTAGGATATTCAGTACTGATATATTTCTTCCTTTATTTAGTACATACCAGGCACTGTGTTTTCAAGATACTTATTAATATTTCAAGCTAATGCCGTAAGAGGAAAATTTAAAAAAAAGTAAGAGAATTCAGAGGTTGCTGTTGATATTATTTCAGTAATCTTTAATGCAAAGGCTATATGTAACATCTTCATATTCATTTTATGGCATTTGCTAAAAATACAAAGATTTTATTATTGTGATTGCTGTCAGTGAACAAGGACTTCAATATTCCACTAAAAATTGTTGTGCAAGTTTTAAGCTCAGAGTGATTTTATTAGCCAGGATATGCCTAATATTGTGTTAAATAATCACTGAAGGAAATGATTACTTTCAGTAGGTGGTGAAATTATACTCTCCCTAAAGAAAATTAATGATAAAGTCAACGATTTTTGCTTTAATTGCTAGTGAAAAATGCATGAGTATCCAAATACAAGATATCAATCAACTGGGAGACAATTCGGAAGCTTTCAATTTTTATACAAATGGATTTTTCAGGTGAAAATTATCTCTTCAGGTTGCTGTTAGTAAAGAACTCATGCTCTGGACAAGAGAAGATTTTGTTTGGCTGTCTAATTCAGTTCCCTTCTTCTTTTTTTAAAAATTTTTTTAAAAAAGATTTTTATTTATTTATTCAACAGACAGAGATCACAAGTGGGCATAGAGACAGGGGAAGGGAAGCAGGCTCCCCGCTGAGCAGAGAGCCCCATGTGGGGCTCGATCCCAGGACCCTGAGATCATGACCTGAGCTGAAGGCAGAGGCTTTAACCCACTGAGCCACCCAGGCGCCCCCGTTTCCCTTATTCTTATATCGAATGTCCATGAGGGTGCTTCAGTCCCTCAAGTTATAGTTTTATATGTCTTCATTTTGAATTATATCTCATTGTGATTTACATACTTATCTACTAATTTATACATTGTTTACCTATTTGTACAAACGAACATGCTTATAAAAGGAAATACATTTGTATCTGGGAAGTATATGTTGCTCTTATCCTTCTTAGAAAGTGTGCCAGCAAATAGTGGAGACTAATGATAGAGCTTTCTTTGGTTCTTGTAGATTTGGGCTCTTAAACACTGTGCATTGTGTGTATTCGTCAGAGCAATGGGGAGGCCGTGTTGTGGGCTCATGAAGAGGTTCTCCACTGTATCTGCTCAGTTCCATCTTGGTGGGAGCAATTGTCTTCAAGTCTCCATCTCTACTCAAGTTGTTCAAATTTTTGGTAAAACTCTTTCTCTCACAGCTTGTAAGGGTCCCCAAGTGCTCATTGGTGAGGCATCTCCAGTCTGTGGAGGAGTCAACACTTGAAGATAACTTATCCTGAGTCCTTGCCTCCTCTCTAGGTCTTCATGAAGGAAATTTTGGTTCTTGGTCCCCTTTTTGCTTCAAAGACTTTTGACTCCAGTCTAATTTCTCCCTTCCCCCAAACCTGATCTTCAGTCCTGAAAGAGAAAAAAAAAAAAAAAAAACATAACCCTCTGATTTCTTTAGATATTTTTCTCTCCTCCATCTTTAGAGTGGGCTTGTTGAGGAAAATTGTTCTTGAGATAAAAATTAGAGGAAAGAAGGAATGAGAAATTCACTGAGAGCAACTGGATTGATCTTTTATGATAGCACTTGGCACATACATATTAATATTTTACATAACCTATAACATAGAAAATATACACACAACTATTCCAAGCATACAGGTGATAATTATGTAACCTAATTTTGATGATTCAGAAGAAATTTCAAAGTTTTATAGTCTCTCAGTTATATTAATCACGAAGTTTAGACTGGCATGGAGATTAGGCTGGAGGTAAACTGAATTTATTATCACAAAACCTAACTCATCATTTTTTTGAATATCATGAACTTAACTATAATTCATAAGATAAGGTTTGCAGAAAAGTTATTCTGGTTGAGTTTCGAGTTTGTCTCTATACTAATAAGGTTTTTACTACAGTAAATGTTTTCCATTTTATATAGAGCTAGTTAAGTGCATGAGAAGCAATAGCATAAGTGAAAATACTTTGGACATCTTTGTTGAGCTTCGTCTGATTTTCTTTTTTATAGACATGCCTCACTGTCAGTAATTCCCCAAACAGAAAATATCGTAGATCACGTCTGTGACTTCTGTTTTCATGCAATGCAACCTATTAGAGAGAGATGATTTTTTAGAAGACTTTCAAAATCCCTGGCCATAGATAGAGATAAATTTATGTTTATTGAGAATAGTTTTAAATCATGCAATATTAGAGTGGAGAGTTACCTACACAAACTTTTTCACCTAGGTGAGAAAAACGGAGATCCAGAAAGCTTGAATCAATCTTCTAAGGAGCACTGCTTTAACTATACAGATACATGTAAACATATATATATATATATATATATATATATATATATATATATATATGAAATATATATGTTTTAAATTACATAATCTAAATATGATTTATATATTCCAATTTGCTATAGTATGTTATTTTTTTAAAATAGTTCACTTATTGTATCAAAGATAAATACTTAAGTGCACAATAATTTTTATGGTATTTCTTTGTTATTAACATCTATCCCATTGAAATGTCAGCTTGAAATGTAAAACTCCAATGCCAATTGTAAAACTCCTATGACAATTTATTATTCTCTTATCTGCATTTAACTAGGGCTTGGAGAAGGGCCATACATGCTGGCAAGTTATGGACAGAGTGGCCTTGTTCTGGGGGCCAATATGACCAGTAGAAGCATTTTCTCTTTGCCAAGGAGTAGTATTCATGGCAATTTATTTTTTAATTTTATGATCACTCCAGGCCTTTTTAAAGAGAAGGCATCATGTAAGTATAATTTCCAATTGAAAATAGGAATTTCATTTTCCATTTACATTGTTTTTCATTTATTCATGTAGTAGCTATTAGTTGGGGATCTAATACATTAAAGGCATTTTTTTAGGTGTCCTAAAGGGTATAAAATAAGAGACTGGTACACGAAACAATTATCTCTTTTGTATATAAAATCTTTTCTTTGTTTATCTTTTAGCATACATACATTAGAATTGAAAATATTTGACTGAATTTTTGGTCCTAAATAAAGCATAACTTAAATTTTCATAGTAACCATTATAGACTTGATTTGAAATTTTGATTTGATATCAAAGTAGTTAAGTATTAAGAAAATAAATCAGAGTCTAGAAAGCCTTTTGTCCTTTATGGCCTTGTCTTTCCTGGAACCTGGTCCCACATTTACTGATTTCCATCTGCAGATCTATACTGGTCCAATTCACTTGGCACCTGTTCTAACTAGTGGTTAGTGTCCCCTTCTGACTGGAGATAATCAGGCTACGTTGGTGCTATACTATACTACGTTGGTGCCCTACTTAGAATCACTCGTGAGGTGTTACATGAGCTTAGAAAATATTTATTAAATGAATCAGACTTAATTTTTTAATCTATTTTGAGAAATCTCATGATTTTCTAGTTAGAATGAATTGTATTCTTCTTATTAAAAAACTTTAGTTCTTTTTAATCTATAAAAACCCCTATCACAGTCTGAAGTTCCGATTTATGTGTTGTTCCATACTTTTCCTCTGAAAAAGATTTCTTTTATTCTTCTTTGCATCCTCCAGGGCTCAACAGAAGGACTTGCAAGTTTTAAGATATAATCAAAGCCTTTGGAATTATACATTGGATTTGAGCGAGCTCTTCATTTTATGATTTATATTAAGTGATGTTTTAATTAAAAAAATCCTAACGGATTTAAATTAAAACCTAAAAAATTAAGGTCTAAGAAATTAAACCTAAACTCTATTAAAAAAAAAAAAACTCTTATATCATGGGTTTTACAAATATGAGGAAAACTTTTTCAAGCATTTACCAAAAAAGGATGACATTTCTCAAATGTTTTATAATTGTTCATTAGCCCTTTGACCATCTATTGGGAAATAGACAATAATGTTGAGCAAATAGTTTTTTCTTAATGCCGCAAAATCACTTGCAAGATTATTCACCCATTAAGAGCCCAGTTATATTGTAATGCAATGACATGCCTAAATTGATCTGTTTCCTATTCTTTTAGATCATCCAATTTAGCTCTTTGGAGAGTCTGTGCATTTGAAAATGTTAAAGCTTGCAAATACAAATATGTGTTCAATCAGTCATTCAGTTCCTTGTATGAAATTGCATGTGCTGGGGTCCGAAGTTGGTATTTCTTTTGTCCCCTGAGGGACACGAGAAATTATTTAAAAAATAGAATTCAGCAAAGACTGATCTTTTTGAGTTTTTGAGCTAACAATACATTACATTAAAATATTAATTTTCTTTTTAAAGATATTAGAATTCATCTCTGAAATCTTAGAGATGGTCTTCATTATATATGGCAGTTGTGCAATTCTGTCTTTGCAAATACATTTTACAGTGCTGGTGTTGATGATCTCCCACCCAGGCGGAAATCAAACATGCTGCTCTATGTTTTACAGCATTGGCACTTGTTTCCTTGGAGTCTGCCGAAAGGCCAAACTACTTTCTCTATGTCCACGATGATGACACTCTCAGTTTGAAACTGTGGCAGGCAAATTCAGCCTTCCATCGAAGAGCCACATTTCTCCACCATCAGGGGCTCTGGATTCCTGGTTACAGTGCGTTTGAGTTATACAGCAAAAAAGGCTTTTTCATCATCCTCACAGATTTTAGTGTCAAAGCATCAAAATATGATGATTCTGAAGAATTCAAACATTCAAGTAGCTTCAGCATAGAAGGTATGGTTTCTGAGATCTTCAAAAGGAGAATCAATAGATAATTTACCTTATGGCAAAATATCAAAAATTTTTAAGTCATTTGTAAATGAGTCTAAGTAGACTAACTGGTATGACCTTGAGTGAGTGAGTTTCTTAACCTCTTTGTCTTTGGTTTATGTGAAATTAGAATGGGGGAAATAATAATACCTACTTTATAGAGTTATTATTATGTCACATAAATTAATTGGCAGATAGTTTAGAACAGCCTTAAATAATGTTACTTTTATTTATGGTCCCAGTTATTACTTTTAGGGCTATCTGGACTTTGGAAACTGAGCTTTCTTGCATCTCTTGGGTCTACTGCTTGTACTTTTTCTTTCCTAGAAGGCAGCTTCTCAATATCCTGATTCTTAATGATAAAGGCAGCACGTTTATCTCTGTCTTTTGAATAGTAAGGTATCTGGTTCCATTGACTTCTGGAAGATTTCCCTGGTTCAGTAGAAGCCTGGTTTTATTTCTAGAAATCCTTACAGTTTTATAGCTGTTGAATTTTCTGAATTTCAGAGAGGAATCTCCACTTCCTCATCTGATGTTTTTTCAAAATCTAGGAGCTTAACACATACCTTGGATCTCCCAAACAAATTCCTTCATTTTAACATATCATTTGTTTCATTTATTCATTTGCCTTTTCTGTTGTTGATAAATTTCTGCAAACCTCGATAGTCTTTGGATTTGAGGAATTCAGATGAGCTTCAAATTTTTGCCTATTAAAAAGGGTTCCTGCACTCATGAGAAAAAGTCACTGATATGTCTATACTACATTCTATAGAGCAGATATGATGTTTTTACTTGACTTTACTTAAAAGTTGAATGTTTTGACACTCTGTTTCCCCTCCAGTCTAGTTATACTCAGACCCAGTGGCCCCACCTAAGTTTTGGACAACTGTTGCCAATGGCATCATTAGAATCTCAGAAACTGATCATTGCGGAGTTCTTAAAACTAGGAAATTCTAGGGATCTACTCTAGTCTTAGAACCAATCCTCTGTCAGGACTCACAATTCCAGTGACCCAGATCTAATGGCCACGCTAATCTTTAGATGCACAGATGCCTTCCAAAAAGTTTTATTTTCCTATCCATACTTTAGGATTCCATTCTGTATCCAGAATCTGAGAAACATAACACCTACCATGAATTTTCTCCTTTATGGAGCTCTCTTCTCCAGATATAATTTTGGACTGCTACAGAAAGATTGTTCTATGTTGTGAGAAGAGAGAGTACTAGCAGAATTTGTAAAAGGAAACTCTTCAATCAAGGGAGGTTTTATAACTGTAAGCATGTATTATTAAAGCCCATTCATTTGTTTTTGTCATCAGATAATTCTTACCATGTACAAGGTAATGCTCTAAGTTCTGTGAGAACAAGGATGGAATGCTCTCCTTAGGTTTGATGTCAGGAAACATGTCTTTGGTCTTGCCATTTTCCTAATTGTTTGAACTTGGCAAGTCATTTGGCTCCTCTGAGCCTCATTTTTTTTTTTCATTTATAAAATGAAAATAATACTCAATAGGCTTTCTAGGATAAAATAGAATAATGGACAAAAATTACTTTGCAAAAAGTAAAATTCCAAACAAGTGTTCAGTATTATGACATGTAGATCATTAGAACCCAGTGAACATAAAGGGAAAAGATTTTGAATTTTTCATTGTTTTCTCCAACTGCTGGGTTTTAAAAATCTTTGGAAGGTGGACTAACATTTAAATATTCAACCTAACCATGAAATATTTTGATCACCAAGTTATTGCCATGTCTTTTTCCCTAGCTCTGTCTTTTCTACAACATTATGGTCAAGGAGGGGTCAAACCCTAGAAGCGTTGCTATCATAAATCATTATATTTCAAGCTGTACATTAAAAATATGTGCAATCTAGACTTTCTTCTTTCTCCAGAAATACAGGCAGCAGTGCCCTACCGGAGGATGTGTGAATGGAGATACGAACCTTGTGCCACTCCCTGCTTTAAAACATGCAGTGACCCTGAGGCGCAAGCGTGTAAATTTCTCCCACCGTAAGTCGTGTTTAACCATTCAATGCACAACTTCCAGCACTAGCACATTCTTCTCTCAATGGACTATTTTTTTTTTTTTTTTAGAATTTTAAAAGTAAAAGACCATTCTCAAGACTCATTTGTATGTGTTCTATACTTAATAAAGAATTCATTTCCTTGTATTCAAGCAGTAGTTATTGAGGGGTTGTGATGTGGCAGGAATTCTAGCTGATATGAATGTAGTACTGAATGAAACAAAGTATCTCCCGTCATGCTGCTTACACTTTGTTGGGTTAAAGCAGAGAATAAGCCAGTGAAAACATAAATGTGTAATACAATATATTGTTAGATGGAGATAGTTGTTGTGGAGAAACAGAAAGGAAAGTAAGGGAGACAGAGAGCATAAGGCATGTGTGTCTTTGCTAATTAACATAGAGTGATCAGAGAAAAACACATGAACAAGGTAGTGTGTGGTCAGAGATGTAAAGGAAGGAAGGGAATTGGCTATGTGAATGTCTGGGGAATGATCTGAGAACAGTGCAAAGGTCCTGGGGTGGGAATATATCTGGTATGTGTGAAGATAAACAAGGAAGTCAGTTAGTTGGGACAAAGTGAACAAAACTAAAGGAGATGAAACTGGAGAGTCATGGTGGTGTGCAAATCACATAGGGCCTTGTGGTCCATTGTGGGGACTTTGTTTTTTCCTCTGAGCAATGTTCTGGTATATTTTGGACAGAGAAGTGGCATGGTTTGATTTATGTTTAAAAAGTTTCCTCTGGCTGTTGTACTGACTATTGGGAAGGCAGAGGACAAGGGCAGAACTGGTCAGTAATTCAGATAAGATGTGAAAGGGATTTGACTAGGATGCTAGCCCTGAAAGTTGTGAAAAGTGTGAAGATTCTGCATATATTTTGAACTTAGGGCCATGGGTTTTACAGATTTAATATTAATCATGAGAGATAAAGGAGTTAGTTTCAAGGTTAGGCATCAGCAATTTTTAGGTAGAACCATTTGAAATTACCATTTTTGTAGTAAAAATTGCTCAAATATTAGATGTTTCCACTTAATGGGGTGACTTAGTTGCCATCTATTGAGGTAGGGAGCACGGTAGGGGAGCAATCTGTAGGAAAAGTCAGGAATTTAGTTTTGAGGATATCAAATTTGAGAACAAAATTGTTCATTAGATTTGGCAAAACAGAGAATATGAAGAGCCAAAACAGAGACAGAGTATAAACAGCTTCTTCTTCTTCTTCTTCTTCTTTTTTTTTTTTAAGGAGTTTTGCTGTAAAGGAGAACAAAGAAATGAACAGTAATAGGAGGGAATATTTTTTAAAGGATCATTTTACATGAGGCCTCTGTGAGCTTCATTTCTGTGATAGACACTGGGTCTACAAAAGGTTCTGGGCACATGAATGAATGAGACACAGCACTTCTTTCCAGTCTTTAGGAAGAGGACAGAAACAAAACCCAATAATGATAATACAGTGGAAAGAGGGCTGAAGCAATAATGAAAACAACTAACACACTGTAGTCTTTGTAGAGTGACTCACACGGTGCCGAGTGCTGTGAATTGGGTCATCTCTTTATCCCCACTGTCGGGGGGGATAAAGAGGCACAGGGAGGTGACACAATTTGCTCTCTATGACACAGTTTCTAGACACTCGGGCCAGGAATTGAACCTCTACTGGGTATGAAGTGCCATGGGAGCAGAGAGAAGGAAGTATTTCTATTTCTATTTCTTTCTCTCTCTTTTTTAAAAAAAGATTTTATTTATTAATTTGAGAGAAGGAGTGTGCAAAAGTGGGGGAGGGGCAAAGGGAGAGGAAGAGCAGATTCTCTGCTGAGCTGGGAGCCCGAAGGAGGGCTCGATCCCAGGACCTGGAGATCATGACCTGAGCTGAAGGCAGAAGATGTTAACCGTCTTAGCCTTCCAGGCATCCCTCTATTTTCTTAAAAATAAGAACAGCTAATTCTGTATAAAAAGGAGACATGGCCAGCATTCACTTGGACCTCTCACGTTCACACACCTACTTCCTGCCTCTTCTGGTAGCCCTCAGGAGGAAGGGACACAACAGGGAAGGGGGGGCACAATGAGTTGGGCACTGGGGCAAGGAAGGGAGACAGAGGGCAGAGAGCATCGCCCACCCAGGCACAGGGGAGGAAATGAGCTATAGTTTGAATTAGCGTATTATTTCTTGTGGTATAACCGATCTCCTAGGCAGCTGAACCCAGATGCTCAGTGCTTCTGTAGTTTGGTCTGTAGCTTATTCTAAAACTTTCGGTTAGGATTCAGAGAAGAGATTCAGGATGAAACTTTGCCTCTCCCAAGATTTCTCATCTCTGTCTTCCTTCAGCTTCTCCCTCTGCCCTGCACTGAGATGCCTAATTATTTCTCCTGAGGAAGACTCAAGTACAGATCTGGGGCTTTTTTTTTTTTTTTTTTAAGATTTAATTTACTTATTTGAGAGAGATCATGAGAGGGCAAATGGTCAGAGGGAGAAGCAGACTCCCTGTGCAGGGAGCCTGATGCAGGACTCGATCCTGGGACTCCAGGATCATGAGCTGAGCCGAAGGCAGTTACTTAACCAGCTGAGCCACCAAGCCGCCCTGGAGCTGGGGCTTTAACACACCTCTGCTCCCCTCTCCAAGCCCCCCACAGAACCACCATCCTCCTTCTACAGAAGCACTGAGCACTCCTTCTAGATTTTTGCAATTTCTGGCACATAGCAAGTGTTAAAAACAAAAATATCTAGTGGAAACGAGAACTTCTATGAGAAAAGATGCCAACTAGCATACCATAGAGCCCATATGTAAATACAGTTTTTCCCTTATGTAATATACCTATTATAAGAAATGGTCTACATCTGAGGCATTTATTTATCAGTCAGAAGTTGAATAGATGATCAGTGGTGTGACAAAATAAAGAAGAATCTGCTGTGTGCAACTATGAAGGCGTTTTAAAGGAATAAGTTACTGATTTTTGCAAAATATTTTAAGTGGCTTTGGTTTTGACTTGCATAAAAAAATCATGAAGTAATTGAGTTGCACAAAAAATTGATGTTTATTTAATTTAATGATAACTTACTGTCCCTAGTCTTTCCATCCATATAGTAACTTTAATTTTTGTGTTTTGTTTGATGAAATTTAGAATAGACTAGGAATATCATACACCAGTTGAAGTTTTATTATTCAAATTCATTTTATAAAATAAACAATTGGTCACATAAACTAAGCTATTTATGTAAAAAAATAATCTGTGAGGGAGGTATCCAAGAGATGGCTAAATGTGTCTCATGTTAGAAGAGAAATTAGCTTTCCTTGTTTTTTTGTGTGTTTTTTTTAAAGTGTTGCCTGAATTTCTTTCCGTCAACTAGTGCCCTCTGGTGGCAATACTTACTCCTAATGTCAGGTTCATTTTCATCTTGAACTGGAAAGAGGCTTTGAGTATTTTTAATTCAGATTCTCTACAGATATTGGAAATGTCTAAAACCGGAAATGTCTAAAAATATTTAAAATGTTATTACTAACTTCTAGTGTATTTGAAAGTCAGATAAGCAAGGCTTTTTATAAAAACATTTGTGTTTATTCTCTCTAGCATGTATGAATCCAATTGGTTATACACAAAAGATTGCATTTATTTTCTTTGAATTAGAACAAATTGGACTCTGAGCATCAATTAGACAAGAAAGAAAATGTAACCTCACTACTTATATTGACTTCATTCCCTTAGATAAAAGCATTCCAGATGACCACTCTTGTCTTTGGCCCAAGACATTCAAGCCATAGCGCCTTCAAATTTGGGACCCCTGCTTTGCTTCCGTGCCATGCATGAGAAGTGGAGATCCTTAAGAAAACCGAACATCCTGGAATTTGCAATCCAATATCCATAGACTTATATACAACCATACCCTCCCAGGGCACTGCCAAACTTTTGGGGTCTTGAGAACCACCCCTTCTGCTCCTCCCCTCCCTGTTCTAGAAGAACAGCAACCATGTTCTACCTCCATCCATTCCACCTGGAGAGTCCTAATACCTTTTCAATGATTTAGGACTTAATAGTACTCAGGGAGAGCTACTGAATGTCTCTTTTGTTGTGCCAGTGTCTTTAAGGCAAGGATATTTAAAAAGCATCTCTATCAACTGAGATTTGGAGGAATGTAAGAGTGGAAAGAACAACAAATACAGATTAAAATCACAATAAATGATTCTTCTGCATTTCCAGTGATTTGTAGAGCATGGCTTTAGTGTGTTCCAAACACAAGCATATGCTTTGAAAATGCTGTGTTCAGATTCTTCATGAATCATGAATGATACCTATTTATCATCCCTTAGGGATTGGGATTTCATAAAATGAAGTATGATGGAAAACAACAAATGGAGCACTCCTTACTGCTTGGCAAACAGAGTAGAAGACTTTCAGGAAGAATATGTGTTTATTGCATATATTAAATACAGTATTTTTTTATTTTAAACTTTTTTCACTTTTTTTTTTTTATGTAAAGGGTTGAAGGATGCTTGCCCTACTGTCCTAAAAATATGATCCTTGATGAGGTCACCCTCAAATGCGTTTATCCAGGAGACTGTAAGTGGGAAATGTTCCTAATTTATTCTGAAAAATGAAACACATACGTATTTTTTTCTCTACTGATGGCAAGTGGTTATAAACAGAAGTTTTAGACAACAGACTTTTATAAGATTCTTCTTTAATATCCTTTCCACTTTTTTTGTTTTGTTGTTTTTACTTCTAAAACATATAAATCTTCCCTCTGACACCCCTCCTGTGTTTTCTCCCCCAAAACATTTTTCTGGAAGCTAAAGATCCTTTTGGAAGTATATATGGACCTCATTTTAAGCACAGCAGATTAAGGAAGTGTATCTTTGTGCTTTTTGGTTTTTGTTTTCATTTTTTGTTTTTGTTTTTTTGTAGGCATACCTCTGATTCCCACAGAACCTGCATTAGTGCCACCAGGTAAGCCGTCTCTACCCATGTTTACAGCTATTGTTACCATTTGAGACCCTGAGATTAGCATTATGTAACTTAAGTCTTAGCACACTTAATAACGGCTAACTGACATCGGTATTACCCATTGGCTTGAAAACCCAGCAGTCACTTTGTTGCGTTCCGTAGCTGTTCACTGGCTCAGCATGCCAGGTTTTCTGAACACCAGGTTTTCTTTTTTTTTTTTTTTTTAAAGATTTTATTTATTTATTTGACAGAGAGAAATCACAAGTAGACAGAGAGGCAGGCAGAGAGAGAGAGAGAGGGAGGCAGGCCCCCTGCTGAGCAGAGAGCCTGATGTGGGACTCGATCCCAGGACCCTGAGATCATGACCTGAGCCGAAGGCAGTGGCTTAACCCACTGAGCCACCCAGGCGCCCCTGAACACCAGGTTTTCTGAACAGCTTCATCATTTGGTTTACTGCTTCCTCTATTTCGGTAGTACAGATAACAAGGACTTCCCTCACATTTTAAACTTAGAATTTGGGTGTCGCTAAATCGTGCATAAATATTCGCAGTCGTTAAGTAGACTCTGAAGAGAGGCTCATGCAAATGAAGTCATCCTTTGGCACTTCCATTTTTGTTCTGTCCCAGCCTCTGGAGTGGACATTCTGGCTCATACCTCACTCTCTCCCTCTCTAGGAAATTTGGCATAGGAAAGAGTTTGATAAATCTGTTCACAGTAAGGCTTGACAAATGTATTATTTTTCCGGAGGTTATACTTTAGAAAAGTTCAGATACTTATTCTTTTTTTTTTTTTTTTGGTTATATTATCATAGCTTCACTGTATTTCTAATTAAATTATCTACTTAAAAAGGCAGGTAGGTGTTGTGACCTTATGTAAGGGTTATGGCTTTCAGAGTCCATTCCAAGAGATTTTAAAAATAAAAATGTTCTGAATCAATCATCTAAATAAACAAAATTTTAAAAATTGAAGTACTGTCGACATACATAAACCTCTCAATAACTATTACTATTCCCACTATTCTTCCTGGCTCCCAATTATCAAATATTTAGCACCTGCCAAGCGCTGGACTAATCACTTGGCATACATTTAATCCTTGTAAGTCATTAGAATTTTCCATGACTCTGTGTTTATTTTGGACTAGAACTTTATTTCCTCTTCTATGGCTTAAATGATTATGATGATAACAATAAAAATATTTAGGTTTGTATTGTTTCATATTTTCTAGAAGATGTAATCTTCTAGAACATGAACACTGCTCCTAGGACCAAGGAATGGGAATTTTGTTGTTCTTTATTCTTAAATTAGAAATGATAAAATAAGCACAAAATTAAGGTTACTTAGAGAATTTATTTCACTGAAAAAGTAAGTTTTCTCTTCTATCATTGTGATAGACTGAACTATGGCCCTCCAAAGATGTTGATCTCTTAATCTCAAGAATTTGTTAATATGATCTTACATGCAAAGGGACTTTGCAAATGTGAATAAGTTAAGAGTCTTGAAATGGGGAAATTATCCTATATTAATCCATGTGTTTCCAGTATAATAACAAGGGACCTGATAAGAGAGTGGCAGGAGTGTTAGAGTCAGAGAAGGTGACAGGATGACACAATCAGAGAAGGGAAGGGAGAGAAATTTGAAGATATAATTCAATGGCTTTGAAGATGGAAAATGGGACCATAAGCCAAAGTAGTCAGGCAATTCAAAGAGTCGGAAAAGGGAAGGAAACAGATTCTTCCTTGGAGCCTCTAGAAGGAATGCAGCCCTGCTGATACCTTCATTTTTAGGACTTTGATTTCCAGGACCACAAGATAATGAATTGATGATATTTTAAGCCGTGAAATTTGTAATAATTTGTTACAATAACAACAAGAAATGAATACAGTCATTTTTGGGCAATATCAACTCAACAGTGGATACCAATTATAGCTAGACAAAATTTCAACCATTCCTTTTGGCTCTTCTGTGGTCCTTCAGACTTTGACTATTTTAGAGATGACTTGAGTCCTAACAATAGATTTTGAAGGTGCCTTACACATGTGTTTACCAATCACATCTTCCCTGTCTATGGATCCCTTCTTCATTGCACCCCCACTGGTGGTCCACATGGGACTCAAAGCCCCATCCATTCTTCCTGCAAGGAAAACATTCTAGAAATTCACCAAGGGAAATAAATTAGCTTCACTACTTATTTTTAAAAGGCAATAGAATTTGTAACTCCTGAGCACTCTTCAGTGATACTGATATTTTTACCTGTTCAGACAATTGCGTTGACACCATCAAGACGGTGAAGAAGTTTATAGAATGGTGGTTAAAAATCTGAGATTTGGAATAAGAATCCCAAGTTTGAATTCCTAGCTTACCTGTCTATACCTTCATTTCCTTATCTGTAAAATGATAAGAGTATTGTACCTACTTGATGGAGTTCTTGCAACGAATAAATGAAATTATCTGTATAAAGTTCCTTAGCACACGTTCTACTGCATGCAAATTCCTTATATGATAGATACCATTCCACTAATGGAAAGGATATCTTCATTTCTAATAGGTCCAGAAATGATTACTCCATCAGACTTCACTGTATTGGACGTGCTAACTCCCACAACGACAGGTTTGGAATGTGAGGTATGGCTGGGTGATCTAGTCCAGTTACTGGAATTCCTCATAGCATCTGTTCAAGTTTGTGTATCACTATCCAAATGCTATTAAACTTATCTTGCTATGTTCTGTAGTCTCTCTTTGCCAAGAGATAATAAGAAATATGCATTACATTTTAGCAATTTTTTGGTGCCCTCTTAGAGGGACAAACAACTGTATTTTCTCACATGGTTTAGACATGTCCTACTGATTAGATTCTGGTCACACTAAAAACCAAAATTCAGATGAAATCTTTTTCTTCTTCCTTAAGATTTTATTTATTTATTAGAGAGAGAGAGATGAACATGAGGAGTGGGGAGTAGCAGAAGGAGAGGGAGAAGAGAAGCAGACTCCCCACTAAGCAGGGAGCCCAGAAGAGGGCTTGATCCCAGGACCCTGAGCTCATGACATGAGCCCGAAGCAGGAGCTAACTGACTGAGCCCCTCAAATGAGGTCTTAAGTATACTTTAATAAAAAGTTAACTAATGTGGGCTGCTCTGTAAGATGGGAATTCAAAAATATTTATTAAGCAGCTATTATATGCCAGGCACTATGCCAGAAAACAAAGATACACATTGGCAAGCAAAAAAAGTTCAGCTCATTGGACCCCAGAGCTTGTAGTTGTCTTGGCTGAGACTTGAACACTTGGTTATCTTCTTGCTTCCAATGTGCTACTTGTTTGATAAGCCAACTATTCATTCCACCAATATTTATTCGATCTGAAGAGAAACCAGAGCATCCACCAATATTTATTTAACACCATTTTTGGCCAGGCATTATCTAAGTACTATAAATAAAGCAATATAAAAGCAAGCAAAAATTCATGCCTTTATGGAGTTCATATTCTATTGGAGGCTCTAAGATAGCCAGTAAGCAAAATAAGTTACTAAATTATAGAATGTTAGAAGGTGCTGCTCAAGGAATAATAAATCTGTTTTCAATGACATGCTCAGAAAATCCTCCCAGATAAAGTAACTTCAGAGTAAACAATCTGAAGAAGTTCGGAAATGGATCCCTGCAGAGAACTAAGGCAGTGGGAATAGCTGTGGAAACCAGGAAACAGGGTTCCAGGCAGAGGGACCAGCAAGTGCAAAGGCCCAGAGGTAAAAATATACCTGACATTTTAAAAGAATATTAAGGAGGCCATTAAGCTAGTAAGCAATAAGATAAGAAATAAATTAGATTATTTAAGGCCTTGTAGATGATTGTAAAGACTGTGGCTTTTATTTTAAAAGACATAGGAAGACAGTGGCTATTTCTGAGCAGAGAGATTACACAATCTGATTTGTTATAGGATCATTTAGCTGTTATGTTGAGAATAGGGTGCAAACAGACAACAGAACCAGTTAGGAGGCTATTGTGAGAATTTAGGCAGAAATGATGGTGGCATGGACCTGGGGAGAGCAGTGAGGATGGTGAGAAATGCCTGGGCTCCGAGTGTATTTTGAACATAGAGGGCACAGAATTTGCTGAAAGATTAGATGTGGGGTGTGAGTAAAACAAAAGCATCAAGGATTCTAAGATCTTTTCCTTCAGCAATTAAAGGATAAAATTGAGTTTTGCGGTGTGAAGACTGAGATTGTTCCTAGACATCAGAAAGGTGCAGATGTACAGTTCTGGTAGACATAAATAGAGCTTAGAGCAGAGGTCAGGCTGAATTCAATTTTGGAACTTCTCAGTGATGGGATGAAATCACAAAAGGAGTGGAAGCAGATAGAGAAGAGGGGAAGGAGGAAGATATGACAACAAACGAGCAAAGGATAGTGAAATAGGAAAAAATGGAGGAGATTGTAGGTGGTCTAGAAGCTAGGGAAAGAAAACACTAAGGAAGATGGAGTCCTGTGCTATCTTAAATACGTTAGGAGGTCAAGCAAGGGTAGGTCTGAAAACTGATCGTTGGATTTGGCAATGTAGAGTTCATTGGTGACCTTATTAAAATAGTTTCAGTAGAATGGAAGGTAGAGATTGTTTTAGGTGTTTAGATGTTGTAGGGACACTAGTTTTTGTCCAACTGCTTTCATTTTCCTGGTTAAACAGAAAGCAGAGCGTCAATACTGGGAGGTGATACAACCATATCCAGAAAATTTTAGAAAATCAGACTTGACTATTTGCCTCCCTTTGGCTCTCAAATTTGGGAGTGCTCACCTAATAGTCTCACCATTTTGAGAAGTATTTAACCTCTCTTATCCTTAATTTTGATCATATTTAATATTGGAATGATAGAAACTCAACTCATAAAGTTTATGGAGAAGCAAATGAAATAAGCTACTGTTAGTGTACGGCATATAACAGATGCTAAATAGATGTTAGATTTTCTTCCCCATCCCCTGAGATGCAGTATAGAGTAGTGGCCAAGGTCACAGATTCCAGAGTAACAATCCCTGAACTTAAATTCTAACTCTTCCACTTACTAGTATGGGATCTTGGGCAAGTTACTTTGACCTTCATCCTCCTGATTTCCCCATCTATAAAAGAGGAAAAAAATAATAGTACCTACCTCAGAGGGCTATCATTGGGGGAGTGAAATGTGTTATTAGAATAATGTCTTGAACATAATATGTGACATAAATATTTGATCATTGCTGTAATTATTACTATAACTTAAATATAATAAAATTTATATATTTTAGAAAATCTACCACTGATTTTTTAATTTGTTTATCTAGAAGTCAGTGAGCTATATATAAAAATTAACTTATAATGATTTTGGGGCTCCTGGGTGGCTCAGTGGGTTGAGCCTCTGCCTTCAGCTCAGGTCATGATCTCAGGGTCCTGGGATCAAGCCCCACATCAGGCTCTCTGCTCAGCAGGGAGCCTGCTTTCCTCTCTTTCTCTCTGCCTGCCTCTCTGCCTAATTGTGATCTCTCTCTCTGTGTCAAATAAATAAATAAAATCTTAAAAAAGAATTAACTTATAATGATTTTATCCAGAGGCTATTAAACTGATCTCTCATATGAATGTTTAATGAAATATATATAGTGTTAAGTAATAGTTTTTTTAAACTGACATTAACAGAAGTTATAATGATACATTAGCTTTGTAAAACATATGAAAGCCTGACCTGTACTGTATAGGTCTGTTTGTAAACACTAATGAAGACAATTTAGAACAAGATTTCAATGTGCTCAGATGTCTGAGTATGTAGGCAATTCTGATATCAAATCAGTATGAAGGTAAAGCTTAAATTAAGTTCAAACTGAGCATTTTAGAGAGAATACACCAATAAAAATTGTAGTGAAATTTAAATGATCTCTCAAAAGCTTTTGTATTTAGGAAATATATACTATGGGTAATGGGATTGGGCAATTAAAAAATTAATTGAAAACATTTGTTAAAAAGAGGAAAAAGAAAACTAATTTTCTTTTTTATTAACAGCCTCAACAATTTGATCCTGTTTATAATTGTAGCCAATATATATGTCTTAATATGGAATGGCAGTTGTACAACTGGTCCCTCAATTGCCCAAAGGACTTGGAAATGCCCGACTGTGGTTTCCGGGGAAGGCCCGTGCAAGTGAACAGCGATATCTGCTGCCCTGAGTGGGAATGTCCTTGTAAGTTTGCATTTCTTACATGGCAGGCAGTTTTCCAATCAGGAGGAAACTATTTTTTTTGAGCTGATCACCTCACTCATCACACCCAGTTATTGCTGAACTTTCTCCATTTAATTTAGGATTTTATTTCCCAGTATGCAAATTTTAGAGTTGCTCCTTGTCAAATGTATTAACACTAATTTAAAAGTGTGTGTGTGTGTTTTTAAAGGAGTTATCATTAGTACAAATACAAATAGTGAATAGACCAAATCCATTCTCTACCATGTTTTTTAGGTCGGTGTTCCATGTTGTCAGAGCTGAGCATTATTACATTTGACGGAAACAATGCAGCATTGTATAGTATGGCTTCTTATATCTTAGTAAGAATTCCTGGGGAAATTATAGTTGCTCATATTGAAAAATGTTCCATGAATCAGGTAGGTCATAATTCATTCTCGTGTCATTTCTTCATAAATCTGTAGCTGATGTACACTGCAACGTTAGATATTGTCAGAGCAAGAGAGGGCTCAAGAACTCACTGAGATTTATCTTCTAGTACTTAAAAAAATGTTTCATGTGAATATATTTAGATGCATGTAATATTAATTTGAATAATGTTTTTAAGAAGTCAAATAATATATTTTAAAGTGTTTTTTATACATTTTTTTTCAGAATGGAAATTCACTTAAAAAGCTAGTGAGTATTTGTAAAGTGTTTCATAAATTTCTTCTCTTCATTGCTAAAGTTTTGTTTTGCTCCATAAAGTTTTAATTTTTTTTTTCAAATTAAGACACCCTCTGGAAGAATGTATGGACTTTGTTTTAAGAAGTTAAATTTGACAACATCTATGCATAAAATACTTGTTAATCGGGCAGCAAGAAAGGTAAGAGCTCAAAGTTAAGAGAGCCTCACATTGGAGAAAATTAAGAAATTATATTAAACACGTTTATTTCCAAAAGCAGGGAAAATTAAATATATCAGTGGAGTTTCATTATTATTGTGTTTAATCATTCATTTCATGGACAGTAAAAAATTGTGCTTCTTAATATTATATTTCTCCTTCCATAATGTACCACGTGTTGCAAATATTTCTCCCCTTGTGAGGTTAGCTATAAAAGCCATGTCAAAGACATGAAATCCCTTTTAGGTAATGTGAGTGCCCAAGTTCCAGAGTGAACGTTAGTGTTTTAAATTAAACAAGGTAGAAATGATGTAAAAAATGAGGGATCACAAGGTTGAAAAACCTAGTAGTTAAGAATACCAGAATGCTGACCACCGAGAAAAAAATAGTTTCAAAGTGCTGATGATGTTAATTTTTCAATGAATATGTGATAGCTAAAATAAGAAAAAATGAAGAAATATTTAATGACTGAAATAAACTGAAGAAGGGGGATGTTTTATAAAAAGATCGAAAAAAGCCATTTGATTTAATAGGAAAAAACCTTTATCCCAAGGAATATGTGTTTACTAGAGAAGGGTAAGTTATAAACTGGGTATTTCACTTATATGGTTCTCTCAAAAATGTAAGAAAATGACGTGTAAAGATTTTGCTAAAATGACAGATGTTACACACTTTCTAGGAATAATTCTGTCTTTTTAAGCACAGGCCAAACATTCTAGACTGGAAACAATATGAAAATGAGCCTAAAATATAGTAAGGGATTAGGAAGCTTTATTTTAAGTAAAGTAAAATATATGAATGGGGGAATTGTTTAGATGGTAGCATTTGTATATACTTCTGATTCAATCAGTTGATTCATTGACAGAAAATGAGGGAAATAAATTTAAACTTACATCTGGTCAGTGCTATTAGTGAGCATTTGGGCCAAAGGGATTATTTATGGTTTCAACTGATTCATATCTGGTCATGTATTCAGTTAAGAACTAACTCTTTAAGAATCATTTATTGAGAGTTTGTGTGATAAAACAAGAAGATCCTGGTCTCAAGTAACTTGTAGCTGTATGTGAGGTATTTAAATGTAATTGTCTGCCAATTAGAAAGCAATAGGAGGTATAGTGATAGAGTTTGACTAATATATCGCAGAAACAGGTCACCTAATGCAGTTCATAGGATGGTCAAATAGGTGTTTTTGGAGGAGGTGACAGCTAAGAGAAATCTTAAAAGAAAGTGGAAATTAACCAGGTAGCAGTAAGACTATTTCAGCCTGCAGATGGCAGTATGAGGAAGATATAAAGATGAGAAACTGGATGGTTGGTGAGATATGACCCAGAAAGGTTCTCTGTCTTTGTCATTGTTTAAAACAGTGTTTTTCTAAATATAATGCTTGGATTGTCTACATTTGTATTACCAAGAGTACGTTTTAAAAATACAGAGCCTAGTATCGCATCCAAGACTAGGAAATAGAACTGCAGGGAAACTTAATCTTTACCAAGATTGACAAATGATTATGAAGAACATTATAGTTGAATGGTGATTTCGAAGATCAAAGAAAGGACCTAGATTAAAGAAAACATCCTAAAAATAACTCTATTATCTTAGGTTCATATTAGTAGATAATCTTGTAATCAACATGTATTAAGGGAAACGGACAGAAAGGCATAGGTAACACAGAAGAAAGTTAAGTTTTGAAGAAAATAAGGGGCAACAAGTTTAGAACAAATACTGAATATAGAAAGATACAACAAAGGAATAATAAAATAACTAGAAGTTGTGAGAAGCTGTAGCAGCAGCAGAGAAATAAATTTTTAAAAACTTAGGAAATAGTTTATATTCAACAAGAAGAAATGGAAACATCTGAATTCTACTACTTCTTCTTCTTTTTTTTTTTTTTTTTAAGAATTTATTTATCTATTTGACAGACACAGACCACAAGTAGGCAGAGAGGCAGGCAGAGAGAGAGGCAGAAGCGGGCTCCCCACTGAGAGCCCGATGCAGGGCTCGATCCTAGGACCCTGAGATCATGACCTGAGCTGAAGGCAGAGGCTTAACCCACTGAGCCACCCAGGCACCCCCTGAATTCTACTTCTAATGTGTATATTGAAACATAAAAATTTGTCTAACATTTGTAAACTTATTGTGTCATTTTAGGTAGAAGTGGATTCCATTGTTGTGCCTCTGCCCTTTACAAATCAAGAACTATCCATAGAAGATTCTGGTACCATGTATGTGATTACGACTCCAGCTGGACTAATCATAAAGTGGGCTCACCTTACAGGGATCATAGACATTCATTTTGGCTTTCAATTTAACTTGTCATCTTACACAGAAGGACTCTGTGGTGAGCATTGCTCTTCAAATCTTAATTTCTTTTCATTTTTTTTTCCTGTTCACATTACACCAATGGCCCCTGATGCCCCACTTTTCATATTTGAGGTGTAATGTTAACTCTCAGTTCCCCTATGAATACTATTTCATCCCAATAAGTGGGTTAAGAAGCAAGAAGTAACATTTCAATTTCCATATTTTATGAAAATACATGTTCACTACTACTATCACAATACTGTTTGTATTCCTACTATATTCTATATCTATCCTACTATATTCATCTTTATTAATTACTAATAAAGTACCAACTGTTATTTTATATACTTGAATTTATTCAATTCTAATAATAGCCCTCATAAGTTGGTATTAATTTACAAGTGAGAAATATGAGTTACAGAAAGATTAAAGGCTTAAATGGGTTTGTTTCTTCCTTATTATGTTAAAATTCGAAATAAGGGAAAACTTAGTTGCTTAAGTCACGTTGAAAGTTACATGCCGGGAACAAACCATTCTCAATATTTATCCCAGTTTTATTATAAAGTATAATGCCTAAATGTATCTTTACACCTGGTTAGTATCACATCATTTTACATAGACACATAAAGAGTTATATTTTTTTGACACGTAGTTATAAACTAAAGGAAACAAATTTTAAAAACCCAGGTACACAACAAAATAAAAAAATATAATACTGAATTTGATATCTGATGGAGGTTATTCTCTTTGTAGCTCTGTGCTCTGAAGAGAACATCAGTTTCCTCATCTTTAAAATGGGAATAGCAACATTCTACCTTCAAGATTGTTGTTAGGGTTGAATGTAAAAATTAATGTCAAACACTTCACACATTGTTTAATACACACAATAAATCCTAGCTTAGTAAAATATATCTACTTTAATCTCACCAAATATTAATTGACTAAAAGTTTATGGATCACCTTCTGAGTGTTTGTGGACTCAGTGTTTGGTATTGACAACATAAAAACAAATAAGACTGTGTCCTCTCTCTCAAAAACTACATAAAACACCCAGATTTCTTCCTTAAAGCATTTAGTGAAAAGTTTTGTATGCAAAGATTTTACCTTTTTTAAAGGTTTACCTTGCCTATTTATAGCATGCTATACATTGCACAAAGTTCCATGGGGAATGAAGATTATCACTGTGGAAATAGCTATTTTTGAGTATGTACAGTATTGGTTAAACATAATCCATAGTGTTTATTGAGTAATACTCAGAGACTTTAGGAATGCATATTTTCTCTGATGATTTATCATTTCTGCCTGCTATGATTTCTCTTTGATCTTGTGGATTTTTCTCCTTCACTTATTATCAGCTTATACTTTTACAGACACACTCTGCTAACTGGATTTTTAAATAATCACTGTTTTATTTATTTATAGAGAAGGGGGTAGGATTGAATTTTTGCTAACTGAGGGTCACCCCCTAATGTTTATGACCTCCATAGTGGGTGAAGAAGGTTTTTGTTAGAGGGAAATCTGGGTGCTGTCGGGTCTGAAAAAGTTGCAGCGAACAAGAATATGACCCAAATTGAGCATGAACACCAGAATGGGAGATCTGTATGAATACTTTGTTCTGGCCAGAACTGTGAAGTGTGTAGGACTGGTGGCTGGAGTTGCAATAAGAACAATTTTTCCTAGCAGTTACCTTTTTCCAGGAAAGTTTAGACTTAAAAAATAGTAGCTGCTTGACAATATAGTTCACTTCACTTGAGTTTTTTTATTTGTTTCTTTTCATTGCCTTCAGTCATTTGTATATGACAAAGCAAATATGGGAGCAGCAACCTTTATGATCTTAAATATGCCTACTTGAGGATTAAGATTTGATACTTGAAAAAAATGTTCAATTATATCTTTTGTAGCCGGTGCCTTGGGGATTAAGAAAAAATATATCTTAAGGTATGGTGGGCTTCAGATAAAGTCTGATCAGGGTTCTGGGCTGATTTTCTGCCCTCGCCTTGAATCTGCACTCCACGGCATGAAGAGTAAGCTCTTCCCCAGTCTGGCCTTCCTCAGGAAGATAGAGGGCTATAGCAGATCCAAGCATCATAACCACCAATAGGCCATGTCATCATAAGGAATAGAGATTGTCTATGTCTTAGAATTTCGAGGTCAAATTCTGTTTGGCAGTGGTTGTTTAAATGTTGAATGTATCCATGTGTCTAGGTGACTGCCTAACCTGACTGGTGTATTATCTGTAACAGTTGTTAATGCACAGGAGTAAGGACTACCTTTATGCCAATCGTGGCCTTCTCCTGTAATGGTGATGGGGCAGGGATACTTCCTGAAGCAGAATTTAATGTTTTCAGGCAGGGTTTTCCTGGAGGAACGGATGCCGGGAGGCAATCATCAAATGCCCACCACCTTAAGGAATATCTTGGAAAGCTTAAGAACTAGTTCTTCAATTGGGTGATAGTGGTAATAGTGAAGGAGTGTGGGGGTGGAGTCAAGCTCCTCTTTCTTCATTTTCTATCATCTTTACACATTTCTTAACTTCTAGGATTGTGGTTTCTTCCTTATTTGGTTAAGAAAACTCTGTATTGGGGTACCTGGGTGGCTCAGTCATTAAGTGTCTGCCTTCGACTCAGGTCATGATCCCAGGGTCCCACATTGGGGGTCTCTGCTCAGAGGAAAACCTGCTTCTCCCTCTCCCACTACCCCTGCTTCTGTTCCCTTTCTCCCTGTGTGTCTCCCTGTCAAATAAATAAATAAAATCTTTAAAAGAAAAAAAAAAAAGAAAAAGAAAACTCTGTACTATTTTATCAAAGAATCAGATACATAATTTAAAAATCCATCAACATTAAAGTGAAAGGATATACATTTGGAACCTTGTTCAGTAAGTAATTTATTCATTTAAAATCAATTATTAAGATGATATATTTCTGCTGCCTACATTTGGTTTGAGTGAAAAAGTTTTTCCTTCTGAATGTCACATATCTTTCTAGGAATTTGCAATGAAGATCCGGACGATGATCTAAGGATGCAAAATGGCACAATTATTACAAATATGGAAGACATAGAATTATTTATTGAGAGCTGGGAAATTGAGAAATCATTTGAAGTAACAACAAGAAGACCTGTTAGGAATTGTACTGAGCATGACTGCAGTCACTGCATTGAGCTATTGAAGAGAAGAGTTTTCCTTCCATGCCATAATAAAGTAAGTTAAGGGAAACCATAAATAAGAACTGTCATGTTGGATGTGTTGAGAGTTAAGCCAATAAATTCCTGTTCTTGCCATGATGTTCTTCTCCTGGAAATAGTTTAGCCCCAAACCTTCTGTCAGTATGCTTTGGATTTCAGAATCATTTGCTTTTATAGACTTAAAGAGATAGGAAGGATACTTACCTTTTTTTCTCCTATGTTTTTTCAGAACTGTATCTACAGTTTTCAAGAAAAAATGAAATTCTGTCCTATGAATAAATGCCTCTAGGAGAAAGAAATCAATGTCACTTGATAACCAAATAGAGAAACCAAGACAGTGAGGATATTGTCAGTTCTCTATGATCTTGGCATCTTAGGTGTATACTTGTAGTAGAGCCTGTCATATATTCAATTTAAACATTTTTTATTTATCTCCAACTTTCTGACTTTATGTGACTAGTATATATTTTAAGTAATCTCTGTCATTAAAAAAAAAAGGTGTATTGTTAGGGACACACAGGACAGATAAATATGGCATTTCATGAATCCTTTAGTGAGAGTTTGTGAGCATCTAGTACTTCCAAGGCATCGTGTTAAAGTCCTATGACCCAAAGATGAGTAAGACTCTCCCACCTCCCATGCTAGATTATGGAGTGTAGATCCCATAATTCTCACCCTGCCCTATGAGTTCAAAATGGCATATCTTTTGGGAGCTTCAGTTTTACTTGGAGATATGGATGCAGATGGGTTTTAAATGTTCACATTTTTTTTAAAAAAGCAAGTATATAAAAATGAAAAAAAATAATACTTTAAAACTCAGTTTAGTGTTATTTTAATGTCTTTTTAAAGCACATGATGTTTTGGACACCTGGGTGGCTCCGTTGGTTAAGGGTCCGCTTTCAGCTCAGGTCATGATCCAGGGTCCTGGGATCTAGTCCCGCATTAGGCTTCTTGCTCAACAGGGAGCCTGCTTCTCCCTCTGCCTGCCGCTCCCCCTGCTTGTGCGCTCTCTCTCTCTCTCTCTCTCTGACAAATAAATAAATAAAAATAAGATCTTTAAAAGAAAAAGCATGATGATTTTTTAAATGATGTGTTTTTTGTAAAGATTTTATTTATTTATTTGAAGTTTCTTTCACTTACACTTAACATACCTGCCAACAACCATCTTATCAAGGTGTATGAGGTCCTCTACCCTCTGGCCCACCCACTTCTCTAGCTTCCTCTTTGCTGTACCCTTCTGGCTTACTAAGCTCCAGTCTCCTGTCAACTCTTTGAATATTCCAAAGTTTTTCCTGCCAGTGGGCTTTTAAACTTCTAGTTTTCCCAGCCGGAATACTTCTCTCCTCTAATTCATTTTAGTGTGTTGACTCCACTGGATCCTATTCAAAGCCTTTTTTTAGTTACGAGATCTGCAGACAGAGAATAGGTCTGTGTTATTGACCTTTATGCTCCTCATGCATAGGACAGTGTCTGATAAGTAGTTAGGTGTTCAATAAATTATGAAAGCCTGCTTAAGTGAATATATGAATGGGGGATATAGGAGGTTCAGCTTTTGTGGTTTAACTGGAAAGGTATCTAACTTTTTACTTTGGATAAATTAAGTCATGTGGGATTTCAAAGCAAAATACCCAGAAAAAGCTTGGAAACGTAGTTCTGGGGCTCAGAGGAGGTAAGTTGAGGCCAAGGATCAGGTTTGGGGAATTATTTGTGTATGGGTTTTTTGAAAGATTTTATTTATTTATTTGACACAGAGAGAGATCACAAGCAGGTAGAGAGGCAGGCAGAGAGAGAGGGGGAAGCAGCCTCCCCACTAAGCAGAGAGCCTGATGTGGGGCTTGATCCCAGGACCCTGAGACCATGACCTGAGCTGAAGGCAGAGGCTTAACCCACTGAGCTACCCAGGTGCCCCTGTGTATGGATTTTTTAAAATAACAATAAATAATGTGCAGTGTGCCTGAGTCTGCTCTGTACATTTACCGTATATTAGCTCACAACTATCTTAAGTAGTACTAAGCTTATGAGTAACTCTTTAACTTTCGAAGAAACCGAGGAAAAAATTTAAATGCCCAAGATGGTGGTAGGAATCCGGGAAAAACATCTGTCGCTTGTAGACCTGACTGTTGAGGGTGAGGTATAGAGAAACACTCAGAATCAGAGGCAGCAGAGGAGCTGACATTGGACAGGAGAAAAGGCAAGAGAATGAACTACACACAAAGTTCAAGGAGAGAGTTTTAGGAAGGAAGCTCTCCGTTTCCGATTTTACAAGGAAGATGCCCATGACCTCAGCAAGTATTCCATGTGAAGTACTGGAAAGCAAGGGAATGCTATAAAGAAGACTCAAAGAATGTAGAATCTTGGTCTTTACAGATATGGCCTTTGAAGTAGAAATGATGGGATATGAAAACTGCTAAGTATTGTTATCTGGCACCTTGAACTCTGTCAGAATTTGACATCTGCATGGAGATGTTTAGTACGTTTGCTGAATGAAATGAGTAGAGGGAAAAATGGAATAGATGTTGCTACAAGTTAAATTATTTAGATATCAGGCATTTTATTTTTTTTTATTTTTTATTTTTTTTTTTAAGATTTTATTTATTTATCAGAGAGAGAGAGGGCGAGAGCAAGCACAGGCAGACAGAATGGCAGGCAGAGGCAGAGGGAGAAGCAGGCTCCCTGCCGAGCAAGGAGCCCGATGCGGGACTCGATCCCAGGACGCTGGGATCATGACCTGAGCCGAAGGCAGCTGCTTAACCAACTGAGCCACCCAGGCGTCCCGATATCAGGCATTTTAAAGTCAAAATGAAACAATCTATAGGAATAAATGTCTTTAAATTGAAGCATGTCAAATGATTTAAATTATTCAATGTTCAATATTGATACATAGTTTTTGAGAAGCATTTATAACCTCATTTAACAAGTAATACCAAGTATCATTATGAAATGCTTCAGAAACTTCCAGTTTTATTCCTCATAAAGTCCCATTCTATATATGGAAAAGACAATTGTGACCCAAGGTATAATATCAGAAATAGATTTTGCTGGGTCCACATAATTTGTTTCGCTTTCATCTTTATAAGATAGACTTATATACATTAGTGCAGACAATATTTACTTTATCCAAAATGTATTTTAAAATATTGTCACATTAGTGGGTGCCTGAGTGGCTCAGTCGTTAAGTGTCTGCCTTAGGCTCAGGTCATGATCCCAAGGTCCTGGAATGGAAACCCACACAGGGCTTCCTGCTCAGCGGGAAGCCTGCTTCCCCTTCTCCCACTCCCCCTGCTTGTGTTCCCTCTCTCACTTACTCTCTCTCTTTCAAATAAATAAATAAAATCTTTTAAAAAAATATTGTCACATCAGAGGTGACATCTGGAATCTAAGGTCTAAGGAAGATCTGTAATAAGTATTAACTTGCTACCCTTTGATTCTCTGAATAGTTTTCAACTAACATAGGGCCTTTAGCGAAATAAAACAACGTAACTTATCCCAAGGCCAACTGTGTCTCTAGGTTTCACCGAAGAGCTTTTGTGAAAAGATGTGGATCAATTATACCTATTTTTGGAACTATGAATGCGACGCACTTTCTGCCTACGTGGCTCTGTGCAACAGGTTTGACATCTGTCTTCAGTGGAGAACACCTGACTACTGCTGTAAGTAGTACTTTTTCAAGAATATTTCCTAACAATCCAAAAGCATTGCATGTTTTGCATTCACTTCTTTTTCTTTTCATTTTTCATAAATTATTCTGAATAATTATTCATAAATTATTTTTTACAAAAAAAATTTTTTTTACAAAATTTTTTTACAAAATTTTTTACAAAAAATTATTTTTTACAAAATAATTTCCTAAGGATAAAACCAGATAAAAGCAACCTGAAAGTTAGGGGTCAGCTCTCCCACACAGTCTAGTTCTAGTTTTATTCTGATCTAAATCTAGGGTTGGCCTCAACCCTCCCAAAAGAAAACCTAGTCCACAAAATATTAGTCAGCAAAACCAATGGAAATATTGAAGTTACAGGGGGATTGAATAGGCACTTTAATTCTGTATCCCGGAGCGTATTTTGTTGGTTTCAATTCAATCTGCCTCATTTGCCCACTGCTTGTCCCCTAGCTTGTGAAGAAGACGCATATTTTTCTGCTCCCTTTTCCTCCTTTCCTGACACAGTATCCACTTCCTGGAAACTTATCTTTCTGGCTTTCTTTGATTGATATCTGGATTCAGCCTTTTTCCAAATACATGTTCATGTTTGTGGATCCTTTTTCTTTTGTTTGTATTCTTTGACAGTTTTTATTTATGGGGCTCATGTTTTCCAAGTTATGATGCTTTTCATAAAAATTTTATTAAACCTATATCCAATCCTGGGTACATTTCACAGAAAATATTGTTAAGAAATAGCAATTAAATGGTTTAAGGGTTAAAAGATGGTCAAAATGAATGTTAGTGAGATGTTCCAAAATAAAATAAAAGTTTTCATTTTCCCTAGGAGAAAAGGTAAAATATGTATAGAAAGGATAGCATATCACAAACACCAGTTATATGACTTCATTTCAGAAATAGGAGCGCCTGGGTGGCTCAGTGGGTTAAGCCTCTGCCTTTGGCTCAGGTCATGATCTCAGGGTCCTGGGGTTGAGCCCCACATCTGGCTCTCTGCTCAGCAGGGAGCCTGCTTCCCCTCTCTCAATGCCTGCCTGTGATCTCTCTCTCTCTGTGTCAAATAAATAAAATCTTTAAAAAAAGAAAGCAAGAACGCAAGAACGCAAAGCCGCTCCTGGCGTGCCCTACCATCCCTTCCCTCTCTTTGCTCCCAGAGGTAATCACTATTCAAGAGTGGGTTTGCTTGATTCATAGGAAATCTGTGACATCTCTAATTTTAATAGATACCATCAAATTGTTCCCCACTGAGATTTTACCAATTTATACCCCAACAGCTGTGTGTTCATCTTTTAACAGTATGATATTTTAAGATGACTGAGAATCCAAAGAATTTTCTAAAACATCATTTAGAAACGGTTCAGCAATGGTAGTTTCCTTTGACAGTGAAGGATTAAACCTAAACACACAGCATTTTTCTTTTTTATGGCTTGGTTGAGTTACATACATAAAGCATATTTCTGTGCTTATTCTGAGTAGACTGTTGTATCTCCCCACTACCAGAGAAATCACTCCATGCCAGCGGACTCAGGATTAATGCCAGCCAGATTTGGGCTGCCTCTTGATCATGTTCACTTGCTACAAATCAGATGAGCTTTTTCTACCATAGCATATCATACTAGCTGGACCCCGGAAGATACTCAAAAATACCTATTGCTGGGCACCTGGGTGGCTCAGTGGGTTGGGCCTCTGCCTTCAGCTCAGGTCATGATCTCAGGGTCCTGGGATGGAGGCCCATATCGGGCTCCCTGCCCAGCAGGGAGCCTGCTTTCCCCTTCTCTCTGTCTGCCTCTCTTCCTAATTGTAATCCCTCCTGCTGTCAAATAAATAAATATATTTAAAAATACCTATTGCTTATTTTGTTTCTAATTTTTGGTTACATAATACATGAAAAATGAAATTTGAAGAGACGGAAATGGGCCAAATGCATTTTCAGAAAGAAATCTGATATTTTTTCCTTTCACTTAATCATCCAAATAGATGACCTTTCTCATTAGCAAATTCTGTCCTCTGTTATTCATAGCTCTGAGTTGCCCAGAGGGGATGGAATATCAACCCTGTGTAAAGACCTGTGAAGCAAGAACATGTCTGAACAGATGGTTCTATGGGCATTCCTCGTGTCTGAATTTAAGAGAAGATTGTGTGTGCAAAAATGGAACCATCCTTCACAGGCCAGACTCAGTCCAGTGCATTCCAGAGCAAGAATGCGGTAAGCAGCGGAGGGCAAAAATGACTGCCTGGGGACTCGGCAAATAAATAAAGCTTGTTTAGATCTTGGGGAGAGGTGCTGAGGAAGATTGAACAGGTTCCCTTAAGTGTTGGAAAGAAAATCAGTGTGTTTGTAGTTTGATTTTATGATTTCAATCCAAGTTACCCAAATTAGATGTTTCAGTGGTGATCTGGTTTTATTGTTGTTGTTGTTGTTCCAAGTTTTTGTTTAAATTCCAGTTAGTGAACATATGGCGTAATATTAGTTTCAGGTATATAATTTAGTGATTCAACATTTACACACAATACCCAGGAGCTCATCATAACAAGCTCCCTCGTTAATCCCCGTCACCCATTTAACACCTCCCCACCACAGTGAGGCAGTGATGATGTGTTTTAATCTCTATGCCTGTAATAACTAGGTGAAGATATGATTGATGAAGAATTAAGAGCATAGGATGTGAACTCAATTGAAATTCTAATTATTTCATGTAATAGTGATTCGTCTTTACCTCTTTGAGCCTGGGTTAGCATCAGTAAGATGGGAAAAATAATAGCACTTATCCCATTAAGTTAGTGTGGGGATGCATAAATAATACAAAGCAATTTGCAACAGTGCCTAGAGAAAAATAACCACTCAAGAAATGTCAGATAGTGTTATTATATGGGAGAAAATATTTAATTTTTCTACTTTCATATTCAAACCATTTCATTCTGACTCATCATCTCAGTGGTGGTTGCAGATGAAAATAGTGCAAAATTGAGAAAATTACAGTACAGAGCTTATCATTACGATTAGAGGAAAAGAGATTAAGCTAATAATGAAAGAGAATGGGCAAGTAGAAGCAAAATGCATTTATAGTTCCAGAAACAAGTTTGTGTTTGCCATTGAGAAAAGTATTTGCAGAAGACTTTGAGAATAAACAGGCATCTTTGGTTTTTTAGGGACCTGTGAGGTTGGTTTGATAGTAAAGAAAATAATACAAAAGAAGTTTATTTGAGGCTAGGGATATGAAGCTCACTATACTCCTCTCCATCATTTTTAAAAGAACTACCATTGGACTGTATTTATCACTAAGTAAAACTTGAATAACAAAACTACATAATCACTAAATAATAAGTCACTAAATAATTAGCTACTTCCCACATTTAGATTTTAAAGCTGACTGACATGTTTTGAATTTTCATATGACAAAAATGATAAATATATGGTAGGGATTTTCCCCACTGAGTTTGAATAGCTAATATTGAAAAACTAACTTAAATTCATTTTACTGAGTTGTTCAAGCTAAATAAATTATATTAATAAGGAAAAATGAATAAAATATAATGAACAGATTATCTTATGTATATAAGGGCATTCAAATTTACAGATAGTTATAGAAGGGAAAAATATTTTTGTAGACTATATGACAAATTTCATTGAAGAAAAATGTAAGCTACAAGCCGATTAAAAACAGGACTTTAAAGAAGGATAAATCTGTGACATGTTATCTATGTCATTAAGCCAAGTCATGGTCTGAAATGCAAACATCACAGCCTGATTTATTTTAATGTCTAGGTTATGAGTGATGTAACATTGTCCATCTTTTTAAGCATGCACGGATAGTGAAGGTCAACCTCGCTCTGCTGGGGAGGTTTGGAATGGGGGCATTGACGAATGTGCCCTCTACAAATGCTTGGAGAATGGAAGTATTATTCCTATAGAACCTGATTGTGATGAAGAGCCCTCGCCGATTTGTGAGCGAGAAGCTGAAGTTGTCCTGGGCATCATTGATAAGTGGACCTGCTGTACAAAGGAAGTTTGCGGTACGTGTGCAGGCAGAAGCCTTCCCATTTGTCAATGCCACAAAATGTGTTGATATTATTTGTGAAAAAAGCAGGGCATGCATAATGTTTGGTAAACAAAAGGGTTGAGGTAAAAACAGAAATATGGCCATAAATATCATTTATATTTTCTCAAAGCAAGTTTTTCTCATTATGGTTTTGTTGACTTTGCAAATAAACATGCAAAACTCTGGCTATAAGCGATTAATAGTGTTCAATAATATGTGACAAGGTAAAGGTTCTGGGAGTCTTTGACTTATGACAACTGAGGGTGAAAGGGGAAATCTGCTACCGTTTCACATTTTCCCATTTGTAAGTTGAATGTGCTTAATTGCTCTGCAAAAACATCCACAGTAAGAATCACTTCCTTGATTTGAGTTAGCACAGGATTTTAGTTATATTCACTAATATTTTAGTGCTTCTATTTCTTATTTCCAGGATGTGACATGACTTTATGTGAAACTGCTATTCCAACATGTACGAATAGTCAAAAATTGGTTGTTGGCCATAGTCCTCTTTCTTGTTGTCCACAGTATCAATGTGGTGAGTAATCAACTAGGAAAAACAAGAGTGGGGTTCATTGTTTGTTCAGAATAGAGGATTAGATTCTCATTCTTTGGGTCAATAAGAAAATGATTTGTCATAAAATATTGTGGAGTTGTCTTGCTAAAGATAGTTCTTTTTTTCTTAAGATTTTATTTATTTATTTATTTACGATTTTATTTATTTGACACACAAAGTGAGAGAGAGAGGTAGGCAGAGGCAGAGGGAGAAGCAGGCTCCCTGCTGAGTAGAGAGTCCGACATGGGGCTTGATTCTAGGACCCTGGGATTATGACCAGAGCCAGAAGCGGATACTTAAGCCACTGAGCCACCTGGGTGCCCCAGAATAGTTCTTTTTTAACCTGAAATTTCTTTGTGTATAAAATCTCTCTCTATATAATATAGTTTATATAAATCTCATATATATATATATATATAAATTTGAAGTTTATATATTAACACATGGATTTAGATAATTAGCTCATTTTAAAGATCTTAATCTTAGCAGAAATATATAAGAAATAGCAGGTGTGATATTGTAATTTATAATAAGAAATACATATTCGGTCTTCCACACCATTCTCAGTGAAGCAATCCCTACCCTGAATTTCATAAATGAGGAGACCTATAAAGGTGTCTTTTGTTATGTTAATGTGATGCTTTTGGAAAGCCTTTGGCTAATCTGATAATGGGGGGTGGTTGCCAGGGCAACCAATCCTGTGGTTGGAGGGTTAGAATTTTCAGTCCCACCCCATGACCTCCAGGGAGGGGAGAGGGCGTGGAGGTCGGATCTGAACTTCAGTAGCCAATAGTTAATCAATCATGCCTATGTAATAAAGCCTCTAAAGAATGAGGTTTAGAGAACTTCCAGGTTGGTGAACACAAGGAAATTCAGGGAATGGTGTACTCTGAGATAGAAAAGCCCCCTGTCCTTTCCCTATACCTTGCCCTATGCATCTCCTCCATCTGGCTATTCCTGAGTTATATTCTTTTATTTAAAAAATGGTGATCTGGTACACAAAGTGTTTCTCTGAGTTCTGCTGGCTGCTCTAGCAAATTAATCAAACCCAAGGAGGAGGTTGTGGAAACCCCTGATTTATAGCCAGTCAGCCAGAAAGGAGCACAGGTAACAAGTGGGGCTTGTAACTGGTGTCTGTAGATAGTGTCAGAATTGAGTTGAATTGTAGGACACCCAGCCAGTATCTAGAGAATTACTCCGTGCTGTGTGGGAACCCTCCCCCAGCAAATACACACTGAGGTAGCAGGTTATATTTAAATTCAAATAGAACTAAACTATATGACTTCATTTATTTTATCGTTTCATTCTATACAAATTTTCAAATACCTTGGTGTTTCTGCAGAATGTGACCCATTGAAATGCCCCAGTATTTCAACACTAGAATGCAGAGAAGACCAATTCATGATTCAAGTCCAACAGGAAGAGCCTTGCTGTTTTTCTCCTCTCTGTGGTGAGTGTTCTGTGAGAAAACTTTTTGGAACAAAGGGAGGGTGTATGGAAAATCTCTTATTTGACATGAATTTCATGGGACCGATGATAACCAGTATTCTGGTGATACACTGATAGGAATTCAACCAAATAATGACAGTTGAAAAGAAAGTATGACATTTTAAATGACTCGACAATTATTACAGTTAGCACTACTTTCTCTTATTATTTATATGGAATATATATATATATATATATATATATCAGTCAAAACATACTTAAGGCAATATAATTTTTTTTTTCTTTAATAAGGCTAGTACCAGTTGTTTTTAGAGAAAAGTTTAGCCTTGGCTTTCCTTGAAGAACCAACTAAAATAATGGACTCTGCTAAGCCTTCGGAGAACCTCTTTAAAATTTGATTTTATATATCATGTATGATATTTGTGTGAGCATGGTGATGATGGAATAGAATGGCAGAAATGAAAGGTGTCTGGGAAAAGAATACATGAGCTATATATTCTGTCCAATGAAATAGACATGAAAAAAATAAAAAGTATTCTATTTTCCATTTCAAGTAAATCTTCAGATCAAAGACTGGTGATTAATGTAGGTTTCAGGTGTATCTATGGAAATCAAAACACATCTCTTTTTACCAGTTAAGGTTCTTTGGGTGCAAGTGGCAAAATGGACTGATCACAGCTAGCTTACACGCAACCAGTTACTGGAAGGCTTGGGGATCAAGATTTTGTAGGATCAAGATGAAGCAGAACAACCAAGCCCTGGGAAGGAGAGACACCATCAGTCCAGGTGGCAGTCACTAATGACTGAGTCAGCAACATCCATTTCCTGCCCTGGTGTGCCTCTGTTTTGATTCAAATGCCATAGAAAGAGTTTCTGATTTGTCTAATGTGGGTTGTTCCTACACAGAGGACTGCTGACAGTCAGGCACCTTTATTAAGAGTCATTCCAAGGCAGTGTGGGTGGGACATTTTGTCAGGGTCTTTCAGAGAATTGTAATTGAAGTGGGAAAGGGATACTGAACAGCCCAAAAGAACAGGTGCCTACTCTATTATTCTTCCACAAATTGGAGTAATCAAAGGTAGCAAATTTAGAAAACTGAAGTAAATAAGTCAATGACATTTTGATCCCAGGAAAAAGAAAATTGTTCTAAAAAAGTTAACACTATTTCTGGTAAGATGGTGTTTTTCTCTGTCACTGTGTTTGGAAAGCACATGCATGATAGTACTGTTTTCATGACCAAGTGAGGAGATCTGTCATTAAAGCCTTATTTTCCCTGTTTCTTATTTTATTAAACATTATTTCATGTTGATTTTTACGTGTGTGTAGTAATCCAAATTGATGGACAGTTTGTTTTTAGCTCAGTTGTGACTTCTGGCTTTTCATTTTACCTTCAGTTTGTGAATCTTGCACGGAACCTATTCCGCTATGTACTGATGGGGAATTTCTCACTGTGGATCTTAATACCACACATTTCTGTTGTCCACGGTATTATTGTGGTAAGTGTATCTTAACTAACTTAAAATATTCAGCTATACCTAATATTTAAGAAGCCCCATGAATCTTCATTGCGCTGTTATGTCGGACCTTCGTCGAATTCTACATATAAAATATATATTAAGTATATGTAATAATTTTTCACATCTAAGAGCTCTCCTTGGATAATATTACCTCCCCAAAATAGATTACTATGACTCTTCTCGTATCCTAGAATTTCCAGCTTCCCAGGTGATTCCATACATTCTCTGCTTCCTTTCTCTTCTTGCATATCTGGCATGTCTCAGGGCCCTTCACCTGCTGCCGTAGTTCTACTACTGTTCTATCTGCTTGGGAGTCCTGTATTCCGTCTCCAGTGATACATGGCAAGTGAGCAATGGGAGAGAGATGAGTCCATGCACTGCATCAGCAGTGGCTGGGAGCTAACTGGTAGGCAGTGAGGACAAGCTTCTATAAGAAGCTAATCATTATCCATGGAATTTTTTTTTATTTAGTTTGTGACCCACATCTTTGTCCTGCACCACTACTCAACTGTGCAGAGGATATGAAGCTTGTGAAAGAAAATGTATCTGGTCAATGTTGTCCAACATGGCATTGCGGTAACTAATTTTTCATACTTCATAGTTTTTATTACAGTATAGTGTAATATTCTGACCAATGTAAATATATTGATTTTTGCCTCCTAGAATGTAGCTGTGAAAACCTTGTTACACCTACCTGTGAAGTGGTAAGAATACATATTTTGATTGAAATGTCATATTATTTAAATCAGTTTATCCTTCCTTTACACCTTATTTCTGAGTTCTCAGAGTAGATTAAAGTAATATACTCTGGTATCAGGGAGCAGTAAACCCTTTTTATTTCCTGGAGATAAGAAGATGTAATCCATTATTTTTTCATTGGTGACTGAATCTACTAGCCTCATATCCATGTCACTGGTCTTAAAATGAAGCCAAACATTGAAAGAAAGAGTATCTCAATATTAAGAAGTGTTTCCAGTGATTGTTCAAGAAATTGTGCCAATGATGCATCTATTGTGGAGGAGGAGGGTATATAAACATGTAACTGTTGGTATTTACTTAAGAATTATCTACAAACATTTTGTAAATAAGGAAGTTGAGGTCTAGAAAGAGCAAATGATTGACCGAGATCTTTAGGACGATAACAAGGGTTGTTTTATGTCTGTGTCTCCTTTTGTGTATTCCTTTATTCTTCTACTCTGCCATAACTCTTTCATTTCCCTTAGAAACTATAGCCCAGACATAAGTAAAACATAAACAAAAAAAGCAGGTTGAAACTGCCTTGTTTACATTCCTGCCTGGATTCCTTTTACCTGCGCTTCATTTTCCTCACCTGCAATATAAAAAGAATGACAATACCTATATCTATGAATAAGTTAATATAAATTACTTAGATAGTACCTGACACACAGAAAGAACTCAATAAGTATTAGCTGTAATTATTATGATAAAATAAACACAATACTCAGAATGTTAACCACAAGTTACAGATTATCACGGAGAACTTTCTAGGGACGTTAACCATCAAGAAAATTTTGGAAGAAAGTGATAGGTTAGGATATTGGATGAGAGGCATTGAACTATTCTAGATAGAGGCTAGGTTGAACATGAATAAATGCACCAAAGTATGAGGCAAGGTACGTATGCTGATAGATAGCAACTTCTCTCACCCTTGAAAAAACCATGCAAATCTTGGTTTCAGCTCAAATCATGATCTCAGGGTCATAAGATCTAGCTGCACATTGGGCTCTCCACTCAGCACAGAGTCCGCTTGACATTTTTTCCCCCTTCTTCCCCCTGCCCTCACCCAACTCCGCACTTGCACTTGCATTCTTTCTCTCTCTCAAATTAATAAATTAAGTAATTAATTTTTTAAAAATTTTTTATTTTTTATAAACATATATTTTTATCCCCAGGGGTACAGGTCTGTGAATCACCAGGTTTACACACTTCACAGCACTCACCAAAGCACATACCCTCCCCAATGTCCATAATCCCACCCCCTTCTCCCAAACCCCCTCCCCCCAGCAAACCTCAGTTTGTTTTGTGAGATTAAGAGTCACTTATGGTTTGTCTCCCTCCCAATCCCATCTTGTTTCATTGATTCTTCTCCTACCCACTTAAGCCCCCATGTTGCATCACCACTTCCTCATATCAGGGAGATCATATGATAGTTGTCTTTCTCTGCTTGACTTATAGAAAAAAGAATCATATTAATTTTATTACTGATATCATATGAAAAACGCACTCAGGAAAAGTTGATACTTAAACATGTAATTCTTCAAACTTTAAACCTGGTACTACACCAAGAAGAACTTATAGCATTTCTGACAGGGCAATGTTTAAGCATCTGTATGACAACAATTTATTGACACCTAAAGGTTATGTCACACTTTCTGTGTGTCCACCCTATTGTAAGTTCTTTCCCTGAACTGACCCATTTATTTCTCCAAATAAACCTAAGAGGTAGGCAATGTCATCATCCCCATTTTACAGATGAGGGAAGTGAGGAGAAGCCTGGCTCAGTAACCTTCCTGAGATCACACAGCTGGTAGGCAGCAAAGGCAGGAGGGCACAGAGCAGCCTTATTTCTGAGTCTGTGCTATTAGTGTCTCGACTATACTCTTCTGCTCCTGATTTATATGCTGTAGCAACCTTGCCCCATGCAAACATTGGAACCTTGGACCAAGAACATTTGCACCAACAAAAATTTCCAGGATTAGCACATATTTTCTTGTCTCAAATTATCCACTAGATGCCCTGAATCCAACAATATTTTTAATTGTTGGATTAAACATAAAGAACATCTTCTCTATTTTAACTCATTTAATAGATAAATTAAAGTTTAGAGAGGTTAAGTGATCCATAATCATATTGTTTATTGTGAATTTTTTCTGTGGGCTGTTAATTAATGACCACTGGGTTAATCAAAGCATTTTCACTATCAAATATTTAATAAGCACCTGATATGTGTCTGGCTATATAGTAGGGAACTTACTAAATGCTGTACTGTGTATATGTTTTTATAGTTGTTATAAAATAAGCTGTATAAATCACATTTAATAATAATATCTTTCTAATAGGGAGAATTTACTGCAATAGACCATAACTTTCAGAGTGACTGTGGATGTGTACAGTATCTCTGTGGTAACTATGTTTTATCTAGCTTTTAAATGATATGAATATTATTGGTATCTGTTGTTCACTATTCATAAATTAAAAATATTTTCTTTGAGTTATATTACACATTTTAAACCATTTTGCCAGTTTTTGAGTATAAAAAATGCACTATTATTTTTCAGTTGCCTCTTTTGTAATACCTGTAAATGTTCTGACTAATATGTTAATGGGACAGAAAAATGAATGTTTGTCAGAGGCTTTGCAGAATTTAAAGTTGATTCTGTTTTTTTAATATATATATTTAATATTCTAAAAATAGGCATCTAAAAGGGAGAATTTTTGCTAACTGTTCTATCATTATGGATGTTAACATTGCAAAACATAGAACTGATTTTTCTATAAAATCATAAATCTTCTATTATGTATTCGTGAGTTAATAAAAAACCTTTAATTCAACAGTTTGAGATTTTTGCATTTTTATATACAAGAAAGTTTAATAGCTTCTGAGCTGAATCTTCATTACTATGGTAGCCTAACTTAATATGCTTCTATTTATATTGGCCACTTTCTTCATCGAGTATGATGTACAAGACTATATTTTGCATCACAACAAAATTGAAAATTTTCTCTCAAAAGAACCATTGGGATGCCTGGGTGACTCAGTTGGTTAAGCGTCTGCCTTTGGCTAGGATCATGACCCCGACGTCCTGGGATCAAGTCCCACATCGGGCTCCTTGCTCGGTGGGGAGCCTGCTTCTCCCTCTGCCTCTGCCTGCCACTCTGCCTGCCTGTACTCACTCACTCTCTCTCTCTCTCTCTCTCTGAAAAACAAATAAATAAAATCTTAAAAAAAAAAAAAAAAGAAACATGATATGTTAGTGCTAACCATTAAGAGTCCTACCACTTTTGATTTATATTTTGCTTCTGTCTATCTCCACTCTCCCAAATTGTCATGTCATGTTTCCAGAAGAGAGAATAACAAACAAGTAGCTTGGTGATAATTCTACAATTCTGGAGTCTGTGATGAAGTATCGCTTTTGAAGGTAGTTTAAAACAGTAAAGAGGAGTTGAGTTTACAGACCACTTTCTTATTGTATGTTAAGGAATGAATGTGCAACATTCATCATTAAGTAAACTCATTGAGTTGTTGATAATATATAGAGGTAAAGATCTTTATTGGTTTTGAAAAAATTGCACATCATAATGAAAACATAAATATAAATAAAAGCTCCATTGATTGATTAATAAAAAAACTCAAAATAGTACTTTCACTGACTTTCTTTTCTTAGAAAAAGATGATGTGTGTGTGTTTCAAGAAGTATCAGTATTGAATCCTGGCCAATCTATGATAAAGTATTTGGAAGGGGACTTTTGTTATACAGTGGAATGTCTGGAAGAAAAAGATAACTATACAGGCTTTCACACTCTGAATTTTACAATAGTGAATTGCTCAAAAGAATGTGACATTGTAAGTATTCTTTGTAAGTCATTCCAGTGGAGACTTAAATTAATCATAAAATGGCAGCTATAGAATTTTAACCAGGGAACATGGCATAAGTTAAAAGTATACACTTGAATAGTTCAATAATCTATTAATGTGTAATAAATGTCTATGATGCATATTTTCCTTTTCCCGTGTATGTTCCTGAGCCATATTATCTATTTATCTATATAGCTTGCTTGACCAGCTTGATGAATCTTGGCTGCTAGATGTAAAGGTTAATATTTACTTCACTTTCTAATACAGCCATATAAAGTCGGTTATTATTTGAAGTGCCTCAAATTCAACCTTTAAAATGCTTACAGGTGTTCTGAGAGAGCATATAGTTATATTGGGAAGCACTTCCAGAATGGATTCATTAAAAATACTGGTATTGTTGTGTGGCTAATTAAATGTATTATCATTATATCCAGCACCAGGTGTACATCCCGTCTCCAAGTGATTATGATTGCTGTGGTACCTGCAAAAATATATCCTGCAAATTTCAAATGGAAAATGGAACATCAATTATATATGAGGTAGGAATTCCTTAGTTCCTAAAGTAAGTTCTTTGGAGGGTAGCTCTCTGTGCTGTTTTCTGAAGAAGATGTTCTGAATTCAAATAATTTGAAAAATATCACAGGTGCACACACACACACAGAGTTCTACACATAATAAATACACTCATATACAGCACACAAGACACAGTTACATTTTTTACATTTTAAAGTTCTGATAATTCCTGCTATAAAGAAATATGTTGAACTCATTTTTTTTTTCTAGATATGAGGAAAATGAGCTTTGAGAATTGCTTATTTCTAATCATTAGAACAAAGGGGAAAAACATTATTTTATTCACAAATTTAAAAAGAAGCATTTTAAAGTAAGATATTAAAAAAACAAAGGGGAGAACACCTGGGTGGCTTAGTTAGTTGGGTATCTGCCTTCAGCTCAGATCATGATCCCAGAGTCTGGGGATCGAGCCCGCAATGAGCTCCCTGCACATTGGGGTGTCTGCTTCTCCCACTGCCCCTCACCCTTTTTGTGCTCTCACTGTCCCTCTCTTTCTTTCAAATAAATAAATAAAATCTTTAAAAGAAATTTTTAAAATAAAACATTTTAACAGAAATAAACTCATGAGGTTAACATTTAATTATTTCGGGTATTGAAGATTTCACTGGGTAAATAAAAGATTGAGAATATTAACCATTTTTTTTTTTTACAAAGAAAACCTCAAGAGTCAGTAATGCTATATCACATCTTTTCAGCAAAAATAATAAAATAATTATTCAGCATTCTCTTATAGTCTCATAATAACTCCATATAGGTTTATAGACTGACCTACTCCTTCCCTAGAAGAGAAAAATGGGACTTTCTATTATTAGTGCAGTTTTTAGTGATGTCACCAGATGTAGGAGTATCACTAATTTTTTATAACTTACATTACCTTAAAGCTGTTCCAATTTATTATTGCCATTTTAAAGTTTTTCCATTCCTAGTTTAGTTATCTAGAGGTCTTACTTCTGGTGTTCTTCATTACATGGGATTACTCACATACCCTCCAAATAGATTTCTCCAATCCTGTGCATTTTATTAAGTAAGAAAGATGACCAATTGTCTTCTTGTGCCATAACCCATGTTTCACAGTTATGTGCAAGCTAGTGTTACTGATTTAATTAGTGTTGTTGGTATTGTTTGTTTTATCCTAGCAATATTTCTGTTTTATAATATATTATTTTAAAGAAGGTTTTTTGATAGCAGAAGCTTCTAAAATGATGAGGAAGTCATAGGTGTCAGTGAGAGAAAATGAACCAGAGTTTACTTGAAAAAAACACAGAAATCTGGGGCTTTTAGTAAAAGGACAACATAAACTCCATAATCAAAAATCCAGGAACCTTCTAGTATTCACAGTGAGAGCCTGAAATGTAAATAAAAGACCAAATTATGTTCAGAATATATTTTGAGAACTCAACAGGTAAAGCAATCAAGGTAAATAAACATCAAGATCGTTAACTTTTGCTCTTTCAAAAATAAGCTTTAGTTATCTAGGAATCTAATTTCTATGGAAAAACTAATTTTTCTATTTCAGATAAGATAGTACTATTAGAAATGAATATTGGAATTACTATTTGAATTTGAATATTTTATTTTCTCTTATACCCGGACTTGTAGACCTTTTCTAATTGATCTAAAAGATCTAAAGAGGGGTGCCTGGGTGGCTCAGTGGGTTAAAGCCTCTGCCTTTGGCTCAAGTCATGATCTTAGGGTCCTGGGATGGAGCCCCGCATCAAGCTCTCTGCTCAGCAGGGAGCCGGCTTCCCCTCCACCACCCCCGCCCCCGCCACCGCCTGCCTCTCTGCCTCTCTGTCCGTCAAATAAATAAATAAAATCTTAAAAAAAAAAAAGATCTAAAGATATGTAAATTAAAATAGAATCTGGAGAAAAAGAAGTTCGTCAAAATTCCTTACCGTACAAGGAATCTTCAAGTCAGAGTTTGGCTAGCATTTTAAAATGTGGGTTATAAATTAAAAATATAGATTGACAGCCACCAGCCCAATAATTATAACATGTCCAGCTGCTTTTATTTCTATATAAGAATTCTGAAATCGGGAATGAAATAAACAGTTACTATGTTTAAAAATTTGCTAAGGGAATAGGGATATGTTTTAAACATAGGGATAAGGAGTGTAGAGCTAGAAGCAAAAGTCAATAATCACTGTCATCCAAAGATTTTTTAATCGTTTTGCTGATAAGGGAGTAGAAGGAAGGATAAACAAATCTCAAGAAAGGAGGCATATTAGCTAATATGATTTGTTGTTTTATAATTAGTGAGGGAACAGTTGAGCAAGACCTTTGACACATGGCCAAATTGGGTAATTAATCTTGTAGTAGAAACAGATACCTATTTGTTTCTTTCCTCTATTGCTTTATTTCACATTTACATCTCAGTTCTGGTATGAAACCAAACACACATACATGCACACACCCCATCTATATATTTCTACTCCTTTTAGATAAATTTGAGGATATTTCCAGATAGACATTTTATACCACAAGAAGTTCTCTGCATCTTGACTTGGAGAGGAAATATTCTACTTAAGAAATATATCAGATTTTAATAAACAAAACAGTAACTTTCTCTTATTTTTAGGAGGGGAGTACCTGGCATTATAATTGTACCACATATGAATGTGTAAAGACTGACGAAGGGACAATGATTCTGAACTACAGTATGGTCTGTCCCCCTTTTAATGAGACTGAATGCAAAATGGTTTGTACTTTATTATGTCTAAGAAAATGTAGTATTACATAGAATTTAGGAAATATGTTTTCAAAGGTTGTATATACATATGTTATGGCTTATTTACTTTGGTCTATGTTTCATTTTCACGTGTGCGTAAAAGCCCTACTAAATGTCTTCAGTTTGCCACTTTGAGTTATCAATGGTGTTCCAAATAACTTTGATTCTTCCTGAACGGATATTGTGCTAGTTCAAAAAATTATTGAAAAAGCATTTGATCAGCAGACCTAGCCTCTCTTTCAGTATGAATTGATAATCTATTGGAGGCTGGCCAATTTTACATCTTAAACACACAGCCAGAATTTATGATGTCGTTCCCTTTTTAATACAAGCTGGCCTACGTCAGATTTGTCTTGACTCCTCTGAGCACGGCCCTGGTGGAACCTGGCGTATATGACAGCACTGCTGATCCTTTAGGTTAGATTCCCCAACTCCTTCTTCTCTCAGAGAAGAGTCCACTGGGAAAGTAGATTTGTGGAGGTGATACTTTTTTCTTGTAAGATCCTTTGTAGCTTTAACTATTTTGGAGATAGTAATCCTTCATGAAAAGTGAGCTTTGTTCTATTGCATAGGCAGTATTTTTCTTAAGTGTGCAGAAATAGCATAGTCTCATTGATTTTTTTTTTCTCCCCAAGATGTGCCCTTTTAGTGATGGTGGCTAGCTAGCTGGGTAGGTAGAGGTCATGTATAATAAAGTAATAGAATTTCAGCTCTGAAAAGAATCTTAGGCATCATCTATTTCACAGATTCATTTTTATGGCGCAAATTCTTTGACTTATATTGTAATTGGTAAGTTACTAAAAGCAATTAGCGGCTTACTTAAGAATTCAAAAAGGTAATCAATAAAAGTTTTCTTAATTTAGTCCTAGGCAAGAGTCATCCTGAAGCGAGCGATTTTTTTTCTTTTTAAATGTTAAAGAAAAAGATATATCATTTAAACATTCAATTATATTCAGGAACTTAGTCTTATCTCATAGAGTACCTTAGCTTATTCCAAGGAGTTGAAAAAAACATAACGGCCTCAATTTAGAGTACCTATTAGTACTCTGCTTTGGTAAGAATTTTTTGTGCATTATTGAAAATGTTTTTAGTAAATAAATAAATAAATAAATAATGTGTTCTTTTAAGTAAGTTCATCTCTTTGCACTTTACTAGTGAAGAAATAACAAAAATTTAAACAAAATATCAGCTGCTTAGTTTAAAAACAAATTCTCATTAGAAATAGTTAAATTTCTATAATTTTCCAGTTAAGGCTTTGTGATATTTAATAAAAACACCAAGAGAGTTAGTTTTCTATTTCTAGTCCAATAGGACATGAACAAACACTGTGAGTTTTGACTTTATTCCTTCTCTCTTTCTAGAATGAAGGGATTGTAAAGCTTTATAATGAAGGCTGTTGCAAGATCTGTAAGTGAGGACATATTATATGCGTTAATTTGATTAGTTTTAATTGCTCATGGTAATTATGATCTTTCTCATAAAATTCAGATCTTATGATGCAAGGAGGGAAGCATATTTTATAATGTTATTATTTAAATGTTTGTCATGTGGTTAATTATTTTTTAATTTAGTCTTTTGGAGTATGAATAAAGTATTTTTAATTTAGATGAATTTTAACCTAAATATCAGAAATTTCTTTATTGTTGTATTTCCCAAAAGGTATTGCATAGGATTTTAATATAAGTTTTAAGTTTAAAAGGTTTCTTTTGTCAAATTTGCTTGGAACATGCGAGGCTACACCAAGTTAAGTAAGTTATGGTGAGAATGGCATTTTTGGCTTCAATAAGGACCTTGGATTTTATAACTCCATGCTGATTATTCAACAAGTAGGTCCATTTTGTTATCCAAGGGCAGGTAGGGGAAGATCTATGCAACCGACCGTAAACCTTCTATTTATTGCCTGCCACACATTGGCACAATTAAGCCCCGTAAAGACAGTATTGTAACCAATCTTTACAACAGTTGAGAGATAAATGAGAGGTGGGTATGGTTTCCTCTACAGATAAGGAAATGAAGGTTCAGAAAAGTTGATTTGCACTAATCAGTAATGGACTCAGGCCTGTCCACTGCCCAGGTCCAGGACCTTTCAATTCTGCCAAGCTCTCTAAAGTTGCAGAATAATACCAACCTACCTCAGTTTCTCCCATCTGACATGTAGGGACTTGTGGAATATCTTCTGCTTGGTATCACAAAATCCTTTTCTACAAACTTTGTTTCTGGGTGACTGGGCTATCTTGGACAGACTGGATGTTGGATACTATTGCAAATACCATGCTTAACCAAATGTATTCCCATAGTCTTTAAAAAATGAAGAGGAAATGCCTCTTGGTACTAATAAGTTCAGCCAGCTAACAATAAATTTAAGCTATCTCATTATATTTATTACACAAATTAGCTCATCAAATAGATTTCTACGAGGTGCCTGTCATGTATCAGGCACTCTTTTAGGCACAGGGACAATGATAGTGAATGAAACAGTACATGCATGCCCTAGTGCATATTATGAAGAAGGGGAAGAAATAAGGAACACATAAATATATACTATTGTGTCAGGTAGAGATGAGTGACATAAAGAAAATTAGTACAGAAGAAAAGGGATGGAGGGTGGGGAACTGGGTTGCTAATTTAAGTGAGTGGCTGGAGAGTGCCTCTGTGGTGAGGTGTCTTCTGGGTAGAGACTGAGTGACTGAATCCAGCCAGGAAGAATAACAAGTATGGAAAGCAGAGGAAATAGCAAGGTTTGGCTAAGCACAAGGATGAAGGTGACAGAAAGAAGAGGGTGGGTACCTTATAGGTCACATTAGAGATGATTTCTTCCTTAACTCTTCTTTCCTCTGACATGAGAATAGAAGGGCTACTAAAGTAACTAACCACTGAGTGAAAGCACCATAAGGTACACACCAGCCTGTCCTCCATCACAAACTCTGAACCGCCAACCAGACGGTAGTTGAGAGGCAAGGGAAAGGAGAAGGGACAAGCATAGGATTCTGAGGAGGAGCCGCAATTGAGATGGAGAAAAACCAAAAGGGCTGTTTCAGAAGCCAAGTGTGGAAAGTATATCAAGGAGGAGATAGTCATAGTCATAGAAGAGAGTTTTCTCAAATGCTGCTGAGAAGTTAAGTAGGATGAGAACTAAGCTGTAATCTCTGAAGTTAGCATTTTGAAGGTCAAGAGTGACCTTGAGAAGGACAATTTACTTTCAGGCAATCTTTGCTACTCATCTCTGCTTCAACTTGAGTAGTTTAGCTTTTAGATACTTTACATGTTGGAATTTCAAATAAGCACTTAACATAAAAGATTTTGTGGCTAAACTGATTTGGAAACTGAAGATCTAATTTCAATCTTTTGCAAACAAGAAAACTCAGCAGAATGATTTCAGTGACTTTCCTAAAGTAACAAAGCAAGTTATTGTCAGAGTGAAGTAAGAACCTTGGTCTTTGTGCATCCTGAAATAAGGGTTATTTAGATATAACTTTAAATATGTATTCCTAGGTGTCATCAAGTGGTCATCCATCACACCACAGAGGCATTTTAATATATCATTAATTAATACAAAGTATTTTAATGTGAAGTCATAAGAGATCATTTCAGAGCCATAAATATCAACTGTAATGACTCATCCATACATTTCAAAATGGTTGAGAAATAATTCAATTACCTTCATGTATGATTTTATATTAAAATCTATTAAGATAAAGTAGCTTTAAATCTGTTTTTAATTTTAAAATAGGTTTATGTATACATGTATAGCTGCCTAATTATGTACATGTATATATACTTCTACATACAATGTTTCATTCTAAAAATAATTTAATAATTTAAAAATTTTAAATATATATTTTATCTTTCTATATGATACACACAGGTTGATGTTAACATTATTGCATGTGTAGAATGTTTTGATTCTATTCTAGGATAATAAGGTAAAGAGATAAATATAATGCTAAAAATATGAGAAAGTCTATTTAGAAAGTGAAAATAAATATTGAGCATAAAATATTTGAGGGAAATTTTAAGTATACTTTAATATAGGAATGTATTTCATATAAATATATACATTATTTTATTTTAAATATAGGCATATGCTTAATTGAATTAAGAAACAATCTGACATGGGCTTTCTGATGAATCAATACATTATATATTTTATCAGGCAAACGAGAAGAAAGAATTTGCCAGAAAGTGATCATTAAATCAATCATAAGGAAACAGGACTGTATAAGTCAAAACCCTGTAAGTGGAAACATATAATTTGTTACATAAAGAGCATGTGTCTTTCCAAAAGTATATAGCACTAATACGTTTGTAAGTCAACAAAATGCCAACTGTCACAATATTTAACTTTGCGATTATTCATACATTTTAATATTAAAATATTCTGTTTGTGAAGAAGTATAAACTATTCTTGGCATTAATAATCAATAGTTATGAATCATAATTGCAATCTAGAGAGATGGAAATTAAACCAAATATATTTGACTACATATTTTTTTAACTATGCAATTTTACTCAGCAAAAATAGTCTTAGTTCTAATTTTACCCCATTTAATGTGACCTACCCAATAATATAGTCTCCACGAGGTCTGATATAATACAGATTACAATAGAATCATTAGATTGTGATGAACATTGTACATATACCTGACTAGTTATTAGGTGCACATTTATTTCAGAGTTTATGTCAGCCTTTCTGTCTTAGGTATCATCATGGAACATCTCCTGGACTTATTCAAGTTATTAAAGTCTAACCTGGTATTTTCTTGCAGTCTTCTAATATACAGTAGCTTAGGACTTAATACAGTGATAATAAAGTTTTGCTTTCACTTGGTATCATAGGAGAATTGAATAGCCAGTTTTTAAACATTTTAAGAATTCTTTTCTCATTGTCTCTCCTTACAGGTAAATGTTGCATCTTGTGATGGAAAATGCCCATCTGCTACCATATATAACATCAACATTGAGAGCCATCTAAGATTCTGCAAGTGCTGTCGTGAAAATGGAGTGAGAAACTTGTCTGTGCCTCTGTATTGCTCAGGAAATGGCACCGAAGTCATGCACACGCTCCAGGAACCTATAGACTGCACATGTCAGTGGAATTAAACTTCTGGATTTCTAGGAACTCTATGTAATAATCACAATGTCAAATGAAGTTACCTTAATGTCATTATTTAGGCACTGGAAGATTTTATTAAACATTAATGTATTTTTCAGTGTTTGGGATATGGCAATTTAATGCTTGGTACAAATATGCTATTTCCTAGAAAAAATAATTGTCAAAATAGTTGTCAAAATAAAAATAAATCAAATTTATTGATTTACTCTATTTTAGAGACTCAACTGATTCTAAGTTATTCAGCTGAGATGCAGTTATGTATGTAATTGCAACATGCCACAGCCCTGGGATATTCTCATCCATTAGAAGGTTATTTTGCATTTTCCATTTGCACCCAATAGAGATTTTTTTGCTTTGCGAAGTCTGCCATAGCTTCCCAAATTAAGATAGCAGTACTCTTTCCTCACTACTGTTTAATCTGTTAAATGTAATTAGTTAAAGCTGGCATCTGGATAGTCATAAAGCGTAGGATACATAGAGACAGATCATTCAACTATAGGATTTTAGATTATTTAAAGCCTGAATGAATATTAGGGTTGTTATTGCAAATGCCTCTTGTTTTGCAGGTGTACCAGGTCACTGGAAAAGCTGTGTGCCTTATAACAAATGACTTTCTGAATCCCAGTCCTATGCTCTTTTCTTTTGAATGGTATAGTAAGATGCCTGTCATGGAATCTTTGATTCTTAAAGAGCTTGCTTTGCATAGAATTAAGAATTTTAAATTAAATTCCTTTTAAAGAAATGAAAAATAATGCCACACATACATATGTATATACATACATATAATAGTAATCCCAATAATAAGAAATGGAGAAAGGTAGCATCACTTGCTAAAGAGTGGCGGGATATATTGGACTTTTATTTTTTATACCATTACAACTGTTGTGAAATAAGTTGTTACTATTTAACATTTAATTATTTGCTATGCCATGGACCAATGGTTTTTGATATGTATTTGCATTCGATCGGAGTTGCGTGCTATTTTTCTTTTCATGCTGCTGCTTTGCCAATGAAGAATGAAATAAAATGATTTGAATGTATTAATCATTCTGCAATGGAATGCTGCACTTTTTAAACATAATAGGCTATTGATATTTGCAAGGAACATATCTTGAGATTTTTGCAAATCCTCAAATTTTCTGCCACTTACAGTGTAGAATTATTTGAATTTCCTCACCTGTAAAAAAGAGAGAATGCTCTACTTGCTATGATTGTTGTGGGGATCAAATGAAGTCAAATAGCAACACGAAAACAGTAAAGGTGCATTGAAAAGCAGATGTGGGTGGGCCTGGTGGTCTAGGTTCAGATTTCAGCTAGGTGAGTTGCTTGGGTTTCAAAATCATGCTTCCCAGAAAAAAAATGCAACTTATCAGATATTTTGGACCTCCAGGGTTACTAAGAAACAAATGAAAGAATGAAATGAACAGTGCCTACTGTTTATAAAAATGGACTTTATCTTATTTGTGCTTAATAAAAGTGTTTCATCTAGACATTAACATTTCGGTATTCTTTGACTCCTGTTAACATATAGATTGAATCAAATGTCTTTGGTTAAAATAAATTAACATTGCTTGAGAGAAACTATTATGTACCTCTGCTGAGGCAGGTAATGTTGTCTATTGTCTGCCACACATTTCTTTATTTTCATGCTCTGTAAAATACTTGTAATTAAATTAAAAATACTAAATCACGTTTAGACCTATTTGTGGGGGAAAACGGGAAACATTGTCCTAGAACATGATAAGCATTCTGCAATATAACAGATAGGTATTGAGGGCCTTCTCTGAGCCAGGTGCTATTCTGAGCTCTGAGGACAAATGTAAAATAAAGCAGACACGGTGTAGACTCTCCTGTAATTTAAAGTCTTGTGAGAAAGTAGGCATTAGTCACATAAACATACCTATGAGAAAGTTCAGAAGGAGTGCCCCAAACTTTGGAATGTAGCATATGATTCAGGTGACCCTCCAATCATCAGAGGTGATGATTTGGGAAACCTGGATAATAACCTGGACAATAACCTGCTGTTGGGACCACTGGATAGTAACTTGGATTTGGATTCTTGGTGCTCTGCACATGAGCTGTGCTGTTCCTGCCTAGTCGTTTTGAGAAAGTTGGATTCATACATCCATTGACATGAAGATAAATTCTACATGAATCAGAGATTGAAATGTTCAAAAAGGGAGGGAGAGGGTAAAACTAAAGAAAATATGGGAGAAATTCACTAATGCCTTAGAGTGGGGGAGAGTCATTCCAATTCTGACTCAACATCCAGAAGCCCAGAAGAAAACATTGATAAATTTAATAAGAAAACTGAAAACAAATTCTGCAAGACAAAAAAAGTCAAAGTCAAAAGAAAAAAATGTAAAACCAAAGCACAATATTTACAATGTATCACTGATAAAGGCTCGTCTTCTATAGCAAAAGCTCCTAAAAAAGAACACAAAAGGAAAATATGAACAACCTAATAGAAAAATAGGCCAATAACTTGTATGATATTAGAGAGAAAAAGAAATAATACTTGAGGACACTGGAAAGATAATTGAGCATACTTTTTAAAGGGATTTATTTATTTATTTGAGAGAGAAAGAGGGAAAGAGAGAGAATGAAAGAATGGTGGGGAGGGGAAGAGGGAAAGAGAATCCCGAGCAGAATCTGAGCTCAGCACAGAGCCTGATGCAGGGCTTGATTCCATGGCCCTGAGATCACAATCCCAGCAGAAATCAAGAGTTGGACACTCAATTGAATGCACCACCCAGACACCCCAATGGAGCATGCTTTTTTTCTTTTTAAAAGATTTATTTGTTTATTTGACAGACAGAAGAGCCCGATGCGGGGCTCGATCCCAGGACCCTGGGATCATGACCAGAGCAGAAGGCAGAGGCTTTAACCCACTGAGCCACCCAGGCGCCCCTGGAGCATGCTTTTAATAAAAGCATTTCACATTCAATTTACACACACAAAAAGCCATTTCTCACCTACAAGATGGTAGCCAATTAAAAGCTTTATTATACTTTTTTTTTTTTTTTTTTTTTAGGCTAGGTGGCTTAGAAACCATAAACATTTATTTCTTATAATTCTTGAGGCTGGGGAGTCCAAGAACAAGGTGCTAGCAGTCTTCTTGCTGTTTTCTCACCTGGCAGGAGGGATGAGGGAGCTGCCTGGGGTATCTTCTGTAAGGGCACTAATCCCATTCCAGAGGGCTTAACCCTCATGTTCTACTCATCTCCCAAAGGCCAACTTCCTAATACCATCACATAGGGTGTTGTGAATTTAAGGCGGGACAGGGAGTGGGAGACACAATAATTCAGACCACAATAAGAGGTTGAAAGGTGATTAGTGGATGGTCAGTTGAACCCAAAATACACACTCTCCTGCTGTACTCATGCCCAGATTCAGGCAGGCACATGTTCATGTTTCTGCAGCTGGTGGTCCTGGACCTTCTGCCGCCTTCATGGCAATTCTCTCTGCAGGCAGCCTGAAACAGCTGGATGGGAACAGCACAGTGCACGTGCTGAGGACCAGCCAAAGCCACTGGCCTTCTTGCCTTCCCCTGACCTATGTTTTCTTTCTCCTGCCATAGACATTGGCTTCTCCCACCACCTCTGAGCCTTCTGTGGAAGAAGCACCACACCCCCATGACTACCCTGATAAACTGGGTGATGTGGCCTGGAATAAAGAGGGGATAAGTACCCTGTGAAATGAACTCTGAGCAATGATGGTAGGCCCAGGAGCCCGCAGGTAAATTGCTCACTGTCACTCATCTCACAGACGATTCCCAGATGTGGTGGTTCCTTTGGCTCTCCAGAGACATCTGTGTTCTACGTGAGCTGTGGCCGACTCTCTAGTAATTTTGACTCCTCTCCTGCCCCACTTCCCTTAATCAGTTCCTTGCAGAGTCTTCCCCACATCAGTAAATAACAAATTTAATGTCTGTCTGTGCTGTGTCAGCACGGACTTGAACCACATACATATTTCCTGACAGGCTCAGAGATTAACACTAAAACTACGAAATGTTAACTTTAGCTTATTAAATCAATAAAGATTTAACTGTTTGCTATGTCCTGTTGGAAGGGAGAAGAGTAAAAAACAAACTCATGCAGTTTCTAGGAGATAAAGAAGAATATAAAACATCCATCTAAATAATTTCTATTGTCATTTTATTTTCACTTATCTCTCTGTCTCTCTTCCTCCAGGATTAAATTGAATATACATCTTTTAATTTTAAATTTCTTTAAGAATTTTTATGTTCTAAAAAGATTTTCTGCAGTAGAAATTTTATATGCTATATAGTATTTTCACAAGTGAATATCATGATCTATTTAACCGGTCTATTAATGGTTATTAAATTTGTTTCTCATTTTCCCTATTATAAACCCTTACGTACGAAGTGAAATTGAAGGACCAAATGACATCAACATGCTGAAGAATTTCCATACATTTTGCTAATCTGTCTTCCACAACTGCTGATCAACTTTTTCCTTCCCCAAGAAGTTTATGAGGTTTTTTTTTTTTTTAATTCTTTATCATCATCAACACTAGGTAGTACCAGACAAAATTCCTTATTGGTAATAATAAGAAAAAAGGTCAGCTCATAGTAGAATGTCCTTATTGATAATAACAAGGAAAATCCTTATTGATGATATTAGAAAAAAGGTCAGCTCGTAGTAGAATAGATACCTGACTGTGCCACTGAATTCAAACCTTTCTATATACTCATTTTATCTTTTGTCTATTTTTTCTTTGTCCATTTTCTTAGTGGTAATTTTATAGAGTTCTCTCTCAGGACAAATGATTTTGCAAGCTTTAATTGACCTGTCTCCATCTTTAAGTATTATAGTTAATATACCCTGGGACTTTGGGTTCTGTTTTTAAAATTTAATTATTAGGAGTGAAACAAAACCTTTTATTCATGTTAGTTTTAAGAGATGAATATGAATAAATTATTGATATATTCCATTCAATTTAAGCTGAAATGGAGAGAAGACAGACACTGTATCTTGAGGCTCTAATGTCCAAAAGAGAATAGATGCTCTTACTAGGAATTTAAAGGTTTCTGAGCTTTTTCTAGGCAATTAACTATCATGCAATGTTTCACGGTTAATGTTCACATTACATTAAAAAAGGACACTACTGAAATAGAGATATCTCAACAATTTCTTAAAATTAATCTTTCAAGAACGTTTGTGGTTACAACATGTAGATTCAGAAGATTTCAAGATACACAAAAGTTATGACTCTGGCCAGACGGCTTACCGCCCAGTGAATTAAGATTCACATTTGCGCTAATATTCCCAGACAAGGTCAGTGTGAATGGTCCAGCAGTCTGGTTTCCGTATAGAAGTGCTCACCTGAGGGGCAAGGGAGTACCTAAATCTGGCTCATGTTTCTCAAGCCAGGTCATATACCGTGACAAGAAGCTCTTTCTATCCAGAGGAAGGAAGGCCTTTTTCTTTGCATGAAGACACTGGTCTCTTGCCAAGCCAAACACCCATCTGGGAGTCATCTTCCCAGAGGGAGGAGCACTTTCTAATAATTCCTGAGGTATTTTCTAATTTATCCACCACACACTGTGCCTTTTCCTAGTGTATCTACCATGAGGAGGCATCTTTTGCTAACTTGCACAAATATTAACAACCATCTTGTTCATAGCCTTCCCATCCATTTTTTTTTTTTTTCTAATGATGTCACATGAAAGGCTATAGTACTTGAAATCTTGCCTCTAAACAGCATCTTTGGTTGGGGAGGAATATTTGACTTTTCAGAGTTATTTCACTGTTAACTAGAAAGACTGACATTCTGGCTAAGGTTAAAATTCTATCATATTATCAAAAATGTTTTCTATTATCAGAAAATAGATTATAGAAACCTTGAGATGGATACAAAATTTTAAAAATTGTGTTTTGTTTACTAAAGATATGGAATTTAAGCTTTCTGCCTTCTTAGTCATATTTATTTTGTGCCAAAATTAAATTTTATCTATTTATTCTATTAAAAGCTATATATGCATGCACATAAACATACACATAAAAATAAATTCAGTTTTTGCTATCTAATTTTATAATTCTGTATATGGACTAACCACAGTCTTTACTGACAGTCCTAGTATCTCCATTACTGAATCCTTATGTTTGTTTGATTTCTTGGTTGCTTGATTTTGTCTTCAAGTAATTTTTCTCCAGAAAGGTATATGGGTTATATATTTCCTAAGACTTTACTCACACTTTTACATAATAACTAAGGTCTCAGGCCCTTGGATGAAATAGGTATAAATTCAAATCCTAATATCATATTTTTCTGTGTGACTCTAAACAAACTTAATAATTTTGCACTTCATAGTTTTCAAATTCCTCAAAGGATTTGTGTGAGGCTAATGGAGTTAATACATGTAAAGTACTTACTAGAGTGTTTAACATATAGGACTTGATATATATAAGCAGAGTATAAAAATTTGAGTTCATAGTTTGCTTTCAAAAACTCTAGACATTGCTTCATTGTGTTTGGACATTTAGTGCTGCAAAAGAAAAGTCTGGTTTCCATTTTAGTATATGGTTCCATTATAGGTATATTTCTTTTCTTTTTTCTTTGAACGGTTGCTTATTACAATTTTCCTTCAAGTTTTAAATTCTTCTATTGTGAAAGTGTGTATAGGTATGGTTCTCTATTTATTGATATTCTTTTGGATTTTCTGATCTTCACACAATCTTTTTTTAAATATATAAAAGGTGTTTCTTCCATTGCTAGTATATTTTTATTTGATATGTTTCCCTTTTAATCTGATTTTATATTCAGAAAAATTATGTATACATTGTTTTTCTTTCATACCTATGATAATTTCTTTCTGTCTTCATCTATTTGTCTTTTTTCTCTTCATAATTGTATATTTTTTTCCACAATAGTTATTCATGCTTACTCTACTTCTATCAGTGTAGATTGTAAATCTGAAAAATCATGTTTAGTTTCCTTGTATTTATTTCCTGTCAGATTCTCTTTTTAACTCATCTAATTTTTTTTAACTTCAGGCTATTTTCTATTGATACAAAATTATTCTTCTCAATATTTTCTCATACTTTTATGGAAATCATGTATTTTGCGTACTTCAGACAAAGACAAAAACTTTCCTGATTTCTTCCCTTGAATTCTGCATCAAAGTGCTTATAATATCTAATCTCTTCTTTTCCTCAATTTTTAAGATGATATTCTCTTTGCTTTGTAGTACTTTTTCATAGGTCTTATGGCTTATTTTCATGTCATTTTGGCTGTTTATATTAGGTTATATGGATTGCCTGTGGTTGTCCTCTATTACCACTTGAGGAACGGTAAGAATTTTACTCTCATATTTCCAGCTACAGGACAGGATGAAAAAGTCTATTCCTATTTTACTTTCTATATTCTGGCAAGCTTGTCCTAATAGTTTCCAACTACAAAGGTCACAGATTCTCTCTACATCATTTCATGCATCTCTGATATCCTGAATTATCAAAAGTCATGAAAAATTATGATTTTTTTTTGCTCACATCTAGCATTTTTATCCTTCATTTTTCTTGACACTTTCATCTATAATGCTTATCTTGTAATGAGTGCTCATAAAATACAGTGGAGTACTGCTAAACTCCTTTGTTTCCTGGGAGCTACTAACTCTCAAGCGATTCAGAAAGACCAGAAAGAGAGTTGGAATTAGAGAAAAGTTTAACTACTTCCTGAAATACACTGTTTCAGCACCATGTGTCCACTGACCAGCTTCTGAGGCACAGAACTCTGAGTTAGGGAATTGGAAATCAGAAAGATATAAGCTATCTCTTTTGTCTTTCCTGGTAAATTTTACATATAATAAATAACAGATTTTCTTCTGAAGTCAGTTTTATTCTGTTACGCAATTTTTGTTCGTGAACTTTGTTTTGTTTTTGTATTTTAGAACAGTACAAACTGAGACTCAAATATTAGCATTATACAAAAGGTCTACAAAATTTTGCAAAGGAGTCTTGAGAAAATACTACAAACTATTGGGATAACAAATGTTTAACCAAACATATGAGATTATTTAATGTTGAGAGCAGTAGATTAAAGTGAACATTTAGAAAATTATTTCTTAACTTTAGAAAAAATCTATAAGATATAAATATATTAGACCTGCTAAGAGTAGTACCTGGATACCTGTGCTTTTTGTCATGTTCATTTTCTTGATCTACCTGCAGCTGCTCTAAATTATATCAAATAAGATGAGATTGATTATGTAATCAATGGGTAAGGATATTCTTCTGTGATTCATGGTTAAGAAAACAGCCTCTGGAACTAGATGCCTGGGATCAAATCCCACTTGCTACTCATTAATTCTGGGGAGGATGAGCGCCACTGCAAAGAATATCTTTCACAGAATTTAAGAATTTGAGATAACCAACTTTGAGATGGGCCGGAGTGAAAGAAATGCCAAGACTTGAATGCATTTATCTCTGCTTCCCTTGCTCTGCCAACTCCATTTTCTCCCACTGCATTCCTGTTGCTCCACATGGCAACCTTGTATATAGCTATGGCAGCTTTGATGAAACAACCCTTCAAGATGTTTTCCAACAAAGAGGATAGGACATCCATCTCTGACTTCTTGTTAGGAACGCCTGTGCGACGACTGCCCAAGTTTGCGATCCCATTAACTGTGGGTATTGCTTTTCTATTGCTGTGAAATGAAGTACCACAAATTTAATGTCTTGAATCAAAACACTTATTATCTGACAGTTTCTGTGAACCAGGAGTCTGGGCTCTCTGCTCAGGATCTCACCAGGCTGAAATCAAGTTGTTACTTAGGACTGTGATCTCATCTGAGGCTATGGGTCCTCTTTTTCCAGGCTCATTCACATCGTTGCAGAATTAAGTTCCGTGAGACTCTGGGACTGAGATCACAGTGTTCTGACTGACTGTAGGCTGGCACACACCCTCAGCCTCTGGAGGCAAGGCTCATGTTCTAACCATCTGGCCCTCTCACATCATGGCAACTTACTTCTTAGAAGTCCGCAGGAGAATGGCTTTTTTGTTCTGCTATAGTGAAGTAGTCTATAAAGTAAATAATCATGGTAGTGATGATCTCATCATTTTCACAGGTCCACCAAGCCTCAGGGGGAGGGGATTATACAAGGTGTGAATAACAGGGGGTGGAAATTTTAGGTATCATCCTAGAATTGTGCCAACAGTAAGGGTTTGAGTATCTTTCTTGGACTGCCAGGGTCATTGACCATCCCCTTGTAAGGTCACAGATCTCCCTTTTCCTCTAGTGTCCCATAAAAAGGGACAAAAACCATGTCACTAATTTATTCAGGTTATAAGTTTTAAGGAGGGATATTTTTATGTTGGTCTTTAACTTCTCCCTTTCATTTTTCAGGGTATAAGGATAGTGGATCTTCCTGTCTAGATAGAAAGCTCTTGTAGTAAGGAAGTTACAGTTTTCTTGCCTTATCTTTCCTGTCCCTTCTGCTGGAAAGTTTCTCAGTAAAAATTTACTGTATTCATTAAACATGTTAAATGTACTGATAATCTCATTTAGAAATAAATTCCCACCCATCCTGGCATACTTGTTAACAAACCTCTCAGGAAAGCAATAAACGTGATGAACCAGACCTCAGATTATTTCACAACTACCCCATTCCAGACATGCAAGTCCTTTTTTAGTCTCAATTCTCAATATGTCATTTGCATTTTAGTCCACACCAATAAATACAAATAAATCTGAGTTTTAATCTTCGATTCTGAAATGCAGCCAATAACACATTATTAAACATACAATTTTCACTCAAAGTAAATTCATTTGGATTAATTTGGATGATTAAATCATTTCACAAAAGATCTGTTGCAATAACTACTTTTCATATTGTATAAATAAATATGCTAAAAAGATAATGCCACAAATTGTTAGGAAATTTTGCATTGTAAAAAAGGCCAATCCTAGTTACAGAACTAAAACACCAAGCTTTTTGGCATCACATTTAAGAAATAAATACAGATGAAAAACATGCTGCTAATCCATCTTTTATATTCTTTCTCTTGTAACTCATGCCAGCAAAATAAAGCTTAGAAATTCTATAGCAACAATGGCTTTCCTTTAAATAATGATAGAAATCTGGCTCACTTTGATTACATGTCAGCTTATAAAAGTCTTATTTTTGTAAGAAAAATTAGAGTAAAATATCTCCTTTGAAAGAGGACATTTAAAACGACCCATAAAAATAGGAGTCAGGAAACAAGGAAAGACAAAAACACTTCATTTAATTTATCTAGAAGATTTAAGATAGAATATTTTTGTGTTGGTCTTTAACTTTTAAGCACTGTTCCATTTGAACCTTAAAACAATATACTTCTTCACAATCTGGAATGTGACAGATCTTGTTACTGTAAAGAGGAAATCATTAGGAAAGAAAGAATCTCAGGCACATCACAAACAGTTCAGAAAAAGACTCTCCAGTTTTAAAGCAGATCCATATTAGAGGACTCCTATAAGTCATACATTGGTTTTTTTAGAATGACATGACTCATCTTAAAACTTGTATTTGTGTTCCAAAAACGTTTAGAAATATTTACAATGAAGTGAATCCCCAGTGTCACCTAGAAAAAGGAGGTGGCAGAGTTTTAGAATATTTCTCCTACAAGTATTTATTCAAAACATGTTTGTTGAGGGCTTACTATGTAAGATATCACAATTGGACCGTAATATGAAAATCAATAGGAAATAAGACTTATCTTCAGGGAAATTACAGTCTGATAGAGATACTAAGTTGTTCACAGATAATTATATAAAAAAATAGAATTCTATGAGCCATGTATTAGGGGCACTAACTACCACAGAAGCACAGAGGAGCGGATAGAGCTCTTGTTAGTAATACCAGGACAAGTTTCATGAAGAAGGTGAAATAAGAGGAAAATATTGGAAAAACAGTGAACTGAACATGTATGAAGTAAACCAAAATATTTCTGGAGGACTTACTGGGTACAGTAAGGAATTAGGGAGGCTGAAGAGTCATTGAAAACACTGTGAGGAGGGAAGTAACATTATTAGAACTGAACTCTAGAAAGATTAATCTGAAGAAAGTTGAAAATAGATTAGAAAAGAAGAAAAACCAGAGATAAGGAGACTTATTTTGTATTGTATTTTGGCAGGGGGCAGAGTAGAAGGTGCAGGTAGAGGGAGAAGGAAAGGGAGAGAGAGAATCTTTTTTTTTTTTTTTTAAAGATTTTATTTATTTATTTGACAGAGAGAGATCACAAGTAGGCAGAGAGGCAGGCAGAGAGAGAGAGAGAGGGGGAAGCAGGCTCCCTGCCGAGCAGAGAGCTCGATGCGGGACTCGATCCCAGGACCCTGAGATCATGACCTGAGCTGAAGGCAGCGGCCTAACCCACTGAGCCACCCAGGTGCCCAGGAGAGAGAGAATCTTGAACAGGCTTCACACACAGCACAAAGCACAAGGCTGGGCTCGATCTCAAGACGCTGAGATCATGACCTGAACCCGACTCAAGAGTCAGACGCTTAACTGACTGAGCCACCCAGGTGTCCCTAGAGAGAAGGAGAACTGTTTTAGATCGATCTAATAAGAAGGCATGAAGGGATGCCAGTTATCCAGTGTGATATTGAGAGTTCTAATAAAATATATATTTGGTTCTCATCACTGTTTCCCTTGGAATTTCCTAAGTGATGGGAGTTATAAAAGTGTCTTCTGTTATTTTAATAAGATGACCTTTGGACAGATTCTAAGAATGGGGGTTTGTTGCCAGTGAAGCCAATTATATGATCAGGGGGATGGAAATTTCAGTTCCATCACCATCTCCCCGAAGGGGAGAGGGCTTGTAGGACTGTGCCTATGTAATGAAACCTCCATTAAAACAAAACAAAACAAAACAAAACAAAAACATTGGAGTTGGGGGAGCTTCCAGCTTGGTGAACACATGGACATTTGGGGAGAGTGGTGTACTCCAAGAGGGTGTGGATGTCTCTTCCAACATACCCTGCTCTTGCATCTCTTCTATGTGGCTGTTCCTGAGTTCCATCCTTTTATAATAAATCACTCATCTAGTGAGTAAGCAGATTTTCTGAGTTCTGTGAGCCACTCTAGCAAATTAATTGAACCCAGGGAGTTCAACTGAGCCTACAGTCCATAGGTCAGAAGCATGGATAGCAACCTGGGCGTGTGACAGACATATGAAATGGGGTGGTCGGGGAGTCTTGTAGGACTGAATGCTTAGCCTGTGGAATCTGACTCTATCTCTGGGTGGACAGTGTCAGAATTGAGTTGAATTATGTATGGGACACCAAGGTGGTATCCCAAGAATTGTTTGGTGGTGTGGGGGTAGCACCTCCCATACCAATCACACACATTGGAACTGGGTCCAGCTGCCCAAAGATTAGATGAGAGGGAAAGAGGTCCTGGATTTAGATAGTAAGAACAGGATCAAGAGGAATATGGTTGTGCATAGGATCATAGTATATAATACTCAGCAGTCCTTCAGTAGAATTTAAGCTAGTAACTAGTAGCTATGTAAGGGAGAACTAGGAACATTTGTTGCTATAGCCTCAGTGCTTAGCACTGAGCTTGACACATAACATTCACTAAAAACCTTTGACTGAATTCCTGCAATTTGAAGGTGAGGAAGGGTTGGCTATCATTTGTGTAGAGGAAGGGTTGGCTATCATTTGTGTAATTGTTACATTTCTATCAGAGATGTGGTTATACATGTTATGTCCACCCAACCTCTGGTGATGATGTGGGTTTCTTGTCATAATAGATATTTAAATAAGATGCCAAACAACATATTTCCTCATAGGGAATTGAAGTTTTAAAACATTAATGATCTCCATTATTGCCTAAATGGCTTTTGGCTGTGTTTCACCATCAGAAAAGTAAGTTCTTTCCATTAAAAACTAAATGTCCTGAAATTGTCCTAATTCAATACTTTCCCATTTCTAGAAAGAGAGGACCCATAATTTTAAAAATCATTCTCTTTGTTTCTCCATAACTAAGTTCCTAGGCCAAATAAAGGAACAAACTCTTAACTGGGATAGAATTTCATAGGGTATTGTGTCAGGAAACAGCTTTTGAGGGAAACACTATTGATTAACTTGCAACCAAGTTTGCTGACTTAGTGGAAAGACTGATGTCAACTATGGAAGGTAGTGGTCTTCTTCTCCTTCTCCTTCTTCAGATTTTACTTATTTTAGAGAGCAAGAAAGAGAGCTCCAGGAGGGTGAGGGGCAGAGGGAGTTGCATACTCCCCGCTGAGCAGGAACCTCTGACTCTGGATTCCCAGATCATTACCTGAGCCAAAGGCAGATTCTTAACCCATTGAGCCACCCAGCTGCCCCTGGAAGGTGTAGCCTTAACAATGTCTGTTTATTTAAAATGCCATTGTTTGCAAAGCAAATATATGACTGCCTCCCCCAAAATCCCACCACACACTGAATTAGATATACTTGATTCAATTCACTTGATGGATCGTTATCTTATATATTTATTTATTTTTGTGATCACTTTCCTGATTTGTCTGTTTTTTCTTGAGATACAATTGACATAAGACACTGTACAATTTTAAGGTGTAAAATAATGATTTGATATATGTATATGCTGCAAAGTGATTACCAAAAATGTTCAGTCAACACCGTTGGTGGATTTTTTTTTTTTTTAAGATTTTATTTATTTGACAGAGATCACAAGTAGGCAGAGAGGCAGGCAGAGAGAGAGAGGAGGAAGCAGGCTCCCCGCTGAGCAGAGAGCCTGATGCGGGGCTGGATCCCAGGACCCTAAGATCATAACCTGAGCCGAAGGCAGAGGCTTTAACACACTGAGCCACCCAGGCACCCCCGTTGGTGCATTTTTAATCTGACCATATTTCTCGAAACCTAAAACTAATTCATTGGCAATAAAATCATTTTGTGATATACTCCCTTGATACTTTCTACTTTTATAAAGTAAAGATATGTACTACCCTCAGGAATTAAAACAACAAAAATATATAGTTCTTATCTGTAACTGTGCTTATATTATAACGCAGTCCATGCCATCAAGGAATTCCTAATCTGGCTAAGGACATAAACACATAAAAACTAAATTTTTGTGTAAGAATATAAATAAAGTCATACAGGAAAACAGAGATGCAAATGATTATGGCCTGTTACTTAGGAGGATACAAGTTAGGGTGCCAAAGAGGAAAGAGGTGAAGATGGAAAGTGGATTTGGCCTGAGGTACTATGTAAGCAAGAGTCAGAATAGGCTTTTAAGTAAGCACCTCCAGGAGGATCATGTGTGTATTTCAGAAAGCCCGTACTGGCTAACAGCCAGTGCAGGCTTTGACCTAGCCCAAGTTTAATTGCTGTTTATTTTCCGCAGCGTTTGAAGTGTTGATTGAACTCTTCCTCCTTTCTGCGTGAAGTCTGACCTAGTCCAAGTATGAATTTATTGGAAGTAATTTCGACAAACCAGTACTAGTTATCAGTGTATTAAGTATTTACGCTCTAGGAGCCCTCTACAAGCCTACTGTTGACTACGCCCACCTTTTCAGAGATGCTGAGCTAGTAAACTGAGCCAAACGACCTGAATGAACTGAGATTCCAACTCTTAAACGTGGCATATACTTTCCAGAGAGGAGAGGTAGCCAAGGTTATCACCTAAGCCCATGGCTGTGGGACTGGAGAGGAAATAATTGCCCTAAAAGATGTGTTAGAGGCAGAATCAAAAAAGATTTTTGAGGACAAAATTGACTTTGGATAGTGAGGGAAAGAATCTGAAGATGCAGAGTTGATAATTTTTTTGGTGGGGGGGGGTTGGCTGACACTCTACTCGGGAAGGGCTGGGAGAAGGATGATCATGAATTTCCTTTTGAAAGATGGTTTTGAATTGCTTTTTGGGGACATCAGGGTGAAGAGAGCCAATACTGAGCTGTAGATACTGCTCTGAAGCCCCGGAAAGAAATGAGAGACAAGATGGAGGGACTGGCAGTCTTGAATAGGACCGAAATCACACAAAGGAACAAAATAACCCTGACTCAACAAAGGCACCCTGGGTCAAGTCCATTTTTAAGGTGGAAATGTCAGAGGATAAGGTGGACTAAGATGGAAGATCCAGGTGAGGGTGATGTCAGGGATGCCAACTGCAGCAGCATCCAGAAAGGAGGAAGAGAAGGAAGGTGGAGATCACAGAAAGCAGGAAGAGTTCAATCATCACTTCAAATGCTGCGGAAAATAAGCAGCAATTAAACCCCAAGGCCCGTGGACAGGGAAAGAATGTGGCTCCGCACACAGCCACATGAATGACGTTAACTCAAAGCTGTGTCCACTCAGGGCTGTTCACAGCCACCCGGTGGGCTTCTGTTTCTTTTTCACGAGAGGCCGGATTTCCCACTAGGGTTCTCCGTCACCGCCCGCCCCTTCCCTCCCTTCTTCCATGCGGACTGCGTCCGGCTCCTCCACACACCGACGTCGCCGGGCTCGCCTCCCACTCCCCTTCCCACCCGCCGCCTCTCGGCGTTTCCATGGAGACGTTCTCTTAATGAACCGAGGGACAGGGCCTCCAGGCGGGAACGCGACCCGGCGGAGCCCGAGCAGCGGCGGGAAGAGCTGGAGCCTCGGGGAGGAGGCTGCGAGGAGTGCGGGGCGCCAGGTGGGGTGCGGCGGCGAGTGGGCGCCCCGCCGTCTGCGCCTGCCCGGCCCCGCACCTGCGCGCGAACCGTGCAAAGCGCGGGCGGCTGCGCGGCGGGGCGGGCGTGGACTCCAGCCCGCACCCGCTGCTGCGCTGGGCGTCCCGCGCCCGGACCTCTGGGCTCTGCCCTCCGCGCGGTCTCACGCTCCCACCCCCACCGCGACCCCAGCGCGGCCATCCTTACAACCGGAGGTCTTTTCTCTCAACCCTGTTCCGCGCTCCGTCCGCCCAAAGTGGGCTCCTGCGGCCTCTTTCTAAACCAGTGCGCCCCAGGGCAGCCGCTCTCTTTCTCCGTCCCGGGCGCGGACCCTGTGACTCCACAGATTTGAATTTGAGCGGGGACTTGGACTTGACGAGCAGGCAGCCCGTTGGCATTCTTAGGAGGGGGCACAGCTTTCGCAATGCTAGTTCTCACTTGGAGAGCTGGCGCGGGAGGTGGATACCGCAGCCCCGCGGATAGTACAGTTACCTCAGGTTGGGGGGAAATGAACAAGGTTAAACATTGCACTTTTGTGCAGGTGTCTGGATTGGATTATTACGTATTTTTTAACGGGGTTGACTTTTATCTCAGGTAAACAGCGTGACAGGAACTAAGGATTTTGTAGGAAGGAATTCGCTTTACAGTGGGCTCTCTAGGGGTTTTAAAATGGATCCTGGGTACCTGTTTAAATATTATCAGTTTTAGAAATATGTATAATACCAAGTCTGTTAATTTTTTTTCCGTTATATCTTTCGTTGAATGGAAAGGTCTCAGTTACCCAGAGAGTCTAGATTCCTAGGAAAAGTGACACAAGCTTTTTAGATAAATGTGCTTTAAAAATAAACTAAGTTGAAAAGACTTAAATGTTTTTCCCAGTTCGTCAATAGTTCTGAAATATTTTTCTTAACGATGGTGTAATGTTAAAATGTGAGAAATTACTTCCATGAAGTAGCAGTGTGTAGGTGTTCTAAATTTCCAACAATTAAGATTAAATAGTTTCACACAATGTGATACAATTTCCTGTAATTGCCTGATAATTCATTTTATTTCTAACACCTCCTTTATACTTAATTATAGCAGCTTCTAGAAGCAAGTTACTTTGTAATTTGTTGGAAAGTACTGGCGATTCCAGTTTTATTTGATGGAGGATATTAAGCAGCACCTACTTATTAATGCTTTAACATTCAGTTGGATGAACAGTCTAAATTGAAAAGATGACATTGAAGTGATATACATACACATCTAAAGAATGTCCAATGATTTAGTTTTTTTTTTTTTTTTTTTTTAAGATTTATTTATTTATTTATTTGACAGAGAGAAATCACAAGTAGGCAGAGAGGCAGGCAGAGAGAGAGAGGAGGAAGCAGGCTCCCTGCTGAGCAGAGAGCCCGATGCGGGACTCGATCCCAGGACCCTGAGATCATGACCTGAGCCGAAGGCAGCGGCCTAACCACTGAGCCACCCAGGCGCCCCAATGATTTAGTTTTGAGGCTAAAAAAATACATGTTTAATTGAGCTGAATACACTTTATTTTTCAGATGGAGAAATCAATTATTCTATTGCTCTGGTTACAATATGTTGTTAAGGTAAGACATTTTTGAGCATTTAAAAAAAATAAGTAGTTAGGGGCACCTGGGTGGCTCAGCCAGTTAAAGCCTCTGCCTTGAGCTCAGGTCATGATCCCAGGGTCCTGGGATCCCTCCCTGCATTGGGCTGTCTGCTAGATGTTGCACAGATTTGTACATGTAAATGGCATCTGTTTTCACTGCTTACACATTGTGTTGGGAAAAATCTGTGGGAAGAGAGATCAGAAATTGGTAAGATTCATGCTATAGTGAGGCATTTTAAAGTTATTTTTGGTAGGAATTTTGATTAAGTATATCATTCTCTTGAGGTCTGAGGTCTTTTTTTTTTTTTTTAATCATCTAAGGAATACATCTCTAATCCTGTGGTCTAGCTGTTTTGTCTCAGTTGCTAACACTTTCTTTCTGTAGCAATAAACTGAATCTCTAAAATAACTCAGAATCAAGCATTTTTTACTCTAACTTATTTCTGTTGCAAGTGTGTTATCAAGAATGTCTGTGAAATAATTTAACTCTGTAGCCATTATGATCAAAGTACATAATGGACACACCAGGAGGGTGTGCTGTGCTTTTCCTGTGATTTTGAGTCTCTTCTTTTCTCCCTGACCCCAGGAACATGGTATTTCCAACTTTGAGAAACATGGATCTTGAATTTCCTTGCTTTCATTTTTACTTATCTTTCTTAAGTCATTTTCAAAATTATGTTTACAAATAAAGTATCCAATGGGATGTTACCTATTTCATGTTTAGAAATTGAGATTGCTGAGATACTTTTCAGTTATAATTTGACATATTATGGGCTTCATTTTTGTAAGTTTCCTAATAAAATAGAAGTGGTTAATAATAACCAAGAATGCATTTTTATTATATCTTTACAGTTACTTTTCTTTCCCATTTCAGATCTCAAAAAGTTTCTGTCATATGCCAACGAATAATAAAACAACAGCAGTTTTTATTGAATGGGATGAATTTCCTAAGGCAGGAAATCCTGAATTTTATTTTTTAAAATACCAACTTGTTAATAATTTTGCTGAAAAAGTAAGACTTTTTTTTTGACTCTGACAAAAAGTAAGCATAATGTAAATGTATTGGGACTAAATGTCACATCATAGTAGGAATTTGATGGTTATTGAGATTCCTTTTTCTCCAATTTTATTGAGATAATAATTGACATATAACATTGTATAAGCCTAGGGTCGCCTGGGTGGCTCAGTTGTTTAGGTGTCTGCCTTCAGCTCAGGTCATTATGCCAGGGCCCTGGCAACCAGCCTTGCATAGGGTTTCCACATAAGGACCCTCCCTCTACCTGCCTCTCCCACTGATTGTGCTCTCTCTCTCAATATGTTTTAGATATATTTATTTATATATAAAATATGTTACTATAAATATATAATATTTATAAATATACATAATAAATATAATAAAATATATAGGTATATATAAATATATATAAATATATAAATGCATAAAAATATATAAATGTATTTATTTAGATAGAAAGCCACCCATGCATCCCAATAAAAAATTTTTTAAAGCAAACAAACAAAACATGTATAAGTCTAAGGTATATATAATTTGATACATTTGTATGTGTATGTATGTATGATATAATGATTTGATATTTGTATATTGAAATGATCTGACATTTGATATTTGTATACTGTATATTGCAAAATGATGACCACAGTAAGTTTAGTTAATATGTATTAGCTCACATAATGACAAGTAGCTTTTTTCCTTATGATGAAAACTTTTATGATCTACCCTGGAGCAACCTTCAAGTACACAACAATATTGTTACTTATTCTCATCATGTTCTACATTATATCTCCAGAAATTATTTATCTTATAATTAGAAATTTGTATCTTTTGGTTATCTTCACCCAGTATTCCCTCAGCTCTGGCAACCACCACTCTGATCTATTTGTATGATTTTAGTTTTCTTAATTCTACATATAAATGAGATCAGTATTTGTCTTACTCTGACTGATTTCACTTAGTGTAATAATACCTTCAGGGTCCATCCATGTCGTCACAATGGCAGGATTTTCTACTTTTTTATAACTGAATAGTATTCCCCTGTGTTGTGTATGTCTGTGTTTGAGCATGTATATACCAGATTTTCTTTATCCATTCATCTATCAATGGGCACTTTTATTGTTTTCTATATCTTGGCTATTGTAGATAATTCTGTAGTGAACTTAGGGGTGCTGATATCTCTTTGGGATGGTAATTTTGTTTCCTATCCTTCTTGTAGTTTTAATTTTAATTTTTTTGAGAACCTTCCATACTGTTTTCCATAGTAGCTGCACAAATTGATATTCTCAGCAGAACTGCACCAAGGGTTCCCTTTTCTCCATATCCCTACATAGCATCTGTTGTCTCTTCTTTTTGATGATAGCCATTCTGATAGGTGCCATTTTGACACTGTAGTTTCAATTTGTATATCTCTGATGACTAATGATATTGAATACCTTTTCGTATGCCTGTTGGACATTTGAATATCTTCTTTTGAAAAATATTTCTTCAGGTCTTTGCCCATTTTAATTGGATTATTTGTTGCTGTTTGTTTGCTTTTTGTTATTGAGTTATAGGAGTTCATTATATATGTTGGGTATTAACCCACTATCAGATGTGTGGTTTGCAAATATTTTCTCCTATTCCATAGATTGGCTTTTTCTTTTGTTCATCTTTTCTTTTGCTATGCAGTTATTGGGATTTCTTACTCTTATTTCATTAGTGTGTGAAATGTGAGCATTTTATGAAATATCTTCAATAAGTAGTCAATCAAATTACCCTTGAACTTTTTCATAGGAATGATTATATTTTTAATAATTTATATGTTATACAGAGAGTAATTATTTGAGGTAATATCATTTTATGTAAAAATAAATATTTTATGTATATATTTGTATTCTATTCGAAAAATTGTTTCTTACGAAAGAAATATACAAAAGTCAAACTTTTAATGAACATACCTGACTCAGTTAATAAACATTCCTTAAGCAGATGAATCTAATTATTTACAGAATATCAAAAGCATTCTTGTAAATCCACAAGAGCTTTCAAAATCAATAACATTAGAGGAAAATGAAGACTATCACATCATTCTACAGTCCCTAAAATATGGACAAATTTTAAGTGAAAAGTCATTTAAAGTCCGTAAGTAATATATATTTGTTGTTTGTCTGTATTGCCTAATTGTAAAAAGGAAACAATTTTATTACCAGGTAATCTGAATTTTGTAGTAATTAACAGTCATATAATGGTCCAAAATTACATCATGATGATAGTGTTTTGTGTTTTTTTAACATAATGTAAATTTCAAAATTTAAAGGAAATTATATATTAAGAAGAAGATTTTAATTTCTGACATTTGATGTGTACTAATATGAATAGATAGGCATAGCAGAGATGTTACATGCAATCTAGATTATCTAAAAATATTATAATGCAGATTTGTAATCTAAGTCATTTATTTTAAGCAGGGGACAAGAAACTTTCATATAGTCTAGAAAGTATTTTATAGTAGATAATTTGCTCTCCTATCATAGTCATTCTTTTGTGACTCAACATCTTTTGTGTTTCATTCAGTTTTATTTGAATCCAACTAATTATTGTTCTTGACTTTTTTTTTTTTTAGGTAGTTTCTCAACTAGCAATATTAAAACAGTAGTGACAAGCACGAGTGTTTCTTTTAATTGGAGTGTACTGTCTTCCAATGACATTTCAGTGTCAATATCTCTCAATAATTCTTCACAAATTATGCCAAATAATGTTACAGTTAATGAGTGGGATAATTTAAAACCTAGAAGCCTATATACTTTTAAATTTGAATTTAAACAGTTGTATTTGGATTTTATAAATATATTGCAGAGACTGGATGTTCAAGTAGAAACAGGTATGCAAATATCGGGTTCATTATTAATATATTATATATCTTGTAGATAACTTGGTAGATGTATTGTTCTTTTCAAAAGTGGCTGAGCCAAGTATTAGCTACAGGAAATTGCTTGTAAGTGAACCAGCATAGTTCCTTTTTTCTAACTATATCATTTTGGTATTTGACTGATTTATTGAACAAGCTGGATTTAGAACTTAACAAGCTGGTTAAGAACTTTGTTTCCTTCCACCACTTTTGAAAAATGAAACCAAGTGGGTTCTCTTTTCTTTAGTTCTGGCAACTATTGATAGCTTTTATTTTAAGGTTTTTTTTTTTTTTTTTTTTGGACAGAGAGAGACACAGTGAGAGAGGGAACACAAGCAGGGGGAGAGGATGAAGAAGGTTTCCTGATGAGCAGGAGGTCTGATGTGGGTGGGGTTCGATCCCAGGACTGTGGGATCATGACCTGAGCCAAAGGCAGACACTTAACTGACAGCCACCCAGGCACCACTATTGATAGCTTTTTAGGTGACTTTAAAATATCAATGAATGGTCTTATCTTCAGGTATTAATAGATCCATTAAAATCCATAAAAATATCAATCTTTCATCCTATATAAGGCTTCTTCATTATTCATCCCCAGTCGGATGTGACCAAAATTTGGAATATTCCAAGGGATAAGGGAATGTATGTTTAACTTCTTTGTGGCTTCCTAGATCCACTTCCTTCCTCCACATGGTGAAAAAGATTTAAGAGAAAAGGAGAGAGTCATAGACCCCTAATAACAGCAACACACTGGCTATTTTAATACCCTGTATAGGAATAAACTTTGAACTCCAGTATACAATTACAAGTGAAAGAGAGAAACACGTCAGCAGTAAGAAAAAGAAAGTAAGGTAATTAAAGCATCCCTTCTTCCCATCTCCTTCTCCTCCCTGTGAAAAAAGAGGACAACAGTTTGTTCAAAAGATCCTTCTTACATCTCCCCAATATGTTGGGTTGAAGCACTGATAAAATATCTACTCTCCGGGCACCTGGGTGGCTCAGTGGGTTAAAGCCTCTGCTTTTGGCTCAGGTCATGATCTCAGGGTCCTGGGATCGAACCCCACCCACATCAGACCTCCTGCTCATCAGGAAACCTTCTTCATCCTCTCCCCCTGCTTGTGTTCCCCCCACCCCCCCCCCGCTTGCTTCCCCCCACCCCCCCCCGCTGCCTCTCTCTGCCTGCCTCTTTGCCTACTTGTGATCTATCTCTGTGAAATAAATAAATAAAATATTTTTTTAAAAAATCTACTCTCAATAGGTTGATATTTTCCCCAGTCTTTCCATGGTGTTTAATCTTAGAGAAAAAGTCCAAGTGTTTTCTGGAAAGTGAACCCATTTGAAGTCAAGTAGCAATAGCAGAGAGCAGAATTCTTAGCAAGTGTTATATCTAGTTCTCTAAAATAAAGATAAACCTGAAAAGTCTCTAAAATAAACACTTAAAATTTCTCCGCCAACATAGCAGTGATAGAAAGGGCAAACTAAAGTGATTTAGAAAGAAAAGAAAAAAATCTGTGGTTTTATTTTAATTAAGTTATAATTGGACAATAATTCTGCATAATTAATTCTTAGAAACTACTTAAAACTATTTTAATTGTTTGTAACCTATTTGCTACTTGAATAATAGCAACTTTAGTGCTTTTACTGGTTTGGGAGAACTACAGGGAAAGTGCACAATTAATGCTATGAGATTTTCATGATTAATTACTATAAATGTTAAGAAATGTACTAATGAAATGTTATATTACTGAATTCATCTTTCACAGAACATTTTTCTTTCGGTAGGTTCATGTTCACGAGGATGGCTAGCATTAAGAAACAGTTGTTACAAAATTAGCAAAGAGAGGGTGCCATGGAATATAGCCCAGCGACGCTGTAGGTTATCCTTAAGTTCTGCACACCTTGTGGATATAATAAATGAAGAGGAAAAAAAATTTATAATTTCACTTCTCAGGTCAAAAAATCAGATAATAATATGGGCTGGTCTTAATGACTTGAAGGTTAGTCAATGTAAAGAAGTGCATGTATCATGATAAAGCTATGTTTCCTTCCTTCCTTCCTAATTCCTTCCTTCCTCTCTTCCCCGCCCCCCACCATTCTCTTCCTTTCTCTTTCCTTCCTTTTCTCCTCCTTCCCTCCCTCCCCCTCTTCCTTCCTTCTTCCATTATGCACTAAAAATTTAGAGTACTTCTTATAAGCCAGACACTGTTTCATTCTCCGTTTCTCTATCTCAATCTTTCCCTCCCTCCTTGCCTCCCCATCACCTGTCTTGAGAGCCGTTTAGGTTCATAACAAAATTGAGGGGAAGGTCCAGAAATTTCCCACCTACCCTGTCTCCACACATAAATAGCTTACCCTGTTATCAGCATCCCCCACCAGAGTGATACAGTTGTTAACAACCGAGGAACATATACTGATAACATTGTAATCACCCCAAATTCATAAGTTTACATTATGGTTCACTTTTAGTACTGTATATTCTCTGGGTTTGGATAAATGTATAATGACATACACTGATTATTTTGGTATCATGCAAAATACTTTCATCAACCTAAAACCCTCTGTTCTCTGCCTATTTGTCTCTTCCCACCCCCTTCACTCTCTTTGTAGGCATCTATTTCTTCCCATGATCTTGTTTTAATTTTGGTCTTCCCCAGACCTGTTTTAAATGTGGGTGATGTCATCCATTTCTTATTTACCACCTAGCTCAACTGTTCTTATGTATTTACGTAGCCCACTTTTCTCTTCTGCGTTCCAGACATCAAATTTTCTTCTTTTTTAAAGAAGATTTTATTTTTTTATTTGACAGAGAGAGAGCACCCACAGGCAGGGGGAGTGGCAGACAGAGGGAGAGGGAGAAGCAGGGTCCCCGTAGAGCAAGGAATTCAATGCGGGGCTCGATCCCAGCATCCTGGAATCATGACCTGAGCCAAAGGCAGGCTCTTAACTGACTGAGCCACCCAGGCACCCCTATCTTATTTTCTTCTGATTATCTCTTTAGGAATTTTCCACAGACACTTCAAGATTGCCCAGACTGTCCTTTCCTTCCCACCAACCTGCTCTACTTCCTCTATTTCTCACCTCTGTGAAAAACAGAATAATGTGAAACTGAAAATATGGAATATAGAAATTTTGTTCATTTTATTTTTTTATTTAAAACATCCAGGTTCGTGCTTGCTTTGGCAGCACATATACTAAAATTGGAACGATAAAACATCCAGGTTCATGAAATTTAATTTTACTAGAAGAGTTATAGAAAGATCTAAAGATCTTATGCAATACCAGTGAAATAAGGAATGTGTGAGATTTTCTCCCAACATTCTTATCACTATGGAAAATCTCATGAAATTTCATTTTGGTCAGCTTTTTGTAGGAAAACCCAAGGCATAGCATAGTTACCTCTGTCTACTCTGTGTTTTCTTCTTGATGATCCATTTATTAAAAATTTCCTTCCACTCAAAAATAAACCTGTTCTCTACCAGATAGCCTGACCTCTAGAGACCCAAGGCACATCAGTTTGATACCATTTTTTTTCCCCCTGTGGAACTTTGCATCAGCTTGAGGAAAACTATTGACAGTCTTTTTTTTTTTTTTTTAAGATTTTTAAAATTTCTTTGAGAGAGGGGGTGAGAGGGACAGAGGGAGAGACAGTCTTAGGCAGACTCTGCCCTGAGTGCAAAGCCTGACCCTGAGATCATGACCTGAGGTGAATCCCAAGAGTCATAGCTTAAATGACTCTACCACCCAGGTGCCCTTTATTGACAGTCTTTAATCACATTTTCATCATTCTCTTTTGGGGCCTCCTTTATCTTTTCACAGTCAGGGAATGAAGTTCTAATAAAGATTCCTCAAATCACAGTTCATCTCTGACTCTCCCAAGCCGGCCTCCCAGCATGCCAGTCTCTTTTCAAGTAGACCAGTGAGTGTATGTATATCGTTGTTTCCTGCTGTTAGCATGATTGTTATAAACTGTTAAATTAGAATGTACTCTTCCAGTAGTTCTTGTTACTGGCTTCTGGTATCAGGTTCAGGTCATATGGTCATGACAGCCAAAGCGAGGATGCCCAAGGTATCATGATGGTTGCTGTGAATTATTCAAAGGGGTCTAAGATACAGTCTCTGCTTTTATGATACTTAAAAATAATTTAGGAGGTAAATGAAACATCAAAGTAACTATTAAGAAAAACTTCCTTTATAATAATAGCTGAGTCCTATAGTGTCTCCTAAGTGCAAAGCGCCATTCTGTGTGATTTACTTGTATGCTATATGAGGAAATTGGAGCACAGGGAGTTAGCTTGCCCATGTGGACATGCATCAGAGTCTGCTCTTAACCATTATATTCTATAACCTCTACGTTAAGCTGGTCTCTTGAGGTTAACATCAAAGTCACCTCCTGGGTTATAATCCCTGTGGCAGGTAGTGAAAGACATCACCTCATTCACTCTTGCTGAATAAGTATGAGTTTGTTACTCAACTTTGAGGATAAAGACAGTGTCTTATTCATCATTCTACCCCAGCTTCCAGTTACGGCCTGGCACTCAGCAGGAATGTGATGAAGGAAAGATTAATAGTTCTGTCTTCCAATCTAGAAAGTTTAAACCGGTAACTCTCATTTAGTTCTCACAACAAATTTATGAGGGAAGTACTGTTATTGTTCTCATTTATAGATAAAGGAAGATGGAGCTCAGAAAAATCCTGGTCACACTGCTAAGAGATGACCCTGCCAGGCTTTGAATCTGTGTCAGTCTGACCAGAGCTTTGTGCCCTGACCACTTACGTGTACTGTCTCCAATCCTCTGTCTTTTTGCTAAGCTGCAGCCAACTATGTGCAGTTTTTCAAGGAAAGAGTATTCTTCTATTCTGTTAGGTGGAATTGGAACAGATTGTTTTAACATCTCTTACCTGTGAGCATTGAGGTTGGTGATACTCACCAGTGACATCCTGTAGTAGAAAGGTATCAACGACCTCCCTTGATGCCTCTGGCTTATTCAGTGAGCTGAAATAAAGTAACTAATCTGTAATGAATAGTGGGGTCTATACTTGGCATTGTGTTGGGTCTTTACCTGCACTGCCTCTGTAATTAATTTAGAATGTTGGTTCTATTATCATAGCCATTTTATGGATGAGAAAATAAAAGCTTAATGTGAAGGCGCCTGGGTGGCTCAGTGGGTTAAACTCTCTGCCTTCAGCTCAGGTCATGATCTCAGGGTCCTGGGATCGAGCCCCGTGTCGGGCTCTCTGCTCAGCGGGGAGCCTGCCTCCTCCTCTCTCTCTCTCTCTGCCTGCCTCTCTGCTTGCTTGTGATCTCTGTCAAATAAAATCTTTAAAAAAAAAGCTTAATGTGGGACTCAGCAATTTGCTTGAAGACATAAGGCTAATGGGTGAATAAAAGTGAACTCTGTTTCTGGCTCCGATAATTCATGACAGATACATATATTTGAAGATATGACACCTGTTTCTTGTTCTCGGCTTAATTTGTACATCTTATTTCAGAAGGACGGTCATCTCACATGGACAGATGGATCATCTTTTGGCCTTAAGAAAAATGAAACCTTTTCTTTTCCAATGCTACCCAAGAATGAAACCGATTGCTACATTTTGCAAGAAAATGCAACTGGATCAAACTATTTCTATACAAGATTTTTCTGTTATGTTCCACTGCCATATATTTGTAAATATAAACGTAATTATTTTTATTAATATTCTTATACCATGTAGCTCACTGTCATTATTGTAAAGATAGAATTATGATTTTTAATTACAAACAATCCTCCTCTGTATTTTTTCCAGCACCTTCTCTGCAGGAAAACCTTTTGATCCACATAAAGGATGTTGGAACAACTGAAGTTGTATTTGGTTGGCATAATCGGAATGTTTGGAACACTTTGAATAAGTGGCTAAAACTGGGATATAAAATTATCATTAAGTATTATTTAGATTATACAGAAGAACAATATTTTGAAAGCATATCCCCAAATACCACAGAAAAAACAATTACCAAATTGTTTCCTGGCCATATTTACAGATTTTTACTCTTTGCAGTAAATGAATGGGAGGCAAGAACTATGTTAAGTTCAGTATTTATTGTTGAAACACGTAAGTTACAAAATCTCTGAAAATGTGATTTTTCAGTTATTGAATATCATAACTAGCAGATATTTCCTGAGGGTTTGGTATTTTCTCATAACACTCTTGACCTAGATCTTTAGCCATTTTAACCATTAACCATTTTAAATTACAGTGGATCTGTTTATGTCTTTGACTTTGCTATTAAACTAGATAGCCATAAGGGCAGGAACTATATCTTACTTGTCTTAACAACACAGACTAGACTGGTGTCCAGCCCACAGTGGATAATTGAGACATTTTTTTTTTGGAACTTAAGTTTTGATATGTACTAAGAGCAGGAGATAAACAGACATGCATTGTGGATTTGGGGAGACTTGCAATGAAGAGAATTAGTAAGGAAGAAAAGTAAAAGCAAACAAAAGATAGCAAAGTGTAGGAAAATGTAGGAGCCTAAATTATCAGTCACTTAGTGATACATTTAATAAGTGCTTTCTAGAATTCAGAAGATGGGTGATGGGAAGACTCATGAAAAGGGGAGGCTTAGCTTCAAACTTGAAGGAAAACACATTGTGAGCAAAAGTATGGAGACAGCAGTTTGTGGGGAAAGAATAGTGTAGGTTAACTGGAAAAGATTTCCTCAGGCATGAAGGTAAAAACAGTTGGAGTGGTGAAGTGTACCAGATTTGGGAGTGCCAGGGGTGTGAATCTCAGATAGTTGGACTTGACCTTAGAAGCATTGGAAATCCATTAAGTGCAGTTTCTAAAACTCGCCTTACCTTTTACGAAACACTTTTAATGCATAATCTCACAAAGGTCGTACCTCAGCCCTGGGAGTAGCTATATAGAAATGAGAAAACTGAGCTTCGGAAAGGTTAAATAAACTGACTAGAGGAACATGCTTTGTTAGCCACACAGGAACCCAGATGGTCTTGTTTTAACTCTTGAGCTATTGCTTCTAAAGAAAGGATAGAAAGGAATGAGTGTACTCTGTGTGTGTGTGTGTGTGTGTGTGTGTGTGTGTGTTTGGAGGTTAGGGATGGATATGGGTTTGAAGTTGATATGTGCAAAGTGCTTTTTAAAGAAAATTAATCTGGAAGGATGGATTAGAAAAACCACTGACTGGGATTGGTTGAAATGCTTTGGTGTAGGGAAAGATTTCTGCAAGGATGAATACCTGAGGTCTAGTGATGACAGAAATGAAGAATAAGGAATAGGAAGTCCCTGCTCTCTAGTCTGACAGGGCAGAAGGATTAAGAGGCATTTAAGATATGATCACAGAATGCCAGAAATGCCATTTTTGGTGGTTTTGTTATAAAAATAATGATTGAACCAATAACAGAGGTCAAATGATTTGTGAAGTGCTCTCCATTCCTTATCTCATTTAATCTTCTTAATAATGTTCCAATATCGCTACTACTGTAATTCCCATTGTACAGTCAAAAAAAATAGAGGCTCAGGGAAAGTAAATAATTTACTCAGGGAGTAGAGACATACAGTAGAAAAGCTAGGTCTCAGATCCAGTTTTTCTTTTCTCCAACCTAGAATATTAGGGAAGTACTGAGAGGTGCTAGAGTACTCTGCCACATTATATCACTAATATGATCTATTTTTCTGATTTTTGAAATCTCCCAGGCCCATTATCAGCTCAGAATGTCACAGTGACTCTTGTGACCCCAACAGAAGTATTTTTACACTGGAATCCTCCAGATCTTATGTCTTTTCACCATTATCTTGTGACTATTTTGGATGTGGAAAACAGCACATCAGAAGAGGTGCTTGTTGAAAAATTCAGCACATCAGTGAAAATTGGAGATCTGAAATCTTTCCATCATTATCAGATATATCTATTCAGTGTTGGGGAAAGAGGAACTTTAAGCTGCTTTGAGAGACCTATCTCAGCCGTTACAGGTAAGCACAGGCCGATTTTGCCTTTTAATAAAAAATTTAAACTTCATATTTTGAAATTTATCTGCTGAAGTTTAATTATGTTGATCCTTCATCGGTATTATACAGTTAAACATGAGTGTTAAATCAAAATTTAGCATAGATTCTATGGACTAAATTCGTTTAGATTTACATGAACTCTTTAAACATCTGCGTTGTTCCTACCAGAGTTCCTAGAAGACATATTTCTTATAATAGCCTTGGCTGGGAAATAAGTTATCATGAAACATGAAGAAGATTAGTTCATCCACTTCTAGATCCAACAAATTGGTCTGCATATTCTTTTACTCAAATTCATTTTCTTACACAGTGTGAGGAGTTCACCTCTAGGGGGCAGTATCACTCCAGGACTTTGGGCAATTGCATTTCTAATCCTTCACCTCCACATGCCAATTTTGAATTCTTGTCTGGAACATAATCATTAGAGTAACCTATCTTTTAATAAAGCAGTAGGTATACTCCTATGAGTCACTTTTTTAAAAAAAAGATTAGAGTATTATATGAAACAACGCATAGCTAAACACTTTTTGGAGTATATTCCTGCGTGTGTAATTGTTTGTAATTGTATTGTTTGTGCATGTGTATTTAACATGCCTATATGCAAAGTTCTTTATCTGAAATTCCAGTCAAGTCAGAATAGCTAAAATTCAAACATGCTAGACCAAGGTAGGAGAAATGCAAAATGTGCACAGCCATACAGCAATTAGCCTTCTCATACTTATTGGGAATACTTTCAATACTTTGAAAATAAAACAAACAAAAGGTGCTATTTAAGGAGAACTAAATGCAAATGCTTAACATACATGTATTCAGTGTTGCAAATCCTAAGCAAACGTATTTTTCCAAATGGATAGTAGATAGCCAATTTTTTCTCTTCCTTGAGCTCAGACAAAGCTCCCTTCAATGGATAAATGCTTGGTTGACTCTATTACACTTATGAAGATGCTTTCTTTTCTTTTTCTCTTTTTTTATTATATATGCTTCATGTGTACAATATTATAATTCAACATCTGTGTACACTACACAGTGATCACTCAAAAGTCTAGTTACCCTCCCTCATGCTGCCCTTGACCCCCTTTACCCCTTTTGCCTACTCTCCAATACAGATCTTCTCCGGTAGCCATTGGTCTCTTCTCTGTAAATGTTTCCATTTGTAACTGACAGGAAGACTAGGAGGATTTCTCATAGATTTGTTCATTTTGAAGTCAAATTAGAATCTTCCATGGCATATACCTGCTTACTAGAGGGACAGGAAGAAGGTACATGTGGGTCTGCACTTTTAATTTTGGGGTCATTTGCTCTGCGTATTAACTGTAAACTGACATAGCAGTGCATATGTGGAAATTAGTAATCCCGTGTTCTTTTATTCTTAAGCTTAAGGCAATATCCTTTTTTCATTCATTATTCACTCAATATGTTATTTTTTTAGTATCAGTAATAGGTACTGGAGATGACTAGTATCTAGACTAGAATGATAATAGGTACTAGAGATGCAAAGATGAATAAAACCTAGCTTCTGACTTTAAAGGGCTATGTGCTAATAGAGTGAGACAAGTAATTTAAAAAACAGTGATAATGCTGTCTTATAGTTGCAACTATAGGGGTTCTGCTCTGGGGACTATGGGCCCATAAGAAGGATCAGTTAACCCAGAAGTCTTCTGGTGGAGTCATGCACTGCTTCAGGAGGAAGAATAGGAGTTAGCCAGGGGGCAGTAGCGAGGCAAGAGGATGCTGTGAGTAGGGCAAACCGCAAGTGCACAGGCAGAGAGGACCAAAAAAGAGGCATCTAGGTAGCCATACCTGGGAAAGCCAGAACTTTTAGAAAGGACTGACATTTGAACATTAGCAAATTGGCAAATAGTTTGGCAAGGCTGAAGTACGGGGGCTTGCAGAGAATCTAGAAAGTGTAAGCTAGGCACAGAATAGGAAGAGCTTTCATACATATTAAGGAGTATATTTTATTCAGTAAAATTTAACTTTTATGGATCATGAAGTCTTTTGAGAATGTGGAAAGATTAATGGACCCTTGCCCATAAATATGCACATGCATAAACAGAAATTTCTGTGAGTAATTATAGGGCTATCACAGACTTACCAGATCTCATCTTTTCCTCAATCTCTGCTTGTGTGTGGCATTCATAGATTTCATCTAAGTCCTGCACTGAAATAAATGTTTGTGAGTTTTGCAATCACACAAGAACAAAGATCTGAAGTTGTTTCACCCTGGAATCTTGTGGGCAGCTTGTCTAATTGGATTATTCTAGCATTCTCTGATCATTTTTATATACATAATTAATTTCAGTGCCTCTAGTCAGACCAGCTACAGTTTTGTGAAGCGGTATAGGATGAGCAGATTATGGGTCTGACCCAGAGTGATATTTTCCTGAGAACTAAAAATATGGTCAGTCTTTATTGTGTTGATAGGAAGTGAATCTCAAAACAGATTAAAAGTCAAGTTACAGTTTTTGGGAACAAACTAATGACAAAAATTGTAAAGAATTCTTTGAAGATTATTTAAAGTATAACTACTGAGCAGTTTAAAATTACATAAGTATTCTTGGACATAAATTAATGATTGATCTTTGTTTTGGTGAACTCTTGAAAGTTCAAAGGAAGTATATGACATGGGATAAACAATTAAGCCTAAAAGGAGGGGATTACTATTTTGAGAGAATTGTATAGTATTAAAAATCACAACGGTTGATAGTCGTGTAAATTGTATAAGGAGCTAATTAGCCCCAAGTATTTTCTTCAGTTATTATGATCGACTATCAAGAGCTCTCTGATGATTTTCTGTAAGAGTAGCAACGACAACCTGGTATCAGCCTATTTTCAAATAGATATCATACCTTCAGAAATTAGAAAAGTAATATAAAGTTATAACTATTTCTAGGATAAATACCAGTCTCAAAGTTTTAAAAAAATCTACATGTTAATAACTCCCAAGTGTATATCTTCAGCCCCCAGACATTACTCCTGAGCTTCAGACTTATATATGTTTACAGTAATACATCTTATTTGGATATCTGATAGACATCTTAAATCCAATATGTCCAAAATGGAACTACAGATGTTTCCACCCAAATCTGCTGTACCTACAACTATGTCAGGTCAGTTCATGGCTATTTCATTCATCCGGTTGTTTAGGTCAAAAACCTTGAAGGCATCCTCAGCTCTTCTGATTTTCTTACAGCCTACACCCTAGCTGTCAGGAAATCCTACTGTTTCTATCTTTGCAATGAATCTAGAATCTGAATACTTCTCCCTGTTTTCCTTATGGTTGCTGTCATCCAGGCCACCACTTTCTCTCACCAGGAGTCCTGGGCTTGCCTCCTCTGTTTCAACCATTGGCTCTCTGTGGGGTTGGTTATTAACGTTAACACCCAAGTGATTCTTTTAAATTTAGGCGAGATCATGCTTCTGCACATAAGTGTAGTTGCTACCTACTTTGTTCAAAGTAAAAGCCCATGAAACCTCTGGGTTTCTGTTATCCCCTGACCTCATTCTACTACTTTGTCCTTTCACTCTGGTTTTCTGTATTTGAAGATAACAAGTAAACTCCCACCATGTAAAAGCTTTTATTTTAGCTGTTTTTTTCCCCCTGACTGGAAAACTCTTCTTCCAGATATTGAATATTTATCTTTTTAAAATTTTTATTATGTTCAGTTAGCCAATATATAGTACATCATTAGTTTTTTGATGTAGTATTCAAAGATGTATTAAGTTTTCCCTCCCTTCCTCTATGGTCTTCTGAGCTATTCCTTATGTTCTACATATAAATGAAACCATATGATAATTGTCTTTCTCTGCTTGACTTACTTCACTTAGCATAATCCCCTCCAGTTCCATCCATGTCAATGTAAATGATAGGTATTCATCCTTTCTAATGGCTGAGTAATATTCCATTGTATATATAAACCACATCTTCTACTTTCTTAACCTCCTTCCAATGCTTAGCTCAAAATCTCATCCTTTCAAAGACACCTGCCCTGGATTCCCTATTTAATACCACAACTTCTCCCCAAAGCCACCTCCTTCCTGGGCTCCCTAGCCTTAGCTTACTTTTTCTTTTTTCCCTTAGCCTTATCATATCTAAAGTACTATATAATATTTACATTTATTTTATGATTGTTTATTGTGTATTTCCACCCATTACAATATAAACTGCATAAGGCAGTGATCTTTGTTATTTTTTGTGCTGGTGACTGCCTGGTATGTTAGTCGATGCCATGCACATTTGATGAAAAAAGGAATAACCTTGGCAATAGAAACCTTACTCTGATGGAACTCTTAAAAATATGAAGAATTTGGGGCACCTGGGTGGATCAGTGGGGTAAGCCCCTGCCTTCGGCTCAAGTTATCATCTCAGAGACCTAGGTTTGAGCCCCACATCGGGCTCTCTGCTCTGTGGGGAGCCTGTTTCTGACTCTCTCTCTGCCTGCCTCTCTGCCTACTTCTGATTTCTCTCTCTTTCTGTCAAATAAATAAATAAAATCTTTTTTTTTAAATCTGAAGAATTTGTCAAAGACTCTAGATTTCCTTAATGTGCAATATGCTTAATCTTATTGACAAATCTTACATAATAATAACAAGACATATTTTTCTCTAAAATTGAGTCTATTTTAAGTCATGGTGATGCAGGGATTTGCTAAATTTTACTGTAAAAGTAACTAATATTGGATTAAGACATTTTTACTCCAGAACAAGAGTAATGCTAACAATAAACTAAGATAAGTCTATCTACTTATCTGTTTTTTTGAAGGTATTAATCCTCCTCAGAAGGTTCACATTAAACCTGAAGATGTGGGAGAGGACAGTATAATTCTTCAGTGGGAATCCCCACCAGATGGCCAAGAGGTCTACATTCAAATCAAACCCTCATCAGATATAAGAGAAGTCCTGAAGCTTTTTGTAAGGAATGCCAATAGATTAAAGATTGATCATTTAACCCCTGGGATGACATATGACATTGGAATGGCAACAGTGATGAATGGAAATTTGAGTGAGCTGGTAACCATTCAACAGACTCTAAGTGAGAATCAAATGTTTTTCATTCATAACAGATATCTGCTGATTTGGGGCTATTGTGGAACATTCCCTGACACATCCCTCTGGTAGTAGGTTTTATCTTTTTAAGTAGATTGTTGGTTGCTTATCTAATGGTAGCCCAGGACCTGGAGTGGTTTGCATTCCTCTTCTCCTGAGAATGCTTAATGCATGAATTAAGGCAACATTGTTTTTGATTAGAAACTTGACCCTAAAGCCACACCGCCTAAGTCAGAATCTGGGCCAAACTAGTTGAGTGGCCATGAGCAATGTATTTAACATATTTTTGCCTTAATTTACCCATTTCTAAAGTGGGAGAAAATAATGGTATGTACATATTGAATGGATTTTCCTGAGAATAGCTGATTTAATAAAGGTGAGGGCTTAGAACAGTGCCTGACACATAGCTATATGAATGTCTGTAATTATTATTATAAAGGCATGCTGTTGCAGTACATTGAGAGAAAATACTGACAGTATTTAAAAGGCTTAGAACCAAACCAACAACAAATCTCCATGTTCTTTCTTGAATAAGGTTAATTCATGCAATATGTAATCATTAAAAATCTAAAAAAAAGAAATTAAAATAAAAAATGCCAAAACAAATCTATTAAGGAAGGAGAAAGAAAAGAAATGACAAGTAAATAAATAATATTTTTGGATAGTTATAAATTGTGCTAAACATTAGGAGGGGAAAAAGCAATGTGGTGTGATGTAACTGAAGAGGGGTGGGCGGTTCTGGTGTGGATGGACTGTAATGGGAGTTACCTAATGGATGAGAAGGAGCCACAGTGCGATCAGGTGGATGAAGGGTGCGGTAGGCACTAACACCCAGTGTAAAGGCACAAAGGCTATAAACAGGGAAACGTTTGGTGTATCTGAGACTAAAAAAGGCTGTAATATGCTGTGTCTAATGAAGAGGGAGAAGAGGAATATGAAATGATATTGCAGAGGTATTCAGGGGTAAGATCACAGAGATCTTATAGGCTGTGCTTTTGAGTTTGTTTTGAGGGCAATGGGAAGCCATTCAGAGTTTTATTCAGGAGAGTGATGGTGTGAGCTGTTACAAAAATTCCCCCCTGATTGTGTGCAAAGAATGATTTGTAAAGGGTCAGGGATGGAAGTAGGACAGCTGGGTAAGAGTGTCCTAGAATTTAGGGAAAAGATGATGGTGGGCAAGGATGGGAAAGAGCAGATAGAAAGTAGTAGATATATTTTATAGTGTGAAAGTAGGAAGTCTGAGCTTTGGTGATAGAGTGCATGTGAGGAATAAAGGAAGGGTTTTTTGTTTTGTTTTGTTTTGTTTTGTTTTTACTTGTATCTGATTTGGGTAGAAAGAGGTATCTCTGAGAAAGGAAAGAAGATTAGACCTCACAAGCCTTTTTGGCTAATAGTAGGGTAGCTTGATGGGAAAAATGACTTGGTCCAAAAAATTATGTACCAGTAGTGTCCACACTCAACCACATCAAATCTTACCATTTTGTCTTCCAAAGACTAAAACTAATGAATCATTGAATACTACATCAAAAACTAATGATGTACTATATGCTGGCTAACTGAACTTAATAAAAAAAAAAAAAAGAAGACTAAAACTAAATTTGTCTATAGCTATTCCATACTTAAATTTCTGAGAAAATGTGCCTGAAGATAATTATCATAGGAAAAGGTTAGGAAAAAAGAAAACATCTGAAAAAAAGATATTCCTAAAAAGAAATATTCCTAAAAAAATATATTTCATGTCCAACCCCAAAATTTTTATTGGCAGAATGGAAGTACTAAAATTAAAATTCATAAATGGAAAATGAACCAACTATTAACAATATGGGGTTAGAGTGTCCCCACAGTGTCTTGGTGCCTAAGTTTTCTCTTAAAAATTTAGATCATTGAATACATTTTTAAATTGACTTCCAGCTCTAAAGTCCTATTTTTTTCTTTGAGTCCAGGGAACTCAGGAGATTTCAACCCTCTGATATCTAAAATATAAAAATTTTATCTCCCTTTCTAGAAAGTGAGCTTCTTTGAAATCTTACTCAGCCTGGAATCTCCAGGTGTCCAACAGTTCTTAACTCTGTTTAACTCAAACACATTTGTAAAACTGCTCTCTAGCATGCAGGCTGAAACATGATTAACATATATAAATACTAGGAAAAATGATAGAATTTGGGGGTTTGAAGTTAAGATAGAAATCTTCTTGCCAATGCCCTACCTGATATGTGATTCCTAGCATAGAGCCTCTCATTATTTTGTAAATGCATCCCTGTAATTTTTCTCTATTATAAGACCATGTTTGTTTCCAGAAGCATTACAAAGAGAGCACATCTACTCCCTGATTCACATGAAAGGACATCAGTTGTTTGGAAATAGCCATTAGGTGTTCCTGGTTTCTACAGTTTCTTCTTTTCTGGTGAATTGTCTTTAGTTTCTTCAAGCATATCACTATTTCTTATAATTCTATTAGCTTTTCTATTCTGTTCTTAACCTTAGAAGCACTACTGGTGCCATCAGATTATTTACCATTCATCATTTTTATTTGTCTCAGATGATATATATTAATCTATCCCAAGGTGCATAAACAGAAATTAATTCTCTGTATGCATCCATTCAACAAACATTTGTTGATAACTGTTACCTACCATGTCCCATTTCTCTTTCTTCCGTACAATTTGAGATGGTTAAAGCATAGAGAAACCTGTACCTGTTAATGACCTTTTGCAGAAGAAAATAAAACTCACATCTTCATTGACTTCCCTTTTCTTTTTGAAACATATTTGTCCATCACTCTAAATTATCTTGAAAATAACTAGCCAGATTTGATTTCCAGTTATTATGTTGGTGCACATAAATTGTAACATGTGACCTTTGGGAGGAGGCAGTGCTTAGCAGCACCGACCTTGGGACTGGATTGTCTCAGCTGGAATTCCAGCTCCACGATTATCAGCTTATACCCACTGGAAAGTCCCTCAAGCTTTATTGGCCCTAAGGTTCCTTCTCTCTAAAATGGGAATGATGATAATCTTATCTACTGTATGAAATCAATAAAATTTAAGGGCTCAGACACCAAGCAAGCATTCTGAAAATGTTTATTATTGTGACGATTTTTATTTTCTCAGTAGGACTGGACTGGTGGCTTGAGGCGTGAAGAGCATCCCTAGTGTTTCAGCCACAGTAAAGCCGTTTGTTTATGTAGTCTCTCATTGTTGGAGGAACTAGGTACTCCTTTTCTTGAGGGAGGGAGAGCTGGCATTTGAGTCTCCTTCTGTCCCTCTCAGTATAGAAGGATAAATATTAAGATAGGCTGGAAATCTCTGAGACTTCATTCTTCCTTGCCCATAATAAAACCCTTTGAATTTAGCCTTGTTCCATTTATCTTATATTGAAAAAAAAAGTCAACAAAACCTCATATAGTCCCCACTGCTTTCACTCCTTTTAAAAGATCTCTTTCATGAGGAAGTGGAGATGCAACGTGGAGAGTTTGGGGGACAGGAAAAGAATAAAAGAAACAAGATGGGATTGGGAGGGAGACAAACCATAAGAGACTTTTAATCTCACGAAACAAACTGAGGGTTGCGGGGGGGAGAGTGTGGTTGGGTTATGGACATTGGGGAGGGTGTGTGCTATGGTGAGTGCTGTGAAGTGTATAAACCTGGAGATTCGCAGACCTGTACCCCTGGGGCTAATAATACATTATATGTTTATAAAAAATAAAAATAAATAAAAAACAAGAAGGCTAGGATATGAAGGATAAGCCAGGAGATCAGAAATAGTACAGATTATTGCTGGGGTCCACTAGTAGATGAGCATGTAAATTGAGCAACAGCAGAAATGGTGAAGAGGAATAACAGATATGTGAGTTATTAAAGGGGCACACACAAAGGAACTTAGTGTAGACTGTATATGGTTTGGGATGGAGAGGAAGGAGGACTCCATATTGATTCTTGTCTTTCTGGCTATGGTGATTTGATGACTGTTACCATGACAATCCAACCCTTTTGTCCCAAATGAAAAAGTTTTATAATTTACTAATGTAATTGTTTTCTTTTTTAACTTAAATGCTGTTAATAAAGATGAGTAGTTTAACATAAAAAAAAAAAAAGATCTCTTTCAGGAAAATGGGTAAGGATAAAGGTCACAGCCACGAAAGTGGAGACACCTAGATGTCTCCAGAATATGACAATACAATTAATTAATTGATTAATTTGCAATACTTTCTCTCACTTGAGTTTCCAGAGGTTCAGGATACAGTTTTAAAGAGAAGAAAGAACTTTGTCTTGTTTTCCACTTTTCCAGCCTTGGTGTCCCTCTGCTGTAATATGTCATTTATTGATGTCATTGGTCCCATTTCCCCGAACAAGTGGAACTGATGAAAAACCCCACCTTTACCAGCTATAGAGAATGTCACAGACTATACAGGTTTAGAAACTAAATTAGATAATGCCTATTTAAAGCATTGTCTTTCCTTAGAAGATATCTTCAGTGCCTAGGAACAAGGAAGTGAACTGTTTCCATGACTACACTGGCCACTTATTTCCAATCTCCTGATATTTAATTTCTGCTCAAGGTAGATTTAGAAACTTTCATATCATTGCTCACACATTCAAATGGATTGGATACTTGTGGGATGTCAGACTCGCCTTGGAAAAACCATACTTTTTGTTCACAGCTTTGTAACTGAGGAGAGCTGTAAGGGATTTAAAGAGGAAACCCACAAAAAGCATCAGTGATGACAGAAAAAGGAAAGTTAATATAGCTTGAAAAAGAAAAACATGGTAAAAATGCTTTGAAACCCAGTAGTAAACCATATGGTATTTGTTATGATTAATACATTGAACATTTCCTCATAACTCCCCAGACTAAAAAAGGCAAGAAATTTATGTTACAAATGAACGAATTGATGGACATATTGCACAGGTTTTATGTTCTGGAATGCTAATTATAGGTATGTATTTAAATCCTTTTACACTGTACTGGTTCTGGGTAAACTGGCAAAATCACATTATCAAATACAGTATTATTGACTTAAAACAAGTTCCATTACATCAAACCAGATGTCACAAAGAAAACTGAAAAGCAAAGGCTGTCCAATTACTCTCTGGAAGAAAGAATATTTCCTCAGAATGTGTCTTAGAAGAAGATATATATTTGGAAGAAAGACACATATAAGGATATATAGGTTGTATTTCAATAATCCACAAATACAGTTGAAATTAAAATTGACCTGAGGGGGGAAAAATGTGAATAGAAATCATCTGAAATTTCAAATCTGCTCTAAATAGGACAGCAGAGGATTACAGTACAAGAAAGCTCTTACAGAGAGGTCAGCGAGAGTATGAAATGTAAGTGAATCCTTCCCCTAAACTGTTGCCAGGACTGCGCTCCTAAAAATGAAATGAAATCTGTTCAGAATCCCTGTGCCCACAGGATAGAGTCTGACCTCCATAGCACGGCATGCAAAGCCTCTTGCAGACAGCACCCAGCCCCAGAGGTGGCCTTGCCAGCCTGATCCCTGTTCCTCACGTACCCCGGGCTTTTACCACCTGAGCCTGGAACTAAGCACTTTGTATACAAATACAGTCTCTCATTGGATCATCACAATGACCTTGCAGAGTAGATACTAGTCTCCTTCCCATTTTAGGAATGAGGAAACCAAGGCACAGAGTGACTTAGTAACCTGCCAAAGATTAGGGACTAATCTTGCCATAGTTACCAAAGACTAGTGATTAGTAACTTGTCATGCTAGTAAACAGAGGAAAGAACATGATATTCCCTGAATACACAGTGATGATGATAATCATCCCAATTTCCTTTTTGGTTTCCATGCTTCATTCATTGTTTTCTCTTTGTCTGAAATTCCCTTCTTACCACCTCTCACCACCACATTCTCTTTCTGGTTAACCTGTACTACCCTTTAAGATTCAGATAAAACATCCTAGACTCTGGAAGCCTTCTCCAATGATCTCTGCTAAAATTGTTTTCTTCCTTTCTTCTCAACAGCTTTTTGTTCATGTTACCAGCTCAGCTCTATGCATTTGGGATTTAGTAAGGGATTTGCATATCTCTTTCTTGAGATTGGGAAATCTGAATGCAGGAATCTGGCCTTACTTAACTTTATTTAAGCACTCTTCCTAGTATATAGGTTTTCAAAAGCATTGGCTTAATAAAAATATAAAAAAGGTAAAAAAAAATCAGAAAATCTCAGATTCTTAGGTTTTGGAGACTATTCCTGAGAATCAAAAAATGAAAGTTAATCAAGTATTTCCAATATATATGTACATACAGTCTTTCAGAATATCCACCTTATTTTTCTGATATAGTAAACATAAATTTGCACAGGCTTTTAGTGTTTTTGCATATTCTAGAACATGCCAGACAAAATGGAGAAAAATAGATTTGAAATTAAAAAAAAAAAAAAAAAAAAAAAAGCCCACTGGGGTAACTGGGTGGCTCAGATTGTTAAGTGTCTGCCTTTGACTTGGGTCATGATCTCCAGGTCCTGGGATCAAGCCCCATGTCGAGTCCCGTGTCAGGCTCCGAGCTTAGTGGGGAGCCTGCTTCTCCCTCTTCCTCTACCTCTCCCCCTACTGTGTGCTCTCTCTTTCTCTAATGAATAAATAAAATCTTAAAAAAAAAAAAAGCCCACTACTTATAAATCTCTCTTTTTATCTTTCAGATCCCAAACCAGTCCAAATTGTCATCCCATATGAAAGCCATAGTACCTCTATAATCTTATTTGTTCGAATGCCCGATATTGGAGTGTTTGACGGCATACACGTTGTAATTGAAGGAGGGCCAAATATGACCAAGTCCTTGAAACATGACAATAAAATAACTGTTGGCAATTTAATCCCAGGCACAGAATATAATTTTTTTGTTTACATCATCAGTGGGACTAAATTAAGTAATAAGTATTATGTGCCTGCAGTTAAAATAAGTATTTTGGGGGCACCTGGGTGGCTCAGTGGGTTAAGCCGCTGCCTTCGGCTCAGGTCATGATCTCGGGGTCCTGGGATCGAGTTCCGCATTGGGCTCTCTGCTCAGCGGGGAGCCTGCTTCCTCCTCTCTCTCTCTCTCTCTGCCTGCCTCTCTTCCTACTTGTGATCTCTCTCTGTCAAATAAATAAATAAAATCTTAAAATAAGTATTTTGGGATTTAGGTGTTTTCTTGATTTTGATTTTGTGTACCATTTCATATTAGTAAGCTACATTTACTTCAATGCAGTTATTTTCAAAGCTCTTCTAAAATAATTACAAATGCCTTTCTACTGAGCCTGATCTTTCGTTGCTCAAGTATGAAGAGCTAACTTTATGTAAAATTGACAAGTCCTGAATTTTTATATCTATCCATTAACAAAAAATGTATGTGCATATTAATCAGAACTTAAAATGACTTATTTTAAGAGTGAGGAATGTGAATAGTTTTAGGCAAATTATGAGAACTAGGCTATATTTTTTGAGTCTAAAGACACTTAATAGTGTCTCTCAAAGCATATAATCTTAGCATGTGTTTGCTCTCTCCATGCTGCCTTTTGTCTGGAAAGAACTAGTATATATTTTCCCCACTTCTTTGAATATTTGAAATTAGTGTGTATTATATTTGTTCATACCAATACTTATGTTTTGAATTTAATTTTATTTAAATTTATTTGACAGACAGAGATTACAAGTAGGTAGAGAGGCAGGCAGAGAGAGAGGAAGGAAAGCAGGCTCCCTGCTGAGCAGAAAGCCTGATGTGGGGCTCGATCCCAGGACCCCGGGATCATGACCTGAGCTGAAAGCAGAGGCTTTAACCCACTGAACCACCCAGGTGCCCCAATACTTACGTTTTGAATTTCATATCAATTTTGGTTTATCTTTTCTTTAAGTCACTCATAAATTCTACAAATACTCATTTTCACCATCAAAGACACATGAAATTCATCTAAGCTATTGACCTAGTAGATATAGAAATGAATGGCACAGAGTAATAAATGCCAAACAAAAATCATATGTAGTCCTAAAAATGTAATATTTTTTACTATAACATATCCAAGTTCTTCACGTTTTTCTCTTTCACTCTTTAAATGTACACATATATTATTATATTACTGTGTGTCATTTCTTCTCGAATTGTAATCTTTCCATTACTGTTTAAACTCAAGTTTTCATAAAATGCTCCCAAACTGATATCACCAGTCACATACTGTAATAGTACTTTAATCAGCTCAGTATATGTTTATACTTTATTTTTGTTTGCAATTTTTATATACTTTTTATATCATATCTATATTCTCTGTCTCTTCCTTGTGTTATAAATCTTTATGGGCAGCATTATATTTGACAGTTCTTGTCTTTAAAAATAATTAGTACTTGATCATCTAAATATATCAATTTTGTGATATAAGTGGCAAAATATATCGATATATAAGATGACAATCTAAAGCAGCAATTTTTTTAGTTTTTATGAAAATTTCTTTTTCCGTATGCTGAATGGAATCTTTAATTTGAAAATATAACCCATTAAAACTCATCAGATAAGATTTGATTTTAGCTTTAGCCAATATTTGATACAAAGAGGATTCTTTTACTCCCTTGTCTGGACTTCACATTTTTCTCTCTGTTGTCCTTTTAGCGTATGGTAATAGACTCAGAAAGCTTTAATCTCTTTTTTTTCTTTTGGATATCATGCAGTTTGCACTGTGAATTTCCTGTTATGTAGTTTTTGTGGCAAAACCAAAATCAGCTGCTTGTTACAGTGTTCTCAATGACTCTGAGTATTGCCACTGGTTATTATATTTGATAAACTGTCATTTGATATATAAACAATACTTTAAATTAGGATATAAAGATGGTTGATTAATAAACTTTATTCTTTACCCGAAATTATGGTTTTTTTCCCCTTTACAGGGATAAATTAAAAGAAAAACCCAGTTAGAAAACATATAAATGGAATTTAAATGTGTTGTGTGTTTTGGGTAGGTCTGGAATCGCCATCAGATATCCACAAGGGCAAAGTGACAGACTCTTCCATAGAGATTCTCTGGAATCGAGTTGATGGGAATTTCCAGCATTATGAAATCACATGCCTGAACTGTACTGCTGCTCTCATGGTACGTTACAGGTGGCTCTTGGAGGCATTAACTCGAATCTTTCATGCTGAACCCAATATTACTGTGTTCTTACACTACATGGTAGTGAAATTAAATAACCCCCATGCTTATTTGGTTGTGCTGAATTGTGGAATATTTTTTAAATGAACACTTGCTAATTTATTCTTTTGGATGGATAGGTCCAGAAGGTAGTTCAAGAAGCAGCAACGTTCTCCCACCTGGATCCCACCACAGTGTATGCCTTCTCAATTCACCCTGAAAGGGGAGGTTTTAAAGACAGCCCTCCTAATGTCAAAGAAATACAAACAGGTACAGCCTGCGTAAGCACTTTAGGTATTATTCCGTGTTCAGTTATTTGTTTCATTCTTTAGGGAAGATTTAGAAAATAGTTTGTTCTTCCCGTATTTTCTTTATGGACAGACAGTTGTCATCTCTTGTCCCTCTTTCTGTTTCCCTTTATATGGGTTAGAATAACCTCTCTTGTATATGTATTGCCAGGCAGTAGTGTGGCTAGTTGCCTGGGGTCTGACCAGATTTTCCATTTGTGATCCAATTCCTTCATTGTTCAGTTAAGCAGGCAATGAAGTGACATTTCCCCAGTGTTAGCAATTTACTCTCCATGGCAGATGGTGATTATTCTAAGCTAGTCATATGAAATAAAAGACGATTGGGAAGGATGTATGTAAAATGTATGCATTTTCATATCTAGATGAAGTAACATTTTCAACTATCCTACTAAAATAGCTATTTTAGTGACTCTTGACACTGATGTTATGGGAACATTGATCTATGTGTTTAGAAACTGGTCATATCTGGTATTCCTTTACTGTATTAATACAGAATGGAATTGGGAGAGAATATCTTGGCAGTTTTGTTCCTTTCTTATACATGGAAGAATTTTAGAGACAAAACAAAATACACATTATACACTATTTCGTTTAACTTTTTTTCCTTAGGAAGGAAGGGAAGCATTTCATGTTTAGATTGCAATCAACTTTCCTGCTGATTAACCTTGTCACTATTTGGTATTTAATTAGAATGAGTCCGAAAAATCATTAAATATTCCTGGGATTCATGGGGTTGGGAAGAAAAATAATTTTTTCTCTGCCCTTCTATGTCCTTGACTGAGACCCAACACCACCCCGCCACCCCCACTGACTCCTCTAAGACAGATCAACAAGAGAGAAATAAACAGAAATTTAATAACAAGTATACTTCCTGCTTATGTAGAAGAGACCCAAGGAATCTGAGAAACTCCCTGAAATGGTCTAAACAACCACCTTAAATATCATCTCCAGCTAAAGACAAAAGAAAATATTGAAGGGGTAAGAGAGCCAGTTATGGGAGGCTACCAGGAAAAGCACAGAAAACAAATGTAAGGTTGTTATGGAGATTTAGGTCTGTCTTCTCCATTGTTAAGAGTTTCTAAGAGATTTAGTCAGGCTTCTCTCTCTAGTAGAGAAAGACACTGTTATGAATGGAGATTTCCCTTATAAATGTGTCTCTTAAAAAAGGGTAGCTTTTACTCAGTTTTCAGAGTTTCTCCTGTATCTGCTGTTTATTTAAAATAACCAGCTTGAAATAATCCTTATGGCAAAGAGGAATATTTTGGGATGGCATTTTCTGCTCCTTTTTAATGGTTGCCCAGAACCAAGATAAAATCTCTCCCTACATTTTGAGGCAAGGGAAATGTTGGCTGCAGTACTACAATAATATATATTGGCTCCATTTTAAAGTTTAAAATGATACTTGCTGTTTGTTTGTTTGTTTCTCTTTTTTGACTTTTAACTTTTCATATGTACCAGGAAGAATAAAAGGACTATCTTGCTTACCCTCAGAGTTTACAGGAAGTAAAACAAATCTTGGGAGTGTTTCAAGGCTGTTTTAGAGCAGGTGCTTTGTGTGGTAGAAAATGTTATTTTATGTGTACGTTTTAATGATATAGCCCCGAGTGCCGTTGAATTTATGAACCACAGTAGAAACTCCAATGCAATAACTGTTAGCTGGCCTTCAGCTAGAAGTCTTCTGGATGGATACATTATTTCAATATCCAGCGAATGCTTAATGAAAGAGGAAATCCTGCCTTCCACAGAAAGGTATGAAAATATCGAAGAGATATTGTGTTACGTTACATGGAACACGAGATTAACATTTTATATATATTTTTGAAAAGCTATATTAGTGGCTTAATATAAACAAATTAGAAAAATGTAAGGCAACTTTTTGGACTATAGTGTGATTAGAATACTTGAATCAGATGTACAGTAACAAATCCTTTCTGCAAATAAATAATTATAAACCAATTCAGGATGGCTCATGCTTATATATATAATACACAGTTTTCGACTTAAATGAATTACTCTGTGTAAGAAGCTATGGTTTCTCATTAACATTTGTGCTTAAGCATAGCAGATTATTTCCATGAGAGGCAGTAAAAATACTATAAGACTTTAACATAAAATCCTTTCTGTAGACAGTATGAGAAAATGGGAGTTTTCCAAATGTTTCTGAGCGAAACGTTTTAATACTTGATTTTTTTTAAATGTGTAGGACCTTCACATTTAATAGCTTGTCTTCAGGGACTGACTTTTTAATTAGCATTGTAACTACCAAGGGACTGAAGAGAAGCCATCCTACTGTCCTCATGATTAGCACTTGTAAGTTTATTTTATATTTAATTGACTTTTCATGGGAAAAAAAATAATGGAAATGATTGTGTTTAAGCCAATATCTAATTAAAAATGAATGAAAATGGAAGTGGTTTATGGCATGCTTGAAGAAAAGGAGCACTGCATTTATTCGGAGAACGCCTGAGTTATATTCCTGCCTCCACCGCTTATTAGTTATGTGACCTTGGGCAAAACTATTAAGTTTTCACTTAGAAAATGAGAATAATTATTCCTGCCTAGGTACAAAATCTTGTTACTAAGATCCAAGCTCAAAGCTCTTTGTGCAAGTGCAAAGTACTCTAAACCTCAAGCTGTTATTGTCATGAAATAATATTTTTCTAATATTTTGACTGTATTTAACATTTTATGAAGCACAAAACAAAACTTGGAGTATGAACAAATAAATGGCACTGTTATTTATTTATTTATTTATTTAAAGATTTTATTTATTTATTTGATAGAGAGCACAAGCAGGGGAAGTGGTAGAGGAAGAGGGACATGCTGAGCAGGCAGCCCAACATGGGACTCTGTCCCAAGATCCTGGAGTCATGACCTGAGCTGAAGGCAGATACTTAACTGACTGAGCCACCCCCCAGGCTCCCTAGCACTGTCTTTTTAATTGCATTATTTGGGTTCAGTTTGCCTCTTTTGATCTTATTAGCATCACTTTCATGTAAGCTCGTCCCGAACATATGCAGTGTTCCAAAAAGCCCTTTCCCATGTGGGTCCCAGCCACATGCACCTGTGCTCAGGTACCAGTGCCCTATCAGTGTGAGAAGGGGCTTACTCTCAGAATTTGCAGTGTGGAGGAATAGAAAGCACAGGAAGATGAGCAACAGCCAGGTCAATTCCTGGAAAAGACACTAAAACATCTGAGCTGTTACAATTTACCAGCATGGTATTATGTGCTTAAGTCACCATATTGAATCTGCCAAGGGTACCTCAAATGTAGGTTAAGGCTCAGAGGTGTTCATTACTCATCATGGAAGGTGAGATTTTTAACCGAGTTAACTAACTCCAAAACTGATAGGAACTTTGCAGCCTCTCACAAAGACCATCCTAAGAAATATCAGAAATAGATGAGAAACAGTTTCATTTGGATAAATTTTATTAAAATAATTTTTTTTTTGTGGGGCGCCTGGGTGGCTTAGGTCATGATCTCAGGATCCTGGGATCAAGCCCCGCATCGGACTTTCTGCTCAGCAGGGAGCCTGCTTTCTCCTCTCTCTCTGCCTGCCTCTCTGCCTACTTGTGATCTGTCTGTCAAATAAATAAATAAAATCTTAAAAAAAAAAATTTGTCAGTGCAAGTTTCTTTGCTGCTTTGATCTGAGCTGTGCCATTATCACTGCCACCTTCACCCTCATTGTCATCATCAAATTGAGTGCTTGTTGTGTGTCAGAGACTGCTCAGGATTTTCTATCCTTTATATCACTTAATTCTGAATGACAACTTCTATTCTTTTTTTTTTTTTTTAAGATTTTATTTATTTATCCGACAGAGAGAGATCACAAATAGGCAGAGAGGCAGGCAGAGAGAGAGGAAGGGAAGCAGGCTCCCAGCCGAGCAGAGAGCCCAATGCGGGGCTCGATCCCAGGACCTTGAGATCATGACCTGAGCCGAAGGCAGCGGCTTAACCCACTGAGCCACCCAGGCACCCCTGAATGACAACTTCTATTCTATCGATCATAATGAGATGCATATTTTTACATTTTTTTCTAAGTGAGGAAACTGAGGCTTGGAGAATTCTAGTAGCTTATACAAGATAACAAAGATTTGAACTTGGTTTCCCTAACATAAAATTTTGCCCTTGTAACAACTGTGCTTCACTAGGAAGGCCACTATATCTGTCAAGGAAGGATACTACCTACCCACTCTTGGCTCTGTGACCTTGTACAAATATTGATTCTGTTTGAACCTCAAGATCTTCATCTCTACTCTGGGTTTAATAATACTTTCATATTTCATGATGTTGTTTTGGCTGTGTTTTCCGAGATAAGGCAACACTTTTCCTTGATAAGATATGCTAAGAGATTTGACTCTTATCTTCTACTGTATGTTAATGATTTTTTTATCTTTCTGTACCTCTCTTTTCTGGAAGCCACCTCAACTCCATTTGAAGTAGGTGGGATATTAATAAATTATAAAATAGAGCTAAAATATATTATGAAAATTTAGAGGTAAAATAAATTAATTCCAGTTAGGAGCGAATATGCATCACAGAAAAATAAAATGAAAAAGATGGTGATTCAGTTACTCAGGTTTAAATCTATCACTGAGCTGAATTCTAATAAACTTAAATCAATATGTAAGTGGGCACAAAAAATCTTATGCAAAATTTGAATTTTAGGGATGAAATCATTCCAATAAAATATTAATGTTTTGTTTCCCTGAGTTAAAGAAAGCAATGCAATATGTCAGTTTTTAATATAAATTAGAAATAGAGTCATGTTACCAATTTGAAGGATAAGATTCAAGAACATTCTCAGATACAGCATATAAAGGGAAAAGGAGTTTGTGAACTTAAGACAAGGGAGATAGATCAGTCTCTTCATGCAGTGTGTAAAATTGTAAGTTAAAGGGGGGGAGGAGTCAAGATGGCGGAGAAGTAGCAGGCTGAGACTACTTCAGCTAGCCCGAGATCAGCTAGATAGCTTATTCTAAAGATTGCAAACACCTGAAAATCCATCGGCAGATCGAAGAGAAGAAGAACAGCAATTCTGGAAACAGAAAAACAACCACTTTCTGAAAGGTAGGACCGGCGGAGAAGTGAAACCGAAGCGATGGGAAGATAGACCCCGGGGGGAGGGGCCGGCTCCCGGCAAGCGGCGGAACAATGGAGCACAAAATCAGGACTTTTAAAAGTCTGTTCCGCTGAGGGACATCGCTCCAGAGGCTAAACCGGAGCAAAGCCCACGCGGGGTCAGCGTGGCCTCAGGTCCCAAAGGGTCACAAGGATCGGGAGTGTCTGAGTGTCACAGAGCTTGCGGGTATTGGAACAGGAAAGCCGGCTACAGAGACAGAGCCGACAGTAAGCTCGCAGGTCGGTGTTACCTTGAACCGGTCAAAGGCTCGGTGAGCTCGGAGCATGGCTGGAGGTCAGGCAGACGGGAGTAACTGGGCACTGTTCTCTGAGGGCGCACTGAGGAGTGGGGCCCTGGGCTCTCCGCTCCTCCGGGCCGGAGACCAGGAGGCCGCCATTTGTATTCCCGTCTTCGGAACTCTACGGAAAGCGCTCAGGGAACAAAAGCTCCTGAAAGCAAACCCGAGCAGATTACTCACCCCGGCTCCTGATAAGGGCAGTGCAATTCCGCCTGGGGCAAAGACACTTGAGAATCACTACAACAGGCCCCTCCCCCAGAAGATCAACAAGAAATCCAGCAAAGACCAAGTTCACCTACCAAGGAGTGCGGTTTCAATACCAAGGAGAGCAGCAGAATTCCAGAGGAGGAGAAAGCAAAGCATGGAACTCATGGCTTTTTCCCTGTGATGTTTTTTAGTCTTGCAGTTAATTTAATTTTTTTTTTCATTTTTTGTTTTTTTTTCTCGCCTTCTGGTTAATTTTTTTTTAACTTTTACCTTTTTCTTTTTTAACATTTTTTAACTAGTTTATCTAATATATATATATATTTTCTTTTTTATATTTTTATTTGTTTTATTTTTTTTAAAATTCTTTTCTTTTTTTTTCTTTTTTCTTTTTTTTTCTTTCTTCCTTTTTGAACCTCTTTTTATCCCCTTTCTCACCCCTCACGATGTGGGATCTCTTCTAATTTGGTTAAAGCATATTTTCCTGGGGTTGTTGCCACCCTTTTAGTATTTTACTTGCTCCTTCATATACTCTTATCTGGACAAAATGACAAGACGGAAAAATTCAACACAAAAAAAAAGAACAAGAGACAGTACTGAAGGCTAGGGACCTAATCAATACAGACATTGGTAATATGTCAGATCTAGAGTTCAGAATGACAATTCTCAAGGTTCTAGCCGGGCTCGAAAAAGGCATCGAAGATATTAGAGAAACCCTCTTAAGAGATATAAAAGCCCTTTCTGGAGAAATAAAAGAACTAAAATCTAACCAAGTTGAAATCAAAAAAGCTATTAATGAGGTACAATCAAAAATGGAGGCTCTCACTGCTAGGATAAATGAGGCAGAAGAAAGAATTAGTGATATAGAAGACCAAATGACAGAGAATAAAGAAGCTGAGCAAAAGAGGGACAAACAGCTACTGGACCACGAGGGGAGAATTCGAGAGATAAGTGACACCATAAGACGAAACAACATTAGAATAATTGGGATTCCAGAAGAAGAAGAAAGAGAGAGGGGAGCAGAAGCTATACTGGAGAGAATTATTGGGGAGAATTTCCCCAATGTGGCAAAGGGAACGAGCATTAAATTCAGGAGGTTCAGAGAACGCCCCTCAAAATCAATAAGAATAGGCCCACACCCCGTCACCTAATAGTAAAATTTACAAGTCTCAGTGACAAAGAGAAAATCCTGAAAGCAGCCCGGGAAAAGAAGTCTGTAACATACAATGGTAAAAATATTAGATTGGCAGCTGACTTATCCACAGATACCTGGCAGGCCAGAAAGAGCTGGCATGATATTTTCAGAGCACTAAACGAGAAAAACATGCAGCCAAGAATACTATATCCAGCTAGGCTATCATTGAAAATAGAAGGAGAGATTAAAAGCTTCCAGGACAAACAAAAACTGAAAGAATTTGCAAACACCAAACCAGCTCTACAGGAAATCTTGAAAGGGGTCCTCTAAGCAAAGAGAGAGCCTACAAGTGGTAGATCAGAAAGGAACAGAGACCATATACAGTAACAGTCACCTACAGGCAATACAATGGCACTAAATTCATATCTCTCAATAATTACCCTGAATGTTAATGGGCTAAATGCCCCAATAAGAAGACACAGGGTATCAGAATGGATAAAAAAACAAAACCCATCTATATGTTGCCTACAAGAAACTCATTTTAAGCCCGAAGACACCTCCAGATTTAAAGTGATGGGGTGGAAAAGAATTTATCATGCTAATGGACATCAGAAAAAAGCAGGAGTGGCAATCCTTATATCAGATCAATTAGATTTTAAGCCAAAGACTATAATAAGAGATGAGGAAGGACACTCTATCATACTCAAAGGGTCTGTCCAACAAGAAGATCTAACAGTTTTAAATATCTATGCCCCCAACGTGGCAGCAGCCAACTCTATAAACCAATTAATAACAAAATCAAAGAAACACATCAACAATAATACAATAATAGTAGGGGACTTTAACACTCCCCTCACTGAAATGGACAGATCATCCAAGCAAAAGATAAGCAAGGAAATAAAGGCCTTAAACGACACACTGGACCAGATGGACATCACAGATATATTCAGAACATTTCATCCCAAAGCAATAGAATACACATTCTTCTCTAGTGCACATGGAACATTCTCCAGAATAGATCACATCCTCGGTCCTAAATCAGGACTCAACCGATATCAAAAGATTGGGATCATTCCCTGCATATTTTCAGACCACAATGCTCTAAAGCTAGAACTCAACCACGAAAGGAAGTTTGGAAAGAACCCAAATACATGGAGACTAAACAGCATCATTCTAAAGAATGAATGGGTCAACCGGGAAATTAAAGAAGAATTGAAAAAAATCATGGAAACAAATGACAATGAAAATACAGCGGTTCAAAATCTGTGGGACACAACAAAGGCAGTCCTGAGAGGAAAATATATAGCGGTACAAGCCTTTCTCAAGAAACAAGAAAGGTCTCAGGTACACAACCTAACCCTACACCTAAAGGAGCTGGAGAAAGAACAAGAAAGAAACCCTAAGCCCAGCAGGAGAAGAGAAATCATTAAGATCAGAGCAGAAATCAATGAAATAGAAACCAAAAAAACAATCAAATTAACGAAACTAGGAGCTCTTCTTTGAAAGAATTAATAAAATTGATAACCCCCTGGCCCGACTTATCAAAAAGAAAAGAGAAAGGACCCAAATAAATAAAATCATGAATGAAAGAGGAGAGATCACAACTAACACCAAAGAAATACAAACCATTATAAGAACATACTATGAGCAACTCTACGCCAATAAATTTGACAATCTGGAAGAAATGGATGCATTCCTAGAAACATATAAACTACCACAACTGAACGAGGAAGAAATAGAAAGCCTGAACAGACCCATAACCAGTAAGGAGATTGAAACAGTCATTAAAAATCTCCAAACAAACAAAAGTCCAGGGCCAGACGGCTTCCCGGGGGAATTATATCAAACATTTAAAGAAGAACTAATTCCTATTCTCCTGAAACTGTCCCAAAAAATAGAAATAGAAACTTCCAAACTCATTTTATGAGGCCAGCATCACCTTGATCCCAAAACCAGACAAGGATCCCATCAAAAAAGAGAGCTATAGACCAATATCCTTGATGAACACAGATGCGAAAATACTCAACAAAATACTAGCCAATAGGATTCAACAGTACATTAAAAGGATTATTCACCATGACCAAGTGGGATTTATCCCAGGGCTGCAAGGTTGGTTCAACATCCACAAATCAATCAATATGATACAACACATCAATAAAAGAAAGAACAAGAACCATATGATACTCTAAATAGATGCTGAAAAAGCATTTGACAAAGTACAGCATCCCTTCCTGATCAAAACTCTTCAAAGTGTGGGGATAGAGGGCACATACCTCAATATCATCAAAGCCATCTATAAAAAACCCACGGCAAATATCATTCTCAATGGAGAAAAACTGAAAGCTTTTCCGCTAAGGTCAGGAACACGGCAGGGATGTCCATTATCACCACTGCTATTCAACATAGTACTAGAGGTCCTAGCCTCAGCAATCAGAAAACAAAAGGAAATTAATGGCATCTAAGTCGGCAAAGAAGAAGTCAAATTATCACTCTTCGCAGATGATATGATACTATATGTGGAAAACCTAAAAGACTCCACTCCAAAACTGCTAGAACTTATACAGGAATTCAGTAAAGTGTCAGGATATAAAATCAATGCACAGAAATCCATTGCATTTCTCTACACCAACAGCAAGACAGAAGAAAGAGAAATTAAGGAGTCAATCCCATTTACAATTGCACCCAAAACCGTAAGATACCTAGGAATAAACCTAACCAAAGAGACACAGAATATATACTCAGAAAACTATAAAGTACTCATGAAAGAAATTGAGGAAGACACAAAGAAATGGAAAGATGTTCCATGCTCCTGGATTGGAAGAATAAATATTGTGAAAATGTCTATGCTACCTAAAGCAATCTACACATTTAATGCAATTCCTATCAAAGTACCATCCATCTTTTTCAAAGAAATGGAACAAATAATTCTAAAATTTATATGGAACCAGAAAAGACCTCGAATAGCCAAAGGGATATTGAAAAAGAAAGCCAACGTTGGTGGCATCACAATTCCAGACTTCAAGCTCTATTATAAAGCTGTCATCATCAGGACAGCATGGTACTGGCACAAAAACAGACCCATAGATCAATGGAACAGAATAGAGAGCCCAGAAATAGACCCTCAACTCTACAGTCAACTAATCTTCGACAAAGCAGGAAAGAATGTCCAATGGAAAAAAGACAGCCTCTTCAATAAATGGTGCTGGGAAAATTGGACAGCCACATGCAGAAAAATGAAATTGGACCATTTCCTTACACCACACACAAAAATAGACTCAAAATGGATAAAGGACCTCAATGTGCGAAAGGAATCCTTCAAAATCCTTGAGGAGAACACAGGCAGCAACCTCTTCGACCTCAGCCACAGCAACATCTTCCTAGGAACAACGCCAAAGGCAAGGGAAGCAAGGGCAAAAATGAACTATTGGGATTTCATCAAGATCAAAAGCTTTTGCACAGCAAAGGAAACAGTTCACAAAATCAAAAGACAACTGACAGAATGGGAGAAGATATTTGCAAACGACATATCAGATAAAGGACTAGTGTCCAGAATCTATAAAGAACTTAGCAAACTCAACAGCCAAAGAACAAATAATCCAATCAAGAAATGGGCAGAGGACATGAACAGACATTTCTGCAAAGAAGACATCCAGATGGCCAACAGACACATGAAAAAGTGCTCCATATCACTCGGCATCAGGGAAATACAAATCAAAACCACAATGAGATATCACCTCACACCAGTCAGAATGGCTAAAATCAACAAGTCAGGAAATGACAGATGCTGGCGAGGATGCGGAGAAAGGGGAACCCTCCTACACTGTTGGTGGGAATGCAAGCTAGTGCAGCCACTCTGGAAAACAGCATGGAGGTTCCTCAAAATGTTGAAAATAGAACTGGCCTATGACCCAGCAATTGCACTGTTGGGTATTTACCCTAAAGATACAAACGTAGTGATCCAAAGGGGCACGTGCACCCGAATGTTTGTAGCAGCAATGTCCACAATAGCCAAACTATGGAAAGAACCTAGATGTCCATCAAGAGATGAATGGATCAAGAAGATGTGGTATATATACACAATGGAATACTATGCAGCCATCAAAAAAAAAGAAATCTTGCCATTTGTGACAACATGGATGGAACTAGAGCGCATCATGCTTAGCGAAATAAGTCAAGCAGAGAAAGACAACTATCATATGATCTCCCTGATACGAGGAAATGGTGATGCAACATGGGGGCTTAAGTGGGTAGGAGAAGAATAACTGATCAAGATGGGATTGGGAGGGAGACAAACCATAAGTGACTCTCAATCTCACAAAACAAACTCAGGGTTGCTGGGGGGAGGGGGTTTGGGAGAAGGGGGTGGGATTATGGGCATTGGGGAGGGTATGTGCTTTGGTGAGTGCTGTGAAGTGTGTAAACCTGGTGATTCACAGACCTGTAACCCTGGGGATAAAAATATATGTATATAAAAAATAAAAAAGTAAAAAAAAAAATTGTAAGTTAAAAATCCCAATTGTAATAACTTCATAATGAATTCTGCTGTGAGAAAAATGGTAAAATTCATAGTTTATATGATTTTATTATAGGAAGAGGCTTTCTAGAAAATTCTTTTCTCCCTTCCATTGCAGAGTTGGGGAGACTGAGATTCAGGGTAGATAGCTTACATAAGATCACATAGTGCTAAATTGGACTGGAAAAACCTCTATATCCTAGGACTCTTCCATAGTGTGACAGTCAAGTTTTTTTTTTTTAATTTTTATTTGTTTTTTATTTATTTTCAGTTTCATTAACATATACTGTACTATTAGTTTCAGGGATAGAATTACGTGATTCATCAATTGCCTGTAACACCCAGTGCTCATTATGTCAATGACCCTCCTTAATGCCCATCACCCAATCACCCTTCTCCCTACCTGCCTTCCCTTAAGCAGCCCTGTTTGTTTCCTGGAATTCAACATCTATTTTGGTTTGCATCCCTCTCTATTTTCATCTTATTTTATTTTTTCTTCTCTTCCCCTATGTTCCTCTGTTTTGTTTCTTTAATTCCTCATAGGAGTGAATTCCTATGGTATTTGTCTTTCTTGGCTGACTTGTTTCACTCAGCATAATACCCTCTAGTTCTACCCACATCATTGTAAATGGCAAGATTTCATTCTTTTTGATGGCTGAGTAATATTTCATTGCATATATGTAGCACATATTTATCCATTCATCTGTTTATGGACACCTGGGCTCTTTCCATGGTTTGACTCTTGAGGAAAATGTTGTAATCAATATTGGGGTGCAGGTGCCTCTTCAAACCACTGTGTTTATATCCTTTGGATAAACCTAGTAGTAGAATTGCTGGATCATAAGGTAGCTCTTTTTTTAACTTTTTTAACTTTTTGAGGAAACGCCATACTGTTTTTCAGAGTGACTGCACCAGTCTACATTTCTACCAATAGTGTAAAAGAGTTCTACTTTCTCTACAGCATCACCAGAGTTGCTTTCTGAGTTGTTAGTTATAGCCATCTGACCAGTATAAGCTGATATCTCATTGTGGTTTTGATTTGTATTTTCCTGATACTGAGTGATGTTGAGCATTTTTCATATGTCTGTTGGCCATCTGTATGTCTTCTTTGGAGAAATATCTGTTCATGTCTTCTGTCCATTTCTTATCTAGATTTTTTGAGTGTTGAGTTTGATAACTTCTGTACAGATTTTTTTAAAAGACATTATTCCAGTGTCTTATTTTGTTACCCTTATTTCATTACCCATAGATCCAGACCCACCATCAGATTTGATGACCCACCACCAGGAAGAAAACACAATATATTTGTCTTGGAAACTTCCACAAGGAGGCTTTGAAAAGTTTCAGGTAAATAACAGTGCTGCTATCATACAACATTGATGTTTAGTGGGATCTTTATTTCACTCTTTGTTTTTATCTTTTCTTTTGCGTAATGATTTTGGAAACTTTTCTACTTTTAACATAAGATTTTCCTCCAAAGTAAATTTTCTATTTACTGCTTTAAAAGTACAAGGTTATCATGGCAAGTGTTCAAATATGAATCAAAGCTGATACTTTAAGATTACGGTTTTCAACAGAGGTAGATGTGTGCACACATAGTACAAGGAAGGGAATAAAGGGACAATGGTGCTGGGGAGTAATGCTTCTGTGACAGCACTGGCCAGACAAAAATGTGAGCTGTTAAAGCTGGGTGATGTGTCATAAGCTCCCTTTTAACCTTATCCAAGCGATTTAGTTGAGTGGAGATTTGTGGCCAAGAAAGTGGGAGAATAAGATATATGGAGAAGCCACTTTTTAACTGTATCTTTTGCTATTTGTAGTAAACATGTACATTTTTGTTGTCTTTTGTCATTAATAATGTAACCAAGCATCACATTAATATATCCACCCTGCATCCTACATTGTATGGTTTACAGAGTAAGCTGCCAGAGACAGCACTACTGCTTTGTATTCTGTATGGGCAAACAACTTTTCCATACTTTCATAGAAGTAGGAGATGATAATTTGAGTTACAAATAATAGAAAACAATCTGACATAGTTTAAGCAATAAAGAAAAAAACCGCATTAATATAAGAGTGCTTCATGGAGACCAAGGAAAAGGGTATAGCTGGGTGTTAGGAAGACCTGTAATGTATTTTATGCCTGTGGAGAATCCACGGGTATTTTCTTTTTTGTCTACTTCTACTCATCTGCTTGCTTTTTTTTTTTTTTCCCTAATGACCAATTTTCTTCACTAAGCAATCCGTGTGGTGAGGGAAAGAATGCTGTATACAACTTATGAGTATAAATGGTGTGTTACCAGCCACAGAGAGACAGATTCTCCTTAAATTCCCATGGGGAGGACTGTGATTATTCCAAATTGCATTAGACACCTAGTACAGTTCCAGTTAACTGCGCTTCTAGGTCCCAAATCGTGTAATACATGGCGCCCACAGGTTTGTGGGGGAGAGGTTATAAAAACAATCATTAGCTTTATGGCAAACATAGCAAAAGATGTTTCTTAGAAATAAAAAATAATACAGAATTTAATAATTTATAGAATCAGTACAATCTAAAAGGAGCCAGAACAATAAAATTCCTAGATACATGATATGAACAGATTAGTACATCTGGGTTTTATATTTGAGTATGAATTTCTTGACAATAAAGGTCAGTAAAAGAAGCAAGATAATGCACTTGTATAAAATAGAGAGTCTTTTAGTGCTTCCCCATTGTCCTTCTAATGTGCACGCTACTGAGTGTGACCTTCAGAATCAGACTCTTACAACCTGTCTCATCTATTTTCTCAAGACTTCATATTTCAGCAGAATTATATTGCCTACAATTATCTACATAGTTTGTATTTTCTTGACTCGACTCCTTAGTCATGTCCTTTTAACCAGAATACATTCTCTCCCGTTTTTCTTTGACAGTTCTTTAAGACCCTGCTCAGATATATTCTCTCTGTGAAAGTTCCCTTGAACACCAGTTATCAGTCTCCCATACCAGAAATTGTGCATAATCTTTGACTTCTTTTTCTTTCATGTCCATATGTACTTGTTGTCTGAATCCTGATGATTCCAACTTAGAATTATTGGGAAATTCCTACTTATTCTTTCCATTCCCTTTTTCTTTACCTCTGTTCAGGCTCTTCCCATTATTGTTGGCTCCCTTGTGCTCCAAGGATCAAGCTGACCCCAGGATAATCCCAAATCTATTGAAACTTCATCTTGTTTCTTTTCCCTGTATTCATCTTAAATTTCAGGCTTATATTGTAAATACATTAAACATCTTACTCTTACTTTCCTCAATAGTACACACCCTTTTGAGACTCATCCCTGTAAGTTATTTCTCTCTTAAGTGTTTATTGGCATATTTTTATTGTTACCATATTGTGGCAGATGGCTTCCCCAGCTATTTCCAAAATAATTATTTTTTTCTCTTCTGTGATCCATACAATTTTCTGTTTATGTCTTTGTCACAGCCTTTATACAATATACTTGTTTTAAAAATTTTTTTATTTGAGTATAGTTGATATATAACGTTTATTAATTTCAGATATTTACCACATACTTGTTTTGATTGCTCACCAGGAATGTCTTTGGATGCCAAGAGAGACACAACAGCACTTCACTAATATTCAAAACAAATTGAGAATTCCCAGAGGGGGATAGGCTTATATAAGGGTCCAATGAGGAGGGGAGCAAATAGAAAGGAAGAGAGGTTGAGTTTGGTTTTTATTGTGATTAGAGGATAGAGCTGGAGCAGGGGCTTCCTGGAAGAACTAGAAGCTGGGAGGTTTGAAAATTTCCTGCTCTTGAGGCCCAGATGTAGGGAAGACTGGAAAGAAGGGTGAGGATCTCAAGGTTGTCAATAGTCAAGTAAAAAATGGAGTTAAACTCTTTATATTATAGTACTTTATTAATTATATATGATTAATAGAAATAAAGTAAAAAGGAGTTATCATTATTATTTTTTAAAGGATAGAGGTATGGTGTATGCCTTCAGGCTGAGTTGAAAGATTCCTGGAACAGTAAAATTTCATTCATTCAATAAATCCAACATTCAGCATTAAAAAAAAATTATTCCTTCAACAACAAATTCTTGTCTTGATGGTGCTTATATTCTAGGAGAATTGCAGATATGAGAAAGCTAGTGACTAGAATGGTTAAAAAACCCTGGAGGAGGGAAGATTAAGCTTAAATCCTCTGAAATCAAAAGGAAAGAGAGCATTATGGGTTAAAAGCCTTGGTTGATTAACCAAGGAAAATTTTTAAATGAACTATCTTAAATGAAATTTTCAGTCTCAGTCACCAAGTATTATTAATTCCATTACTGCAGTATAAATTCCAGTTGGCTCCTCATGGTTTCTCAGAAAACCAAACCACCTAAAAGTTCTCTACCAATGTGAAATGATGGAGTCTGCCTGGCATACAAGATCATAAAAGTCTATGTCACAGTTAACATAAGAAAACAGGTATCTTATATTTCTGATGATATTAGTAAACATTGACTTCAACCAATTCTGCCTTTTTCAGAGGAATTAAGCTCATAGTGATATGCTTATGCAGAATATTCTGGCAATAGATTTCATAATAGGAGTTTCTTTACAAAACAGAAATCCTTGTGTATTTTTTTTTCTTTATACTTTTATTTATTTATTTGACAGAGAGATCACAAATAGGCAGAAAGGTGGGCAGAGAGAGAGGAAGGAAAGCAGGATCCCTGCTGAGCAGAGAGCCCAATGTGGGGCTCCATCCCAGGACCCTGGGATCATGACCCGAGCCGAAGGCAGAGGCTTTAATCCACTAAGCCACCCAGGTGCCCCAGAAATCCTTGTTTTGTTTTGCTCAGCATTCTGAGCATTCAAAATATAAAGACAGAACATTTTATTAGTATAGACAAACTGTGAAATTCATTTGAACACCAAATATTTGTCTAGTGAATAATCCTCTGAAACTATTAGATTGCTAGCTTTCATTTCATGAGCACTGGGAGTGCAAAAAGATTTATATCATTTCAGAGAATCTCATAACTGTAACAGAACGGAAGGTGTACTGTATTCCAAGCATGAAAATAAACATTGGCTCCCACATTTAAGACCTAAAAGAATTCAGTGTGAACTTAGAAAAAATCATATAGCTGATATAGGACATCAATGGAAGTTTGCGATTTCCCTTCTTAATACCTTTCAACTATTTTTTATGTACTCTGAATTATGTTATAGACCCCTACTGTCCAACAGAAATACAATGGAAACCATAAATGAGAACCATATTTATAATTTTAAATTGTCTAATAGAGACATTAAAAAAAAGTAAAAAGATACAAGTGAGGGGGCAGTCCAAGATGGTAGCATAGGAAGCTCCTGAACTCATCTCCCACAGGCACACTGAATCCATAGCTACAATGGAACAGTTCCTTCTGAAAAAGACCTGAAGACTAGATGAAGAGCTCCTTTCCAACAAACAATAAAAGGGTCAGATTGAGATGGGTATGAGAGGCTGAGAGGCCAAAAACCCCATTCCTGCCACAGTAACCCACAATAGGGAGGGATATCACAAACCTGGAGCTTCTTCCTGAGAAACAAAGTGTCCATACCCCACATCAGACCCCTAAGACCTGTACTGGAATGATGAACTCCCAAAACATGTGGTTTTGAAATTCAGTGGGGTTTATGTCCAGGGGACCCAAAGGACTGTAAAATATTGAGATACTGCTCTAAAGGCTCTCACACATCCTTCCTGGGACCCAGCTGAAAGAAGCTGTTTGAAAAGCATCTAAACTATATATGAAAGAGATTCATTTGCTTATCTTAAAGTTTCTGTTGGAAAGGCAGTAGCCTCTTGGGACATTGCCCAGTGACAGAGGTCTTAACAGGAACGATTTTTGTGTTTTTTCTCTACCATGATAGCATTGGTGGGCATGTGTAGTTCCTACATTCACCCACTGGCCTGGTAAAATCAGTAGGTGTGCCCCAGTCCTGCCCACTCCTGCTGCCAAGCTAAAGCCATAAGCATAGGCACATAGTTCTCACAGGGAATGCTCCTTGATGTGGTTCCAATGGTCAGGGTGTTTGTGTTTCTGGGTTCCATGGGATAGAAACAATTAGAGAGATAGTTTTGGAAGGACACAAACCCCAGGGCACTTCACAGATCACAGAGTAAAGCACACCCCCAGTCTTGCTGTGAAAAAGGCCTATTTACTTGTCCTGGAGCTTCAGTCTGGAGGGCAGACCTTAGTTTGCCACACATTTAGAAGCCATGTAAGTGTTCTCAGGGAGCATTTGCTGGGGGAAGTCACCTTTGTGCTTTCCCTTGGCCTCAGTAAGCTTGCTGGTATCTCCCAGAAAGAAATGTTATACTCATTTGGAGCCCTGATTTTTACAACATTTGCTCAAAGGACATCTTCAGACCACCTGGTTGGGAGGCCAGCAGGATTTATCATTGTGATCCCACAGGAGTATGTATATTTACTTACATTAAAAGCTGCTTCCTGGGGTTCTGTATTTCCTGTCAGACTGAAACTAAGTGATGACTGAGATCTCTCACTTTGGAATACTAGCAGGTCTTGGCACACCTCTTCAACTGGGACCTAGGAAGAATAAGCCAGACTTTTTGGAGAATCACAAAGGTTTGAGAGACAGCCAAGAGCTGGGACAAGGTTGAACAATAAGGTTTCTTTCCTACATGAGGTCTCTCCTTCAAGAGTGGGGGAGGGAGCTGTTTTCCTAATACGTGGAAACCAACACAGAGAGAGCAGCAAGATGAGGGATCGAAGGATTCTGTTTTAAATGATAGGAAAGGATAAAACCTCAGAAGAAGACCATAATTAAATGGAGATAAGTAATTTATCTGATAGAAGTCAAAAGTAGTCATCAATAAATGCTCACCAAACTTAGAAGAAGAATGGATGAACACAGTGAGAACTTCAGGGAGATAGAAAATAGAAGAGAGTACCAAAACAACTCAGAGAACTGAAGGATACAGTAGCTGAGCTAAAACAACAGCAACAACAACAAAAATAAAACCGAAAACTAAAGGGGTTCAATGGCAAATTAGATAAAGCAGAAGAAAAGATCAATGATCTAGAAGGTAGGATTGTGGAGCTCAGAGCAACAAAAAGAAAAAAAGAATTTTTAAAAGAGAAGATATCTAAAGGGACAATGATAGTGGGGACTTTAATACACACTTACATCAATGGACAGATCATCCAGACAGAAAATCAGTAAAGAAAAATCAGCCTTAAATGACACATTGGACCAGACAGAGTCAATAGGTAAATACAGACTATCCCATCCAAAGACAGTAGAATATACATTCATCTTAGTGCACATGAAATATTCTCCAAGATAGATCACATGTTGGCCACAAAACTAATCTCTATAAAAAGACTGAAATCCTATCAAGCATCTTTTTTGACCACAATGGTATGAAACTATAACTCAGTTACAGGAAAAAAGCTGAAAAAGTCACAAAATATATCGAGATTAAACAACATGCTACTGAACTGTAAGTGAGTCAATGAAGAAATCAGGGGAGAAATAAAAAAATACTCTGAGATATTTTGGTGTAGTACCAGTAGTTTATTTTGGCTTTTGTGTCCCTTGCCTGAGGGGACATATCTGGAAAGATGTTTCTATGGCTGATGTCAAAGAAATCACTATACCTATGTTTTTTTTCTAGGAGTTTTATGGTTTCAGTTTTCATATTTAGGTTTTTTTAATCCATTTTGAGTTTATTTTTGTGTATAGCATAAGAAAGTCATCCAGTTCCTTTTTGTTGTTGTTATTGTTGTTTGTATTATCTGTCTAGTTTATCCAGCATCACTTATTGAAGATTCTCTCTTTTTTCCATTGTATTCTTGCCTTCTTTGTCATAGATTATTTGATAATGTAAACATGGGTTAATTCTCATCAATCTTCAATCTTTAAAAAAAATTATATTTATTTATTTGGTATTGAGAGAGAGCACAATCAGGAGAGTGGTGGGTAGATGAGAGAGAGAAGCAGGCTCCCCGCCAAGCAAGGAGCCAGATGCAGGACTTAATCCCTGGACCCTGGGATCAAAACCCAAGCCAAAGGCAGATGCCCAACTGACTGAGCCACCTGGGTTGCCCAAAGAAGCTTAATTTTGATGTGAATCTCTTTACCCCCTCCCTTGCCACACAACAATCAGAATTCTCTCTCCTGGAAGTATAAAATATGCATCATTCTTGGGCTTAAAATCTCCTGCCATGGCTTACAATGCTCTTCCTTTCCCTTGTGACCTTATCTCTTCTCCTTCCAATCTCTGTCAGCTCAGGAAAGGCTACTGTCCTTAAATCACTGCCCAATTTTTGCCATCCTCTCCTCCTTCAATCTGTCAGCTAGTTCTGGCATTTAAACCTCTAAAACAGATTGTCAGTGTGTCTATTTCTCTCCATCACCACTGCACCTCTCATGTCCTAGTCATTATAACTTCTTACCAAGACAGCAGTCTAGGTGACAGATGGTAGCTTCTCACATCCCAACTGGTCTCTGTTTCCATTCTTGATTCCCTTATAATCCACTTTGCATATAACAGCCAGAGAAAGAGAGAGCTATTAAAAACACAATGTCTTTCATTGTTTTACCATCTTCTGGTAGATTTCCATTGCCCTTCAAATAAAAATTAAACTCCCTGCCATGGTCTCCAAGACCTCATGTGATTGGACCTTCATCTAACTATCCTGTCTACTTAGTTACTATGGTACAACCATATGTGACTTTCTTTCTACTCTTCTAGCATGCCCAAAACATTTTCATTTCAAGGTTTTCCCCTTGACATTCATTTTGCATGGATATCTTGCTTTCAGTTTTGGTTGTCTTTTTCCTGTTACTAAATTCTAATCTCAAATATTATCTTCCCATGTCCTTTTCTGATTGTGTAATCTAAACAAAACTGCTCTTTGATCTAAACAAAATTGCTCCTTGATGTAGCTGAGTTATCTCATTCATTTATGTATCGAGTTCGCTTGCTATTAGGTGCTCCTGCTAGACAGTAACTTCCCTACAATCAGATGTCTTTTCTGTCTTCTTTATCCCAATTATATCTAGTGCCTATTCTAATGTTTACCCTGAATAAGTAGCTCAATAAATATTTGATAAATAAGTAAAACATAACATTGTTTCCCCATATATGATTGGGATAATTATGGAGGGAAGATATCAATACTGAATACAGTATCAGGAAAATGTAAAACTTGAGATGCACTTTTAGTAGGCTTCATACTCATGGAAAAGAAATGATTCCACATGAGCAGGTTCACAAGGTCATGAGTGAGCATTCTATTTGTTACTTCTAAATGTCATTCAATGATAGGGGCCTCCTTATAAATCATTCATTGAAAATCCTATTCTTTCTGAAATTATTTGATTCATTTTTATATTCAGTATAGGTGAAAATCCTAAACATTTTTAATATTAATTGTAAAAAGTTCACATTTTATTTTACCCTTACCTGTTTGTACTAATTCTCATTTTTCAAGGCAAATGCCAAAAAAAAAAAAAAACTTTCTTTGGGGTTAACTGAGGCTATAAAATTATTTATTGTCAGATGAAACATATAAGTCTAGAGTTAATTTTTCCTATTTTTGTATGAACACTTTTCCCCCAGAGACTGTAAATTATGTATATACTAATAAATGAAACTTATTCTAAGAAATCACGTTAATATTTAGGATTCAGATTATTTTTCAACTATGTTATATTACTAATGGCTATCCTAATCATTCTCAACCAATGAGATTATTTGTTAAATTTTAATGAATTAAGCAACAGTATCCTGTTTGCTTAGCACAGTGTAATTGCATAATTGGGATCATTTACCTAATCATTTAAAATTAATCATCCCAGATCTTCAAACTATGCTTTAAAAGTAGAAATAAAGCCAGAATTACATTTTTTTTCAATTGATTTTTGTTAGATGCATAGTCCCCATACTTTGGGAAACAAATCTCTATCCTTCAAACTGGATTTTAGGAATTTATATATTTTACATGAGATCACCACAGACTGTTGCTTTTCTTTCTTTCCATTCATTAATGCCTTAATGTAACTCTTCATATGTTCAAATTTAGCACTCCATTAAGATTATATTCTGTTATTACAAAGTACCTTCTCCTACCATCCTTTTTGTCCTGGAAGTCTTCAGCATTCTCCTCACTCCTCCTGCCTTTCCATATGCCAGACAAGCAAGGTAATTGTCAGTGACACCTTATAAATCAATAAACAATGATATGCATCCAGACCTCATGATTATCTTTCTCAGTAACAAAACACTCTCCCCACAAGACAGTGATAAACATGTCTACCTCGGAAATTTGTTTCTCTGATTCCTACCACATAACAATTGCTTTTTAAAGCATCATAATGTTTAAATAATTTATAAAATTAATGTCATTATTTTCATTTAGATACATCTTTCTGTTTAACAAACACGAAATATAGAGTGAAGAAGAGTAAAGATTGTTACAGCTTTTAATGACTCAATAAATCTTCAAGGTATTAGAACTATCAGGTTATTCCACTGAAAATTTCTAAAGGCAATGCCAGTTCTCAGAGCTTTAATGAATAATCGATTGGCTCAGGTCACAATGGAAGATGGCCTGCCATGGAGCACATTTGTCAGGCATCCATTTAATAATCACTGGAGGGTGTTCTCTATCCCAGGTGTGTCTTTTTGTTGTTCTCTCTTGCTGCTTTGTTTTTGTTTGACTCCCCTAACACTGAATGTATTCTAGTTTATTTAACAGTCCTCCAAATCCTGTTTCTCTCCTGAGGCACATGTGTGAGTGCTCTGGAGAGCCCTGGGACTTGTCCTCATTGTCCATTTCCTTGACATGATGGACCCAGCTCTGTCTCAACCTTTTGCATCTCCTCTCAACCCTGTCTCTAACCCTGACATTATATCCCACTGTTTGTGCTGCCAGCGTCTCTGTCCAGGGGCCAGCTTTCCTAGTGGAGTATTGGGAAGATGGTTTAAGGCTGACTACTCCATGTGCTTGTACTTGATTCATAGGACATTGTCATCTTTGTCAGGGCAGAAGTGGGTGTACAGATTGTTCCATGGCTCTTTTTTTGCAATGTTCTTTCTTATCAATTTCCTTTTTCTCTGACCACTTGGGAACATGAGCAGCAGGTCTGCTAAGTACATGTCCAAGTGGGAGATGTCAATCTTTCTAGTAGGCACCCTCAATTTATAGTAGAGATACACGTCGGTCTCATTTACCTGCAGTGTGGGGGGTGGGCAGAATCCCCCTGTTTACAATACCTTGGGAAGCCAGGGAAAAGCCATGGTCTTCTTTACGAAGTCAGAAACTTGCGACTCCAGTGATTCCTGCTTTTTCTTCCTCTAGTATTCTGCTTATGTGGATTTGGGAGAGTGATATTTTTTTGTTTTCAGGTGAAAAGTCCAATTCATTATGCAGTACATCTATTATACACATATCCACATATAAGTCAGAATATATACATATATACACACATATGTATACAGATACATATTTTAAATACTTCATTTATATATATTTGTATATACATATGTATATATATATATATATGTATGCATGGATGTGTGTGTGTGTGTATGAAATTTAAAAACTATTTGAGACTTTGTGTTTTAGTACATAAACTTCTGAGTCAGACAATTATGCTTATTAACTATGTGAACTTCACTCAGTTATTCAGAATCAACTGGCCCCAAATTACTCCTTGATGAAGACAGGAAGAATCACAACCTCTTCTTTTCAGTATTAATGTCTGTGAATTTGACTGGTACAGAGTTGGTGCTAAGTAAATTATTTTTTAACAGTCAAAAGCATAAATTTCTCTCTTTCTCTAGATATTCTTTTGTATGACATCTAAAAAGGAAAATACATTTCAAATAATTGTGGATGACAACAAAGCCAAAGTAAAGAATTTGATTCCAGGGGTGGACTACATGTTGGACATGAAGACAGTTAGAGGCAAAGATTACAGTGTATCTGTAATGACGAAAGTGGCTACAAGTAAGGTTATATCATAAATAAATTCTTTGCCATATAGTTTTATAAGAACTTAAAGTGTTTTGGCTTAGCATAAATTTAGCTATTTTAAAACATAAAGCCTGATAATGAAGGAAAATTATGACGATAAAAATATGGTTAAGATAATTCTCAAAAACTATATGAACAACAAGCAAATCTTTGTATGACTAAATGCATTGAGAAGTACCTAGAGTTTTTTCTAAATAATCTGAAGCCAACATGTATATATAAGTGTGTGTATTATTTATCACATATATGAAATACACATGTGTGCATACATGCATATATGTTTGTGTATATACACAAACACTGTATATAGTACGCCACAATAATATAAACACAATTCATTTTCTACTGAGGAAGGGGTTTGATAGAAATTTTTTCCTCCCTGATATTTGTAAATTTACTGTAAATCAGTTTCATAATATTTTGGATGTGGTGGAATAATAGTATCTTACCAATAATTCTTACGAAAGTGTGTGTGAGGCCTACAAGATCCCCTCTCAGTGCAAATGAATTGGTAGTGCAAAAAACAACATTACTTCCTTTGACCAATGTATTAAAAATGTAGCAATATAGGAATGCTAAAAGCTTTGATGTAACCAGAACCACATTCGAAATTACCCTCACTTCTGACCCTTGTTCACTCTCTGACTGACTTGTTCACTTCTGACCCTTGTTCACTCTCTGACTGACTTGTTCACTTCTGACCCTTGTTCACTCTCTGACTGACTTGTTCCGTTTCTTTCTGCCTTGCCTTGCCTTTCCCTTCCTTTCCTTCCCCTCCCCTCTCTTTCCTTTCTCTTTCCTTTCCCTTTTCCTTTTCTTTCCTTCCTTTTTCTCTTCTTTTTTTCTTTGTAGAAAGAATGAGGTGGAAGGGACAGAGGGAGAGGGAGAGAATCTCAAGCAGGCTCCATACCTAGCAGGGAGCCTAACAAAGCTTTATCTCAAAACCTGAGGTCATGACCTGAGCTGAAATCAAGGGTCAGATCCTTTAACTGACTGAACCACCCAGGCGCTCCATTGTTCTGTTTCATTTTTTATTCAATATGTAGCTAACTGCTAGTCGCAGCTAACAAATTTGGGATTATATGGTATAAGGATCCTTCCATTACAAGCACTCAGGGGCACAAGTCTACAGGAATTACTAGTGACTTGACTTATGATTGATTAAGGAAAGACATTTGGGAACTAGGGAAGATATTAATGAGTCACTTAAATTGAAGCTAAATATATATAATGTCCTGTTTCTCTATTTGCAGAGCTGAACATAGAAGCTGTTATACATGAAAAAATTTAAGGATTGGTACCTAGATGATTAAATTATATTATTTATTTTGCTTTGTGTATATGTGTGTGTGTGTACGTGATTTTAACTTATATATAATTTACCTTTTCAATAGAACCATCTAGGATATGTGGCTTAACATTAAAAGCTGTGAATACTACTTCTGCACATTTAATGTGGAATCCAACAGAGACCAGTTTCACTCAGTACAAGATTTATAAATCAAACAGAACATTTGCAGACGAACATTTTATTTGCAGAATTATTCCAGAACACACAGTTACAGATCTGACTCCTGGTGGAATACATAACATCGTCATACATAGAGTGAGAGGCAATGTTGAGAGACCTCGCACATTTATCAGAGTTGTTACAGGTATACAAATTCTTATTGATATTTTAAAAATTAACATTTGGGTTACATATTATATTGTTCAAGATACAATTTCAGTGCTTTTTTTTTTATTTGAAAATTTAAACTTTATAAAATGAGGGTAAAATACTCATTTTATTGGGATAGTCTGTGCATTTTTTGAAAGAATATAGGTAAAATGCAAATTGGATTAAATAGTTTCTGGTGCATGGTCAGTGCTCAGGAAATGTAACTAATACTACACTTGAATGTCACATCAAATTAGAGGTCCAGCTAGTGAAAGTAGGTGGATGATTTGGGGATCATCCATTCTCCTAAAAACTTACTCATTGTTTTTCGTGTCCTACGAGGTGATATACGCGTAAAAAAGCATAGTCTTAGATTCTACAGAGAGTAGTAAAGAATGGAAGCATAATGGAACATATAGTATAAGTCAAATTAATAGGTGACACAATGGAAATAAATTCAAACTTATTCTGGTTGAATAGAAAAGGAAAAGACTAGCTCCATGGCAGGGATGGAGAAGGTTCTTTGAGCCTGGTAATGACTGCAAAGTGTAAGGCATTTTTTAATTTGACTAGAGGGCATGTGGAGTATGAGAGGGGGAAGACTCACAGAGAGAGGGAATAGCCTATGCAGAATTATGGAGGTGAAATGAAAAAGGGCCTATTTGTGGAATAATAAGCAATTCAATATTGTAAGATTTTGTTGTTTGTATATGTGAACAAAATCATATTCTGAACAAAGCATCATTTTAAAATCCAAATGAAGCTGTGAAACCTATCAATATTTTAAATTTTTGAAAAAAGAACACAATCACAGCAATAGCTTATGAGATTGTTCTTTTTTTTTTTTTAATATTTTATTTATTTATTTGACAGAGGGATCACAAGGAGGCAGAGAGAGAGAGAGGAGGAAGCAGGGTCCTGGCTGAGTAGAGAGCCCGATGTTGGGCTTGATCCCAGGACCCTGAGACTATGACCTAAGCTGAAGGCAGAGGCTTTAACCCACTGAGCCACCCAGGTGCCCCTATGAGATTGTTCTTAAGCAATCTTTAAGACTGTGGATTCAACACAATCCAAAGCAGACATGCGATGATAACTCAGTCTGTGGACATTTGTGATGTGGCTTTTATACATAGTATTTGCCTCTAACTGCTGTTGTAACAAATTGCCATAAGCTCAGTGGCATGAACCAACAAAAAAATTTATTATGTCCTAATTCTGTAGGTAATACATTCAACATAGATCTTACCAGTCTAAAGTCAAGGTGTTTGGAAGGTTGTGTTCTTTTTAGAAGTTCCAGAGGAAACCCAGTTCTTTGCTCATTTAGAGTGTTTGCAAAATTAAGTTCCTTGACCATGTCCTTGCTGGCAGCCGAGAATTGATGCCAGCTCTAGAGGAAGCCTCATTCCTTGGTTTGTAATCCTCGTCTTCCATCTCCAAAGCCAACAAAGAAGGTTGAATTGCACCCATGCTTAAACTCTCTCCTACCTTTTTTTTCCTATCACATGTGACTGTTCTTCCTTCCACTTTTAAGGGCCTATGTGTTTAGATTGGGCCTACCTGAATAATCTAGGTTGATTTCTCTGTTTTAAAGTCCGTAATCTTAGTTACATCTAAAGCCCCTATTGCCATGTAACATAACATATTACAAGGCTTCAGGGTTAGCATGTGGGCACCTTGGAGTGTCATTATTCTGCATTCTAAATACACTATTGTTTTCCTAAATGTGATATGTATGTGACAATGAAAAACAAGCAATGTGTTTAGAATTCATTCATCAGCTTTACTCCTGGATTTGATACTTATTAACTGACTATTATTGTTTGTTACCTAGTATTTTTGGCTTTATGTTTCAGTGTAATTTGGAGTACATGATCTTTGAGACTCTTATGACTCTTAAACATTCTATTACACTTTGTTCATTTTATTTTTTAATTTTTAAAGGTTTTATTTATTTGAGAGAGAGAGAGAGAGCACATGAGTGGGGGGAGGGGCAGAAGGAGAGGGAGAGAGAGAGAGAAGAAGACTTCCCACTGAGCAGGGAACCCTTCATGGGGCTCAATCCCAGAACCCTGAGATCATGACCCAAGCCAAAGACAGATAGATGGTTAACCCACCTAATCACCCAGGGGCCCCTACTTTGTACATTTTAAATATTATTTATATATAAATACTCTACATCTTTGTTATTTCTTAAAGAACACATTTGTTCAATCATGTATTCAATGTCTTTTCTTCAGAGTGTCACAGTAAGTACAGTATACAATCAAACACATTAAAACTGGACCCATTCAAAAATTTTCAGTCTGTGGCAGATTTTCTAAACCTCAGTACTACTGACATTTTGGGCTGGGTGATTCCCTCTGTATTATGCACTGTAGGATGTTTAGCTGCATCTCTGACCTCTGCCCACTACATAATAGTGTCATGGTAATCACATTCCATTTCCAGAAATCCAGAAGTTGGCAAAATCACAAATGGTCCATGGTAAGCACTGAGGTATGTGGTTGGACGGAAAGATCAAATCACTGAGCAAAGATTGAGAAAAAGCATGGTAAATATTTTGCTGATGTACAGGTAAAGAAGATTATGCAGTAAATGGAACAGAGTTTGCTCAATAAGAATTTGGTAAAGTAACCAAAACAATGTCAATGTCAGAAAAGTTTCATGGAAAATATAGACTGTCTGGTCATTTTCATGAAAGAGAACACTTTATGAAATAGTTAGGAACCTGATGATCCGAATGCAGTGTGGTATAGGAGATGGTTTTGAGAGATTATAGGTGGGTAATGGAAGTCACTACTAGAGGAGAGGAGTGGTTTGAAGTGAGTTGATAAGGAAGGGAAATAGAGAAAGTGGCAATCTGGGTTCCCCGGGGTGGGAGCGGGGCGGGGCGGGGGGTGTCTCTGGAGCAGGAATAGATCCTGCCACCCTGCTTTTTGCAGAGTAGTAATAATGGAACAATGTTGGGGGGGGGCATTGTGTGCAGAGCACTGTTGACATGAGGAGGGGGTTAAAATTAAGAAATGTAAAAGAGGCGATGTGATGGTTTTCTACTAGTCAGGGCTTACATTTACTAAGCTCTTGCTATGTTCAAGCCACTCTTCTAGACATTTTATGTGTATTAACTTATTTTATTCTCACAATAGTGTATAGAGTAGCAGTATTATTATCTCCAAATTGATGCAGCCAGTGAGGTACAGAGGGGTTAAGGATTTTGCCTAAAATCTTACTTATGTGGCAGAGCCAGGGTTTAAACCCAGTAAACCAGTTCCAGAGCCCATGACCAGTGCCTGTTGCTAAAAAATGATTCCTTGTTTAGACTTACGGCACCTAAGGTGATGCTGACTTACTAGAGAATGCTTATTTTATTAATAATTTATACCTATTTTTGAAATAGGAGAAAGCTATAGCCACTTGATGAATATGTGTTGCCTTAGATGGAGTCCCTTTAAATTGGGGACCATTTCAAATAACAATCTTTGACTTAACAGTAAAACTATTTACTGTTGCTTGAATCCTCTATAAAGTATTGATTTATTTGGGATTTCTTGATCTGCTGTTATTTGTAAGCCACTTAGTATAGGTTAGAGAGGTGCAGTTATCTTAATTATTGAACCTTAAGTTCCAAAGCTGTTGCTTCTAGGTCTAAATCCTGGCTCTACCTAGTTCACCTATTAGCTTTGAGACCTTGGTGAAGTTGCCTAAATTCTTTGTTTCTTAGTTTTCTCATTTCTTAAATGACAATGATAATGGTATGTACTTATGAATGGTTATGACTGTTGCATAGAGCATGTGAAAGTGCTAGCCCAGGACAGATGGTATCATAAACTTGGTACAATTAGTGATAATTTTGCACGTCTTATGCATGAGTATCTCCTCAATGATAGTATATATTGTGCCCAGCTTATGATTTAGTCATGGAAGGATTTAAATGGGATATGCCAAGCTTATTCTATACAGTGTTGGTACATAGGAAGTATAAATAAAAATTCATAATAATGGTAGTGGAAACTTTTTAAGTCTTCCCATTTGATTTTAAAATAGCTGGCTTTTGTTTTCTTGATAGTGTTTTGATAAGTATGTGCAGCTTTTTTGCGGGTATTCCAAGGTATGTAACACCTTCCTCTCACTTTGTGTAAGTGTGCTCTTTGAGTCAGAATCTTCTGAGGAGTTCCTTATGTAGCTTGTTCTTCCATTTTGAGTCTCCTCTTCCTCTCTTTCTTAAAGGTTAATATACCATAGTTTGTACCAGAATTTTGTTTTTGAGGTCCTCCGAGTTCTTTTGAACTTTTTTTTTCTTTGTAGACACTGATCATAAGAGTAGATTGTTGCTTTTTTTTTTTTTTTTTTTAGTTTCTCAAAATGCAGTTTAGGTAGACTTACCAAAACACTAAGGGGAAAAGTTGAGAGATTCTTTAAAGCTATACTGTCCAATATAGAGTGATAAGCAATCTGTGACTATTGAGTTTTAAGACATGACCAGTCCAAATTCAGCTGGGCGATAAGTGTGAAAGATATAGGATTTCAAAGACAGTATGAAATACAGGGAACTGGCTCATTAGCAATGTTATATTGACTAAATGTGAAATGATGTTTTGATATATTGGTTTAAATAAAATGTATTATTGGGGTAATTTTACATGTTTCTTTTTACCCTTTTCATGTGAGCCACATTATATTTTTTGGACACTGCTGCTTTATAGAATCAAGAGACCGTTAAGCATATTTAAGTCTCTGAGATATCCCACAATAAAGAAAGCTGTTTAACTTAAACAAAGAAGTTATTGACAAAGTGGCTGAATCATAGAACATCTTTTAAACTCTGAGGATTTAGGTTTCTGAGGATTAGCTCAAGAAATTTAGTCTGAAAAAAAATATGTAACTATGCCTAGAATTCTGTTTGCTATCCTTAATTAAATTGAACACAATGTGATATTCTCTTAAAACTCCAAACACATCCATCTCACAATTTGATTTTTGTTGGTTAGTAACAGTTTGGTTGAGAGTAATAGTTTCGCTTCACATTTTCCTGCCTTTTGAGAGATTACATTCCATGAGGTACAAATCATGTATTTATTACAGCATTTACTTTCAGTTAATTGAATCTTCCAGCTCATATTCAGGACTGTGCACTCTTCCACAATGACATAAGAGTTGCTCCATCTCCACTACTTTTTTTCTGAGGGCAAGCCTCCTGTCTCTCTGTCCAGACTACCACAGTATCCTACTAATTGCCCTCCCATTGCCATTTTCACTTCTCTCCAAGTCTCCTGTTTTTCATATACTATTTCAAGCTAATCTTTTAAAATAATAATTTTAAAAAGCCACATTGATTTCTTCTTCAAATTCTCCAGGTTTCCATTGCATTTAAGGGGGGGGGGATCTAACATCTTTATGATAGCCAGCATGATCATCAGACTTTCTCTTTCTTACTTGATTCCAGAAACTCAGGTTGGCCTTTCTCACTTACACTAAATTCTGTCCACTTCCAGGGCTTCTATTAATTCTGCTTCGAAAAGTCTTTACCAAACTGTGTGGAAGCTTCCAGTCTTCTCTCTCAATCAGATCGGCAGGTTTCCAGACAAATATATTCTTCCTCTTCTTGGTGAGACATGCTTTATCCTTAGCCAACCCTCCTTCAGTGTGTAATCTTAACTCACAGTCTAGGAAATTATATCCTATCTCATCACCATCCCAGTAAGCAGACCTTTACTTCTATCTTTTTTCTTCTTCCAAAGTTTCATTCCAGGTCCTTTTCCAGTGTCTTGCCTAAGATTTCATGGATATTAGTTACTTTCTAGGATCTTGGAGGAAATAAAAAGTATTAGTCCTCACATAAGTCAGTAAGTGTGAGTACTAATTGGTTGGACTTTTGTCATGTTGGATTTTTGTCTATTTTACTATGAGCTGGTGAGAAGAACCAAGCTCTTTTCTCTCGAGCTTGGGAATACGGAGGACATAGGTCTATGTTCAGAATGATCCAGGAAAAATGCCAGCGGCAGCTATGCATAATAAAGGAATTCTACCCATACAAACTGGTATTCCTCTGATCTTTTTACTTTGGCTTTCATATTCTAAAGAGTTATTATAAAACTATAGTTTTCCCTACATGGGCAATTTGGAGATGATGCTGAGAGAATGTTTATTGTGTCTTTGAATGTCATCGTGGAAATTAACTGGTCAATACCAGGGCCAGTTACCAGGAAAGCATTATAAGCCTTAAAAAAACTTTTAAAAGAAGATAAAGAAAGACTACTCTAAAAGTATCTCTCACCTGCCCCAATGTGAGAAATTGACCTGTTAAGGTTTCTATTTTATATCACGTGATCTATCAGTTTTGTTAGAAAATATATATTTCATTTTTTATTATATTCATTTTAAATCATCTCTGATAGATAGCTTTAAAATGATAAGCAGAGTTAAATATTTAATTCCACAGTCCTTTCTTCTGGGAGTGGTATTAAATTTGTCTTTATCAGGTATGTTTTTGGCATGCTTGGCTTCATAATCTCTCTTCCTCCCCATATATTGTTTGTCTGGAATCTGCACTAAAGATAAGGGAGAGTGAAAATCTGACTCATTGGCAACCAATCAGAAGAACCTTATGTAGAAAACTCCCTTCAAGGAGGTACAGGCAGCATAAACAAGACTCTGGGAACAGTGGAAGTAAAAGTAGAAAAATATGGTTGAAGTGGCTAGAACTATTAATACTTATTGTTGAGAAGCTATTGTATTTCACTTCCTACATGAAAAAAGCTTTTCTTTTAAGGAGACACCTGACTAAATATTCATCAGAAATGCTCACCCTTTAAAAAAATTTGGCAGATGTTAGTTATATTTTTTCCAATTATCTTCTGCTTTATAAAATATCCAGTTAATTGGATCAATAGTTTGGATTTAAGTAATTCGCTTAAAATGATTCAAGTTTTCAATTAGAGCTTAAGGTTTATAAAACAATTTGGGCAACCAGCAGATTTTAGCAGGTAAAGAATATCCCAGAAACAGATACATTAATTGATATATTATTTCTGATAATTATACTTAAAAATATTTATTATTAAAGATTTAGATGCCTAACACTTTTGTGTGATCAGAGATAATTTAGAGGATTCGGTGCCTTTTAGCAATGTGATTATATTGAAATCCGACAGACTGTTGATTTTCATTTTTTCTTTTGAATATTTAGAAGAATAACTCTATTTCAAACCTCTATTTTTCAATATCAGAACCGGAAAAACCCGAGAAACTTAAAGCCTTCAATATTTCCACACATTCCTTTTCTGTCTACTGGAGCCTGCCCTCTGGCCATGTGGAAAGGTTTAATGTGGATCTTGTTCCTGACAGCGGCTTTGTTACTATCAAAGATCTTGGAGGTGAAGAGTATCGGGTATAGTTTTCATTATCATACTTGCCGAGCCAACTTGTATTTATATTTGGTCCTCATAGGAAAGTTCTTTATGAAACTCATACACCATGAACACTTTGAGAGTTTTTAAAAGCATAAAATGAAGACAAAAACACTGATGCTGAGTTGATGAGTGTAAGTTTCAGCATGGGTGGACTGTTACCTTAGCAACGTCTATGCCTTTTTTCTTAAGTCTTACCCTGAACCTACAGCCAGCCATCCAAGGGTTCATGAATAGTTTAACAAAGAAAGGGCTGAGCTATTGAGTAATCCAGGCTCATTAATTGTGTACTTGCCAGGAGGATCTGTCTTTAAATCATTAATGCAGGCAACATTTCTCTCTAGAGCCATCAATGTGATTCCACTGCCTGAAAAATGTAATAATGATGGATTTTCTTATCATTTTTCTTTTACTTTTTATTGGAGCTTCAGAGACACAGGTATTTCATACATACTCTTAAAAACCAGGGTTAAGTAATGGGCTGTAGATTTCTTAAGACTCTTAAATAGTTGTTTCTTGTGACAACAAACAAGAGGGATTGAAGTACTGATTTTGTTTTTGATAACACCGTATGCTTTGTAAGTTTTTATTATCTGTTACTTGGTAAATAGTTATGTGATAGAACAAATTTATTATATTTTACAATAATATGGAACTTGGAATATTTTAAACAGTGCAGAGTTTATAGGGTGAGATGTTAACTTTATTCTGTTATTGTTGTGATGGATTTATTGTTTTAGCTTTCTTGTTTTTCAGAAAGAGTTTTAATGCAATTATTTGGTTTTGGTGTTCCAGGTTGATGTTTCCAAAGCTGTTCCTGGAACTAGGTACGATGTAACCATCTCTACTATTTCTGCTACAACATACAGCTCACCTGTTAGTAGAACAGTGACAACCAATGTAACAAGTAAGTATATGTTCCTTTTTTTATGAAGTACTTTTTATGAAGTATTTGCAGTTAGTCTATTGGATAGAAATACTTAGCTTAGCCCTATGTGCCTTATATACATGAAAACAGGTTAGTAATTAAAGCAAAATGGAAACTTAAGAAAGTGATCTGTTTAGGACTTGTGTCCTACTGGTTCTTTAGCTTTCTTGACTTTCAGAGTAAAGATAATTATACTTGTTTGTGAAATTGACCAGAGAGACCGTTAATGGTAATATTTAAATAATACAGAGCCATGAAAATAGACTCAGTACTCTTGTTCAGGAAGAATAATTAAGTTTGTAAGACTGTGTTCTGGCTTTCTTAGTTTTATGTGTAAGCTTTGCACAAATAAGTTTCTTTTAAAAATGATCTGGCATCAAAAGTGTATTTGGCATGTATGTAGTAGCATTCCATTTTTTACATTCTTATAAAAGAATGTTTCTGGTATCCCCCAAAGCATTTAATCTTTTTTTTTTTTTTCTATTGGTAGCAAAGCTCTAGGGAAGATAAAGTCACATTTGAAAGACCATTAGTCTTAGGGAACTTGGAAAGTCTACATTTGTAAAAGCTTTCTTATTTATGATTGTGAAAATGTAATAATTGTTTGACCTTTTAACAACATATTTTTTTTAAATAGAACCGGGACCTCCAGTCTTCCTGGCAGGAGAAAGAGTTGGATCTGCTGGAATTCTTCTATCTTGGAATACACCACCTAATCCAAATGGAAGGATTATGTCTTATATTGTGAAATATAAGGAAGTTTGTCCATGGATGCAAACAGAATACACACAAGTTAAAACAAAGCCAGACAGTCTGGAAGTTCTTCTTACTAATCTTAATCCTGGAACAACATATGAAATCAAGGTAATATTTTTGTTAATATTTAGTATTAAATATTAAGTATTTAGTATTAACACAATATTAAAATACTCCATTCATTTTAAAGATGAGGGCGCTTTTTCCCACCTGATTAAGTCTTTACAGCCGAACACAGCCAAGTGATTGAAGAATGATCACCTGAGTCCTGACCTCAGTGCCCATCTGGGCCTTTAAAATTTGAACAACTGTTATAACATTTTTTCATTATTAGATGTATTTGTATAATTTATTTATTTTAAAAACATTTAACTTAGCAACTTTTTCAAAGAATGAATCTAGTTTAAATGACATAATTTAGGCTTTATAGGTAAAAAATAGTCTACTTTTTCATTAACCTTTAAGTTAGCTTTGTTATTTTTCCCTTAATCCTGTTGTTTTATGTGTCAGTTATCAAAATTTAAATAATGGAATGAAAGTTTCTATTGAGCCAGCTTCTCAGAGAACAATAAATTCAATTCAGTTCCATTCAATAAGTATTTCTTGAACATTTATTGTGTCTTTTGTGTTTATAAAAATGTTTAGTTCTTTACAATGTTTAATATGCAAAATCAAACATCTTATTAAAAATTAAATAAAGAAGAGCATATAAAAAGCAATCCTAAACTATGCCATATGAAAATGTTTCCAATTAAGATATATTTGTGGTATTTTCAGAGGTTAGTAAAAGATACAGATATCTTTGTGATCCTTTCTATTTTCAATATAACATCAACATATTCTTTGAGTTTTTAAGATAATTCAATATAGAGGAAAAAATCTATAAAAGCTGTATAAATATGTGATAAGACATAAGTGAGATGGCTTTCTGGATGGTAAGAAATGATGGGAAAGAAAGAATTTGCCTGGGGAGGGGGTTACATTATTGGAAGCATGCCTATTTGTGAAAGCAAAGCACACAGTAAGAATTAGAGAGCATCCCAGTAGTAGGAATCCCCTATATGAGAACAGTTAAAGGGAAATTTTTGCAAATGTCAAAGATTCATGGTGGTTATTTCATTGCAGAGACATGGGTAAAGAGTAGGAGACCTTTTCTAACTGACACATAAAATAGCACAGTATACATATATTTTGTCAACAGTACATTTTAGATTAGTTTATATGTTAAAATATACTATTGAAGGTAATATGTAAAGATTAAATTTTAATGTGATCATAAGAAGCTGTTACAGACAGAAAGCTAGTTCTACTTAGATCTATATAGAGTTCAAATTGTTATTCCTTTGAATTTTCTTATTTCAGGCCTATTGGGAAGCCTTTATTCTTCTTTTAATTCCACACTTTTCTAAATCATTGTTGTGACCTTTAAGCTGTTCAAATAAATGTTAGCCATTTCAGAATTACAAAGAGTATTTGGTGCAGTATGTTTGATATCTTCAAATGTAGATCTCAAATCTATATGATCGGGGGAAAATCCCATTAAGTTCTTTACAGGTATTATTTCATTTAGTCCTTAGAACAATTCTATGACATAGATAAATCATTCTCATTTTAAAGAAAAGGAAGATGTTACCTAGAATAAGGCCAATAAATTGCCTACAACTACTCATTTAAGAATTAGTGGAGTGCAATTTAAATTAAGGTTTTCAGACTCCGGTTTTGGCATTTGGATAAGTGAAGAGTCTTAATCTCAATAATGACATTATCTCTGCCTATTCTAGTCTATTTGATTAGGATATCTGAGTTTAAAATAATTTTTCTACATTTTTTTCTATCTATTTTTTCCATCTTTCAAATTCAAAATACTTAGTCTAACTGATTAGACTTATTTTTTAATTGTTTTCTTGAGTATGTATTTGTTTAGATTGTAAACTATAAGGCAAGATACCATATATATGGTTTCATATTTGTTACAGAAATAGTCATAGTATCTGGCATGAAGTGAATATAATAGAAAGAGGTTGAGCTTTAGAAATAAACAGAACTTCAGTGGAATTCTGGTTCTACCACTTATTCCGTAAGACTCAAGCAAGTTACTTGACTTCTCTCAACCAGTTTCCTCATCTATAAAATGCTGATAAGAACACTTCATGCATTGATTATGTGGATAAAATGAGATGTGTAAAATTTCTAGGAGATTTCCTGGTACATGAAAGTTGCCCATAAATAACTGTTACTATTACTGCTACTAATTGGCTATAAAACTTGACTATTAATTTTTCTATTGGGAATTGATTAAATATGTTGAATCAAACTATGCTGCAAATATATCCTTAAGGATAATAGAAATATGGAATAGCTCCAAGTGTACTTTCCACTTTGGGAGTTTTGCAGGGATTAAGGGAAAAATATCTTTGTCATTTAACTAATCAATATCAAAATGTTATTATTTCAGATTCTGTTTAATTAGAGAGCATGAACATAATTCTTTTGGTCTGTTTTAGGTTGCTGCTGAAAACAGTGCTGGTATTGGAGTGTTTAGTGACCCATTTCTTTTCCAAACTGCAGAAAGTGGTAATTTGCTTAAATCATTTATTCTAAATTAACTTAATTATAAGTTTTTTTATTTAAAATAAATAGGTATATAAGCCAAATAATGATGTTAAAATCCATAGACTCTTCAATAGCATGGCCATTCAATTACTTTTAGAATCTTCTTAGATAATTATTCATTAAAATATATATTATTCTCTAAATTTATGAAAGCAGTGTTATCTTAAAAAAAGCTTTGAAAAAATAAGAAACAGACAGTAAAAATTACCCATGACCTTGTCATATAAAAACTCTGTTACCGTTTTGGTGCGCTCCTGGCTGGTCCTTTTTTTCCTCTTATGAATATGTGTCTATATGAGTGAGTATATGTTCATGAAAGTAGCCTTATACCATTTATACAAGTTTATATCCTGCTTTTTCCTGTTAATATCAAATCATATCCATTTTTATGACATTAGACCTTTGGAAATATGGATTTTATAGTTATCATATTATTCTATAACATGTAATCATTTTCAAACCAATGTAAGTTACCTCCCTTCTTTCAATGGTGGAGAAGAAAGAGTTTGATGTATTATTGATTTCTCTTTCTCATAGTAAACTCTAGTCTGTCAGCAAATCCTGCCAGCACTATATCCACATGCATCCTGAATCTCACCCCAATTGCAAATCACTCTAATTTATTCTGTTCCATTGATCTATGTGTCTGTTTTTGTGCCAGTACCATGCTGTCTTGATGATGACAGCTTTGTAATAGAGCTTGAAGTCCGGAATTGTGATGCCACCAACGTTGGCTTTCTTTTTCAATATCCCTTTGGCTATTCGAGGTCTTTTCTGGTTCCATATAAATTTTAGAATTATTTGTTCCATTTCTTTGAAAAAGATGGATGGTACTTTGATAGGAATTGCATTAAATGTGTAGATTGCTTTAGGTAGCATAGACATTTTCACAATATTTATTCTTCCAATCCAGGAGCATGGAACATTTTTCCATTTCTTTGTGTCTTCCTCAATTTCTTTCATGAGTACTTTATAGTTTTCTGAGTATAGATTCTGTGTCTCTTTGGTTAGGTTTATTCCTAGGTATCTTATGGTTTTGGATGCAATTGTAAATGGGATTGACTCCTTAATATCTCTTTCTTCTGTCTTGCTGTTGGTGTAGAGAAATGCAACTGATTTCTGTGCATTGATTTTATATCCTGACACTTTACTGAATTCCTGTATAAGTTCTAGCAGTTTTGGAGTGGAGTCTTTTGGGTTTTCCACATATAGTATCATATCATCTGCGAAGAGTGATAATTTGACTTCTTCTTTGCCGATTTGGATGCCTTTAATTTCCTTTTGTTGTCTGATTGCTGAGGTTAGGACCTCTAGTACGATGTTGAATAGCAGTGGTGATAATGGACATCCCTGCCGTGTTCCTGACCTTAGCGGAAAAGCTTTCAGTTTTTCTCCATTGAGAATGATATTTGCGGTGGGTTTTTCATAGATGGCTTTGATGATATTGAGGTATGTGCCCTCTATCCCTACACTTTGAAGAGTTTTGATCAGGAAGGGATGTTGTACTTTGTCAAATGCTTTTTCAGCATCTATTGAGAGTATCATATGGTTCTTGTTCTTACTTTTATTGATGTGTTGTATCACATTGACTGATTTGCGGATGTTGAACCAACCTTGCAGCCCTGGAATAAATCCCACTTGGTCGTGGTGAATAATCTTTTTAATGTACTGTTGAATCCTATTGGCTAGTATTTTGTTGAGTATTTTCGCATCTGTGTTCATCAAGGATATCGGTCTATAGCTCTCTTTTTTGGTGGGATCCTTGTCTGGTTTTGGGATCAAGGTGATGCTGGCCTCATAAAATGAGTTTGGAAGTTTTCCTTCCATTTCTATTTTTTGGAACAGTTTCAGGAGAATAGGAATTAGTTCTTCTTTAAATGTTTGGTAGAATTCCCCCGGGAAGCCGTCTGGCCCTGGGCGTTTGTTTGTTTGGAGATTTTTAATGACTGTTTCAATCTCCTTACTGGTTATGGGTCTGTTCAGGCTTTCTATTTCTTCATGGTTCAGTTGTGGTAGTTTATATGTTTCTAGGAATGCATCCATTTCTTCCAGATTGTCAAATTTATTGCCGTAGAGTTGCTCATAGTATGTTCTTATAATAGTTTGTATTTCTTTGGTGTTAGTTGTGATCTCTCCTCTTTCATTCATGATTTTATTTATTTGGGTCCTTTCTCTTTTCTTTTTGATAAGTCGGGCCAGGGGTTTATCAATTTTATTAATTCTTTCAAAGAACCAGCTCCTAGTTTCGTTGATTTGTTCTATTGTTTTTTTGGTTTCTATTTCATTGATTTCTGCTCTGATCTTTATGATTTCTCTTCTCCTGCTGGGCTTAGGGTTTCTTTCTTGTTCTTTCTCCAGCTCCTTTAGGTGTAGGGTTAGGTTGTGTACCTGAGACCTTTCTTGTTTCTTGAGAAAGGCTTGTACCGCTATATATTTTCCTCTCAGGACTGCCTTTGTTGTGTCCCACAGATTTTGAACCGTTGTATTTTCATTATCATTTGTTTCCATGATTTTTTTCAATTCTTCTTTAATTTCCCGGTTGACCCATTCATTCTTTAGAAGGATACTGTTTAGTCTCCATGTATTTGGGTTCTTTCCAAACTTCCTTTTGTGGTTGAGTTCTAGCTTTAGAGCATTGTGGTCTGAAAATATGCAGGGAATGATCCCAATCTTTTGATACCGGTTGAGTCCTGATTTAGGACCGAGGATGTGATCTATTCTGGAGAATGTTCCATGTGCACTAGAGAAGAATGTGTATTCTGTTCATTTACTCTTATCTGGACAAAATGACAAGACGTAAAAATTCACCACAAAAAAAAGAACAAGAGGCAGTACCGAAGGCTAGGGACCTAATCAATACAGACATCGGTAATATGTCAGATCTAGAGTTCAGAATGACAATTCTCAAGGTTCTAGCCGGGCTCGAAAAAGGCATGGAAGATATTAGAGAAACCCTCTCGAGAGATATAAAAGCCCTTTCTGGAGAAATAAAAGAACTAAAATCTAACCAAGTTGAAATCAAAAAAGCTATTAATGAGGTGCAATCAAAAATGGAGGCTCTCACTGCTAGGATAAATGAAGCAGAAGAAAGAATTAGTGATATAGAAGACCAAATGACAGAGAATAAAGAAGCTGATCAAAAGAGGGACAAACAGCTACTGGACCACGAGGGGAGAATTCGAGAAATAAGTGACACCATAAGACGAAACAACATTAGAATAATTGGGATTCCAGAAGAAGAAGAAAGTGAGAGGGGAGCAGAAGGTATACTGGAGAGAATTATTGGGGAGAATTTCCCCAATATGGCAAAGGGAACGAACATCAAAATTCAGGAGGTTCAGAGAATGCCCCTCAAAATCAATAAGAATAGGCCCACACCCCGTCACCTAATAGTAAAACTTACAAGTCTCAATGACAAAGAGAAAATCCTGAAAGCAGCCCGGGAAAAGAAGTCTGTAACATACAATGGTAAAAATATTAGATTGGCAGCTGACTTATCCACAGAGACCTGGCAGGCCAGAAAGAGCTGGCATGATATTTTCAGAGCACTAAACGAGAAAAACATGCAGCCAAGAATACTATATCCAGCTAGGCTATCATTGAAAATAGAAGGAGAGATTAAAAGCTTCCAGGACAAACAACAACTGAAAGAATTTGCAAATACCAAACCAGCTCTACAGGAAATATTGAAAGGGGTCCTCTAAGCAAAGAGAGAGCCTACAAGTGGTAGATCAGAAAGGAACAGAGACCATATACAGTAACAGTCACCTTACAGGCAATACAATGGCACTAAATTCATATCTCTCAATAGTTACCCTGAATGTGAATGGGCTAAATGCCCCTGTCAAAAGACACAGGGTATCAGAATGGATTAAAAAACAAAACCCATCTATATGTTGCCTCCAAGAAACTCATTTTAAGCCCGAAGACACCTCCAGATTTAAAGTGAGGGGGTGGAAAAGAATTTACCATGCTAATGGACATCAGAAGAAAGCAGGAGTGGCAATCCTTATATCAGATCAATTAGATTTTAAGCCAAAGACTATAATAAGAGATGAGGAAGGACACTATATCATACTCAAAGGGTCTGTCCAACAAGAAGATTTAACAATTTTAAATAGCAAATCACTCTAATTTATTATCACTTCTTGCCTGAGCAACTGAACATCTCCTTACTGGTTTTCCTGTTTCCAGCTTACCTGTCTACAATTTTCCATCTCCACAAGAGTTACATCATCGTTTTGAAACACAAGCCAGACCATAGTATTTCTCTCTTCTTAGTAGGGTTCCTATCTTACTCAGAATAAGACCATAAGTCCTTCCCATGGTGCATAGCACTCAGGATGTTCTTTTCCCTCTCTGATCCATCTCTAACATTCTCCCTTCCCTCCAAATAACACCATCCATACCTATCTTCCATCATAGAGCCTTTGTACTTGCTGTTTCCTCTAACTGAAATACTCTTTCACTAAATATCCACATCTCTCTCTCTGATAGTTAATTCAAATCTCACATTAGCTTTCCTAACTATACCTCCTAAAATAGGCTGTATTTCTTCCTGTCCATCTCTAGTCCTAACAAATTATTTTTCTTCATTAGAGCAGCCTGATATAGTACACATTTACTTGCTTATTTTTTATTCTATATATCAGCCTAGTAGAACACAAGATTTTTGATAAAAATAAGTTAACGAATGGAGGTGTTTTTATTTATTTAATAATTCCTCTATTTATTTATAATAGTAAAAAGTTAGGACCAATAAATGCAGAACGATTAGATAAATAATGGCATCTCCATTCAACAATAGATATTTTCTGTGGAACTTACATTCTGTGGGCTGAGATAACTATGAGTTACTAAGTAATATGTCAGGTTAGTGGTAACTACTGTAAAAAGAATTTCCATAATTTTTTGAAACTATAAATGTTCTACATATTTAGAAGATAAAAATCTTCCAGTGAACTGCTTTATGCCAATGAGATAAATTGAATGAACCCTGTGTATCTAGAGGGGCTAATGCAATGGCTCATGTTAAAAAAGATACATCAAGCTTTGTGGCCTAGTTTCTGTTTGAGACTTTATCTAGAGAAGCATATGAAACATGCTCTATTCCATAGAAAGTTAGAGAAAATTCAGTTTATTAAAATTAGAAATTAATCATTTATGAGATTTAAATTACTCTTGTTGATTTTGAGCATATTGACTTTCAAATTATTCATACAACTAAAATTCAAGTGGGAAAATTATCATTTCAAAATTAAATATTCACCAGGATAAAAAAGAAAAATTTATTACTTATGTTTTCAGTTTTAGGGAAGTTAATTGGATAACTTTTGAATGACATATGAAAAATTTTTTCTTGGGAGTCCTACTGTTTCTCATTTATTGTGTGTTTTTGGGCAAATTAGATATTATATAATTTCTCTTGCCCCTATATTTCCTTTTTTTTTTTTTTTTTTTTGGTAAATATAAAGAGGTAAAGACATTAGGTAAATCTAAATTTAATTGTATCGGTATTCTACCATTTTCACCCTAAGTACCCCTTTTCATTATTTATGATATAAAGAATCCAAATTTAAGGACTAGTTCATGGAATAAATAAGCTGCATTTTTAATTGTTAAATAAGAAGGAATTTCTTTTCCTGTGAATAAAAATACTCTTAGGAAGAGTGTATGAGTTAAGTAGTTATACCATACTGAGTTAATATTGCATCCACAAGCACAAAAATCTCAACTTCTTAACTTACTGTGAGGCATTATTTCAGGTAAACATAGAATTTATTTGGGCTTTGGGATAATAGAATGCACTTCCATTTTCAACTTGATGAATCATTAGAAATGCAGGAAAAGTCTCTATATTGGATTTATGAAGTTTCTTTCTGGCTCAATAAATGTATACTTTGCATAACATATACTTTGTAAAGTTGTAGACACCTTCACACAACTTATACAGATTTATGCATATCACTAGTCTAGATATATCCTCAAAGTGTTAGAAGACACCTAACTGAAAGATGAAATGACTTTATGAACAGAAGTTTTTGGTGCCACAGTGTCAAACCTTTGCTTGGATCAAGATGGATGAATTCATTCTATGAACATCAAGAAATAATGGGTTTTGGCACATGAAAGTTCAGAAGTAGAAACTGCAATATTTAGGGAAAGACCTACCAACTACAGAAAAGAGCCAGCATTATTCTTCGGACATAATGAAGTCAAAAAAGAAAATAAAAGCAGAAATATTTAATTGAGATTAAAAGGATTAAAGCAAGTTAATAAAAATACCTTTTTCACTAAATGTTTAGCATATTTTATTACTTTCTTTTAAAAAAATATTTTATGCATTTATCAGAGAGACAGAGAGAGAGAGAGCACATGAGCGGGGGAGGGACAGAGGGAGAAAAAGAAGCAGACTCCCCCGCCAAGCAGGGAGCCCAACAGGGGGGCTCAAGAGGGGCCTCAATTCCAGGAGCAGGGCTCAATCTGATCCCAGGACCCTGGGATTGTGATCTGAGCTGAAGTCAGATGCTTTAACTAACTGACTGAACCACCCAGGTGCCCCAACATATTTAATAACTTTCTATGTATTTAATATTTTGGTCACTTTTCAAATATTTCAAAATCATGTATTTAATAAATTTTTGATTATGTTATAAATTCAAGTTTATCTATACTCAAGTACTTCCCTGTGACTGTTATTGAAGCTCATTTGAAAATGTTTTGAAAGCAAATTGTATTTGTTTTTTTGTATGAATATATTTAATTTGTGTGTGTATGTCTGTGTATACAGGCATACTTATAAGCGTATGTATAGTTTACACAAATAAGAAATTTGAAAGGGCGATTGGGATTCATGAATCGAGTAAAATGGTGGTCACCAGAGGATGGGGTGGGAGTGTAAGACTGATGTTGTTTATGGGTACAAACTTGCCTCAAATAATAAATAAGCATAGAGATCTGATGCACAGTATAATGAATATAGATAACAGTGTGATATTATAGTTATATAAGGTGATTTTATAATTATGTAATATCATAGAAGTACTAAATATCACTACAATGGCAGTCATAGCACAGTATGGAAATGTAGCAAATTCACATCTTGTACATCTTAAATTTATTTTATTTTTAAATATTTTATTATTTATTTGAGAGAGAGAGTAGGTTTTTCTAACAGGGTATATTTAATTTTATATAACTTGAAAAAAATAACATCTCAACATTATGTAAATGCCATTCTAAATTTTATAACAGTGTTTTTTCTTTTCCTTCAATCTCTGTTACTTCCCCAGCTCCAGGAAAAGTGGTGAATCTCACAGTTGAGGCTTTTAACTATTCTGCAGTAAACCTGATTTGGTATTTGCCTCGGCAACCAAATGGCAAAATTACCAGCTTCAAGATTAGTGTGAAACATGCCAGAAGTGGGATAGTAGTGAAAGATGTCTCCATCAGAGTGGAAGACATTTTAACTGGGAAATTGCCAGAATGTAATGTAAGTATCATGGAACACTTTCTGTGTCTCAAAAATTTTAGGTGTGAGCCTATCACTTGAAGTTTCTAGTATCTGGAAACTTTTTAAACCACAGTGGTTATTAGCTGTTTGATTCCTTATAGTGTTCAGTTATAGTATCATGTTAGACGCAACTGACTGTATTCAAGGTGGAGTAAGAGCAGGGTTTGAGAATTCAAGAGATATAAAAATCTTACAGGAAGCTCTGAAGAGACATCATGAAAGGAGTAGCATTTGTTAATGGACCTTGGAATTGCCTTGGTGTAAGGACAGGGGAGATTGTGTGAGGAGTATTTTGGGTGGAGGATATTTAAAAAGACCTGAAATAGGAAAGTAAAGGATATCACTGAAAAAAAAATATTTCCATGTGACAGGAGGGGTAGAGAAGGCAGCAGTCAAAATTATGTTCATGGAAGTAGATTGTTTTTGTTGTGCATATCTTAGGTGAAGAATTTGTTAAATGACTCTAGTCATTTATGGGAAATCCCTGGAAGTACCATAATAATGTTTTCCCAAAAGTAATCTAGATGATCTTTAGGATATTATTGATGGGAAAACAAACAAAATTACTTTTGTTTTAAATACTGTAAGTTATAGAAGTCTTAAAACCTTCTTTTTAAAATTAGGCTGTATTTCTAATACACACATATACATATATGCCCATATATATCCATATACAACATTTATGTTATTGGCTTTATCATTTAAGTATTTTTGAGGAAAAAATGATAGTACCAGTAATAAAGTGATGTATGCTTGAAATTTCACAAAAGGGAGACTATCTCTTTGGTTCTTGAACTTTTAACATGAATTTCAAAAATTCTTACTAATGATTTTGCTGTTGCTCAGCCTTTTGAAATCCTATTCATAAGAAATATGAAGGTATAAAGAATGCAATAAATATATTCTCTTCTAAAACTGTAGACATAAATGGGTATAATTAAGCTCTAGCAAATTGGTCCATAACTTGGAATAGATAACAATCTATATCTATTAAAATCTTAATGAATCATATACATAAACATAAATTTAAGAATAATATTTATGCTATAAAGGAAAGAAATAAATTATACTGCTCATATTCATTAAGAGATACCACATTATTTTTTGATTGCTGTTTATTTTATTTACTAGGAGAATAATGAATCTTTTTTGTGGAGTACAACCAGCCCTTCTCCAACCCTTGCTAGAGTTACGCCCCCATCACGTACCACATACTCATCAAGCACATTGGCTAGGAGTAAAATAAGCTCTGTGTGGAAAGAGCCTATCAGTTTTGTAGTGACACATTTGAGACCTTACACAACGTATCTTTTTGAAGTTTCTGCTGTTACAACTGAAGCAGGTTATATTGATAGTACAATCGTCAGAACACCAGAATCAGGTATGGTTTCATTTTTTGTGTATGTAGAAAAAAAAAAAGAATTAAATTAGTTATATAATAATCTTTCATTTTTTCTATATAGATCTTTCTGTTAAAACCTTCTTTCCCTTCCAATAACTTTTCCCCCCAATAACAGATCATGGGCATACCATCTGAAGCATCTTTAATTTCAGTACTCTTTTACAATACTAACATAAGCATCTGAAAAGAGAAAGGACATTTGGAAGAATGGATTCTTGAGCTTAATAACCATGATCCTACAATCAGCTTTAAGTTATCTTTGATCTGAGCAATTTTCAAAATCATCTCTGTCCTTCTCCGATAATCATCTATACCCTCCTCTCACTGATACTGTTACAACCAAAAGTGGAAGTTGGACCTATAGTAGAAGAAATATCATGTGATTCATATTTCAGTATTAGACAAAAATAGTACTTAAAAATATACCTACTTATCTTCTCTTTGCACTGGGTTTCCCTATGTGAAAAATGGAGACAGCAATAGTACCTCCCTTATGGTGGTGGTGGTAGGATTCAATGAGTGTAATTTGTATAATTACGAAACTTGAAGAGTACACACAATTTCTAGCTATGGGTGTTTATGTATTTAATTATGGGATTACAGTATTATATATATGTAAATTTATGTAGTTACTGACACAATGCCATATTAAATATATAGTATGAGACATTCCATTGTGATTGGTAATTTTTGAGATTACTGGAAATTATTACTGGTAGGGTAATTTCCCTAAAGCACAGTATTTTTTTTTCTGAAGACATAGCTGTCAGCCTTTATCATTTCATCACATCAGGTTTGAAGTTTTTTCTTGATTTAAATAGTCATCTTTGAATCATACCATTTTCTCCTTCTATACTACTTATGCAGTTAAAAAATAATTTCTTAAGGATAACACAAAGTGAAATTTGGTAGACAAGAACTTTGGCTTGAGAAAAATATTTGGAATGTTTCATTGCAATCAAAAGAAAGTAAAATGTGGGACTACATCTGTGAAAAGTAGACTATTTTAAAATGTCATTTTTTATATGATGCCAATGTTACATTAGAATTTTCTAACTGTAGGTTATAAATTTCCTCTCAGAAACAAATACAAATATTGATACATAAAGTGAAGATCTTTGCCAATAAGGTAATGTAGAGACAGTTAATTCCCTGACCCTTCTACCTGTGTCCACCAGGGGGAGGGTGTTTTTCAAGTCAGATGCCCAGGGCTGGTTTAATTCAATATATAGGTGTGTATCAGGACAATGTAACTATACAAGGAACAATATTAGAATGAGAATGAAATAGCCTGTGCAGTCATATATAACATTAAATTAAAGTAGTAACTGTTGCAAATAAGTAGTTCATCTGATGATCCACCATGCCTTATTTAAATTCTTCAATTTATTCATTTTTCCTTTTTCTAAAGTTAAAAAACCCTTTGCTCATAGTGTGATATTTTCTTTTCTTTCAGATTTTGTGTTTTGTTGTGTATATTTAATAAAATGCTCATTTATTTTAAGTATATATTATTTATTCATGTTTTTCTATAACCATTTTAGTGCCTGAAGGACCGCCACAAAACTGTGTAACAGGCAACATTACAGGGAAGTCCTTTTCAATTTCATGGGACCCACCTAGTGTAGTAACAGGGAAATTTAGTTACAGAGTTGAACTATATGGACCATCAGGTAAGTCTCAAACCAGTTTTGTGTTTACCTTTTGGAGTAAGAATTATACAAAGCACATTAGTATTTTCAAAGTTCTTAAAAGTAACATGATCTTTTTTTATATAAGATCTTACAATTGAAGCAAATAATAGAAAAGCAACAAGGGAGGTGAGGCTCTTTGAACTTTTTATTTAAAATCATAAATAAGTATATGGATGGCAAAACATTGTTCATGTTCCATATTTCATGAGGAGAAGCTAAGAGAATGAGATAACTCCTAAGAAGTGTTAGAGGACATATATGTCTTCAAATGTTTGAATAGGAGGACCTTGACTTACTTAATTGCAAATATGTTTATAAAGAACAATGGACTTCAGTTAGTTCAAATCTCTGCTTAGAACAAGGAGTGCATTTCTAATAATTAGACCTCTCTAAAAAATAATACAGGCATCTTTATAATGTTGCAAGTTCATCTTTTTCAACAAGCACGACCTGCATGTTCCCTTATCAGGTATTTTGAGGGGTTCAGATGTTATTGCTGGAAGTCAACTAAGTAAACTCTAAAATTCTTTCCTAAAATAGTGCTACAAAAGAAATCAACCAGAAGAGTAGAGAGTGTTGGGTCACAGAAGTTGAATAGGGGTCTAGGCAAAATTTAGGGCTCCTTTGGGGTATGGTAGTGAATAAAGTGATATCAATCAGAGTGGATCTGTGTTTTTCTCCAGCTCCTTTCAACAAGAAGAGGGCAAGGGAATGGAAGGCTTATGCAAAGGTAGTGATTAATTGACAGTGCCATTGAGGTTGGATAATAGTGGAAACCAAGTGGTAAGGGACCAAACCAAGCAGAATAAAATAAAATAGTTCATACAATCAATGGATTGGAGGTCCCAATGAACTTAAAGAATTGTTGCTTTGGGGTTCTAGAATAAGTCAGAGAGAGTTGCAAGAAATTGGGATCATGGAAGATTCGCAGTTACTGGCAGTAGTGATGTCTATGGGAGTGGATGAGATAGGGTGGTAGATTAGATTATTTGAGGAGAGCAGGGAGTGTTTTAAGGACCAAGTCTAGGGAATCCTGAAATCACCACAAATTAGCACTAAAGACAGTGACATTGAAGCAGGCACTAAACCATCCAGAATGAAGGTGAATGACCCTAGGCCTAAATCTATCACAGCAACAAGGAGGGCTGGTGGAGAATATACATGACATGAGATTGAAAGCTGTGAGCTTTTGTAAGGAAAGAGGTGGGCTTGTCTAAGATTAGACCCTGAGGTGCTCAGGAAACACATGCCATACCTGAAGGCGTCATCACTTGGTGACCGTGAGATAAATTAGACCATTCGGGGAACAGAAGCCATGTTCTTAGGGGAGAGCCAGGTTCCAGCTACAGCAAGAAATGAAAGAATTATTCAGAGGTAAACTTGAGGATTAAAAGAATTTTGATGATGGGCTATTAAGAAGGAGTTTTGCTCAGAAGCAGAACTACAAGTATTTTCTAAAAATGTCTTTTTATAGAAGATAATGAGAATGTTTAGTATCTTAATTAACTAAATTTATGTATAAAATACTGTCATTATTTTAATATTAGCAAAATCTAATGTTTTCTTTTTAAAAATGTCAAAAAGTAACATGGTAATTGGATAGGGCTTTATAATATAATGTTATTCTGACTACCAGGAGATTTTCATGTTCTTTCCATTGTTTTATTTAACCTGATATCAATGTACCACTAAGCTAAATGTTTGAAACTTGAAATAATTGTAATTATAATGTATTAAAATTGTAATAACAAACGTTAATTGCTATTCTTGGTTCTCTACTGAAATGTGAAAATGATTATGTGCCTAATGAGAAAATAATTCACAGTATCTTTTGTTTTTTGCAGGTCGAATTTTGGATAATAGCACGAAAGACCTTAAATTTGCGTTCACTAACCTAACACCATTTACGGTATATGATGTATATGTTGCCGCTGAGACCAGTGCAGGAATTGGACCCAAAACAAATATTTCAGTATTCACTCCTCCAGAAGGTAAAAACATCTTTTTCAGTGTGCTCATAAGATATTTTACTCTGTTTGTAGATTTTACTGCATTGGTTAAACATTATATTAGAAGCTATTTGGTTTATATTTACTTATTTCATGCTGTTTCCTTACCAGATAACTACCTATGCATTCCAAACATGTGTTCCTCAGAACATTAAACCCACACCATGCTTCATAGAGGAACTGGAGATCAAGTAAGGTTAGGAAGTACTACCTGTAGTGTCAGTGTGTTTGAGACTCACAGTGAAGACTGGCAAAACCTCAAGAGGTCCAAGGAAAAAAACAAACACATTTAACATTGTTTGACTTACCTTATTCAATGTAGAATAGATTTTTCTCATAGAATGACGTTTAGGAGAATCCATATATCCCCAATGCCTCTAACAAAATATGTTTGTAAACAAAAGGATATATTAAGCAAGTGAAGATTCCTAGAGGATGCATAATACAAGTTTACTAGCACATCCTGAAATAATTACAAAATAGCTTTCCTAAAGAAAGTTTTTGTTAGCATGTATTAAACATCACAGTTTTAGGTGTTTAAAAAATGTTCCTGCATTGTCTCACAACTCATTTTGCTGGCCCACATCAAACTTGCTAAAATGTCTTCATTTTTACTTACGGATTGCAATTATTTGAGAACATCAAAATTTTATTACAAGCACATTAACACTGGAAAAATTTCCAGATTTTGTGTGATAGCTAACATACAGGAACTTGTAAATTAAACACATGTGTTCAAGTGCACATATGCACATATAACTAAAGATTGGGCTTATTATGTTCATCAAGACTGAGAGATAAATCACTCAAGTATCTGACCATTAGAGGGCAGCAACTATTAGGGAATTTTGTTCTTCCCTTCAAAGTACAATTAACCCCTTATTAATATTTTGCTGTTGAAAGAATGTAAACATTATGTTTTATATCAAATGAAAATGCTGATGTGTATATGATTTCAATACACAGATTAAGAAAGAAATGTAAACTTACAAGCAAAATGTTTTCATTTCTTTGTTACTAAATTTTTTCCATTGTGTTTCTGTCAGAAGTCTTAACTTTGTACTTATTTCCATTACACCTTAAATCTCCCCTTCACCTAATAACTGCTCTTAAGCATTTCTTAGAAAGCTAGACAGCTTTATGAATGGCTACCAAAAATGGCAGAGTGACCTGGCCCTCATTAGTCTAGAGTCCTTTGGTTTGATTTTAATAACATTTTCTCAAACCACTTAATTGGCCAACTAATTTTTATTCTTAAGGCATGCAGTTAAATAAATTCAGAATTTTTGTCTTCCTTCAAATCAAGCCAGTTTTGGCACCCCTAAGTTGAATCGATAATTTAAGGTTTTTTTTTATTTGTCCTTATTTTTGGCCTATAGCATTTGGCAAAAATAGGGAAATAGGTACTATATTGCCACATATGCTCTCATGTTGTTGATTTTGGACATCATTAAAAGAGTTCATCCCTCTTTCTTTATTTTTGCATCTTTTTTTATTCACAAAACAATAAATAAAAATTTAAAATGTTGCTTTATATTTTTCACACAGCTTATTTTTGACACAAAATTATTTTGAACAAACGATTTTGTTTGCCCTATGTAATAAACAATTTATCCTGAGTTTTATCTTAACTACCCTCCTGACCATGTCCAGGTGGCCCTCAGGGGGTTCCACTGGCAGCAGGTGGGCTCCACTAAGTGCAGCAGTGGCATGGTTCTTATCTCTGCGTGCTAGCCTTCCTCCATAGAGTTCTCTTGGGATAGTTCAGACTTAGGAAGGGCTTTAGTGAAATGCTGTGGCAAATGCAGTAAATGTATCTCTCAGCTTCTGACAACACTAATTAGTCCTAGTCCTACTAATTAAAACTTTGCAATAAGGGAATCTTTAAACCATATGAGAACAATCTAATAACTCGCTAGAACTATATACTTTTGGTTAAAATTGATACCTTAATTTTAGACTGTTTTCTTTTTCATTTATTAATACAGCTGGGTTCTTTGTATTCTAATTAAGGTTACCCAATTTATTTTCCTCTCCGTATTTAAAAGTAGACTCTCTATTTAAAAATATACTAGGACCAATTTTTAAATTAATGTTTTTTAAAACAACTGGTATTCTACAAATCTCCAGATAGTCATGGAAAAAATGTTGAATTTTATATTTATGTTGAATTTATATATTTATATATATAACTATATATAAATATATATATGTTGAATTTCTTTTATAGACAATTGCATATGCCATTATAGTAATATGGGGCTGATTTCATTAACACTGAGAATGTTATAGTCCATAGCCTACTTTGATCGTCAATGAAAGTCAACATCATGTCATGGCAGTACTCTTGTACATTTCATAAAATTCCTATATATACATTAATCTTTTACTGAGCAGATTTCTACACAAGTATGAGGAAGAGATGGTTTTGAAAAACAAAGATAGTTTAATAATTTCTGATGTTACAAAGTGTCATGGAGTTGCCTATCCCAAAATGAGACAGTGCTATTATATACAACATAGACATCAGCATTTTCTTATTTGTTTGGGATGGTTAAACAAATCTTAAGTAAAACTTTGTTGCTTCAATATCACCTAATAACTTTTCTGTCACTAGTATAAAAATCTCATAAGAAGGTTAACATTGTTTCTTAAAAGCAAATAGAGTATTGAAATCTATATTTATTCTTCCATAAATAGACTATGAAAGTGAAGATTTTTGTCCTCCAACTTGTTCCTTTCTGCAAATAGTATAATAATTAGTAGGGAAATCAGAGAAAGTCTCAAATTTTCAGGGTTCTCAATGACTTTTGTCAATAGATTTTTTTTCCAAAATTAATTTAATTAAAATTCAATAAATTAGTTTAATTTGCTAGACAATAGCACCATTTAATTTATGTTTTAAAAGCTTGATTTATTTTAGAGAGAAAGAGAGAAAAAGAGCCAGGGTTGAGGCAGAGGGAGAGAACCTTAAGCAGAATCCCTACTGAGCACAGAACCTGACACAGGGCTCCCCGTCTCATAACCCTAAGATCATTGCCCTGAGTTCATGACCTGAGCCAAAACCAAGAGTCAGATGCTCAACTAACTGAGCCACCCAGACATCCTACATAATGGCAAAATTTATTTTAATACATTTTCTTTCCCCTGTGCCAGTGTCTCCATTTTATTTTTTTCTAACCCTTTTTCATTTGAAAGCTTAAACTCATTTGAACATTATTTATCCTTTATATGTCTGTTCTGTTTCTCATTTATTAATAAAATTTATAAGTGTATTGACTTGAGAATGATTCGCAGGAAATTCCTGTAGACTACACCTCAGAATTGATGCTGAACTGTGAATAATTCCCTTGTGTTTTTTATTTTCTTTAGTTAATTTGGTATCAATATTAAAAGAATCTGATTTAATCCATACTTCTCTGGTTTCCTAATAAGAATTTTTGCTGTAACAGATCAAGTATCCTTCTTTGGACAAGGACAAGGACAAATGGAGTCATTTCCTTTGCCCCCCAAGCTTTTTCTTCTTTCACTGAAAAAGAAAGAGAGAGAGAGAGAGATAGCTTTACAGTCACTCTTACACAGGGGTACATTTTTAGGGTAATATACAATAACTTAATCTTTACTTGAATTGTAATTTAAGGCATTAGTGTCATAGAGCAATACTTAGTTATTTTTAAAAATATCTTATAAATTAGAAGATTTCCTCTCTTTGATTAAATAAGGGATAGTAAATTCACACACACACACACACACACACACACTCTTACTTTTTTTTCTTTTTGCTGTACTGGGTAGTTTCTGGTATTCACTAGATTAATGTGTTACATCAAATGGAAGTGACACTTTACTTATTTTTTTGGTAGGCAGGGTTTCCTTACCTCTTAATCTGATCAGTGTACTCATTAAATTTGTTTCTTCAGTTGAAGTTCTACACAAGATCAAATTAAATGGAAAAATGCCAGATCTCTTCCATGATACAATACTGGCCAAGGCTTTATCTACATAGCAACTCTAAAGTAAAATGTAGAAGAACGGTGGAATGGGAGCTTTGCTTTTTAAATGGTTGTGTTATTTTCATAGTACACAGTAGATTGGAAAGTTGCTCTGCCTTTGGAAAAATGTGTGTTGGTAAATATGAAGATAGAAACATAAGGACCATATATGTTAGGAACAATATTTATTTTGTATATACTTATACAAGAGGTGACCTGTGCAAAAGTTTTTATCTATCTTATTTCTTGCTCGATTCTCAAGAGCCTAGAACAATGATTAAAAGATAAGGGCTCAGTCTGCTGGATGATGGAGCGAATCTGTGATTATGGGGTCCTAGTCTAGAATTCTTCCTCCGTCCTTCAAATGTCAAACCATTTTTCCTTCAGATCAGAAGATCTGTGGGGAGAGATCAATCTAAAGAATTATCCTTCTATATAATGGAAATGTTTTTAGAAAAGGAGATTTAAAGAAATTAGCAAATTACAGTGGTACTTTCATGTTTATATCCTAGTTTTGAGCAGAGTTGTTACTATGTGCTGGACAAGAAAATATTGGCTGCAGTAGTAATGAAAATCTTAGGCAAGAATTACTTATTCATTCATCTAGCCATTAATTATTTAGAAAGATTTAGAAATACTTATATTGTTACACTATCTAGGGGGCTTTTTAAATGGCTACTTCATAGAGAGACAAAAAACCTCAAATCTGTGGAATGAAAAATCCCTACAATTTCCTATATGGTTGAGGTAAGCATAATTATATTCATTAATTTTAAATCAATTTAAATTCATTAATTTAATTTAAATTAATTTTAAATCAATTTAAATTCATTAATTTTAAATCTTGTAAATGTTTACAAGAGTTGTGAAACTGATTTTCAAGTCCTTTCTGTTATCTTAGAAGGGAAAAGGGTCATTCTCTATTTATATTATATCCCTAAATTACCTCTGTTCTAAATGATATTTGCAAAAACTATCCTAATGTGAAATAGCTTAGGGAAATGAATTTGACGTTTTACTACATCTTGATCATAAGAAGTTATATTATTTTCTTTCTTGAGCCTTTCATTCAAGGTTCCTTATGGTAACCTTCCATAGTAATAAGAACAGTATAATTTTACTCATTTTATAGGTTAGCAAACTTAGGGGAGGGGTTAATTGGCTATTCATAATCACACTAGCTATAAACAAAAAGTAGACCAAAGCCCAGGGCATGTTTATCCTTGATTCATTATTACTCCTTTGGTACTGGGAGGGTTACTGGATGTCACTCATGGCTACTTTCTAACTACAATTTACGTAAATACTTGGTGCTTTATTGTAAGCCAGTGGTTAATTTGTTTCTGTTTCTCTTTGTTACTGAAAAGAGTAAAAGTATCTCAAATTAGAGACTCACATAATTCATTTGTAAAATCAGCGGACCGAAATCAATCAACTCTTCAAGCAATCTTATGTAATAAATTGAAAGATAACCTAGTTGAATTTACCAACTACATTTCATTTCAGGCAAAGTCTTCTGGATATTATTTTTTGATATGTTGTTATAATTTTATAAAGCTTTCAGGTGGGCATTAATCATCCCTAAACAGCTTTTTCTGGGAAGTTATTTTGATTAATGAATTTGTTTCAAACAAATATTATGACATTCTGATTTGAGGAAATTACTCTATGTTATCCTATTTCTTATTTACATTTTTGAGAACAATATGTGGAAATTTAACTCTATTTATTTAATGAGTCTTATACATATTTGTTAATAAATAATAAATTGTTGTAGTCTATTTTCTAATGGACTTAGTTACAAATCTTAAATGTTGAGCTAAGAATTTAGGGAATTTTTAAGATTTAAAAATATACTGTTAAACTCGTCCCTCTTTATTCTTCTTCTTTTTTTTTTTTTTTAGTTCCAGGTGCAGTATTTGATTTACAACTTGCAGAAGTAGAAGCCACACAAATAAGAATTACTTGGAAGAAACCACGACAACCAAATGGAATCATTAACCAATACCGAGTCAAAGTTCTGGTTTCAGAGACAGGAGTAATTCTGGAAAATACTTTGCTCACAGGAAAAGATGAGGTATTCACTTTCATTTCACATCTTGGTGAGCCCTTTCTCATTGGTTTTGGCCCTGATAACTTGGAAGACTTTCCAGCATTCAAACAAAATGTATGACAAGCATCATGGTACAAAGTGAAGTAAATTGGGGCTATAAAGTTCATGCAACTAGGTCATATTTCATTTTAGAACATATATTATTAGTTAAATGCTATCATTCTTTTTCAGCATATAAAAATGTTAATTGAGCAATGAAGCGGGACTAAAGGTGCTTCCATAAGTGAATATTATTATGGTAATTCAGTTAATGAATTGTTTAGAAACTCCTGTTATGATTTAAACACTCCTCTTATGCCTGCTTGCAATTTGTAACAGTTGCCAGGGAAAAGCACAGTATTTCGTAGTTGTTGACAAATGACTTGTCCTGTTCAGTCTTTGGGAGCTAATTTTTTTCAAAGCTCTCTCGTTGGGAAAAAAAAAAAAAAAAAAAAAGCAGAGTATGTTTGATTACAGAAAGCAGATGGCATCTAGGTGGCTCAGTTGGTTAAGTGTCAGGCTCAGGTCATGATCTCAAAGTTGTGAGGGTGGGCTCCTGTCCCACTCCCTGCAGTGAGGGGAGTTGGCTTGAGATTCTCTCTCTTCCTCTCCCTCTGCGCCTCTACCTGCTCACTCACTCTCTCTCTCTCTCTCAAATAAATAAATCAATCTTTAAAAAAAAAAAAAACCTACTAAATGATGGAGATTAAGCTATGCATGGATAAACGATAAAAGGACAATGTGTTTGCCTCTATTCACAATGGGAGTCTTATTTTTTCCCCCTTTGGTTTTTTGTTTGTTTGTTTGTTTTAAAGGTTTTATTTATTAATTTGAAAGAGAGAGAGAGAGAGATCATAAGCAGGCGGGGTGGGGGATGGTGGGGGAAGCAGGCTCCCCACTGAGCAGAGAGCCCCATGCGGGGCTTGATCTCAGAATCTTGAGATCATGACCTGAGCCAAAGGCAGAGGCCTAACCCACTGAGCCACCCAGGCACCCCTTCCCCTTTGTTTTTGTTAGAAATATGGGCCACACTGGTTTCCCTTTCCTGTCTTCATTCACCTTACCCAGCCAGCTCTTCACTTGTGAGAGCCCTGGAAGCCTCCACACTAGTCACATCCAAGAATGGGTACAAACATAAATGCACTTAAGACCAATGAATCCAATCACAGGCCTTGCAGGAGCTACCTGATGGCTGTTCATCAACTCATTTCTACTGTTTTGGTCCAGAATCACTGCTTTTTCTAGCTGTGCTATTATTTTTCCCCATACATATTGTCTATTCTATTTCTAGTCTCTACTTTCTTTCACTTCTTATACACCCTTGAAAATTGATGTTGCTGTGTGCTCAAAGCACTCTGGCTGCCCAAGATTTATGACTCCCAATTATTCAACATCTCCAGCACAGGATTAAAATTCAATCCTATGTTTACTCCTTTTCTGTGTGTAAAAGATGTGTTAAAGCTTTCTCTGATACTCTAGTGGACATTTCAGGCAAAGAGCAAAAGCTTAAACCTTTGCTCTGGCTCAGACGATCTTAAATTAGATAGTTGGCTGTTTTGAGACGAGGTGACAGATCTCCCACTTCTGTTAATGACATCTGTTGAACGGTCAGATACACCTGTTTTTCTCTCGAAACTAAGGTGTTCTAGAAAGACTTCTTTGGGATTCTGCTTCTGTCTATATGGCTTGTAATCCCTATGATACACTGAAGAGAGCATGAGCTTTAGAGTCCTATAAATCTGGGTTTAGATCCTGGTCACTTAATGGGCTCTACAGTAGAGAGATTGAGAGCATGGTTCTAGGAGGCAGAATGCTCGGGTTTAAACCTTGGTTTTGTCAATTACGGTTGGTTTAACCTTAGAAAGTTGGCCTGACCTTTCTGACCTTCAGTTTTCTCTTCTCAAAGATACAGATTGTAAGAGTCCCTATAACAAAAGTGTTAATGAGGATTTAATGGGTTAATGTGTACAAAAGAGTTTAGAACAGTGTGTGGTATGTAATAAGTGCTATGCTAAATAATTGTAAACTGTTGTGATTATTAATCACGGCATTGAAACTTTTGCTCTGATTGATACACATTATTAGTTTCTTTGACCTCTCTCAATAAAAGAACACGTTACTTCTCCTTATTTCTATGATGGTATCTTTTTTTTTTATCAGATCAGGTCTATTACTGATATTTCTGTTTTCCCATGTGACTGATGTTTGGGTTCATCTTTTGGGAAGTTGATTTGGGAGAGAGACATGGCAGAGGCTCTAAATCCAAACGGACTTCGGTTCTAGCCTTGGCTCTGCCTTATACTAGCTCTATAACCTCGGACAAGTCAACTTTTGGAGACTTGGTACCCTCATTTTTAAAGCAGAGCTTATAGACCTACCTTATAGGGTGAGGAGTAGGGGAAATAATAGTTAAAACCTCGGTGTAGTGTATTCATTTATTATGCTTCATTTTGACCTTGATACCAGATAAGGGCTCTTACTTTTCATTTGCTCTTCTACTTCTCAAAGTATGGCCTCCACACTCTTTCATAAGAATTATCTAAGTCTTTGAAATCTTGTTAGAAGTCACCAGTGACCTAAGTGTCAAATAAGGTGGTTATATATTTTTAAGTGTCCCCATCTTTATTATCTCCTCCAAAATCCATTTTTCTTCTCTCCTACTCTCCAGCTTTTTGATTATTTTCTGCCTCATGCTTCCTCCATTTTCATATGCTGTGACTTTGAAAAACTTTGCTCTTGTATAGTACAAATAAAAATGAAACAGCTAGTTCTCCTATAACTTTCTAACTCCTTCATTATAAACATATTCCAGCCAGTCCTGTTTTCAGCCTTCTTCTTACAGTCTCTTTTGATGATCATACGGTTTCAATCACAGCTTCCTACCTGAATAATCCCTTTGCCTTGCTTTCTACTCTGGTCTTTCTCTGGTACTCTATTCCTAATGGCAACCATCTGTAGAGAGATTCTGTCAGGGTTTATCTCATCTAAACTCATTTTCCCTCATAAAACAAACAAACAAACAAACAAAAATCCTTCTATGGATAATGGTCTGGTTAATGACCAGGAGGAGGAGACAAAGATGGGATACAGCTTGGAACCGATGGCTTGACAGATCCGGGGATGGCGATGGAGACCTGTGAAGGTTTCCACGGGACACACAAGAAGAAAGACAATAGTTTCAGTTATGAAGAATGAAGTCTGGAAAGAGACTAATTTGCACCCTAGATACCAAATTACTAGGCTTAGAATTCCTTTACTCTTTGGACTGGGACACCACAGGTCTCTGACGTGAAGGTCATTTTCAGAGCACTGAAAAGGCCTTTATGGTGCTTTTACATGCCTGATACTTCTCTTTTCAGATTATGGCCTTGTTACTCTTTCTGTTGTAAAAGTTCAAAACCATGGGGTTACCTCTGACTTGGGTTATACTGAACGTTGAGTAGTCATTCAAGATTAAGCCAGCTATTTTTACCTCCAAAGGGTAATTCATACATCTATATTTCATTCCTGGGTCCCCACCATAGCTCTGGATTGCATAGTCTCTTGCCTGGACTATTGTTGTCTTACTGCATCAGTTTTCCACTGTCGTATAACAATTTGCCACAAGCTCAAGACAACTCATATTAGGGGCACCTGGGTGGCTCAGTGGGTTAAAGCCTCTGCTTTTGGCTCAGGTCATGATCCCAGGGTCCTGGGATCGAGCCCCACATCAGGCTCTCTGCTCAGCGGGGAGCCTGCTTCCTCCTCTCTCTCTCTCTGCCTACTTGTGATCTCTGTCTGTCAAATAAATACATAAAATCTTTATTAAAAAAAGACAACTCATATTAATTTATTATGTCACAGTTTCTGTGAGTCAGGAATCCACACAGCTTAGATGCATTCTCTGCTTAGGGTCTTGTAATATTGTGGTCAGAGACTGTGCTGTGTTCTCGTCTGGTGGCTTGACTGGGAAGAAGCCATTTCCAGACTGATCAGCAGATTTAATATCCTTTTGACTGGAAAACTGAGGGCCTCAGCTTTTTGACTGGATGCTAGCCTTAGTCCCAGATCACAAAGGCCTCCCACAGGAAGATGGTCATGAGGATTTTCCCAAAGTGGCCATTTAGTTCATCCTGCCCGCAAGGGGAATCTGTTTGGTACAATGTAATCATAGGAATGTCATCCTCTCACCTTTGCCTGGTTTCATTGGTTATATGCAAATCATAGTTCCCACACAACCATAGGAATTATACAAATGCATGAACAGCAGCAGGTAGGAATAATAGGGGGGGTCACATGAGAGTGGGTACACCACACGGTCCCACCCCACTATTACATATTTCACACTCTATTAGAATAATCCTTCCAGGTTTACGTATATTATTTATACTTCTCTCTAATGCAAAGTAACTAAAAATCGAGAAGAGATGGGGAAGGTATATATCTATTTAAGAAATCTAGCTCCATGGTAGAAAGTGAGTCATCCTTATTGAAAATTTTTTTTCCAGAGACCTTTTATGGTTTGTTCATTTCTTAATAAATAGGGATTATATGAGTATGCTGAAACATGTATAAGATTTCATTTTCAATATTTAAACAAATTCTTGAAAAATATATTAGAAAATTAAATCTCAGAATTTGAAGACTTTTGTTTTAGATTTTATTTATTTATTTGACAGAGAGAAAGAGAGATCACAAGTAGGCAGAGAGGCAGGCAGAGAGAGAAGGGGCAGCAGGCTCTCTACCAAGCCAAGAGCCCGATGTGGGGCTCGATCCCAGGACCCTGAGATCATGAATGGAGCTGAAAGCAGAGGCTTAACCCACAGAGCCACCCAGGTGCCTACATTTGAAGACTTTTATTTCAGCTTCCAAATTTATATATGAATTGCATGTATAATATGCCTAATAAATGATTGGGAATCCAGACTCTGCTAAAATATTTGATCAGCTCTGATAATAGGGTAACTACTACCATAAAAACAGCTCCTATTCTATGAACTTTAAAATATTCTTCTTTGTGACCTCGCAGGCATGTGGTTATTAAGTAACTACAAAGTTCCAAGCATTCTGTTAGGTCCAAGAAATACACAAATGAGTAAGAAACTACTCTGTTCTCTAATTGTTCAGAACTGAACTATTTTTCTTCTAATGTTTACCAGTTTGTTTCCTCTCTCTTCTCTAGACTCACATGGTATGAGCTTGGAATTTGGAACCAGAGAAATCTGTTTCAGTCCTACTTCTGCTATGACTATTTTTGTGAACTTGAACAGATGACTGTAAAATTAAGCTCTTGATACCTCTTTGGGCTATAATGAAGTGATATATGAGTGAAAGTACTTAGCACTATATTTGACACGTAGTAGTTTTAAATGTCATTCTTTGTAGTAGTAACAATAGTACACAGTAGTGTAATTTTTTATCATTTGAAAACAATGGTCGTTTCCCTAAGGCTTAATGTCCTCAGTTTCTCATCAGCTGTGGTTTCTGGATCCATCATATTATTGATTACTCTCCTATGTATATTTTCCAGTTTGTCAATGAGCCTCTTAATTATCTGAACACAATATTCCATATGTAATTTGATTAGATCTGTCTTGAGAAGAAATATTTTCTACCTTGATGTTCATTTCTTACTTCTTTCAATGCAAAGAATAAAATTAATTTCTTAGCAAGACTTATTCCACTGAGACTAAAGTCTGTAAAACCCTTGAGTCATCTCTCCATGGACTGCTCTTAAGTTGAATTTTCAGTCAGCTCTCATCCTGTACTTGTTCTCCTGGTAGAATCCTGGAGCATTTTCTCCCCTAAAACACCATCTTGCTGCCTAATGTTATGAATTTCTGCGATTTATACAGATACATCTTTTCATCCGATTTATTTCACAAGAATCTCAATCTTTGTCATTGGTGAACATGAGAAGAAAGCCAGCTAAATGCTTGACCAATTGCTATGGAATGAAGCTGACAGGACTCAAGGGTAGCTTAGGAATGCTTGTGATAAAGTTTACTTTATTGACCATTAGGAACAGAAAAAGAATTAAGCCTTAAGGATTTGTCACCCAAATAATATGCAGGAGGATACAATATCCATTAGGTTTCCAAACATACACTAATTGTGGACTTTTCTTTTTGCCACTGCTTAATAACAGCATAAATCATGTTCTATAATAAAATATAGAAGCCTTTCTTAAGAATAAGTCAACTGTTTTCATTAATTTAACCCAGTAGACCTCCAGTGAGTCCAAATTGATAGATGTAATGGAGTTTTTTTTTTTAGAAATAAAATCACATTAGCTATAATGAAGGTAATTACACGTAGAATCGGGTTGGTTTATACAGATGGATTAGGAATTTAACTCTGAGGAACTTGTAATTCTTTCACATAAATTCCAAAGATTCCTGGGTAACATATGAGAGGCCTTTCATGTTGGTGAACTGTGACATTTCCTAAGTCAATTGTGTTCAACCAAGGGAGATTTTGCTCTCCAGTTGGCAATCTTTGAAGACGTTTTTCTTTGTCACAACTGAGGAGATGCTTCTCATGGGTCGGGACCAGGGATGTTGCTAAACCTCCCACAACAAAACATTATCTAACACAGAATGTCAATAGTACTGAGGTTGAGAGCCTGGGACTAACTCAGTCTGAAGCCTTTAGGAGTTGCAGTGGGCTTCTTTTCCCTTCTGTTTCTCTCACGTCCATTTCTACCACTTCCAACTACTTTTTCTTTCTTTCTTTTTTTTTTTTTTTTTTTTTTTTAAGATTTTATATTTGACACAGAGAGAGAGAGAGCGAGAGAGTGAGCAAACACAAGCCGGGGTAGTGGCAGGCAGAGGAAGAAGCAGACTCTACACAGAGCAGGGAGCCCAATGTGGGGCTCAATCCTAGTATCCTGGGATCATGACCTCATCCAAAGGCAGATGTTTAACCAACTGAGCCACCCAGGCACCCCCTAGTTACTTTCTTCAGTTCTAGTTCTTTCCCATCATTTTTGCTCTTGAGATAATTATTTTTTATTCTTTGAAAAATTTAATATCTGCTGTCTTTTTAAGAGAGGCGAAGTGTGGGAAATATTCATGGCACAGCCCTCTCAGTGGTAACAAATAATATTCTGGGTTGTTGTGAAACCAAGGTTCAAATCATCGCCCCAGTTAGGAAGGGTCTTTCCAGAATACCAGAATTCGAGAGAAATTCAGAAAGTCAAAATTATTTAGGTCAACTCTTTCATTGAAATGGCAGTTGCCAACAGAGATGCTTAACTTAGTTAACCGATAGGATGCTGTGGTTTTACTCTCAATAATGTATCTGACATGGAGTGTAAAATATTGGGAGATTTAATGCAAAGTTGTAGTTCAGGGGGAAATTGTACTAATTCATTGTACCTTCTGTAGTGCTTTGTACACAGTAGACTCTCAAAGAGTGGCTGATTGATAGTGGAAACAGCTGTGTGTTTCAAGCATAAACTATTGACTGGAATACCAGAGCATCTCTGAATTATGTGTTTGTGATTCATGCCCTTCCTGATTTCCTTGTGGAGGCAGAACTGAAGTGAGCCGTTGGAAGATAGAAGACCTTTAACTTGTCCCATATAGAGTTCCCTTTTCAGAGTTCTTTTTGCAACAATTTTAGAATAGATCTTATAGGTGTCCCCCTGCTTTCCATCACAATACTCTTCTGGCTAAAAATGTAACAAGATTTAGATAACTTTATTTTATAAACATCATTTGGAGAACTAGAGATTTCCTTGGACCATTTCTCCATTCTTTCATATCTCAGAAAAGTTAATATTCCAATGGCCTATCTTCCTGTTTTTGGCTCTAGGACTAAAGACAACACCAAAACATGTAAGATAATTAAAAAAATAAGAGTACCAAAACTTACTTACATAAATAAAACCTTTATTATATATTATAAGTTTTGAGGATACGAGAGCATGGAGTTGGGAAGGAATAAATGCAAAAAGCATTTTTGCTTTTCTTAAAAAGGTAAATTTTGAAGTAGAACTTGAAAAGGAATGGACCAAAAGCAAGTAGTTCTTGCAATTTTTTTTTTCAAAATGATTTTATCTTGGAAAATTTTGAACAGATATAATAGTAGAGAAGAGAATGTAATAACCCCCTATTAGTCCTTCACCTTGGTTTAGTAACCAACATCCTGCCACACCAACATCAGCTGTTTCCCATTGTTACTATTGCCTTAGACATATTTTAGAATGAATTCCAGACTTCATTTTGCTCCTACATGCCTACTTAAGAGCAAATCTCTAAAACTTATGGACATTTTAATTCATATAATGATTCCATTACCATGAGTATCAGAATTACTAATATTGTTTTGGTATCATCTAATATCTAGAACATATTCAAATTTTCCTGATTATCTTTGAAGACTGTGTTGGTAGGTATGTACTAATTAGAATCCAAAGTCCACACATTTCATTTGGTTGTTAAGTCTCTTAAGGCAACATTTACTTTGATTAACACTTAGCGTTATTTCCGAAGTTGAAAAACTACAGAAAATACTTAATAGTATTTGGCCCAAATACCCTTTCCTCTATCAGTTATGCTGTGTGGGGAGGGAGAAGGGAGAGAGTCATCTTGTTATCCCAATAGAAACTCTTTCTTTCTTTATCTGTAATGTGCCCCTGATATTTTCTCTTCAGTATAGGTTAATTTGGTGAACTTGACATGTGTGAAGTACATTATGGGATGTAGGAGCAATCACGGTTGCTTAAAATATTCTTTAGGTCCAGAGCCTTGGACAAGCTATTTGAAAGCTATTGCCATGCAGCTTTGTTCTTGTCTGTAACTTCCCTTGATCAAAGATAAACTACTGTTTATTGATGTATCAAGTGGGCATGAAAGCCTCTCACACCTCATGTGCAAATGAGAACACAAAGATAGAGAAGCAAAACATATTTTAACAAGGCAATGTGCCCAGAACACTTACTTTTGGGGGTGAATAGTTTTAAAATAGTTTAGTTATGAAACTTCTGTATGCGGACAACTAATTTTACAATAAAGTAACTCACTCCAGTAACAAATATCCCCTTCATCCCATAATACAGTATTGATCTCTTAAATAATGGAGTGATCAGGATGTGTTAAAATGATGCAGGAATTTAATAGCTCTAGGATGAAATCTGGGAATGTAAAGGAAAACAGTAGCCATGGAAATAATATTATCTTTTTAAAAAGTGTGATTCCAAAGTTACTAGTTTTTTAAGTTAAATACTTGAGCGAAGTCATTATTAAGTGTAACTGTTAGAGTCATGGTAAATGTCTGTTTTTAACTGCAGTATATAGATGACCCTATGACTCCAGAAACTGTGAACATAGTAGAGTCAATGGCAGAATTATTTGAGGGTTCAGCAGAGATATCTTCAGACCTGTACTCTCTTGCTTCCACTATATATAACAGCCATGCACATAATAACTTTCCTGTGAGGAACAGAGTTGAAGACCAGCATTCAGCAATTGGTAGGTACAATTTTTATGTTCTTTGAAGTGCATTTCAAACCACCAGTCCTAGCTAGCCCAGATATGAACCTTAACTTCGAGTTCAACCATATTATTAATGGTTCATGAGCTGGAGTCAGATTTTTTTTCTTCTTCAACTGTTGGATAACCTCATGCAGCAAATGGAAATGCCACACAGGCAGGAGTTGGCCCCTCCTAACCCATCTGACCTTCCTCCTAGAGAAAGTAGCACCCTAGAGTCTCTGGCCAAGCTGCATAGACAATCAGTTATTACAGTTGCCAAAGCAGGTGTGATGGGGAGGGATTAACATATCTTCAAATCATTTACAGGCCTCCCACTCTCTGCAGCTTTTGAGTAATAGGTTTTCAAATGTCACTAAAGGTAAATAGGTCAGAAAGTTACAACTCTAGTGCATGCGGTGATAAACAGGTGTAGGTGACCCCAGTGATGTGGTGATGTCATTAGTGTATACACTTGCTTTTCAGGGTCAGTAGATCTTATTGTTTCTAAGAGAAGAATGCCATAGATAGCAAATTAAAAATACTTGGTTACACGACACAAGATCTAAATGATCTCTTTGGTCATTCTAAGAGTGAGAAGAATTTTTTTTTCATTGCCTTTTTTCTGATTTGGTAATTATCTCATTCCAAATTAAAAGTGTTATGTTATATTATGATGGTAGAATTAGTAAAAAAAAAAATCACATTGTATTCAATATATGTTTATTTCATTTACTGATACATTTTTTTCCTGGGCAAAGACCAGAGCAAGACCAAAAATTAAGAGACCTACAATTTCTGATACAGATGTTTCCTTGGGTATTTGTTTGGCCTAATTTTTATTTAACATTGTTGGAAGCACAGGTTCTTAATTTAAAGAACTTAACATTTGTTGAAATCCTTATTCAGGCATATTTATGTGTAAGTTACCCTAGCACGTTTACTTTAAACCTCAAAGAGTTTTAATAAAGGTAAGGTGATTTTTGAGTCCAAATAATTCTCATTTTGATAATATTTACATTACAACAGAGCATTGACTTATAACATTTTAATTTGATATTACTGCCTCATCTTTCATTTCAGAAAGCAATTCTTAGCCAGTCCCTTTCAGAAGTCTATATTTTTCCAAAACCTTAGTCTCATGTTCCAGGATGTATGTATTATTAATAATATATATATATATATATATATTATTCATACATATCTTCATTATTTTGCATAAAGAAGTACATAGAGAAATTAATGACTAATGTGAAGTCAAGTTTAAGATTTCACTCTGTGAGCAAAAAATAATTTTGATGATTTTTTTAACTGATTTCAATAGGAACTACAGAGAATCTGTATATCACTAACATTGCAGCTGAACAGCTGTCTTATGTTATCAGGAGGCTTGTACCTTTCACTGAGCACATGATTAGTGTATCTGCTTTCACCATCATGGGAGAAGGACCACCAACGGTTCTCAATGTGAGGACACAGGAGCAAGGTAAGAATGTATTTCCTTTGAAATAATTACCTGCAAATATTTTTCTTACACATTGTAATACATTTTCTTTTTGTTCACATTAATTGTTCATTCTTCTTTACAAGTGCCAAGCTCCATTCAAATTATAAACTACAAAAATATTAGTTCTTCATCTATTTTGTTATATTGGGATCCTCCAGAATATCCCAATGGAAAGATAACTCATTATACCATTTATGCAATGGAACTGGATACAAATAGAGCATTCCAGATGACCACGACAGCCAACAGCTTTCTCATAACAGGTAGAACAATCTTTTTTAAAACATTGCTTTTCTGATGAAAACAGGCATCTCCTTCTGCCTTAAGCACTGCAGGACACGTGCTGCATATTTCAGATTTCCTTATGCTGTGCTGCCATGGATATCTTGAAAAATGTGCAGAAATACCTTGATTAAATGAGTTTTTCTTTATCTATATTTATCTACAAAAAAAGAGAGAGATAATCAGACCACAAGTATTGTACGGACATACTTAACCCAGAAAATATTTTTATCGGGTACACTGAAATAAAGTGTTAAAAACTTTAAATGCATGAATGTGAAAATCAGCTGAAGTAACTGAGTTGAATGCTGTTTGTGCCAGGTCAACATAGTCCTTGCAGTGGGCCAAAAATTATTTTTCAGCTTCAGATGATTGCCTTAATATTCAGAAAAGAAGTAAAATATCAACATGGGAAGGCACTTAAGCCCATGGAATTTTGGAACACTGGGATTACATGGAAATTCACTTGGAGAGCCAGTCTCCCAAATAAATTATTTTCACTAGTCCTTTGTCAAATGAACCTAACCCATGAATGTTATTTTATGATCTTAAGCAGATTACCTGTTGTCATTATAGGGTTAAAGAAATACACAAAATACAAAATGAGAGTGGCTGCCTCAACCCATGTTGGAGAAAGTTCTTTGTCTGAAGAAAATGACATCTTTGTGAGAACTCCAGAAGATGGTAAGAATATCAGGTGCAATTTTAATTAAAAAAAAAAAAAAAAAAAAAAAGCAAGTAGTGTCACATGCTTACTGCTGTCTACCTCATGTTCTCTAGTGGCTAAAGCAATTAGCATGGAAAAATACAGTATTTAAAATTTTGTTTTCATCTCCCAGAGCCAGAATCATCACCTCAAGATGTTGAAGTTATTGATGTTACTGCAAGTGAAATAAATTTGAAGTGGTCACCACCTGAGAAACCCAATGGGATTATTGTTGCTTATGAAGTGCTGTATAAAAATATAGATGCCTTATTTATGAAGAACACCTCAACCACAAACATAATCTTAAGGGACTTAAAACCTTACACCCTCTACAACATTTCTGTCAGGTCATATACCAGATTTGGTCATGGCAATCAGTTATCTTCTTTACTCTCTGTAAGGACATCTGAGACCGGTAAGTTGTGTATTTGTTGTATAATAATACCTAGTAATGAAGTAAACATGGCTGACAATTGTCATATTGTTTGTATCTTCAGTAACCTACAATCTCTCATTCTTTTTTATATAATCTAGAAATTTATTTGGTGTTTTTTTTTTTCTGGTAAGGTGTGGGAAAAGGGCTTGCTGTGTCAATTGTTATGTCTTATTTACATATATGGGAATTCCAAAATAAGGTCAGCGAATTTTTCAAATGCAAGACCTTGAGAAACCAAGGAAACTTTCAGTGTACCTGTAAAATAACGACGTGCTTGCAAATTCAGTAAAAGCAGAGCACACTCATAAGAACAGAGTTCTGTACTCCAATAAGGTATGTGTATAGAGAGGTGCAGAGTGGGAGCATAGGAAGGGCATGCCTGGGTGGGGTTTATGGAAGAGGTAGCATCTGACCTAGTTCTTGAAGAGCAGGATAAAATGGATGTTATTGAAGTTGTTGGGTAGGCAGGGAGGGGAATATCTTATCTAAAGGAAATCATGGAAGCAAGGAATTATACTCTTGGGTTTCAGTTTCAGTGCTACCAGAACAAATAGCATAAGGTAGACATTCTGCTTGATGATCTTAGCTTATTGTTATGTTATGTTTATAATCATATATTGGAGCATCACCCTTAAGCCAACTCTATAATTTATGCCAAGAATTAATAACTAAATGTAAAGTTACTGGTTGATTCCTACTTTAAAAAAATTAAATATTTATTGACTAGCTACTGGCTGAGCCATGTGGAATTACCATTCCTATGGGTTATAATGGCCAAATATCAGCAATTTCATATGTTTCAGCCGGATGCTCTATGTGAGGCCCTGTCTCTAACCTTGAGGATCCAGGTGTCTAGCAAAGCTAGATATAGAAGCTTTAAACAGAAGTTTCTTCTTGACGCTGTTCACAGATATTAATGAGATGTCGCAAAAGAGCCCATGGAGAATGGCGCTCTTTAATTGCTGGACTGAGAGAATAATAAAAGGAAAGTTTTATAGCACTAAGAGTTATCCCTTAAAATGAAATCTAATTGATGTTAAACTGTATGTTGGCATGTTTCATTGTTTTTATAGAAATTGGTTTTAAAATCAGTATTTTTTTTAAGAAAAATACCTGCTCTTTACCTGACCTAGCTTTATTTTACATTGGGTCAAGGAAAGAAATCATTATATTTTAAACACCTACAAAGTGCCATGGGCTATGTCATTGGCTTTCATGAAAATTTCCTTTTTAGTTTTAAAATAGAGCATTAAGGTATTATTATCTTCATTGCCTAATAAAAAGCAGGTCTGAAAAGTTCATCCTTTCAGTAAATACTCAACACATATTTGCAATATACCAAGGCTACTGAGAATATAGTCTTGTAAAGGAAAGTGAATTTCTACCCTCTAAAGTTAAAATTAATTGGTGGATGTTTAATTCCTTAAGGTCACCCAGCTGGTAAGTGACGAAGCTGGACCTGGAACTCAAATGAATCAGACTGTAAAGCATATTTCCTTTCACAATATAATCTGTTTTAGAAAACATCAATAAAGTTGGTAAATTATAGAATATATTTGGGATTTTTTTGCAGTGATATTTTGCTGCTTGGGTTCTGCACAGCTTGAGGATGGAAAGGAGAACTTTTAAAGTTCCTGTTATGTTAAATAATCACCATATTTATGAATATTTATCAAATACTTCACTGCTTAAGTGGTCACAGATCAAGAATACCTTATCTTCATGATTATCTATAGAATAATCTTTTTTGTTGGCTAATTTTTACATGCATGCAATCTTTTACTTAGTATTGAATAAGTAAATTTAATTTTCATTTTACTATCTCTTAGATGAGCTTAATTCCAAGGTAAGGATAATAAACCTTAAATGAATATAAGAATTTAATTTGACATGTAATTAAAAATGAGAATATTAGTTTTGAAAGGGATCTTACAAAACATACAGAACTCTTTATTTTATAGATGAGGAGACCCTAGAAATGCTTTAGCAAAATGACTCAAAAATCAGAGTAGATGAGAAGTAATGTTAGGACTTGGAGGTAAGCCTCCTGAGCTAGTGATAAAAGTAGAGAGAAGAAGGAAACAACTTATGCCTGGGCTCACTAGCTCACCCATTTGTGTGGGTTTAGGTCATTTTGACACTAGACTCTTCAGAAGCAAAACAGACCAAATAATAGGGCATAGTGTTCAGTGTCCATACTTCTAATTCTAACTCTCTGTCCTAAAGTGTCTTACTTTCAACATCTTTGCATCCTTCATTCCAGATGGAAATGGTGGACAATGAACTCTACATTACTGACTTTCCTCATAATATGTGTGCAACTACTGAGCCACCAACTTTAGCTCTTTTTGCAAAAGAGGAAGCTAGAATGTTAAGTAGTCTCAAGGTGTCATTTGAAGGAAAATGTACTCAAGAACAATTATCTATTCCCAAGCCTTCATGTTCTTATTAAATACAATGAATTCATCCTCTACTGTTGTTATTAAAAAAAAAAAAAAGAGCCTATTTTTCAATATTGTTTCAGGAGAAATTGAGAGATTGGTTAGTGGTGTGTTAATGCTGCTAGCTTCAAATTAAGAATAAATTCTTTGTGCACATACTTTATCTTGTTTGGGGAATCAGTTTACTTATGCTTGGGAGTAAAATACTCTGTGTTCAAGCAGAAAAGATTAATCTGAGGTGGATCTCATGGCTGTGTGTGTGTGTGAAAGAGAAACTGTGTGATTATGTGCTTTTTAAGTATAGAATGTATAGTTTGCAAACAAATAAGATTAATTCATGTTTTCTTATAGTCAGGGTTCAGTAATCACATAAGGAACTTTAAGTTCTCATACAGATTACCTTTTGGTGATCTTTATTTTTCTCTTTCCTTTTTTAAGATCTAACTTTCTTTGTGGTAAGTCTAACAAAATACCTTGAATATGTCTGGTATGTAGTAATAACCACTAGTGGATAGCATCTTAGATGTTGACCAGAATTTTGTGTAAGACCCTATAGATTTATTTATATTAATGAATAGAAATTAAAAAATTTTCTACATGTCATTGTAATTGTGTATACCAAACAACAATCTTTTGGCATACTAAAAATTACATGTCACTTCCTGTTTTAGGACCATCATGAGCAAACTTTTCTTATTTTTATTTTTTAAATAGATTCAACTTACTTTCAACTGATTGTAATAATTTATTTTTTATTCATTAGTTATCTATTTTACACAATACTTTTTCAATTTGACACACTGTGTTAGTTCAGAAAACTCTAAGTCCATCATTACTCTCCAAAATCAGTAAGCCATCAGGTCTGTCTTCTTCATTTTCCCTGAATCCAACACTGGTTATCCCTAAGGATAAATGAATAAAAATGCAAAGGATATCAGCCTGGGGTCAGGGATGTATATTTATTTTCTGACTACTGGTAGTAGGCAGACAACTCCAGAGGGACAACTTAGTAAGTTCCAATGAGAATTTTTCAAAATCAGAAGTCATAATGAGTTATGAAGTTCAGGCATTGTATTACTAACTCCTTTTATTCTTGCTGTTAAAGAGCTATTCAATTCAATCTTGTTTTGCTTAGCTGTGAATTTCTCTCTTGCTTTTAAATATATTTTATGTCATGTTGAATGTATTATTCATGGCCTGAACAGGTTTTCGTGGATTCATGCATTGTGGATATAGCAGTAAGACAGAATTCCTACCATCCTAGAACTTAATATTTTAGATGTTTCACAGAAAATAAATCAGTAAACAAGTAATGTATATGACTTCGGTAGTGTTAAATTCTAGTAAGAAAAAAAAAAACAGGGAAAGAATAGAGAGTTATTGACTAGTAAGCAAACTGTTTGAGGCAGAGGACAATTATATTGGCCCAGAGAGAGTAACAAATGTATAAGAGTAAATTAGATGAGGATAAAAAATAAAAATGCTCCAGAAGAAGGAATAGCAAAAGCCAGATCCTCAGATGGGAAGATATTTGTGTGGTTGAAGAAGAGCAGAGGACTTCTGTCATTTGAGTACTAGGAATTATGGGAAGAGAATTAGCAGATGAGGAGAGAGACAAGCTGGCGAAGGTAGACTGTGCAGATTCTTGGTGTCATTCTAAGAGGTTTGGAGTTTAATTTTAATGAGTAGCTATTGAAGAATTATGACAAGAACATGATATGATTTGTAATTTTGGAAGGTCATTACTCACTATATTGGATTTGGGAATGCGGAGAAAAACACAATTACTTACTAGGTATTTCATTTGAATATCTGGGTGAATGATGGTACCATTTACTGAGATAGGGAAGTCTGGAGAAGAGGTCAGCTTGGAGGAAATTCAGTTCTGCTTTGAACATGTTTTAAATATCTGATTACTTGTTATTAAGGCAATTGGATATGTAACTTTGAAACTCAGGGAGAGGATTCAGGGTTGAATATACAATTTGAAGTCAAGGGATGAGATAAAGTCACCTCAGGGGGCATGTAGCTAGAAATGGAAAGAAGCAGACACCTATGTTCTGAGGCAATATAACCTATAGACTTGGGGAAGTCAGAGAGGAGTTAGTCAAGGACTAATCAGAAGTGGGTTGTGGTGAGGTAAGAGGAAAATCAGAAGATTGTGTCTTGTAATGCAAGTGAATAAAGATTTTCAAGTAGAAGGAATCTATTTCCTGTGCCAAATACTGCTGCCAGTGAAGTGAGTAAAATGAGGGCATACAACTGAGTGGTTTAGCATTATGGAGATCACTTGTGACTTCATGACAGCAGGTTTCATGGAAAAAATGGAGGAAAATGCCTGACTAAATAAAGTAAGACAAAGAATGACAGATTGAAAAAGTGGAGAAAATGAGTAAAGCTGACTTTTGAGCACTTTTGATATGACATGGAGGACAGAATGGAGCAATATTTGAAAGGGAAAAGGGAGTCAAGTGTCTTTTTTCTTTTGCTGTGATATAACATGTGTATGTGTGTTCACATCGACACAAAATAGAAATAATTCAACAAAAAGAAAAATCAATAACACAACAGAGAGGGAATAACTTCAATTCTAAAACCTCTGACCAGATAAGATAGAATGGAATCTAGCAAAGAAATGGGGGGCTGGCCAAATTTCCATCGATTGTTGAATGGATAAAGAAGCCTATTAAAACAAACGAATAAATTGAGGGTTGCTGGGGGGAGGGGGTTTGGGAGAAGGGGGTGGGATTATGGACATTGGGGAGGGTATGTGCTTTGGTGAGTGCTGTGAAGTGTGTAAACCTGGTGATTCACAGACCTCTACCCCTGGGGATAAAAATAGATGTTTATAAAAAATAAAAAGTTAAAAAAAAAAAAGAAGATGTATTTTCATACAATGGAATGCTACTCAGCCATCAAAAAGAATGAAACCTTGCCATTTGCAATGACATTGATATAGCTAGAGAGCATTATGTTAAGAGAAATAAGTCAGTCAGAGAAAGACAAATACCAATGCATGCAGAACTTAAGAAACAAAACAGATGAACAGAGGGGACAAAAAAGAGAGGAAAACCAGGAAGCGGACTCTTAACTATAGAGAACAAACTGATGGTTACTGGAGAAGAGGTTAGTGGAGAGATAGGTTAAATAGATGATGGGGATTAAGGAGGGCACATATGATGAGCCCTAGGTGTTGTATGTAAGTGATGAATAGCTACATTCTACACCTGTAACTAATATTACACTGTATGTTAATAAACTGGAATTTAAATAAAGACTTGAAAGAAGAAATAAAAATAAGTGCCGAGCTATGTCTTGGAAGGAAGTTAGGAGAGAAAGCAGTTAAAGGAAAGTCAGTAGAAGGAAGATAATGCTGTTCTCTCCTGAGTGTTTTTATTATCTCAATGAAGTGGGAAGCAAGTTTTTCAGCTTTGAATAAGAAGTAGGGAAGATTTTTGGATGTTTGTGGACAGAGAAGATGGTGAAAACATACTTAACAGAGTTGTAGACGGAGCTGACAAAAGTAAATATAGGCTGCTGGGAGGTAGAGATGATTCATTTGAAATTTGAGGTTTAAATTTAAATGAAGCTTGTTAGCCTAGAGTTTTGTTTTCTTTCGATATTTTCAGCTGTTCAGTGCAGATCTGGAATTAGCACTGAGCTCAGTTTAACTCAAATCGGAATTTTGCTGGAAAGCCAGATGGAAACAGAAGGAGCTGATGGAGATTACTAGGGGCTGGTTGTGGAGGTAGGCTCTGGCCTGAGTGAGTAGGGAGATGAGGACATAGTGGTGGCGATGAACAGCGAAGTTATGATGAGGGTCGCAGGTCTGTTGGATCTTCAGAACAAAGGTCAGTAAGCTAGAAAGGTAGGAGGTGTTGCCAAAGAAAGGAATATCGGCAGTGATGGGTAACGACTAGGTTGTGGTTATAACCACAAAAGCTACTGGTTAAAGTAAGGTGGAGGAAAACTAGAATTATGGAGATCAAGGAATATAGAGTCCGGGGAATTGGGCAGATCATTTGCTTTGACATTGACATCTCTTAAGAGTGGTAGAGAGGAAGTCAGTCATTCAAGTGACAATTTTTTTTTTCTTTTTTAAGTTTTAATTTTAATTCCGGTTAGTTCACATGCAGTGTTATATTAGTTTCAGGTGTGCAGTGCGGTGATGCAGCACTTCCCGCGCTCTCTGGCGCTCGGCACGGGAAATCCCCATCACCTATTTCCCCCCTCTCCCCACCCTCTTCCCCTCTTAGGTAATAACATTTTTAAGATGTTTGAAGAAGTTTGACTCTTAAGGAGGGGTAGCGCTAGAGCTTGTCAGGTAGAAGGAAGGAGAAACAATCCAGATATGGCAAAGAGTGATAAATCCAGCTACTGAACTCCCAGGTCCTATGATTTTAGGGATTGTAGGAAAGGAAAAAAAAAAAAAAAAAAAGACTGCCTGTTACCCAAGAGCGCTAAGTTGAAGCTGAGTTCTGTCTGAGAGGATCGATATGTTTAGTTGCTTTTGAATAACAGCAATTCCCTCACAGATTCATTTTAACTTAAATTCTGAAGTGAAGTTTTTCAGGTGGCCTGGATTTCAGCCACATACGCTCTTAGGGATAGGCTTGCAGTTCAAAACTGCATCATTTTTCTTTCTTTTTTTCATCTAGTGTGGAATAAGAAAAAAAAAATCTTCTCTGCCCTCTTTTGTGTGGTGGTTTCACTTCCCACTCCCTCCTCCCTGAGGGTGGTCACAGCACACTGCACAAGATCACACTGAATTCTGGGGTATTCTGCAGAATAATTCAAGTTGCCCTCTGGGTTGTCCAGTAGAGTGGTTGAAATTGTGTGCTTTTGGTCTTCCAGTTTCTTATACAAGGATATTCCTTACTCTGCTCTTGGCCCAAGGCTTTCTCTTCTTTATCTGGCATTCCACACAGCTGTTAATGCAAAAACATCGCCAGGATTGGCCAGTCCTCTCTAAGACAAAGCTGGCTTTCCTACCAGCTTCTGTTTCAGGATACCCATTTTAACTTTGTTTTTTGTTTATTTTTTTTCTTTTGTTTTTTGGCTACCACAGATTTCTGACTTTCTTGTCCACTCTGCAATTCTTGTAAAGTTTGTTTTAGTTTTTATTTTATTTATTTATTTATTTGACAGAGATCATAAGTAGGCAGAGAAGCAGGTACAGAGAGAGGGGGAGCCAGAGGCTCCCTACTGAGCAGAGAGCCCGATGTGGGGCTCAATCCCAGAACCCTGGAATCATGACCTGAGCCGAAGGTAGTGGCTTAACCCACTGAGCCACCCAGGCTCCCCTATTTTAATTTTATGAAGAGTTTTAATTGTTTTAATTAAGATAGTCATTCAGTTTTAGGGTACCTGTTTCAATATTTACCAGAGTCAGAATCCCACATGTAGTAATAGGATTTGAATATGTGTAGAGAACCATTTTACCATTATATTGGATTCAATATAATAAGGCATTAGTAGATACATAAAACTAGTATTTTTTAATTTTTTTAAAGATTTTATTTATTTATTTGACAGAGAGAGATCACAAGTAGGCAGAGAGGCAGGCAGAGAGAGAGAGGGAAGCAGGCTTCCCGCTGAACAGAGAGCCCAATGTGGGGCTTGATCCCTGGACCCCAAGATCATGACCTGAGCCGAAGGCAGTGGCTTAACCCACTGAGCTACCCAGGCCCCCAAAACTAGTATTTTATCAATGCTATTTTGTATCCTTGGGAGACTGGTTTGCTGCTCAGTCCTACTGTACAATATTATAACTAGGAGAGGTTCCTTGCCTTATCATACATCTCGTTTTATACCCAAACTAATTATTAATCTTTTATATATTATCAATATTAATGAAGGGCAGAATTGATTTTTAGGTGTTTCTCAAACTTCTTTCTTGCATCTGTGTGTTCTGCAGTGATAGAAAGTTTAATACCATCTCCACTATTTTAATAAAAATATCATCTTATAAGCATTATTCTGTAGAATCAGAGGATGAAATTTTCTTTTGAGATGTAATTCTTACATAGTTGTAACTGTATAAGTTTTGTATCTCTTATTCCATTTATGATGTTCTTATATACATATCCTTGTGCACTTGAGTGAAGACTTCAGCAAAATTTTCATTTTTTTTCCAGAATACATTTTTAGGATGGAATTATTTTATGCATTTTTGTTTTTGTTTTTTTCCCAGTGCCTGACAGTGCACCAGAAAATATTACTTACAAAAATATATCTTCTGGAGAGATTGAGCTGTCATTCTTTCCCCCAAGTAGTCCTAATGGAATCATACAAAAATATACAATTTATCTCAGGAGAAATAATGGAAATGAGGAAAGAACTATAAATACAACTTCTTTGACCCAGAGCATTAAAGGTAAAAATAATATGTAGTGTTGGGCCTTTACACTAATATTGATAGTAGGCACAAAATATTGGCTTGCTTTCATATTATAAATGGTAAATATGATTAGTTTTATTCGGGGTATGACAGTTCTGGCTTTTTAGTTAAATAAACTAGGAGTTTATTAGAGTCACATGAAAGAATACTTTAAGTCAATCCTTTGTCATATTATCCTATATCATTTTGGCTTTGTAATAAGACTTACTATTTGAAAACACTTCATTTTCATTTAGTTTTTACTTTTGGAATATTAGGTCATTTCATAATTTGCCTCTTGTGTATTACTAAAGGATATTTTGTAAGTCTTATCTATTTACTTTCTTTTTAGGACTGAAGAAATATACCCAGTACAAGATTGAGGTGTCTGCTAGTACACTTAGGGGTGAAGGAGTGCGGAGTGAGCCCATAAGTGTACTGACTGAAGAAGATGGTAAATATAGTAGTGGATACATATATTTTGAATCCATCACATTTCAAAAAATGTGTGTATATAAAATGAAGGTATAAAGTAAAAATTCTATAAGATTTGGGTTATCTGTTGTGTGTTATGCCAGCATTAGAGAGATTTCATGTCACAGTTAAAGAAGCTAGCAAAGTTAGATTTATGTTAAAAAAAAATCAGGTATAAAATGCTCTTTTTTTTAAATTCTGAAGTCATCCTTGCTCTGTAAGAAATCAGCAGTATTTTTTTCATGGGAAATTTTAAGGCTAAAACTTTGGTTTGAATGGTTTGAACATCAGCTACTGTATATTATGACTGTTTTTCAACTTTAATGTTCATAAGAATAGACATTTATATCAGTTTTGTAGCGGATTCTGTTATGTCAACCTGCAACCTTTTTTACTATATTAGGATTAGCTTGCTAATGAGTTCAGGCCAGTGTCCAGGTTTCTCTACATAATTTGCCAAGATGCTATTCTTGAATGTTAATAGCCTTCATATTGAATATTTAAACATGTCTTTTCCTAACCTGAATAAAATCAACTTTACTACTGAGACCACTTTACACAGGTACCTCACCAAGTTCTAGGCATATATCATGCTAGGAAAATTACTTTTGAGGGATATATTTGGGATTTGGATTTGCATTTTATGTTTTATACATTGTATATATTTGAGACTGTTATTTATATTTCTGCAAAGGGAAGTCCTGTTGTCATGAGGGATGTATCATAAGTGTTTGTAGGGTATCTTCCTCCCCACTTTCAAATTTTTCCATCCTCAAGTTTGCTCACATTCTGTGATGTTCAGATTCTAATCATTCACCAGGACAAAATATGCATTATATACTTCAAGAAGAAGGAAGGATTTTCTCTGCATTGTTCTTACTTTATTAAAAATGACGGTCTTCAGAGCCTTCTTCTCCATTTCAGGTTCTTCCCTATTTTTGCCTCCATCAAATTACTTCATCAAAGCATCCTGGTGGGCCGCTCTGTTTATCCCAGGTTCTAAATACTCTCATGGGTTGGTCTTCCGTTGTCATTGCATCTCCTAACTATGCTAATTTCTCCATCAAAACGCACTTGTTCAAATTTTCATTTTTTCATAGTTGAATTCTTTGTGCTGAAAGAAAGTAAAAATTAATAAGTAAATCCTTCCCTATGGGACAATTGTTAAAGACTGGGGCATGGGTGAGGTTGGCTCTTTTTTCCATCTTAGATAATGCCTACGAAAGATGTACTGAACCATTATGCAACGTCCCTGTGAACATAGTACTCACTTTTTTTTTTCTAATTTAATAAAATAGTCCTGATGGTAAGAATTTGAGGTCTATAAGAAGAACTTAAACCAGTAGTAAACATATATGCTGAGCTGACAAGAGTTTTGTTTTTTTACCACATAAGTCAATAGTTCCAAACTATACGGTGTATCTGAATTATCTGGACTGCTAAACATCACGGTATGTCATGTCATCATAGTGAATTTACCATCTGAGTCCTTGGCCAAGTCATCAGTATATTTGCTAATGAAAAGGGTGAAGAAAAGACCCCTTTATTGAAAAATTTTAACAAATCAAGAATGGATAAATGACTGAGAAACTTTGCTTTCTTGGGTATTGGGCGCTCTTTGCCCTCATGAAACTTGTGGTTTAGTGAAGAGATCTAAATTGGATTTGTGTGTAGATGAACAATCTTTGTAGCTTTAGTCACTGGTTTAAATATTCCCCCAAGTAATTCCTAAGGACAAAAGAGGAATTTTAGTTACTCTGAGGCATCAGAGGAAGAGTAGCTAAGGAAGGTACACCTAAGCTGTGACCTGCGGGAAGTGAGTGAAGAGGGAGGATGAGAGATAGGAAAGACCACAGCAGCTAGAGGGAGGAGGAGTCTTATGCATGCCCTTCTCACTTATTCTCATATGCTCTGTCATGATGAACTGGAGAGATTTCAAAAGATATTGCATGTGTGGGCACCTGGGTGACTCAGTGGGTTAAAGCCCCTCTGCCTTCCGATCAGGTCATGATCCCAGGGTCCTGGGATTGAGCCCCACATCAGGCTCCCTGCTCAGTGGGGAGGCTGCTTCCTCCTCTCTCTCTCTGTCTGCCTCTCTGCCTACTTGTGATCTCTGCCTGTCAAATAAATAAATAAATAAATAATCTTAAAAAAGAAGATATTGCATGTATGCATTCTAATTTCCTTCTTTCTTTCTTTAAAGTAAATTTAATTTTTTAACATTTATTTTATGACTGAGAGTTTATACCTCTTAATCTCCCTCACCAATTTCATTTTTTTAAATTGTACTTCAGAATACAAATGCCAAAATAATAGTGCATATTTTGTTTAGCTAGACTGGTAATTGTATTTAGTTAGCAACACAAAGTTTTACATAAAAAAGGAAAATACCCTGAAATTAAAAATAAAACACTTAGAATTATCTGATATTTGACATAAAAGCCTGAAACCATATTATAGAATAGAAATGTTTAGTTACAACATATTATGTTCAAAATCAGTACTATTTTTGATGGAAATCCTTTTTTTCCAATAATAAAAAAAAGTTAAGTTTGCAAAGATGTTAGTAAAAATATCATAAGCTTTTGTTTTGACAAATGACAGAGTTCTCAGAAGTAATTCATATCTTGGGAAACAGACATTTCCAAGTGATATATGGATTCTTGTGATAATCAATATTTGATAGCATTTTTATTGTAGTGCTTGTGAGAATACCAAATGAAAACACGAATACAGCTGTCACCATTATTCTTTAGAATTCATCTCATAAAACTTTTGTCTGCTCAATAATTTTTTTGTTGTTGGAAAGTTGTTACCAAAATAATGAAAACGCACATACACACATACAAGCATATGTATACCCACAACTCTAGCTGAGATTATTCAGAAAATCAAAAATTAAAATAATTCAAGTCGTGTTTTCTCCAAATTATTACAAAAAGTGATGTGCATGTGTGCTAATATATATATATTTAATGATTTATACCCTTCTGTATGCAAAAAGTTGTATATTAATCTTCTAAGACAGTACTATGGTGCTATACAGTAGCTGAGAAATGCCATTCTAAACGTTTTATCTAAATGTGAATATAAACTTGGTTAAGAAGGTTGCTAGTAATTTTTTTAGTGATTGTACAGTGCAGAATGGCTAAGGTATTTGAATCCTTATGCTGTCACAGCAGAATTAGAAGCAGACCCTAACCTGACCATGTTCTTGTTTATGTGCCACACTGGTTTTCTTTGTCACCATTCAATTTTGAAGACTCAGTGAACAGATTTTGATACTATTTTACAGTTTAAAGCAAGTGAAATTGAAGAATGTAGTTTTTATTCGTGAGGTCAGTCATTTTAACTGCTCTCTCCGTGTTATGCTTATCACTTTACCTCTTCTTGAATGTGTGATTTTTTCCCCATCTCTTTTTATTGTTTGAGGAGCATTTTTACTACACACTATATTTATTCACCCCAGTCGTTTTATTTTTACTAGAGGATGATAATTTACCAAGATGTACTTGAACAGTAGGTGAATCACTGTGACATACTTCTTGTTCTTTTTTCTCATGAAATATTTTTTTCCATTGAATCACAGAAACAGATGTTCTAACGCCACCATGCAAAATCTCTTTTTATCATCTCATTTTGAAAGTAAACAATTAGTCTCCCATGCTCATGGAGAAAGGCGCTGTACCTGATTTCATTTACCAGAACGTTTGAAGTGAAAACTTTGGGTGTTTCCTTTTTAGTGTTCTCTTATATATGTTTAATAAAATGTATTATCCTTACCCTAACTTTTCAGCTCCTGATTCTCCCCCCCAAGACTTCTCTGTAAAACAGTTGTCTGGTATCACGGTGAAGTTGTCATGGCAACCACCCCTGGAGCCAAATGGAATTATCCTCTATTACACAGTTTATGTCTGGTAAGAAACTTCTTTCTTTTTTGGAAATAGTTCTGAGAACAAGTATTAATCTGTAACATAATAGGAATGTAGTTTTTTTTTATTTTAGAATGTGATGCTACATTAAGAACCTGATTGTTAATAAGCTAGTTAATATGTTTTTTTAAAGAAACAAGTCTTTCCCATACTACGCAAAAGGTCCAACCATAGTCAAACAATATAATTTTTGTACCTAAAAATGTATATATCATGCATAATTATACTAAATGTCTGCTCTTAAAAGCCATTGACTAATCAACTTATGTGTACAAGCATATAATTTTAAACTCAGTTTTACACAAATATTCTGTATATCACTGCTTTGTTAAGTTTCTTTGAGCAGAATAATTTTAACAAATTTAACTGAAAGATATTTCTTCATAGATCTGTTATTTACAGCCAATTTTCCAATGAAATTGAAGCAGTGCATCTATTTTTTTTTCTGATCACCTTTACCCTGATTACCTATTCATGTGTCAGTTGTGTAAATGATTAAATACTCACATCACATCAGTTCACATCAGTTAACAACATGGCTCTACTGCTTCATGAAAACCCAGTAAATAAAAATCCTCACCTTAAGCTAATGAAAATCCTTTGCAACGATTCACCAGGTAATATTTCCCAGTGGATTTTAAATATTTCAACTCAGAAAATACAATTTATATCATACAGAACATAGGCATTTCTTACCTTTATATTCCTGACTTGAAGATCCAACACTGAGAGGCTATGATGTTTTAAAGAAGTCTACTCTTCTCTTTCCTAAACTAAGACTTTTCTTTCCATAATATCTCTTTAAACCCTTTGCATACCACTCTTTAGGGCTACACTTCCTGTTTTTTTCATTGCTTGATTCCTAGTCATTTTGCCTAGTCATGAAAAAATTGAGGGTGACATGAGAAATATCAGTAGGAAGAGAAGCAATGAGAAGAAGGTAACCATTCTCCTCTGTGGCCCAGTTCATTCATTATCAATTTTTCATTACTTCATTCAACAAAACTGATAAAGTGCCTGTATACCAGTGAAGGAGACATACATATGCCTCCTGCTGTCAAAGAACTTACAGTCTTAAAGTGGACTAATATCCTAGAAACAAACAAATGAAGGAAAGTCAGGGGAAACAGAACTATTTTTGATGGGATGCTTGAGGAAATCATTTCCAGAGTTCACAGTCTGGATGACAAGCTTTTTATCAAATGAAGATCTACAAGGTGGAATTTATCAAGAAGAGAGAACATCAGCTGTATAGGCTCTGTGAAGAAACACAATTTGTTATTTTGAAGACCAGAGGTGTCAGTGTTGTTTGGGGGGTTAGAGAGACAGGGTCATACTGAGAGGTTGAAGGCAGCCAAAGGTCAGGAGCTAAGCCACAAAAAGGATATGATTTTTTTAATTTTAACTGTAATGAGAATTATTGGATAATATTAAGCACTTTGGATACTTTATGGAGAAAGAATTGTAGATAGCAAAACTGTTGGCAGGGATAGTAGCTAGGAGACTATTTTAGTGGTCTGGGCAATAGATGTTACTGACAATGGACAGAAGTGGGTAGCTTTTTTCTACATTTAAGAAAGAAAGTTGACAGGACTTGGAGATACATTGGATGTGAGGATAAAAAAAGAGAGATGAATCAATGATGACTTTTAGACTTTTGAATAAAGAATGATGACTTTGAGATTTTTAACACCATTTTATTGAGTTAGAAAAAATGGAAGTGAAATAAGTTAAGAAAAGTGAGAATCACTTTAAGATTTTACAACTGGGGTTTCTGGCCCATGCTGTAGGGACAATCTCATCCCTCTATATAGTGTTCATGCTATGTAAATTCAACTTCCCAGTGGTGCATTCTCTCTCCTCTTCTGAGGTGTGTCTCTGTTCTTTCTCACTTAGTAAGATGTATTCTAGGTGCAAGGGAAGCCCACTGAAAGTGGGGTCAGGGAATCTCAAGTCTGTGGATATTACAGCTCATCTTACCTGGTTTTTTGGGAATTGTGTTGTTGCTCACCTGTAGTCATAGCTTCTAGTTTCAAGCTTCTGATTTTCTGTTTTATCCTTGATCCAACTTCAGGCTTATTCTAGTGCCCTAGCTCTCTTAGCATTCCTGTCTTAACCTTCAGGTAGCCAGATGCTGTCACTAATGTGCAGTGGGCAGGATTGCAAAGGTGACTTCCACATCCTTCTGTAGCTCCAGATGATCTACTAGAGGAGCTTTTAGATCTTGTGAATATGGTGGCTTACTGAAGACGGATTTTGTAAGAGGCTTGTCATTTTTCTCTCCATCCTGAGAAGGAACAAGCCCTTCTTACTGTCATTTGGAGTTATTCACAGAGACACTGAGTCAGAGAAGCTGCTCCTACGATCAGCTGAGAGTTTAAGATGCAGAATTAGGGTGGTCAATAGATGGGGCATCACCCAAGAGAATCACTTCCTCCTTTGTTATAGAGGGAGCCAGAGAACTTCTTTTAAGGCATTGAAATATATCCCCAGCTGTAGGATGACTCCAAAAGAAATACTTGAGCACACCCTGGATCACAGAAAATTCATCAAAACCAGCAAATAGTCAAAAAAAGCAAAGCATCAACTAGCCAACAATATTAAGACTCTTGTAGGGAAAGAAATCCTTGAGGCAGGGCTGCTATATCATCTGTCAAGAACAGGCTACTGACATGTATTTTACTGTTGATTGCCTGTCTGAGTCTAGGATGTTACTGAAAATTTTATATGTATATTTTACTGAGCAGTCAATAGCTCAGCCTCTCCATTCAGAAAGTTCCACTTCAGTAAATAAGACACTTGGAAGTCAAAGTAGCCATGAGAATCAGGCTGACTTCACTGGTTTCATAATCCAGGGGCAGGGTTCAACTGCAGCTGCCCCACAGCCTGTTTGGAGTAAGGTGTCCTTGTGAAAAATGAACTTGGAGTCCAGTTGTGGGAATGTGGCCACTTTGTCCTGACTCGTTCAGTTAAAAAGCCGTTCCATGACCTTCGGAGTGCCTGAGTGTGTGTGTAACTTATTGGACAGCCAAGCCTGATAAAGTTGTTGGAATGAATATGTGAATCTTTCTTTTTAAGTATTAAGATAAATATTGTTTAAAGGTACATAAATTTATTAAAACTTTAAAGTTACTTCACAACTTATTGAGATTAAAAAATAAACTGGTGATTCACAGACCTGGGGATAAAAATATATGTATATAAAAAATAAAAAAAAAAAATAATAAAAAAAAATAAAAAAAAAAAAAATAAACTCTTACTATATTAACTCTAACAACCTCTAACCAAAGACCTCCCAGGAATTATATTTGAAAGGATATAGAAAGAACTCCTTATAAAAGGTTTTAATATTACATTTTTTTGTTAAACTGGGACTTGGAACACTTTTGGAGACATGGGGTTGAATTCTGGCACTGCCTTTCAATTATCTGTGTGGTTCTCTTAAAATACTGGATAAATGGTTATATTGTTATTAACAGTGTTCCTGTTTCAGGGGTTCACATTTCTTTCATACTTCTCAGTTTCCATTATTTTGGTTGCTCCAGTAATTACCAAATTCTTTTAAAAACAACATCTTTGGATATTTCTTATTTTCAGTGTATCTACAAAATCCAGACTGCCAATTTTATTCATTATAATGGGTGACTTCTCTCTGTCATGAATATTTCTCTACAAAAAGTGGGTGAATAACCACTACTATGTGAGTCACATTTGGTTTTTAGATGGTGTGCACAGAAATCTGCTTTAACTAATTGCATTTTTAAATGATGTTTCTTTTTAAACTTTGTTTTATGTAATAGCTTTTATCAGTTTATCAAAATGGTAAAGTAGCATTTTCCCCTCAGTTGTATTGATGTTATGTTTCCATGTGTCTAAACGATAAACAATCTTTGCATTGCAAGGGCAACCACCATTAAATAAATGAATTCCCATTGAAGCAGTTGCTTTTTTTAATACACTTTGGATTGAGGTATAATATTGTAGTAAACTGATACAAAGCTCATTTATTTACTTTATATAGATCTTCCTTAATTTGCAATAAGGTTACATCTGGATAAACACCTAAGTTGAAAGTATCATTAAGTCAAAAGTGTATTTAATATACTTAACCTTCAGAATATCACAGCTTAGCCCAGCCTACCAAAATGTGTTTAGAACACCTATATTAACCTAGAGTTGGGCAAAATCATCTAACACAGACCTCCTCTACAATAAAGTGTTGAAAACATCATGTACTTTATTGAGTACTTTACTGAAACAGAATGGTCATATGGGTACAGTATCCTTGTAAGTATATTGGTTGTTGATCCTCATGATTGTGTGGCTGACTGGGAGCTGTGGTTTGCTGCTTCTCCCAGCATCACAAGAGAGGACTCTACTACATATGGCTAGCCTAGGAAAAGGTCAAAATTTAAAATTCCAAGTACACTTTCTACTGAATATGTGTTGCTCCTCACATCATTGTGAAATGGAAAAATCCTTTATAATAACCATTGTAAGTTGGGAACCATCTGTAGTTGAACTCAACTTAGATTTGTTTAGCAATTTTGCTTCTATATTTTTAGTAAAACTTAACAGTAGTTTTCTTTTTTTGTTGTTGTTTATAAAACTTCCAGGTGAATGCCATATAAGGTATAGCTAAAAGACTGGAGTGAAAGTAATGTTGAAAATTCTAGCTTATGTACAAATTTTGGCTTTTAAATGTTTCTCATTTTCTTAGTAGTAATTTTGAATCAGTCAGTCTGACAAATGTTTATTAAACTCTGTGGGGAGATAAAAATATAAAGAGAATTTAAAAATTATTGTAGGTTAATTGGAGATAAAATATGTGTATGAAATAATTCTAAAAATATTTGCTAAGTAGTATATTAGGAAGTCAGCTTTTTAAAAAATGTCAATTGTCAAATAATTTCCCCCATAACATAAAAGTTTAACTTTGGAAATGGCCTTGTATATGCTAAAATTATACTTAGTTCTGTTGCTTCCAGTTTTCTACAGTATTCCCCCCCCTAGTAAAATTACCTGTTTGAGCATACAATATAGATCAATAATCAGAAAGGGAAGGTTGTAAAGTTAAATTGATAAATCAGTAGAACACCTCAGCGGAAACAGTCCAGTAGTCTCCCCTTAACTGTGGTTTTGGTTTCTGCAATATCACCTACCCACAGTCAGCTGCAGCCCCAAAGTAGATGATCCTCCTGACAAATTATCAGGTCGGTAAGAACCTAATGCTGCCTCACCATGCCTGCGCCATTCATCTCACTTCATTTCATCACGTAGGCATTTTATCATCTTACGTCATCACAAGAACAAGGCTGAGTACAGTACAATAAGATGTTTTAAGAGAGAGAGGCCACATTCATGTAACTTTATTATGGTATCTTATTATAATCATTCTGTTGAATTATTAGCTACTGTTGTTAATCTCTTACTGTGCCTAACTTATAAATTAAAGTTCATCTTAGGTAGGTATGTATGGAAAGAATATACATAGGGTTCAGAGTTACCTGTTGTTTCAGGCAGAAATCCACTGAGGGTCTTGGAATTTATCCTCTGTGGATTAAGGACAATGAATATGAAGCCTTGGAGGCATGGGAGTGAACCGTGCCAGGATGTTGATAAGTAGCATTATAAAGATGGATTATTGGGGTCACATTCGGCTGGGAGAGATAGGAACACATGTAGAGAAAGTGGTTCAATACAAGGATACCCTTGAATTGTTTAACTTGAGCTTTCTAGGGGGATATTAAAAACTCCATGTCAGTTCTATCTTGTTAGTTGTTTTTCTGAATGACCTAGATGAAGGTGGGTGTCAGGTCACATACAGGCTCCTTGTGGGCCACCTGTGCTTTGCTGGACCTGTGAACCGTTAATCAATTTTGATTAGAATTCTGTCAGCGTTTTACAATGACTAGATCTCTAGTAAAACTTCAGATTCCTTTGTTTCTTGCAGAAATCAGGAAGTTTGCCATATTCCCTTTGATAAAAAATCAGCTGGAGTTAAATAGAAGCTGTCTTTAGATGGGGCATTTGCTTGACAATTTACCACAGTTCCCACCACACCCTATTTCAAATCCAGTCTTCTTAGTCATTTATTTTGTTTGGGTGGATCTTGAATCTTTACACCCTCAATTTGGGGGTCTTTAAATCACATTTGTGATATGTACACAGCTGGGAGAGATTGTTATTTCCTTGTATTACAGACTTAGGGAACATTACATCTTGGAAAGCTAGGCAAAAAGGCCAAGAGGGATAGTGTAGTAGTTAATATTTTGGGACAAATGTGTTTGGTTCCTTACCTATATTTCTTTATTTATTTCTCATAAAAACACCATAAAGAGAATATTATTCCCATTTTGTAGGTGTGAAAACTGAGTTCTGAGATTAAGGAGTTATTTGAGTTTACAGAGCTAGAAAATAACAGTAAGAATTCATGCCTAGGGCTGGGGTACCAGGTGGTGGGTATTATAGAAGGCACGGATTGCATGGAGCACTGGGTGTGGTGAAAAAATAATGAATACTGTTATGCTGAAAATAAATTAATTAATTAAAAAAAAGAATTCATGCCTAGATCTGTCTTAGTTCTAAATCATACATTTATCAAATCACTAGGAATAAGTGCTATATCTGGCATCTGTTCTAAATACTCAGCAGTATACCTACAGAATTAGGGCAGTCTTAGTTTGATAAAAGTATTTGTGAGAAACACTAATAACCCTGTAGGGTTATAATAGATTAAGCTTATTGCATCAACATATATGGGCTATTTCTATAAAAAAAATCACTGATTTGTTATTGGTCTACATTAATTGATGGACTATATTCATTGTGAGAGAATAGGTACACTGTTTCATGTGCAAACCATTATGATTGCTGGTCTCTGTCTATAGCATGTAAACAAAATAGAGCTTGTTCAGGGAGGGAAGGATGCAGATGGTGGAAATACACAGGATCAAGGCATGTGAGAAACTGCTGGGAGAACAGGAAGAGGTTTCAGTCAAGACTTTTAGTTTCAAGTGCCTGGACCCAACTTAAATAAGCTTAAGCAAAAATAGGAATTTATTGACATATGGCTGAAAATCCAGGATATGCTAATTGGATGTAGGAGCTCAAATAATTTCATTAGATGTGGTTAACAGTAAGAAGCTTGTGGGGATAACAGCAAAGCAACCCTATATCTTGAGTATAATGGTTCAGGAGGAAAGCAGGAGATGATGAAGCTAGAGAGGTGGGCAGCCCAGACACATGGATTTTTGAGGCTTGAAAAGGGTATACATATGTCTCTATCTGCCCATCTATCAGGAGAATATGAATCTCAATATTTTATGGGATTTAAAATTTTTATTTTAGCCATGGACCCAAAGATCACACTGCTAGAGAAAATACTCCAAGGACTTTCTAGTCCTTTTTTAATAAAATTCAAACTTCTCATTCTGGCCTAAGGGATATTTACTCTCAGGGAATGAAATCTTTCTCCTTCAGCCGAAGCACAATCCCTCCTCCTATCTTCCGGTCCTTAATTCCGTGTGTCTGCTCCAAGATCATAGTTTATAAATGGTTCCCTATCTTCAACTTCATTCTCTTTTTCTTTTAATCTTATAAGTGTGTCTTTTCTGCAAGGGCAAACAAACAAGACAAAACCAAACCAAATCAACCAGCTAACCAAATGATGACAGTAAGAATAATAGCAATGACAAGTAAATACCCTGCTTTTACTCAGACTCTCTCTGAAACACTATTAAGAGCTTTAGGATCATAGAATATGCACCCATTTTTGTCTTAATTAGTTTGGGGTTGTTTAATACATAATTGTGAGTCTATATGAACTCAGCTATGCAGGTAATTGTTCTAGACTAAAGCACAACATAGTCAAGCAGTTTCCTTATACTGGAAAAATTTGTGAAAATCACCTGTTCATAGAAGAAGAGAGTATTTGACGGAGTCATATATGTGGATGTTTAAATTATCATTGGAAGTGTTATTTACTGAGTGAAATGGTTAATCTAGAATATATAACAGCAGATTATAGCTTTGAAAACATAGAAATGGGCAAGGATGGATATGTCATTAGATTAGATTACCCACATGGAACAAAATACCAAATGATGAAAGTTAGAATTAAGACCACGCCTTTCCAAAGGATCTCAGACCTTGTGTGGAAAACCATTCATGTCCATGCTTAGGGAAGTGGAATTTGTCTGAGTCTTCCCAGGCAATTTTGGTACTCAGCATTCCTCCACTGGTGATTCTTGCTTACCACGATCTTGATGTGGTAAAAGATGAGCAAAGAAAGTGCTAACCCAGACCAAAAGAATTGCTCTTATACTCTAGAATTTCCTTTATGCCCTAGAAGTCAAAATGTGATCTTTTTTTTGGAAAAAAAAATCATAACTTAATGAGGAAATAACTTTGTTTTAAAGATTACATTAAGCCCATCCCAAGACATTTCTTGGTAACGTTGGTGTTACTGATGAGATAGAGAGCAAAACTGCGTTTTCTATTTATTCAGCCTGGTTTCAAGGTTATTCAAGTTATTTTGATATCTCAAATTCAAGAAAGCTTTTAAGATGTTCGAATAAGTTTCCAGAATTAAATCAGTAATATGAAAGCACTGAGTACTCCCCTCAAGTTTTTTCTCAATTTGAAAATTTACACTGACTAGTAGGTTTGCCTGCTGTTGAAAGTTACCTACTTCAGAGATTAAGTATTGTTGATATTTATATTCCTTCCTTTTCCACACAGTTTATCCTTTTGGATATGTAAGACTTAAACCTGTTTTGTCAGGGAGGCCTCTATTCTTTCTCTTCCATCCCTCTTCTACGCACAAACCTTACAAACTAACTTTCTAGTCAACAGTTTCCTGCATCTTTGGGAGTTATGCCTTATTCTCCTTTTCTAAATGTTACCAATAGATAAATTTTACAAATTTAACTTTTTTTTCACTGATTTAATTTTTTTGCTCATCAACTTTTCTTTGCTGTGAGCCACTGGTGGTTGGGATGGGGAAGGTATTGTACTTAAAGGGATCCCATTGTTATTAATGAATTGTTTTATAATTATTTACTGTTCTATTTTGAGAACAGGGGCTACATCTTACTCATATCTATTTTTAATATAGTTCCTGAATAAAGTAAATGTTCAATAAATTTTGTCAAATGTTGATTGCATGCATATCATTTCTAAATTCAGAGGGCCTGGGGAAGTATCTATCCTTTGTTTGGAGTACTAATTGGAAGTATTTCTAATTCTAATATATAAACTATATATATAGTCTAATATAATATATAGTCTAATATAATATATAGACTAATAATTAGTCTTTCTATTCTATATATTCTATATATATTAGACTATTGTATAGTCTAATATATAGACTAATCATTAGTCTTTCTAATGCTAATATATATTGTTTTCCATTTAAACCATTACAGTAAAACATAGGAAAGGAAATGTGTACAATATGCAAAAAAGAAGAAAGGACCACATACATATGAAAAGATATTCTATCTCACAAATGGTTAGGGATGTATAGATTAAATAGATTTTTTTTTTTTTTTGGTCAAGCCTGTAGTAAGTAAAAAGATTAATATCCAAACTAGTGATAAGAGTTTGCCAAAAGGTGTGCTCTCACACGTTGTAGTTGTGGCTCTAAATTATAATCATTTATAATTTGGGACAGAAACAATTTTGGAACAGTAATCATTTAAAAAACAGACCTGGGGATAAAAATATATGTATATAAAAAATATATGTTTATAAAAAATAAAAAATTAAAAAAAAAATCAAACCATTTGAATCAATGATTACACTACTGGGAATTTAACCTACAGAAATTCAAGTGCCGTTATGAAAAGGCATTTGTGTAAGAATGATTGCTGCATCATGATTAGTAACTAAAAGAGAGAGAGAGAGAGAGAAAGCAACATAAATGTTAGTTTTACAGAAGAATGGCTGAATAACTATGATACATCCGAATTAGGGAATTACAAAAAAATAAGGATATAGATTATTGTTATTGTTAATCACATAAATCATAATAAGCCAAAAACAATCAAGATATAGAAGAACACATACTTTTACAAGTGGAAATAAAAAACTCTAACGGAACACCTAACATTCTTGTTACAATATTTTCAAACTAGGAAGAACAAAACGGAGGTCTTTAAACCAAGCCAGTTAAAAGCCAAAAGATGATGGCAGTGTCCAGCCAGGGTTTCTCATGCATGGGACGGAGTGACCCATCTGAGCTGCAGGACGGCTCCGAGATTCCTCTTTGGAAGGCAGAGAGCTCAGGCGTCAGCCCAGAGGTTCATGGGTCTTTCCTCCCATCTGGCAACTGCTTTAGAGCAGGAGGGTGGAGTCAGTTCCTTGGAGACAGAGCACTTCCCTCATATTTTACTTCCACGTTCTCGGTTATAGAGCAAACTCTTTATCTGTGTTCTGAATTTGGATCAGAATTTGGAATTTCAATGGAGTTTACTTATGCTCAGATATTTTTTTTTTACCTTAGTCATTAAAATATCAGCAACAATCCTAAATTCCAAATGAAAAACAAACAAGCCTGAAACAGCAAGATGTATCAGTATCTGAAAAATGTTGTTAGTACTATTTTGTCTCAGGATAACCCAGAACAGATTTAGAAACTATGTTGGTATATGCTGAGGTGGATTATTGGTTTTGTTATTCAGATAATTCATAAAGACTATCTTCTTACTGAAATATCTGGATATAGGAGACAAAATGTACTCTGACCTGCCTTTTCCAGGTAATTGCCTCCACTCTACATTATTTATGGAACATAATCAGGGTTTTTCTTATTGTAGGCATAGTCATCTGCAGTATTTTGTTGTGAAGATCAGGGCAAGAAGGTAGTGACACAAGGCAGAGGATAACATTGAAAAATATGCTTGAAAAGGAATTTTTAAAATAGATAAAGTGCAATTAGATTACTTTAGCTAATTCCATAGCTTTGGAGATCTGAATTGGATTAACCATATTGCAGTGTCTAATGACCTGTGACCAATGACAGGAGTATGGAATTGGGTAGAGTTTCTGTGACAAGGCATTTCTCTGAGACTAACAGCCACAGCATTAAGTTCTAAGAGCCCCCTCCTGGGTCTCAGTGAAGTCCCGACTGTCTCTGAGAGAGACAGTCTGATGGAACTGTTTCAAATTGCTGAACAGCCTTGCTAATCCTGCCCGTCTCCAATCTCATACTCTGGATCCATATTTTTCTCACTATGGTAAGCTTTCCAACTACTTTTCAGATAACCACACTTAATATTTGGAGTGGATTGACACTTTTGTAATAGTAAAACCACGCCTGAAATGTCTGTCTTTGTGGATACCCTTCATTATTTTAATGGCAAAGAGAGAGCATTTTTACTCAGAGGAAATATCCATTTACTTCTTGGGTGCTTTGTGATACTTTAGAGGAAAAATGAGATTACGTGAAAGATATGTACTTTTTCTGTGATGTTGATCATATTCCCTTACATTCTTTCATAATTAGTTTTCTTGCTTTTTAAAATCTAATTTTTTTAAAAAAGATTATTTATTTATTTGAGAGGCAGAGGTGGGGGGAAGCACAGAGGGAGAGGAGAATCCTCAAGAAGACTCCCCACTGAGCACAGAGCCTTATGTGGGGCTCGATCCCAGAACCCTGAGATAATGACCTGAGCCAAAATAAAGAGCCAGATGCTAACTGACTGAGCCACCCAGCGCCCTTAAACTTCTTTTTTAAATGCTGTTTTCGGCACCCCTCTATACATGTTCATTCTTTAATTTAGATTCTAATCAATACTTAATTCAAAACTATAGAAACTCTATGAGCATGAAATAAGATAATTGTAGTATTTTATTACTTAGCAACATTTTGTTCTTTAGACTTTCTTTTCCCTCTTGTGATTTCAGTACTTACTTGGAGAGTTTTTAATCAACATTTATTTGTGTTTCCTTTTGTGGAGTGACATTTTAAATACTTCTAAGATTTTAATTTGATGAAAGATATGAGCTCTACCTTTTTCTTTTTTGTATGTTATACATACATTCTTTTTAGTATGTTTCCAGTTAGTACATAATTTATTATTAGAAATTAATAATTAAAGGTTAATTAATATAATGAATAAATGAAGGGTAACCCATAAGCTTGTTATTTTAGTTGATACTACCATTCAAATATTTACTATTTTTTTGAATTGGTCTAAGGTAAATAATACTTTTGTACAATACATATGAAAAGTGAATTTGACAAATAAAGAGTATAAATAAGATATTGTCAACACTTAAAAAGAACACATATTTGAACAACTAAAACATGGGTATGAAAAGGAGTAGTGTAGTTATTTGGACCACATAGTATTCCTATAGATCTATTGAAATCAGCCCAAGCAAATTCATGTATGAATATCTTATTAACACTTGATTAAATTACTGGATATACTTGAAAATAAAAGAAAGTTATTTATTGAATTATTCTGAATTTCACTCTTCAGCCTTTCAGAATAAGTGACATTTTTATCCTGTTTTAATGTGCTTGTGCTCAAAATGTATGTGTAATGTTTAATAGTCAACTATACAGATAATTTCTTTTTTTCTCTCAGGGATAGATCATCATTTAAAGCTATTAATGTAACTGAAACATCATTAGAGTTCTCAGATTTGGACTATGATATTGAATATAGTGCTTATGTAACAGCTAGCACCAGGTTTGGTGATGGGAAAATGAGAAGCAGTATCATTAACTTTCGAACACCTGAGGGAGGTGAGTTCTTTTGGATGTAGGCCAAGTAAAAGAATATCCTACTTAGAAAAAATAAGTAGTAAATATCAAAATGTATTATTAAACCCAACATCTGTCATCATTTTGGAGGCAAAATTGAATCATTTCCCAGCTCTGTGATGTTGGGAAAATTAATCTCTCTGTGCCTCAGTTTCCTATCTATATTAATGGAAACAATGTATGTCTAATTTACAGGCTCCTTATGAGGCTTAAATGAGTTTATATTTGCAAATGCACCCAGTACAGAACTTGACAGTTAGTAAGCATTTTACATATTTGTTAAATGAAACACAGTGCATGAAGTGAAATGAAACAAAATGCACAAGTCAGCTTTTTACCTTTGTTCTCTGTTTCCAGATTCTAAGTTAAATTAGAATTTCATATTATGTGCTTTATATTGGAGACTTGTTATGATGTTGTTTTCAAATACAGGGCAATGGGCATGTTTTAGAGCTAAGATAGTGTTTTATGAGTAAAAAAATCTAATAGTCCTCTGCTTGGGTATTGCTAAGATATAGTGTGAGAGCCTATGGATTTCAATTTCATTTCTGACTTCTAATTAGGTATTATTATTTATTTAATTTTTTTATGAAAAACAACGGTCATTACTTATCAAAGACAGGTATTTAGATTTCAAAACATTATTTGAAACCACAAGTACAGTCTTCTGTTCAAAATTTTATTTTGTAGCACCAAGTGATCCTCCCAAAGATGTTCATTATGTAAATCTCAGTTCTTCATCAATAATGCTCTTTTGGATGCCTCCTTCAAAACCTAATGGGATTATACAATATTATTCAGTTTATTACAGAAATACTACAGGTACTTTTGTGCAGGTAAGACCTGAGTTTTCTCCTACTTCTTTATTTATATCCTTCAGTTTTGTTGATGATGATAAAGACTTGGCATGGTAGAAAAATCATTTTTCTTACACTGATAATTATGCATAGACATTTTGTAAAACTCCCACTGACGTTAAGAAAATGTGGTGGAAAAAATGTCAGATACGTTTTAATCTAGCTATGCATGCTCACAACATTTCAAATGTATTGCTAACAATGAAGCGACCACCTATTTAAAATTCTGTGTATAAATACGGTCCTTAATTCTACTTCTCCAAGAAGTGTTCTCTAAAGAGTTGATGGTTTAATTTACCCTCACTTATTTCTTAGCTAAATTTTCCCCTTTTGTTTGTATACAGTGCAAGTTTGGATATGTTTGGGTATTTTTCCTCAATTTAAAAAATTTTCACTACTAGCAGAAGGGGTTGTTGTTGTTGTTACTTAGTATTAGATGTAATAAAACTACTAGTAATGTGGTTATTTAACTTGATATTAACCCTCTGCAGGGTTTTAGGATCGCATAGTTTTCTGATGTGAATGATGGTTATGAAGATAGCTAAGATGCATTTCATTTAGAGAAATGTTTTCAATTTACTCAACAGAAATCCTCTATTTATCCAAACTAAATATTTTATAACCTCTAATATATGAAAAGGATGAAACTGGAATGGTTGTGATTGAATCAGAAATAGGGTTGGAATATAATTTGGAAAAAAAAAAACAATTTCAAAGAAATACTACAATTTACAATCTCGGGAAACAAAGCAGGATTTATTGTATTATTTGCTTTAGTTTAGACTGATCAGTAGAGTCAGACCAGAATTTTACTAGCTGTCTCAGGACTAACCCAGCAGTGAAGAGGAGAAATCCAAGATTGGTTTGGTTTTGATATTCTGCTCAAAACCCTCTAAGGGTAGGGGTTGAATAAGTGTGACTACTTAAAACTTTATGCCAAAAGGAAAACGACTTTATACAAGACATGAAGATATAGATATATATGTAGCTATAGATGTAGACTTTTTAAACAAATACCTTAAGAGCAGCAGAAGAAAGGAGGATGCTTTTTTCCCTTCTATGTGTATTAAGCAGTTTTTGCTATTCCTTTTTGTTCTACTCTATTTGGAGAAAAGAAATGAGATTAATGTGCAATTTATTATTTTTATACAATTGTTTTATAAATTTAACGATGTGTCATTATGTCATAGAGACCATTCAAAATGCAGATTTTTCTTCTTTCATCCACTCAACAAAAATATTGCAAACTGGTATCAGTAGTTCTAAACCTTAGCAAAGGTTTTGCCTCTGCACAATTTACTTTATGACCTATGTACAAAATTCTATCTTGGTTCTCTTTGTCCACGTCTAAATAATGAAGTGTAAACATCTAACTATGGTTTCAATATGATCTTATGAACCTATTTATTTAAACCTGGGTATATGATACCATCCTGTTTATAATTCATCTATCTTAGAAAATGTAATATTTTATTAAATAATCTTAAGAATGCTTTTAAGTGTGACAGCTGCAAGAGGGCACAGGCTAATGATGTGAAAACATTTCTCATATTGCTTAAAGTTCATCTCTGCTTTAATTTGTGCCTCCAGTTAGTGTTAAATACAGCATCTTCACTTCCTAATTTTCTATTTTGTATTGGCAGAATAGAAGAAATCCTCAAAATAAAATTCATGTAGCAGAATAAGTATAACGCTTTTGTCTTCCTCCTTCTCTTTCCCACAGAACTTTGTAGAATACTTCATGGCGGGCCCATCATATTCTGCTTTTCATTCCTGGTATCTGCTTACTTGTCTCAGCTCCTATGCCATAGCAAATAACTTGAAGAAAAGGGTCATGTGACACTTCTCATTCTATCCTCCAAAGTCCCCTGGTACTCTATCACACATAGGTTTAATGCTCAGTAAATATTTTTAGTTGAAAGAACACAAAATTATTATTATAGATCAACCTTATTTTTGGCACTTAGTTATGGAGCATTTGAGTTTGTGGTGAAGTGATTTTTCCTTCTTCTTACCTTGGGGAATTTAATCTCTTGTGTTTTAATCTCATGTGTTTTTCCCTCAATTGCTGCACATTGTGTTTAGTAGAACGTATTAACGCTTCCACATTTTCCCTTTGACCCACTTATGTCATATCTCCTCCCTGTGCCTGACATAGTGTCCTGTTTTACTAACGGGAATGCTAAATAAATACTGTACTGGTGGATTAATCAAATTTGAATGCTTTCACTATATAACTTCTGGCTGCATTTATATATACAAAGTAGCAAGTCTTAATTCAATAATTTAAGCTGAAAGACAGTTTTTTTCCAAAAATCTAATAAAATGACTGAAATAATCATCTGGATAACTGATCTAATTCCAAATTTATTACATGTTTATGGATGTTATATTGATCACAAATGAGTTCTGGGTGATCCAAAATCATTCATGTCTGAATAGTCAATAGGTAAATTATTTTGATAAGTAATCAGAATAAATTCCATAACAAAGAAAAATTAAAAATTATACTCAAAAGCTATATTAATATATTTTTTCATTACCTAATCATGACTTATTTATTTTATAACTGGAGTCTGTACCTTTTGATCATTTTCACCCATTTTGCGCACCTCCTCCCACTCTGTACCTCTGGCAACCACCAATCTGTTCTCTGTATCTGTGAGTGCAGGATTTTGGTTTTTTGTTTGTTTTAGTTTCCTCCTATGAATGGGATCATATGGTATTTGTCTTTCTCTGTCGGACATATTTCATTCAGCAGCATGCCTTCAAGGTTCATCCTTGCTGTTGCAAATGGCAAGATTTCCTTCTTTTTAAATGACTAATTATATTCATATTTTTAAAAGATACTTCATGTAACCCAGTTATTCCATGTGTAAGATAGATATGTTGAAAGATATTGATGTTTACAGATCATATTTTGTGTGACATTGTTATGTTGTTTTAACTTGCCTGTTTCTGGATAAGCAACCACAAAATTGAGGTAGATCTTTTATTACACTCATTCCTCCCTCCACCAAATATTGGCAAAAAAAACACAAAACTTTGCTGAATTTAATTTTTTGATACATTATAGAACCATCCTAACTATAAACTTTAGTCAAATGGACTACCCTAAGTTTTTCATTTATATTTATTTATTTATTTGAGAGAGAGAGAGAATGCACACATGTGTGCATGAGAGCAGGGGAGGGGCTGTGGAAGAGGGAGGGAGAGATACTGTCAAACAGACTCCTGGCTGAGGGCAGAGCCCGACATGGGGTCTCATCCCAGGACCCTGAGATCATGATCCCAGCCAAAATCAAGAGTCAGTGTGTAGGGCATCTGGGTGGCTCAGTCAGTTAAGCATCTGCTTTCAGCTCATGATCCCAGGGTCCTGGAATTAAGCCCCACCTCAGGCTCCCTGCTAGGCAGGAAGTCGGCCTCTCCTTCCCCCTCTGCCTCTCTCTCACCCACTCTGTATCAAATAAACAAATAAAATCTTAAAAAAAAATAAAAAGAGTAAGATGCTTAACCAACTGAGCCACCCAGATTACCCTGTTTTTTCATTTAAATGAACTATTTATCATTTAGTGTGGTTTTAATTGTATACCAGATATTGTTTTATATGCTTCCATATCATCTAATCCTCAAAATCTCTCTGTGAGGTAGAAATAATTATTCCTATTTTATAGTTGAGGAAGGAGAAGTTATGAGTTGAGTTGATTTATTGAAGGCTACTCTGCTAGAATTGAATTAAGTCTATAGGATGTTCAAAGTTTTGTCGGGATTGGAATGACTAAGCTTTCTTTGTGTGGATGCACATTATTATTAAGACTTAGTCATACTAATTACCTACATAATTTTTAAGTCTATTTTCCTTTATTTTATAATTGGTTTTCTTTAACTATGTGTTTTGTGTTTAAATATGTTCAGAAAGGAAATGATTGCATAAATAAGTTCCCTAATTTCCCTAATCATCGAAAAATGCCTTAGGACAAATATAACTAGGAGTCAGGAAAAAGATTTTTAAAATTGCTCTCACTCTGCATAGAAGAAAGAAAATCCATCTGACTTCCTATCTCTCTGCATGATTATTAAAAAAAAAAGCCCCATTAAGGATGAATAATAACAATTTGAGAGAAAGAGGTGAATATTTTCATAATTTCTTCATCATTAACAGGATGAAAAAAACAAAAGTTTTTATAGGATACTTAAACTTGTTCAAAGATATATGGTCAGTGTTTTGAAAAATACTTGAATGTTTTATAAGGAAGACAGAACACTGAGAGTACAGTTGTAGCATTTTCAGTTGGCCAGTGAATATTCACCATAAGCTGGAAGTTTCTCCTCTTAGCTATTCTGTATGTTGATTTTAGGATAAAAGCTACTACCATCCATTCCTCTTTTAGCACAACATATTTCCAGTTTAATTATTGCACTAAAACTTTCTATGTTGATTTTTCTCAAAAATTGACATATTAAAATAAGACAACCAATTCATGGGTAATAATTATTCTGAAATGTTTATGTATGCTAAAACTATATCCTGAACAATTAAAATGATATGTTTATTTTTCAGAATTTTACACTCCATGAGGTCACCAATGACTTTGACAATATGACCGTATCTGCAATAATAGATAAACTGGCAATATTCAGCTACTATACATTTTGGGTCACAGCAAGTACTTCAGTTGGAAATGGGAATAAAAGCAGTGACATAGTTCAAGTATACACAGATCAAGACAGTATGTAAACCAAAAGCATTTATTAACCTTTAATAGGATTAATTTAAAACTTTATTTCAGAACCTTTTTTTCTGTTGCATGCATTGCTAGCAAAATCTGTAATTTATTTAGGCACATTTAATTAGTTATTATAGAAGTTCGAAATGCATTTAATGCAACTATAAAACTATTAGAATAACAGCTTTCTCTGTTCATGAAAACTACTACCATTCATGAAGACTCTGTCACTTTTATTCCTTCAGAAGATGTCACAGCCGTCCAAGTTATAAGCATGAAAAATGCTGTTGCATCCAGGGATGGATTTTCCAATACTTAATATACTTGTCCCTTTGCTTTTAGGAGCTACTTTTTTTTTTTTTTTTTTTTTTTTTTAATCTAGCAACTTCCATTTCAACCTTTGAATCCACATAGGACTCTATACAGCTTCTTCCTGTGATTTTGACTCAGATACCTGGAATGTCTTTACTTTTTTTTAACCCCAGAATTTTCTTTTATGGAGCTATAGCAGTATCCTGTTTGTGCTGAGTGTTCAGAAAACTGTGATGATTAAAGCACTTGATGTTTTTCAGGTTTCAGCTTCAAGAATACAATGACACAAAAATCGTTGCCTATTTCTTCTTGTTTCTGGTGTCCACTTATTTCTTAAGACTAGTCTCCTACTGAGAAATGGTATTGACCTAAAATTCTGCGGAGAGTAAGATTCTGTGTTTATTGTCTTAAGATTGTAAACCAACAGATGCGATACATATGAGGGAATGCCTTCCTTGTTAGAGCACTCTTTTAAATAGTTTACACAGTGAGTGACAGAATAAGTTATGAAAAAGTATGTGAAAATATGTGCTTGCAGAGTCTTTAGCAAACTGTTTTAGTGCAGTATGTGGTCAATATCATTTCAGACATTCTTTAAATGCAGATCTCTCCCTGTATTTTCACCAACCCATAAATTTTATCAGTGGCCATTATAGCACCGGGAATAATAAACACTTACTGTGCACTGTTGCGGATGAGAAGTCCTAGATGTGATATATGTACGATAAAGATAATCTTTAGAAGAAAGAAAATAAAAAATTTTTAAATAATTTAGATAATACAAATTATCAAATATTTAAATATCGGTGTATATATACACAGTTGTACATGTATAATACATGGATAGCCTCCATGTTGTAGGAAAGAAAAGACAAGAGAGTATTATATAAAGCAATTCTCTCCCATATTAAAGATGACAGGGTTTATATTTTGAATCATTTTTAATATAATTATTTTGTCGTGATATTTTATAGTAGGTGGTATTTACTACATCTGCATTTAAATGATGTAAGAGCTGATGGTATAAAAAATGTCACTGCAACAATTACCCTCAGTTTGTGAATTTACTTAGATTTCATTTAGGGTGACTGATAATTCTTATATTTTGTACGTTACCTACCATAGTACCTGAAGGGTTTGTTGGAAACCTAACTTACGAGTCCATTTCGTCAACTGCAATAAATGTAAGCTGGAGCCCGCCAACTCAACCAAATGGTCTAGTCTTCTACTATGTTTCTCTGAGCTTACAGCAGACTCCTCGCCACGTGAGACCACTTCTCGTTACCTATGAAAGAAGCATGTATTTTGATAATCTGGAAAAATATACTGATTATATATTAAAAATCACCCCATCAACAGAAAAGGGATTCTCTGATACCTATACTGCCCAGCTACACATCAAAACTGAAGAAGATGGTAGGCTGGACCCTTTTATTGCCTATAAGCTGATTTCTAATTTATAGGGGCTTTCTGATAGAAAACATCATTCTTATATAGAATCTGTTTGTTCTCAAATAATTAGTCTTTCCATAAACATAACAAACTCTATTTTAAAATTAAAATAATTATCTGCTAATAAAATTAAGTCCCATTACTATTAAACCTCTTCTTTTTAATGCTAATTCACTTTTGCTTTATTTAATATTCTTTTTTTCTTTTATAGTCCCAGAAACTTCACCAATAATCAACACTTTTAAAAACCTTTCCTCTACCTCAGTTCTCTTATCATGGGATCCCCCATTAAAGCCAAATGGTGCAATAATAAGTTATGATTTAACTTTACAAGGACCAAATGAAAATTATTCTTTTATTACTTCTGATAACTATCTAATATTGGAAGAGCTTTCACCATTTACATTATATAGTTTTTTTGCTGCTGCAAGAACTATGAAAGGACTTGGTCCTTCCAGTACTCTTTTCTTTTACACAGACGAGTCAGGTAAGCCGGAATCCATACCTATTCAAATGATTTCACTGTTGCAGCTTTGCTCTCTCTTTAAGGAACAGCATGGAAATTGAAAGGATGTTCAGTGACCTATTTGTAACAAGCTTACAACTATTCATCTACTTTGCTGAACATTTTTTTTTTCCCTTAGTTCAAGCTTCAGAATGAAGTGTTTGTTTAAAACTACTTTGGAACTACTGAGTTCCAAGTGTAAAAATGTAATTACTGCTGCTATTTATTTCTGAGATTGAAATACCATCATTTTAGAAATCTTAACTAGTGTTTTTAGGAAGCTAGAGTCACAATTATATTTTTATGCTAAAAATGTTATGAATATAAGTTTTATAATGTGTTTTCCTGCAGTGCCTTTAGCACCTCCTCAAAATTTGACTTTAATCAACTATACTTCAGACTTTGTATGGCTGAAATGGAACCCAAGTCCTGTTCCAGGCGGTATTGTTAAAATATATAGTTTAAAAATTCATGAACATGAAACTGATACTATATTTTATAAGGTAGGTTGACTATAACAGTGTATGTTAATTTCAAAAATTCAAAAATTGAATTAAAATCTTTTGACATGCAGGGGAAAACAGACTGTTTTAAATTAAACAAGGATCATCTTTTTAAATTTTTTTTTCCTGCAATTTAGGGGTGTTTGTGGAAAACACAAGAGAACATTTGTCAGATATGGAAGCTGAATACTTTGTAGAGCAATTTACTTAGCACTTACAACTTATAGATATTAAAGAGTTAAGAAATAATTGCATTGTATTGTTAATGCTGGAAAGTATATAGTAAATTTTTTCAGACTATTTAAAACCTGTTGTTATCTTAAATGCAATATATTTCTATTTATTGTCAAGATAGATACCCAGTGATGTTTTTAACCTTTCAGAAAAGTATTTATACTGGAATCTGGTAATCTTCCCTGATAGAATATAATCCCACACTAATTGGTCTTTTAAGCTATACCATTATTCTTTTCAAAACTAATTCATTTGTAACACTAAATACCCTTTCCCTCCTCCATTTTTAGGTTCCAGAATCAATGAAAAATACCCAAAGAACTGATATTATAAAGGATCTCATATATACTAGCATTTAATTGCCAAAATCTGGTATATGACTGGCTTTTGTTTTTAAAAATGTTTTTATTTTTTATTTTTTCCAAAGGCAGATGAAGTACTGGGATGCTCTTACTTAGTTACAGCAAGAAGCATGAAAAAACTCTGCAGTAAACATTGTCCCCAATATTATATGCATTACAATTTATTGTTGATGGTAAATCATTTTTATGGCATATGTAACTTACTAGTAAAAAGCAAAAGGAGTGGCTAAGGTGATGTCTTAAGGAACAATGACTTTCTTTCTGGAAATCAAGATATTAATTTAAAATCTGATTGGCTGAGTAGAATTTGAATTATAATACTCCATAAATGTGGACTCTTTCCCCAAAGCGTGAAATTCTATTAATGATGCTAAGTCTCTAGCCCTCTAATATCTATGCCTGGTCTAATCTTAACATATTCCCATTTTTTGTTTGTTTTATCTGTAATGGTCACTGGGAAACTTATATAAAAAAGGAAAGGGCAATCATTTTCTTACTGCAATCACATTTGGGACTTAATGTGCTACATTATAGCAGTTGCTTAATCTCTCAGTTTCTTCAAATGTAAAATAGGAATTATAAGGATGCATACATTAAAAAATGAGGATTATAAAGAGAGACTCTATATCAAGCATTTAGAATAATCTTTAGCACTTGACAATTGTATTAGCTGTTGTTGTTGTTATCATACATATTTCAAAAAAAGATTTTAAAAATCCATCCGGCGCTGTCATAGTACTAAGCATGAAAGACAGTACACCTCTACCTGAATATGAGAAGTTATAGTCTAAGCTTTTAAACCTCTTCATTTTTCAATAGAAACGCTACCATTAAAATTTCACTAGTAGCAAACATATTACCTTTATACCATAAGTATTAAATGTGCCACTTTAAATTGAGGGAATAGTTTTTCTTTAAAATTTACTACTTTTTTTTTTTTTTGAATTTAATTTATTTATTGCTATTTACATCCATTTTTCTCTTCTGTCAATTTTCATAGTCTTTTTTTTTTTAATATTTATTTTAGAGAGAGAATTTGCTTGTGAGAATGGGAAGAGACAGAGAGGGGGAAAGAAGCAGACTCCCTGCTAATGTTGGAGCCTGAGGCAGCTGAATCTTAGGACCCTGAGATAGTAATCAGAGCAAAAACCAAGAGTCAGGCACTTAATCAACTGAGCCACGCAGGCACCCCTTCATAGTCTTATTTTAAGTTCCTTTACATGTACTTCATGCCGCCTTTTTTCCTTTCCAAGCGATTTACCCTATTTCCCTTTCTATGTTTTCCTCTGCCTCTTTCCTATTGGTTTATATTTTTTTCCTTTTTTATCCGTTCAAATTACATGTGGGATTGTGGAGGAGGAATAGTTCCCGATCCATCCCCAAATATTCCCACCATCGCAGTCCGTCCAGTGTGGTCTGCATGGAGACCAATTAATCCAGGCCTGCTGGTAACTTGGATCATTCGCACATCTGATGAAAGGAAATTGTTCAGTAAAAAAGTTCTGTTACAATGTTTGGAAATATTCCTCCCTCAATTCTCCTTCTTACAACTTCTCTTATGTAAATCTGGTAACTATCCAGTAAGCTGCTCACCTTTTTTTTTTTATTATAACCTCAAATTCTGTCATTTTTCTGGGTACGAGCCCCTCCTAATGCAAATCGAAATTTATTTACCTGAGCTGTGTTTAATTTCTCCTCAATAAATTGTTGATAGCTTTCTTTGTTCAATATAAAAATTCCTTGATACAGGAACCATGTATTTCTTATATTCGTATCTTTATAATCTCCTAGTTATCTAACAGTATACTTTATAAATAGTAAGTGTGAAAGAATGAGAGGAAATAATATAATACAATGAGTTCCTAAAATATGTGAATGACTTGGCATATTAATTTAAAATATGATTTAATTTAAAATGTGATTAAACTGTAAGTACCTTGCAAGGTAGTATTCTTGCTAAATTTCTGTTACTGAAATGTTTAATAAGTCAAAGTGGTTTCTATTTGGGTCAGATATAATGCAGTATTTAAAAAATTATACCATCATAGGAGATTGTCTTCTCTTTCCATAAATATAACAAATTAGTCTTAACTGATCTCTCAGTTTTGACAATTATCTTTGAATGAAGACTTTACACTTAATGATAAATTTTTATATGAGAATGCAAATCCTTCCTTGAGCAGTTGTGATAACTGTTTTGTTTCTTTTTTCATTTTCCTAACAGATTGGGTAAAATTAGAAATTTAGGAATTATCTGAGTAAACTCCTTATTTAAGATTCATGAGAGTAGATATTTTGTTTAATTAACTATTGTATTTCTAATACCTAGTAGGAAGTAGCTGATGAATAAATTAATTTACATAGGATATTACTGGGTTTTAAAAAAATGACTCTAGATGAATTCAAGAAAAATCAAATATTGCTGACCACCCATAATTTGATTTAAGTTGGAGACTTTGATTTTTGCAAATTTAAAGGAAGTAATCAGTATATTAATCTAAGCAAGTGTTAAGGAGACAAAATACTCTAGCATTAAAAAAAATTTAAACTATAGCCATTATGACAATCTTTAGAGCTGAGAGGGTGCCTAGTTCATCCTATTATCATAATATGATCCCACCCTGTGGCACAAAAAAATGTTTACTATTTCACTGAAAATACCCATGCTTATTAAACATAGATGGCATAACTTTCATGTAACAAAACTTTTCTTCCAGTTACAAATTTTTGGTAATGTTTTGTGACAAAGAATTATTTCCTGCTTTCCAGAATATTTCAGGTGTTCAAACTGAAACGCAACTTTTGGGACTGGAACCAGTCAGCACTTATTCTGTCAGTGTATCTGCATTTACGAAAGTTGGAAATGGTAATCAGTTTAGTAATGTAGTAAAATTCACAACTCAAGAATCAGGTAAGACACAGTTTTTTGATCCTAAGATGTTTCACTCTGCATTTAACACTTTTCTCTTCTTTTTGGTTTATGTGATAAAGTATCATCATTTAATAGTGCATTCAAAGGGAAGTTGAATTTCAGGACTTTAACAGTAGGCTGTCTTGTCTGCCTTCCAATCTATACATATATTTACATGTGGTTTTTCCTTTTGAACGGAGGGAATTGAAAGAAGGAAATAGTTTAGGAACAAAGTAGGTTTCTAGGTATCTGTGAAAATTACCTAATTCTTTTTTTATATAAAGTTTTTATTTAAATTCATTAGCTAACATGCAGGGTAATATTAGATTCAGGGTTTAAAATATACAATATAGTGATTCAATAGTTCCATACAACACCAGGTACTCAAAACAAGTGCCCTCCTTAATCCCTATCACTTGTTTTACCCAACACCACCCATCTCTCCTCTGGTGACCAACAGTTCTCTATATTTAAAAGTCTATTCCTTGGTTTCCCTCTCTCTCCCTTTTTTATTTCCCTTTGCTTGTTTGTTTTGTTTCTTAAATTCTTAGTATCAACTGAGACAGCTGGGGTTGTGGAGGAGGGAAGAGAAACCAACCAGTAGTCACTTTTAACAGATTGGTTTATATTTCCATGAAGCGATACCAGTGGTTTTTTTTTTTTTTTTTTAAGATAATGTATTGTGACATGTGAAGACCACTGGTCATTATGTAAGCTTCTATTTTCCAATCGTCCATCTGTAACAAGTGGAGGGAATTATGAAGACTATGAAATACCACCAGTCTAATTAAACAATGTACCTACATGTCACATACATGCCAAAGCTCACCTTTGCTTGTGTACTGGATAGTTTGCATTTATGATCTATTTCATGGGTGACTTAGAAATGCATTTTCCTTCTCTCAACTGGACCATATATATAAAAGCTCCTCTGCCTCACTTTTTTCATCAGTGATTATTGAATGAGCACAAGATATTACTCTAGTTGTTTTTACTCTGTACCTTTAGATGTACTTCCTCTCACTTTAGTGAATCTCTAACTTGAAACTCGGGACCACTCACTGATAAGTTAGTCATTTTTGCATTGATTTATGAATATCTGAGACTTTTTTTCCAGAGCATCCCCATAAAACAGGCTAAGACAAAAATATATACCATGGATAAAAGTGCATGCTTTGAAGTCAGTGTCTGAATTTGAATCCAAGCTTGCATAGCTATATAACCTTGCAAAGGTCCATGAGTCCTCTTAGCCTCTAATGCTCCTAACTGAAAAGAAATACGTGTAAGCAGTAGCCACCTCTAAGGTTGTGGTGGAAAATATTTTAAAAGATCCACATAAAGTTCTTATTAGAGTTTTGGGCACACATTTAGTGGCCAAAAAAAATATTACTCTTGCCCCATTCTCGTGTTACAGATGAAGAAACCATGATTCAGACAGTTTAGATAAAAAGGTCTGAAAAATTAGTGAAGATTAAGAGTCACTTATGGTTTGTCTCCCTCCCAATCCCATCTTGTTTCATTTATTCTTCTTCTACCCACTTAAGCCTCCATGTTGCATCACCACTTCCTCATATCAGGGAGATCATATGATAGTTGTCTTTCTCTGCTTGACTTATTTCGCTAAGCATGATACGCTCTAGTTCCATCCATGTTGTCGCAAATGGCAAGATTTCATTTCTTTTGATGGCTGCATAGTATTCCATTGTGTATATATACCACATCTTCTTGATGGGGGGAGGGTGTTTGGGAGAAGGGGTTGGGATTATGGACATTGGGGAGGGCATGTGATTTGGTGAGTGCTGTGAAGTGTGTAAACCTGGTGATTCACAGACCTGTACCCCTGGGGATAAAAATATATGTTTATAAAAAATAAAAAAATTATTAAAAAAAAAAAAATTAGTGAAGAAACTGAATTAGAACATCAGCTTCTGACCACTAGTGAAGTGTGGACATGACTGTAGGAAATGGTTATATTATAAATGATAATTTACATAGTCTATACAAATGTTAAACCTATAAAGAAGAAAAACATTTTAATGATTTATACATGTATCAGTTTAGTAAAAATCAATGCTAATCTTTTAGATAGTAATCCAGTAAATGCTTTCATCAATAAAATAAAATTATTGCATAAAATTCTATGCCATGATTGGTTAAGTAAAAAAGATTTTCAACTTTAAGGGTTAAATATTGCTGGTTAATTATTTTTTGGTTTACAGAGTCAGTGAAATAGATATTCACAAAATCTGGATTTATAAATTAAACTTAAGCAAAGCATAACCTGAATTTATTTTATGAAAATATTATATATTTTTGAAAATAAGAAAGCAAATAATTAATAATATTTAATTGCCAGAACTCTGGATCAGCTGAGAATTTGTCTTTTCTTTAATTTTAAATGCCACATATCCTTTAGTGCAGATGCCTTTATCTTACAGAGGAAGAAAATTTGTAAAGATAAATTTAGGTCAGAGGAGAAAATGAAAGAGTACTTGAGTACTCTTTAAATAATGATGCCTTGACCTTTACCCCTCGGGCATATAATACATTATATGATAGTAAATATAATTTTAAAAAAATAAAAATAATTCAAAAAAATAAATAATGATGCTTTTCATAATGGCAGCAAGTTGTTTACACTTCTTTATACTCCACCAAGTCTTCATACTCTGCTACTTCTTTACAATCCACAAAATGATGATATGCAAATTTTCCTTCTAGCATCCTCTTTTTACTGTAATAAGAAAAGCTATGCTAATATTAGGGGACATTACATAATTAGACATTTTCATGGGAAGTAGCCAGTCTAATCTTCAGTCACTTTGATGGGCTGGGGTACTCTTCAAACAGGTCCACAAGATATAGTGGGCCTCTGAGAAATTGGGTTACTTCCAAGTAAATTCATGGAAGTTCTAGAAAAAAAATAGTACTGAATTAAAAGCAGGGACTGATTTAAATCTTCTCTCCAGGGACTTTTTAAAAGATACTGAGGGATCAGTCTTTCACAATTCTTCCAAAGAAGCCTACCAATTATAAAAACAAAATTCCTAAATTGATCGCATGTTTCCTAGTACTGTTGTTGCAGCAATTCTCTGCCTTTAGTGCCCCGGGTTCTTGGTCATGCCGCTTCGAAGAATGAAAAGGTAGATGGGACAGAGAGTGGTGAGCTCCAAAACAAAGTTTATTGAGCAAGAGAGTATAAAGCTCCCAGAGAGTGAGGGGACCTGAGAGAGTTGCTGTCAGAGTTTCTAAGTTTAGGGGGTTTTATGAGCTCTTTTGCAGAACTATCTTCAGCAAGCAGGGTGTGCTGAGTCACGCCAACCAGGGCTTTGATCACGTATAGGTCTACCTATTAGGTTAATGTCCAACTGCTGATGGTCTTGTTTGGTTGACATCTGGGGCTTATGTCTTAACTTCCCCTTGCTCATGACATATACTTTGTAGTTATTTGTCTTATTTTAGGATGTTTTGCAGAAGTCACTTCTTCAAATGCTGCAAAGCAGAATGTCAGTCTGGTCCTGTTTTAGCTGCAAAACCGGATGTTAGTGCTGGTTTGTCTTAGCTGTTCTGACTCTTTATTTTCCTGTTGGGGACCCTGGCTCTGACTGCCTGTCCAACTATCTCCTAACAGTCTTAGGTCCAGAGGTGTCACATCATGGAGGTACCTACATTTATGTTTTCCATAAAAAAGTTTCCATTAAAAAAGTATTACTAAGACTACTCCTTTCCAGTTAAGAGATAAGGAGAACAGGCTTCAACCACTGCCTGAGCTTGAGGCTGTACAGTTAGTTGCTTCTCAGGATTCGAGGATGATTTCTGCTTGGGCCTAGGAAAATATTCAGTGATTGGCTCAGTATTGTAAGTATTAACATAATAGCATAGAAAAGGAGCTAATTGCCATTTGATTCAGTCTACGTTAAGAACTTAGCCTACATTGCAAGGCTGATATGTTAAATTTTTATTTGGTCTCAACCCCTAAACATGATTTTGTGTAGCAATGATGTAAGGGAATCATTTACTACATGTGGATAAATTTTAACTTTGGACATTTATCTTTTAAGTTCCAGAAGCTGTACAGAACATACAGTGTGTGGCAACTAGCTGGCAGTCAGCTTTACTGACATGGGATCCACCCAGAAAGGCAAATGGAATAATTACACATTATATGGTAACAGTTGAAAGGAATTCTACAGAAGTCTCTCCCCAAGAGCACATGTATACTTTCGTGAAACTTCTTGCCAATACCTCTTACATCTTTAAAATAAGAGCGTCAACCTCAGCTGGTGAAGGTGATGAAAAAACATGCACCGTCAGCACCCTTCCTGAAGCAGGTAACTACTTTGAAACATGTAACTGATCTGAAACAGATAATTTACCTCACACCTGAAACAAGTAACTCTTTGTGGCCTGTGTCAGATATTTTTCAATACCATTTGTAATCTTTTTTTTTCTTTCAAGTTTTTATTTGAATTCTATTTAACAAACAATGTAGTATTAGTTTCAGATATAGAATTTAGTGATTCATCATTTATATACAACACCTAATTGTGCTCATCACAATTGCCCGTCTTATTCCCCATCACATATTTAGCCCATCCCCCCACCTACCTCCCTTCCAGCAACCTTCAGTTTTTCTCTCTAATTTTTCTCTCTCTGTTTTTTGGTTTGCCTCTTTCTCTCTCTTTTTTTTTTCCTCCTTTAGTCATCTGTTTTGTTCCTTAATTTTCACATATGAGTGAATTCACGTGGTATTTGTCTTTGTACCACATTTATCTGAAGACACAAAAGACATATTTAAAAATTATAACACATACATTTTTATGACACGTGTTACCTGAGCACTAGCTGTGTAGTACATTGACCCCTCTCCACAACATTGGGAGATTAAAAGGAGGAAAAAAGAGAGAAAATCTACTCTACTGTGTTTCCACAAATATCTATTTCTTACTATCCAAACTCTGAACTTATTGAGTTATGCTTTCTCATAATTTAAAATATGGAATAAACATGTAAACATTTAAAAAAAACATGTAAACATTTTGATATTTATGTTTTACTTAATTGATTTTATGGAATTCTAGATGCTTCCCTGAATTCCATAGCTGATGGTGTCAAACTCTCATTCATCTATTTGTTTTCGTATATACCAGCCCTTATCTTATATATTATCTGAATAAAAACATCCAGTTCACTAAGCTCTAGTCCACAAAGAAGAAAACTCTTGCCTTCCCAGCACTGGTCTGATCTATGTCATAATCTCCTTCATCCTTTTACCTTCTCCAGTATTGTACCTGCTCATATACATGTAAGTCTGATACCTTCCTGATAATTACTTTCCTGGAAGTTCCAACAGGGACTGTGGTTAATGGCATAATTGTTTACTTCTAGCACATTTGAATCTATTATCTTGGTAGCATATTGTAATTCCTTACTCCTTTTGAAATCAGCATCACCCAATTTTACTCCATTTCTCTATCCTTGAGGCGGTAAACCGTAGAACTTTGAGACATGGTGTGCCTTCTCTCTGGTTTCAGCATCCTGATCAGCATCCTTTCCTTTTCATTCTTCCAATGCAACACTTCTTTAGACTTCAGTGTTCTTACTGTTCAGCTGGAATGGATGCTTTTCAGCAACGCCGCCTCTTACTCTTGATATCTCAAACCATGCCACTGTGACTCATCCTCCAGGGGTTTCCCAACGCTGAGAGGACTCCACTGTTTGTTTTCATTAGATGCTGGCTGAAGAATAGTGCTATAAAAAAACAGAAATGGTTTACCTGTTTCAGCTATAAATTCACCTTTTCTAACTCTCCTAGTTGCTCCATAATCTTCTACATACCCTTTGTTCATACTCTTTCAATTTTCCATAGCAGAATTATTCTCTCATTTTGAACATAATCTACCCATATTATCATCTATATTTGATGTGGTTATTCATTTTACTATATTTTGATACTGACTTAACCTCCTTCAAAATTTGCCCATATCTTCATTTATGCTCTCCAGATAGCCTCTCAGGGGTATCACTGACTTCCTCATTTCAGAAATCTGTTTCAATATCATATCTCCTCTAGAACATTACTTCATCAATTTAATATACCTTCTCCTGCATTTTTTCCCACCTCTCTCTCTCACATACACACACACAAATACATACCCACATAAATTATTAGAAAATTTCAGCTAAGGAACTGGTTGGCATATCAGCCCTAAATATTTTCACATGGAATTTATACTACATGAATTCTTCTCTTCCCTACTTTTCTATGCCTGTACTTTATAATCATTTTGACACCAAGCCTCATATTTATATGTGATTCTTACTCCCATCTTTCCTGAATAAAATCAGATCTTATCAGTTCAGTCTCTGCCTTGGTTCTGCACTCTGCTCCTTCTTCTCCAACTTGTCTGCCCCATTTTGCATCATAGTCTCATTGCTTCCTGTAATAATACCCTAAGGTAGCCTTACTACACACACTCATCCAGCCTGCTCATCAGTCTTCTCTTCCTACGCTCTTACATTGATTGAATTGTCTCTCATACACAGTTTAGAGCATTTATGTGTTGGCAGTTAAAGTTTATTATCTGAGGGTGAAAGTTAAACATATAGATTTGAGGCATAGAGTTAAGAATGAAAGTCACAAGATGTAGGAGATGGTCCAGAATACTCCAAAGGTTTTACTTATTCTTATTGTCTAGAAAACGCATCCTGGGGGTACCTGGATGACTCAGTTGTTAAGGTCTGCCTTTGGCTCAGGTCATGATCTCAGGGAGCTAGGATCAAGCCCCGCATCAGGCTCCCTGTTCAGCAGAAAGCCTGCCTCTCCCTCTCCCACTCCCCCTGCTTGTGTTTCTTCTCTTGCTCTCTGTCAAATAAATAAAATAAAAAAAAAAAAGAAAGAAAGAAAAGAAAAGAAAGAAAGAAAATTCATCCCAGAATTTATCAACAATTCGAATCTGACTTCTGTCTAGCTTTTCATTTTTATGTCCCTCCACTGCTTTTCCTCATCTAGCTGATGTCTCTAGCCAAACTTCATTTTTCAGTATATAGACTTGAAGTATTCAATTCAAAGAACATTTATTAACTTCTCGCTACTTGCTATGGGCTAATAATTGATTAGACTCTCTCTTTTTAAACATATCCAACACTTTCTCATGATCAAATTGTTTTGCTTCCTGTAGCTATATTGTCCTTTTCCTTTTCTAGGTCACACAAAACTCTATTCATTCTTAAAAGTCCAATTTAAGTGTGTGTGTGTGTGTGTGTGTGTGTGTGTGTTTTAAATTCTTCAATGACATGCCAAGCTTTAAAGCCACAGGCTTCACTCCTGACTTACTGAATCACATCTTCAGGAGTTGAGGCCCAAGAACCTGTTAAGCATCTCTTTAGGTGATCTGATGGCTAAATCTGGGGAAGTACTGGAGTAGATTACTCATGAACTTTGATGGTTGGTGCTATGTAGCAGTGAGGACAGGGAGTGTCAAAGAGGTTCAAAAAAGAGTGATAGGTAGTTGCCTAGTACGTGGGCAGCAGACCATTGCTATGTAGAATCTGGAAGAAGGAAATATGTGCAAATCCAAGCAGATGGTCTAGTACCAGGTACAGTGGTCTTGATCATTGGACAGGAACTGAGTCTCAGAGAAGTGGAAAAAAGGATAATAATTCCGAGATAAATGAGAGGTTCAAGACTGAAAATGAGGCCAAAGACTCATTATTGAGTCCACTGGTACTCAGGGTGACTGCTTCATCACAAGAACAAAGCAGAAGTTCAGTTAGTAGAACTGAGACATCTAATCAAAATAGTAAGTAACCTGCATTGGATAAAGAGACACCTGAATGCAAGATATAGGTCTTTCTAAAAAATATATATATTTGAATTTGATCTTAACTCAGGGTTAGAAGACTACATGAGTGAAAGCTGAAGGGAATCTAAGTCAATGAATTAGGCAGATATTAGATATATGGTACTGTGTGTGATGTACTCACTCACTACTGAAGACAAATTCTTTTCAAAGTTTGTATTCCGAACTCCCTGCATCTGAATGTATATCCCTGAGACCCTACTCCAGATCTAAGGAGTCAGAATTTGGAAAATAAGACTCACAACAAGTCTGCATTTAAACAAGATATGTGGGTAGAACAATGCTGAAATTAGAAATGCACTCTTCCATTGTAAAATTTTTGCTTGCAGGGCCTATGTCTAGTTTGTCTTTATTTTACTCACAGTTTCTAGCACATACCCTGGGAATTATAGGTACTCACATGTTTGTAGAAGAAAGAAATGGATTGTTTTGTTATGAAATTTATCATTTTCCATAAGGGTTTTTATCCCATTGCAGAATATTATTTCTAGGGGAACCTGAGTGGTTCAGATGGTTAAGCATCTGCCTTTGGCTCAAATGTTGATCCCAGGGTCCTGGGATTGAGACCCACATGGGGCTCCCTGCTCCGTAGGAAGGCTTCTTCTTCCTCTCCCTCTACTGCTACCCCTGCTTGTGCGCTCTCTCTCTGTCAAATAAATAAATAAAATCTTTTAAAAATATTCTTTCTACATTTTCACCAGGCAAAATTACAGATATTTTCTCCCATGCAAATGTAGAAGTATTTTTAATTAAGGAGAGTCATTCACATGAAACATAAGTATTAATTGGTACTTCAAAGATAGTTAAGTAATTTTTTCATCTTTAAATTAAGTTTCAGATCTAGGATGTAATTATATTTCTGATTACAATATTTGTTAGGTAAATACTTTGCTTTTATCTGAGTTCACATGAATTGTTGATTAGACAGAACTGGAGATTCATTGTTCAGAATGGAAACAGTTTTATAGCTGTTGCAAAATTCTAATTTATAGTGGTCTAAGATTGGTCATGGTGTATAGTCAGCTCTGAGTCACTGACTCTGTACTTATTTTTGACATAAAGTAAAATCAAATTTAGCTCACTCTCTCACTGCCTGGTGTCTGACCTTAACATTCCTTCCAGGGATTATTGGGTATTTTTCTCAGTGTAAACTTGGGCGTATCTGGGCACAGTTAAACATGCATCATGACGACTAAATTTATGAGAAGATTAGTGTTTGGCGTCTAAGCTGGTTCCATTGTCACAGTTAAGCATGTTGGAATAAGGCAAATATAGATGATGGTCCCATACCTTGGTACTTTAAACAGTATTTTATATCAAAATATATCATATGTACCAATAAAAATATTACAGCAAGTTCATGTGTAACCAGAACTGAAGTTTTAGAATCTCATATTAGATCAAAATACATGTACTTACTCATATTATTTTCAAATCTTTGTAAATGTGACTTAATATTGAGTTTTTTTTAATTTTTTATTTTTTATAAACATATATTTTTATCCCCAGGGGTACAGGTCTGTGAATCACCAGGTTTAGACACTTCACAGCACTCACCAAAGCACATTAATATTGAGTTTTTAAGACTTTTTTTTTTCCCTTGGAAGATAATTTTACAGTTTGGATTTATTCAAAGCTCTTCCAAGTTCAATAATTTAATATCAAGAGAGAAGAATTATCTACATCCCTTGGATGACCAAAACTCAATGGAGGGAAAGTAAAATACACATTTGTGGTTTTTAGGAGTGTTCTTTTCAGCAATGATTTCTTCATTTTTGTCCAACAGAAGATATCAGGTACATAGGAACCCACTGGAAGTCTACTGAGCTAGCAAATATAAATATAAATATATTTAATTTAATTTTATTTCTTTTCAGTCTTCCATAATTCATTGTTTATGTACCACACCAATGCTCCATGCAATATGTGCCCTTCTTAATACTCACCACCAGCCTCACCCAACCCCCCACTCCCTCCTCTCCAAAACCCTCAGTTTGTTTCACAGAGTCCACCATCTCTCATGGTTTGTTTCCCCCTCCAATTCCCCCCATCTCACTTCTCTCCATCTCCCAATTTCCTCTGTGTTATTCCTTATGCTCCACAAGTAAGTGAAACCCTATGATAACTGACTCTCTCTGCTTGACTTATTTCACTCAACATGATCGCTTCCAGTCCTGTCCATGTTGATACAAAATTTGGGTATTCATCCTTTCTGATGGAGGCACAATACTCCATTGTATGTATGGACCATATCTTCTTTATCCATTCATCCGTTGAAGGACATCTTAGTTCCTTCCACAGTTTAGCAACTGTGGCCATTGCTGCTATGAACATTGGGGTACAGGTGGTCATTCTTTTCACTACATCTGTATCTTTTTTGTGAATACTCAGTAGTGCAATTGCAGGATCATAGGGTAGCTCAACTTTTAATTTCTTAAGGGATCTCCACTCTGTTTTCCAAAGTGGCTACACTAAGTTGCATTCTCACCAGCAGTGTAAGAGGGTTCCCCTTTCTCCACATCCTCTCCAACACATGTTGTTTACTGTCTTGTTAATTTTGGCCATTCTAATGGGTGTTAAGTAAGGTAGTATCTCAATGTGTTTTTGCTTTGAATCTTCCCGATGGCTAATGATGATGAACATTTTTTTATGTGTCTGTTAACCATTTGTATGTCTTTGGAGAAGTGTCTGTTCATGTCTTCTGCCCATTTTTTGATGTGATTACCTGTTTTGTGTGTGAGTTTGAGGAGTTCTTTATAGATCGTGGATATCAGCCCCTTGTCTGTAGTGTTATTTATGAATTTCTTCTTTCATTCTGTGGGTCTCCTCTTTGTTTTGTTGACTGTTTTCTTTGAGCTAGCAAATATATTAATGGAACAGTATGATTGAATTGGAATGTGTTCAATTTCCTTGTTTTTCTTTTTTCTTCTACTGTTGATTATTTGAAAAAAACATATATGGCATTAAAAAATGCATTTATTTTTGCATTTAAGTATATAATATATATAATATATGTAACTTATTATACATATTAAAATTATATATAATGTTCATACTATATATTTTAATAAATTATCTATATTAATATCTATTTTACTCACAATCCTCTTCTGCAAAGTACTGACTGCAGTTCCACTGAGAATTATTTAAGAAATATTTATCTGTCATGCATTTTATTTGCATCCCTATTCTGTGGACCTCTTTGAGCAGTGCAGAGATTACTGGGCAAACTGTCATTACAACTAAATTTGGTTTTCATTTACCAGGTTTTTAAAAATATAAAATATTTATATCACTTACAAGAATGCATACCATTCTCAAATACCATTTAATAGACTGAATGTTTCTCAGGGTTGCAAACTAATGCAGTAATTCAAAAGTTCACTTTTTCCTTTGTCTGCATCCCACTGACATTGTTCTCCTTATCCATCACCTTAGTTGAGATGAGAAGTCAAGCATGTGGGAAAATTGAATGCTCCTATTTGTTCTTAAGCAAGTGAATTGACACATACTACTTACTAGTCAGTAATTGCTGAAAGCATAAAAACCATTATAGTTGCCTGTCACAGATCAGAAAGAAATAGCTATTAGCATTGCTACTCTAATTGAAATTCAAGTGTTTTACAAAATATCCCTCATACGGACTTAAGTATTAAATATAATCCTTCTCTTAAGAGTGAATATCAGGTCTGAAGTAACTTTTATAATTGTAGTGTGGAAATTTGACCAATAAATGCTTATTTAATACTTACTATTTTCAGGCTCTGTGTTTAGGGTTCAAGATCCAAGTGTGTATCCCAAATAGCACCAGTGATCCCTGCTGTGTGCTTCCAAATAATGCCACCATTATTGTAAAGACATTTCTATAAAGCAATTAAATATGAAACTATATTAATAGTTAATAGTTGTGTGGATTGAAGATTAAATCAAATAGGAAATAGATTTTATTGAAAGCGACATTGAAGATTAGAAATAGATTTTACTGAAAGCTGTATTGAAGAAATGGAATATAAATTAGATGTTGCTCATTGGTAGGTTCGGCATTTCTTTGTATAAAAAGCTTAGATTCAGTAACCTAATGGGAAATGATATGGTCTTGAAACTTGAATTTCATAGGCAGTTATACTAGTGTTTACTTAGATAATCTGATACAGATCAATAAAAGAGCCAAGTTTTTGAAATGCCCTTTTTTGTTGTTCCTCAATATGCCTTGAGAAAATGTCATATTACATGTCAAAGAACATTCTTCATTTTATTTGAGCTATATGAATGGTAGGGAGAACTAAAGATTGTGGGTATGCTAAGGCACTCATGGTAAGCCATCCTGTGGCACCATCACTATTCATGAAGAGTGAGATTAAAAGAGAGAAGGAAGTAAATATGAATTCTAAGATACACAGTGAGATAAAGGAATGGGATCAGGCTGAAGGGTGCTTTTGTGGCTCAGTTGGTTAAGCTTCTGCCTTCGGCTCCTGTCATGATCCCAGGGTCCTAGGATAGAGCCTTGCATGCGGCTCCCTGCTCTGTGGGAGCCTGCTTCCTCCTCTCCTCCCAGCTCAGGCTCTCTCTCCCTATCTCAATTACTATCTCTGCCTTTCTCTCAAATAAATAAGACCTTTAAAAAAAACGCAGGGGTGGGCGGGCAGGCTCAGGTGGAAACCTGACTAGAGTGGGATGCATTGTATTGGAAAGAGTGTAGGAGGGGAGGTTGAATCACTTAAGTGGGCCTTATTTTGCTCTTAGTTTTGCATATTTGTAGCAGAAGTTTGAATATAATATCGTGGAAAAAAATGAGAACTCTGCTAAATTTAAAATAGGAAGCAACATAAGTAACTCTAAAAATAGTGATTGTTTTTTGACCATTGTCCTAAAAGACTGCAGTAATTTTGAGAAGAATTTGTTCATTACATAGTTACTGAGCACCCCCCCCACCCCCGCCGCCAAGTCACAAAGAATAAAATCCACAGTCATTTCAGTGGCCCAGAGGGTCCATTTTTAACCCACCATGCTCTTCCTCTAGTTATGTATTGTCTCCTCCTTTATCTTTTGAAAATTTATCCTCAAATGCCACCTCTTTAAAGAGGATCGGATTTATTTATAATTGAACCTCCTCCCAGATAAAATTTTCTGTCCTCTTTATCTGCTTTACTTTTCTGTATTGTATATGGCATTGTCTACAGGTCTGTCCTCATTATAATACACATTCTGTGAGGATAGGGATTTTTCTCTGTGTAGTTTACAGCTATTTCCAATGTCCAGAAATGTGTCTGGAATTCAGTGATACTCAATAAATACATTATGAAGATTGAATGAATCAACCAATCAATCAGTACACAGTCCTAGAAAAGTGATAAGCACACAGTAAACACTTAATATGTATACTTTGGGAGCCTTAAATAAAAACTTACGGTTATAAAATTATTTTTAGACAATTATATGGCAAACTAAGAAAGGTATGTCTTCTGGAATATATTTTTTAAATTCAACTTTATTTTGACATAGTTGTAGATTCATATGCAGTTATAAGAAGTAAAATTTAAAATAAACAAAAGTTAAAATTAACAAACCCCTAGCAATCCTGGCAAAGAAAAAGAAGACGCAACTTACCAGTATTTAGGAATGAAGCTACTATAGACATTACTAACATCAAAAAGATAATAAGGAAATAATACCAACAGCTTCACACACAAGAATTTTATACCTTAGGTGAAATAAACTCTGTGTTAAAAAAACCACAGTTTCCACAGCTCACCTAGTATGTGAATAGCCCTATAATTATCAAGGCCATTATATGCATATGATTTCCTGTGACCCACTCTGGTAGGGAAAGGGAGGGCACCTCTCCATTCCTGGCAGTTGGGGGTAGGAATCGGAGTTCCCCCCTCGCCCTCTGCTGACACCCCAGGGAAGAATGCTGAGTGGGCACGGGAAAGAGGGCTGCCCACTAGCCTCTACTGAGGAGGCCTCCTGGCCCTAGCTGAGAGGGATAGGAGTTCCTCATTATGCTCCACATGGGTTCTCCACTGACATGGGGGAGGGGTCTTGTTACTTCTGGTAAGAGTAGAAGTTCTAGCTTCTTATTCTGTCAACTCCAACTTCACCCTATCAAAAATGGTTGGCGTGCCTTAATACCTAGGGCAGGAGACTAGGTTCCCCATTTGACCTTTGCTGTATGTAAGGAGGTGGAGCCACAGTTTTCTTCTGTGGTTTTGGGTGGAGCTATTACTGTCTAAAAGTTTTTGTCTCACTAAGCTACATGGTTTTTTGCCTAGAGAAAGCAGGCTTTTATTGGGACTTTCTTGGCCTCAGCTAGTTGGCTTTTCCAGATTGCTGGCCTCAGGGATGTATGAGGCAAAAAGAAAATGCAGAGAACTCACCACTGTGCTGTTTCTTGGGTCCTGATTTCCCTAGTTCCTCTGCCTTCTCCCCACCTTTGAGTGTCTTCACTTTATATTTAATTTAAATATTTAAATATAAATATCTAAATATTTATATTAATGTCCATGGTTTTAGTTGTAGGTAGTGGAAGGAGTAACAAGAATACATCTACTCTATCTTCTCCAAAGCAGAAGTTCATATGGGGATATATTTAATGGTTCTAAGTAAGCATCTTTGCTGTAAGCATTTTCACCACAATCAGATCATTTCCACTCTGTAAGGCAATTTCACTGAAAAAGATAAAAATAACGGGTTGACAGTTTGATTTGATGGTTCATTTCATCAGCTGGTTGACAGTTTGGTTTCATTTCTCTATTGTTACAGTTCTCCCATTTTTATATGATAAAAATCTTAGCCAGTTCTCATGGTGGTCTGTAGAATGGCACAGAGTTTTGAACCCACACTTCCCATAGAACTTTGGAACATCCTTCAGTGGGCATGTGACAAAATGCCAAGAACCAATAACGGTGTGGAAGGTTTTCACAATGAAAGACAAAGCTCACTTACAAAAATGCATTCCAGTATTTGGAAACTGATATATCCTTTAGTGAAGGAAGAAACTTTAGGGAAAAAAAATGAGATACTGTACATGAAGATAAATCAACAAACAAAAGCCTATGTGATACAATGGATGAAAAACTTTTCTGATGACAAGTGCTTAGGTACACTCCAAAAAATAAAATCCATTATTTTTGCAGTACTGCCACGAATCGACACTATACATTTTTAATGTATTCAGATATTTAGTATTTTGCAATAAAATCTTTCAAATTCTATCATCCATTTTTAATGTTTCATTATGTCCTTTTTAATGAATATCCCTCTTTAATTTTTCATGATTTTTTCATTTATGGCAGAGTTGTCTTCCAGTCAATTAGTTATGTAGCAAAGATGCTTCCAGCAAAAATACTTCCAGCAAAAATTCTAAACATGTTTAGTATCATGCATGGTGCCCTTTTTATCCACCTACTCAAGATGCTGTTATTTAATACATATGAAGTAGTATGCTAGGGACTATGGGAAGACTATGATGAAACAAATTTATTTCTTGTGCTTTTAAAATTTAGAATTATATAATTTTATATCTTCATTGGACTTCAGAGATAACCTCATTCAGTCATTTCATTTGGCAGACGTGGGAAATGAAGCACACAGGTTAAGCGTCTGTTCAGTGAGCTATAACTAATTATTAGCAGAACTACCACTGATCCAGAACTCTTTCTTCTTATTTACCCTTACCTTAAAAATTCAATGAATCATTGTATTTATTGAAATTAGAATTGTTTTCTTCCATTATTTCACAATATCTGAACAAAATTCTTATGGGGTGAGGAGATTGAGGTCCATTATATGAATTTCCTCATTAATTTGTGCCGATATATTTATGATAAAACTATATACAGACTTTTGCCCAAATACGGATTTAAAATGAAGGAAAACTCAATTTCTATCATCAGATATGTGCTTACCTTTAATCCAAAAGTACTATAATACTAAAAATACTATGTAAAATACTGCAGCTATTCTGTGAATTTTTAGAGTTCCTAAACATGTATCACATTTTTTTTTTTTTTTTATCCTGGATTCATTCCAAAGGTGTGATGTTTGGCTTTGTGAGATTGTCTTAGGTGTCAAATTCTAAATTATAAATTTAAAACTCCTTTTAACAGTAATTCCATTTGTAAAAAATGAATAGGAGTCACTCTGCATGATTCTCCTTGACCCCACGGATGCTCTAATACCTTTCACTAAGCACACTCCCGGCATTACTCCTTTCTTCATCCCAGCTCCAGCTAAAGACAGCTGTTCTTCAAGCAGCATTTTTATTAACTTATTTAAGAACTGGGGCGTATCTTATTACCCTATTTTCCATTCCTGTCCTATGCAGCTGTAGCTGGTACTTTTCATAACAGCTTCTACATATCAACCTCCTCCCCCATTTCACTCTATTTTTTTTTTCTTTTTCTTTTACTTTCTTTTTTAAGTAAATTAAGGATGTGTATGTGTGCATGCAAGAGCCTTCTTTCTTTATCTCTAGTAACCCTATTACTTGAAAGCTTCAGGAATGTGCCTGTTGTTTTGGTGAGATTATAAGCGTCAGGGGAAACGATTTATGAACGGTGTAAAAATTCCGAAATGTGAAATAAATGACTTTTACTGATAGCAAAATTTCATTAACAATGCTACATTTAAATTCAATTTTAATAAAACAGTGCAATATGAATATAAAGAAAAATCTTTGAACAAATTGTTATTGTGAACCTCCCCTTAATGAACTTCAAATATTACAAGTTTCGTGGTGTGTAAGAAAATAACTTTTGGTTAGGAAACTATTTTATAAAATAAGGCATGCATAAATAGCAGCCACCATGTGATTAGACACTTCCAAAATTCAAGTAAAGAAATAATGATTCTTAGTATATTAATGTTATCATTATAATTTGAATTTTCACCACCCAGTATTCTTTGCACCCTCAAAGCACCCATTAGTTCTGTGTCTGGTTACCTTATTATGGAAAATTATTACCTTAAAAACAATTTGCAACAAATGTTAGAAAGATAATAACTGTTATTCCTTATGTATAACAATAATAAAATCTATACCAATTAAAAGATACATTAAAACTCAGTAGCCTAATTTTCTGGTTTGTTGGTAATTAAATTAGCCTGCTTTAGAAAGGATTTTTTTTAAAAAACCAAGATCTTGTTTGTGATTTTTTTAAAACACAACTACATTAATATTTGTTATATAAGAAAAGTCTAACATTTTTAAAGTTTAGACTTAAAATTTAAAACTAACTTTATATTTAGAATATCATGACAGAGAAATGGTTAATTATATAAGACATGGTCCTTGAAAGCTGGATAGAATGCTATTCTTACAAGTACTAGTAGAAACTTTGCTTGAAGATTGAACAATTGCCAGAAGATAGTTGAAGTTGAAAGTGTTCATTGATTACTTGAACTAATCTGTAAGGCTTCTCTAGTATGGATATATGAAAAATACAACAAAGCTCCTTATTTTATCCCACTACCAGGTAGATTTATAAAACATTAACTATAAAGTATCAATGTCTAGTATTTTTTTTAAGATTTTATTTATTTATTTGACAGAGAGAGATCACAAGTAGGTAGAGAGGCAGGCAGAGAGAGAGGGAAGCAGGCTCCCCGCTGAGCAGAGAGTCTGACGCAGGGCTCAGTCCCAGGACCCTGGGATCATAACCTGAGCCAAAGGCAGAGGCTTTAACCCACTGAGTCACCCAGGTACCCCTAATGTTTAGTATTTTAAATTTCTGTAGAGATGTAATATGTAACTTATTTTAGATATTACTGCTATACTTGTATGGGAAAGCTTTTTCCTTTTCATGTTTTTATGTTTTCTTTTTTATGTTTTTTACATATGGGAAATTATTTTATACAAAATGAAATGCACCAAAGTTAAGCAAGCAGTTCAGTGGTTTTCCATATATGTGTACCCCCCATGTAACACCACTTAACAACATATAGAACATTTCCATCTCCCACAGAAAATTCCCTTGGACACCCACTCTCAAAGGCAACCACTGTCCTGATTTCAATCAGCAAAAGTTACTTTCAGTTGTTCTTGAGCTGTATGTATTCTCTCATTTCTGGTCTGTTTCTTCAAACTTAATTGTGAAACCCATATTCTTGAGGGTTTTACTAATTTGTTCTTTTTTACTGTTAAATATTTTTCCATTATATGACTATTCCATTACTTGTGTGCCTCTTTTTCTGGTCATGTAGGTTGTTCTAAACTAAGTGTTATGAATAAAAGCATTACAGATATTTTTGTTTAAATCTTTTCTTGTGGAATTTCTGGGTCATAGTCTAGATATGTGTTTGTATTCAAGAAACTGGCAGTTTTCTAAAATGGTGGTACTATCTTAAATACATACCTAACAGTAATATGTGAGAGTTCTAATTCTCAGTACCAGCAGAATTTGGTCTTCATAATTTCAGACATTCTACTTCATGTTAAGAATTTCTATCTTGCTGTAAGTTTTATTTTCATATCAGTGATGATTAATGATGCTAAATCCTCTTACTATGAGTTTGACTTTTTTAGATTTCAGACCTATCTATATCTTTCTGAATCTGGCTTATTTCACTTAACAAAATGATTTTAAACCTCTCTTCTTTTCAAATATAATCATAGTGATGTCTCCTTCTGATAATTTTATATCAAAAATTTTAGTTTTTTACTTCCAGATAAAAATATTTTCTAATTTCCTTTGCAATTTACTCTTTGTACCATGGCTACATAAAAATATGTTTGATTTCTGATTATTTGGCACTTTTCCGGATATTCTCATGTCATCAACTTTTAATTTATTGCCATTATTGTCAGAGAATTTATCTTTAAGACTTTATCTTTAAAAAATTGTGGAGAAATTTTCTATCACTCTGCATATGATTTATCTTGTTGAATATTCTTCCATGCACACTTGAAAATAATGTATATTCTTCAGTTGTTGGCCATAATGTTCTCAAGTCATGACCTCAGGGTTGTGAGGTCAAGCCCCATGTTGGACTCTGCACTGGGTGTGGAGCCTGCTTAAGAATCTCTCTCTCCCTCAGCCCCACCTTCTCCCATCCCCCCACTCCATGGAGTTGCAAAAGTTCAATGTTTTTTGCCATACTTTATGTTATTCATGTCGTGCATTTGATATCCATATAAATAATTTACATATATGTATATTGTAAACCCCACAATTTATTTTTACTTCCCAGTAAATCTACCAGTAGATTTAAATAAATTTAGAAAAGACTGCTTATCTTTTCTATGTAATTACTGTTTTTGGTGTTCTTTATTACAGTGTCATTTCACCCAATGTCACACATCTAGTGTCCTTTCCCTTTAACATTGTTAAGACTTTGTTCTCTAGTGCAGGTTTGCTCACAACAAATTCTCTCAGATATTATTTACTTAAAATGGAATTATTTTAGATAATTCCAGATATAAAATTCTGAAAAGGTAGTTTCTCCCCACCCTCTCCCTAAGTATTTTTTTCTTTGAAGATGTCATTCTTTTGTCTGTGATACATGTAATTTTTTCTGACACTTTTCAAGATCCTTTTTCTTTATATTTTCTTTAAGGCAGTTTGTCAGTGATATGGCTAGTGTACTTTGTTGCACTTGTTTTGCTAAGGGTCCATTTAGCTTTTTGTATTGGTAAATTAATATTTTTCTGAAATTTTTGGCCATTATTTTTTCAAGTATTTCTCTTCCCTCCTCTATCCAATTTTGAGACTCCATATGAAACTCCCAGTTTCATATGCCATTCTTTGAATGACTGAGGTTTTATTAAACGTTTTTTACCTTTTTTCCTATGTTCTTCAAAGTGGAGTTTTGTTGATGTTTTATGAAGTTTATTGACTTATCTTCTCCTATTTTTACACTGGTGTTAAATAAATCCAGTTCAGGTGTACTTTTAAGTTCTAGAGTTTTTATTTAGTTTAGTGTTTCCTTAAATCTATTCCTCTCCTGAGATTCCCTATTTGGTTTCTAATTATGATTGTATTTTCTGTTAAGTCAAATAAAATATTTACATTGTTTGAAATTCATTTTCTTCTAATTCCTCCACCTGAGTTATTCTGTGATCTCTTTCTATTGAGCACTTTTTCCTCCTCTGAGTTACATTTTCCTGTCACTAGAAATTTTCCTGCTTACCCAGTAATCTTTGAACTTATATTGGACATTGTTGGTGATGTTTTGCAGAAGCTCTGGATTTTGCTATCTTGTTCTGAAGAGTGTTGGTTTTTATTCTACCAGACTATTAAATTACTGAATAACAATTTTGTGAATGTGTGGTTTTGATTTCTCCATTATTTACAGAGGAAATTCCTTAATCCTGGGATATAGAGTAAAGCTAAATGTATGGGCCATTTTAGGATTTTGTATGAGGCCTATGCTATTTACCAATCCCTCACTTTGGTGGAATTGAAACTCCAAATTCTGTCTTCTCTGCACTGGGAAGCAACTAAACTTTCTACTTAGTTTTGCATCCCTTTCTTTCCACCATGTTCCTCAGTGTGTCCTTCATACATGAACGATTAAGAGATTAGCCAAGGATGTCAGAGGAGTTTAGACCCAGAATTTAGGTCTAACCCCTCTTTGGCTCCCTCTTTTTCCAACTAACTATTTTGGCAGTTTCATATGCCATTCCCTACACCTCAAGCCAAAAGCCGTTTATATGCTTCTTTGTTTCCTCCACAGTGCGTAGTTATTATCTGCAGAATTAATCTGATACAAACTATTGCTGTACCATCAGAACAGATCCTCAAACTTCCTGTGTTTGGGCAGTAGAATGTTCTGATATTTTGCTGCTTCTGCAAAATTATTTTTTGTATGATTTTGACAATTCTAGTCATACTGAACACTTTTATGTAAAAATAGCCTTACTGAATATTTTGTGATAAGCACGCAGAGGGGGGGTTTACATTGCAATAATACACACGACTCTAAAATAAACAGTATATATTTTTGTTCTTAAAAATATTTTGACAGGGGCGCCTGGGTGGCCCAGTGGATTAAGCCGCTGCCTTCGGCTCAGGTCATGATCTCAGTGTCCTGGGATCGAGCCCCGCATCGGGCTCTTTGCTCAGCGGGAGCCTGCTTCTCTCTCTCTCTCTCTCTGCCTGACTCTCCGTCGACTTGTGATCTCTCTGTCAAATAAATAAATAAAATCTTTTAAAAAAATATTTTGACAATCAGGGATTTTTTCTGTTCACTATATTATTTCACAGAGTCTCCAATCTCACCCCATCCTTTCATCCTTTCTCCTCTGTCGGTTGTTTTCATCTCTCCTTTGATTCGTGTGCGTGTGTGTGTCTCACAGAATCCTGGAAAACTCCAAATTCTTCTTTTTCTTTTATAGAGCTTTCCCCAAACTTTAAAACCAAGACTCCTTTTGTACATTTTAGTCTATCAGGGTTTTCTGTACAGCCACAGTCCTTAGAAAACAGGAATAGTTTTAAGTAGCATTTGATTACTATCAGCATTGGTGATACTTGTTCATCAGTCAACATTGGTTACAGCACTGGTGACACTTTCTTCTTGAAATCAGTACATACGACCATCCATTCATTTCCTCAGTTATTTATTTATTTGTTAAACAAATATTTCTCAAGTATCAGTATAAGCCAGACATTATTGACTGAATTTTTTTATGATTTCTTTTTCCCATTCTACTTTACTGTCCATTAACTACTAACTTGATAGAGACTCAGTTCTTTATCATCTGCTGTGGTGATACTATATATACAAATAGGCCCCTTAAATGTTTATTCACTCTTACGATTTTCCAAGCTTACTGATGCTTATTTATGCCAAATTAGCTTCTCTTGACTTCTTAGGCTAACCCAATCTTTTCCTCCCAAGATATCTCTATTCATGTTAACAAGATATGAAACTAACATGTCATTTACTCATATCCATCCTCAAGTAAATCCCACAAACCAGTATATATTTCCCATTTCTTCGTTAATGCTGATAATTCAATTTCATCTCCAGGTGTTATAGGGTTGTTCTTAATAGACAACTAACTCTTCTATATAATTACTACCCTAAGAACTGCTTCAGATAAATAATTTCAAATCAAAGTTGTCATTTTTGATGGACATTCTCACTATTTAGTTTGGTATATAAAGCTGTCAAAGTAATGACTTTATAAAATAAATCAATTCATTGTCTCTCCAAACAGAACATATATAACCCATTTTCTTTGTAGTGGTGTCCAAAAATAAAACAAAACAAAAGTTTTAGTGAAACATTTTTATAAATAAGTTATACATTCAGTAATACTTGATTTAAGAAGTATTAATTATAGCTAATGTATGATAATTATAGCTATGGTCCATAGAGTTTTGGGCCCCTCAGTTGTCCATTTATACATGCATTAAGACAGACACTTTAAAATTTTTTTAGGAAATTTTATCCTGCTTTATACTTTCTCAGTTCTCTTTCATTTAAGTGGAATATTTAAGGTGATTTTATTTGGCACACTAATAAGAATGTGTCAACCCATGTTCCTAGTTTCATAATGCCACCTAATATCATGTTTATGTAGCATATTTTGATAAATTCTAACCCAGCTACTCCAAAATCTATTTCTAGGTTAAACTAGACTGCTAGAAGAATGCCTGAACTGAATAATTAGAACCTCTGAAGAAATAGTTTTACTAAAACATGTTTGATAGTTATTCTCTCATTCAAATTGAGAGCCATTGTAAGAAAGAGCCAACTTACAGATACTTAGCATTTGCTATGTAAGGATGTTGTTGAAGATATTGTTCATTAAATTATATGGCAACCTGTTTATTTGATTTTTTTTGAGAGAAGAGAGAGAAATATTTCTTCTCAGTAACAAAGATTATTGTATTTTCTTGTTCATTTAATTTGCTTTTATTTATAATTACAGAGATTTAAAATCTCGAGTTTCTCTTTTGTATAATTTTCTACAACACAGAGCCAAGTCATAGTCTACCTTTAGGAAGTGAACAGTGTACATTTTCTATTGACCTAATTACTGGGTTCATTCCATGTTTTACTCCTATTGCCCATCTGCCCAATAAATAAACACATTCTGCTGATATTCTTTGCTGTTTTTAAAAAACTCTATTCCCAATTATTGTTTGTTATTGTAATCTGCATTACACTGCATGTGTATAACATCTAACCAGTTTCTATTAAATTATACTTTACCTAATAACTATTTACATGGAGGCTCAGGATTTCCTTTAAGTTTAAACTTTACCAGTTAATCTCTGTTGATTGTTCTCTGTTGCTTAATAGAGCTTAGGTAGTCACCTAAACTTTTTTCTCAAAGAACACAACTGGCCCCCTCTTTTTTTTCTTATTACTCTTTTCTTGAGTCTAGTATACTTTCCAGACTTTCACAGTTTGTAACAGTTACTTATATCTCTCCCATACTTAATGCCCTTGAACATCTTTTCTTCCACATACCTATGGATTCTTAATTATTCCTTCAAGTTATAGCCCCCAGATATTCTCTTTCCTTGAAAGTTTCCTTTGGGCATTGCCTATTTGTGGTGGTTTCTATGAGTTAAATTACTTTTCATATATGTATGAAAAGCAGCTTATTCCCTAAGACTATAATAACTTGCCCACACTGTTCAATATGAATGATCGGTAATTGTTATTGATTAAATTCAAGTTAATGCAAAATTTTTATCTGCTATGCTGAAATATTTTTGCACTCAACTTCATAAGAATTTCTATTTTTATATTGATTCATACTATGTTAGTGTTGATAAAGTGTAATTTTATTTGTATATGCTCAGATCATATGTTAGCACCTTGTGTTTCTAAAAGGAGTATAGATTATTTAAAACTACTAGAGACAAATATTTTATTGATAAACTAGGAAAGATTGTGTTGGTACTTTTTAAGGTTTTATAAATATAAATTATAAATATAATTGTTCCGGCATCTGTTTTGTTTAAAAGAAAGTACATCTGTGGTTGAAGATAAAAATACTTAGTCATAAATAAATATTTAAAGAAACTTGGTCTTCCATATTCGTATACTTAATCAGGTCAGTGAGAAGCCAATACAAACCACTGTCAGAATCTTATCATGGGAGGTTGGCAACTTCTAACAGCTGATATTCAGAAGTTTAAAGAATAATTACACTTTATACCCATTTTCCTCTTCTAAGTGGGACCTACTAAATAGTCACTAAAAACTGACATGCATTTAAACATACAACAAATTTCACTTCTATAGTTCTATAGACTTTCATTTCAGCCATGATTAAAGTATTTCACAGATAAGAATAATTTATGAATAAAAATGTAATTCACGGAATACCTTGCCAGTGAATGTTGATCGCTTCATCACAGTTCAGTCATGTTTAGAAAATCTAAGCAAGCTGTGTGATTACTCCAGGAAGCATGGAATGATGTGTTCAAATTAGTACCATCTGTGGATAGAAAAAAATTGAGGTTTTTAGTCATTCTCAAAGAATGGAAATCTGATTCTCCATGCTAAAATGAGTGTAATCCTTTTTGTATCTGTAATTCAATAGGGCAGTTGCTTTGAAATAGTCCAGTTCAACACACAGTTCATCAAAAGAGAAGATACTGCATATCAATGCTAGTCTTTTATGAGTGCCACTGAGGTAGCCTTCCTTTAAAAAATTGTCTATGAGCCATATATTTGGGCTCAGATTAAATTTATTTCTGGTTTATCTTTCTAAATATATGTGATTAGAAAATGTGGACAAAATTTTATACGACTTGAAAGCCAAAAGACTGTTTCAATGAACCATAACTTATTCATATATTCAACACATACTGAGTTCCTGTATGTGCCAGATGCTGTGTATCGGTGCAAGTTCCATCATTGTGCCTGTCACAGGGAAGGCAACTCAATTGTTGTTACTCTTCCTTTAGCCAGGTTACACATAGTTCTTCTTGTTTCTTTTAGACCCTTATTTCTTTGTAATACTTATTTGGAAAACCCAAGAGTCTGTGGACCAGCATTAATATGGTGAAAGTTTTTATGCATAACCAATTTTGCCATTGAAGTCTTCATTCCTAAAATCTGAACATTGCAAGGGGGATAAAAGTTGGTCATAGGACAACCATGGGCATTTAGTCATCCCCTCTGCTGAATTGGGAAAAACATAGTTCCTCTGACTTCTCCAGTTCATTGGATAGCTAATGCATCCCATTTTCTTCCCACTCCTAGTTGCTTAGTAAATCCTAGGTAAAAGAAATTGAAATGCAGAAGGGGTGTTTGGTGATGGACTCAAAAGGGAGGTAAATGTATGGTTTATACTCTCTGATTCCCATAGGGAAAGAGCAGAGTGTACAGTTTTAATGCAAATGAAAACTTCCCAAGTGTCCTCACTATACTTGAGATAAAACTAAAAATCTTGAATACAGTCCAGAAGGTTCAGCATTATCTGATTCTGACCTACATCTCCAGCTTTCTATCTTCTTTTTTTTTTAAATTTTTTATTTTTTATAAACATGTATTTTTATCCCCAGGGGTACAGGTCTGTGAATCACCAGGTTTACACACTTCACAGCACTCACCAAAGCACATACCCTCCCAAATGTCCATAACCCCACCCCCCTTCTCCCAACCCCACCTCCCCCTAGCAACCCTCAGTTTGTTTTGTGAGATTAAGAGTCACTTATGGTTTGTCTCCCTCCCAATCCCATCTTGTTTCATTGATTCTTCTCCTACCCACTTAAGCCCCCATGTTGCATCACCACTTCCTCATATCAGGGAGATCATATGATAAGTCAAGCAGCTTTCTATCTTCTTATCCATCTCCTTGTGGACCCAGCTATGTTCCTTAAGTGTTTCTGATGTACCACACTTCTTCCCCTCAGAATCTTAACACATCCTGATGTTATTCACCTGGAAAGCTAATCTTATCTGTCAGTTCCCTGATTAAATTAAAGTCTTCCCTGACCATCTATCTAATTGAAATCTCTGGGATGCCTGGGTGGCTCAGTTGGTTAAGTGCCTGCCTTAGGCTTAGGTCATGATCCCAGAGTCCTGGGATGGAGCCCCATGTCAGGGTTCCTGCTCAGTGGGGAGTCTGCTTCTCCCACTCCCTCTGCCCCTCCCTCCTACTCTCACTCTCTTGCTCTTTTGCTTTCTCTCATAAATAAGTGAAATCTTTAAAAATAAATTAATGAAATCTCCTGTTATGCCTTCTTATTCATTGCTTTAAAAATATTTATTAAATGTCTATTTTGTTGCAAACATGACTCTAGACCTTCAGAGACACAATCTAGTATTTGATTATTTGTGTAGATTGATATTTGTATGTATATATGACATATGAATAATCATACACATTTTGTAGTCATTGCTCAATCTTTTTTATTGATATGAATGTAGAATCAGAACCTTTCTAGACCTTTAGAATACATATTGGAATGAAGTGGAGTTGAAAAGATGATTAGGTCTAGTTGAGGTGGGTTTTCAAAGTAGAATTAGGATTTATAGAAGGGTGGCTATCAGTTCAAAACAATGAAGTAGAAACTAATAGAGCTATCTGAAAATAAATTTCAAAAGGGATCCCCTCAAGACTTTGAGTTTCCTTTTGCTCTATGTATTTAAATAGAGGCCAGAAAAGTAGAAATTGGCCATTTTATAGAGGAAAATTACATTAGTTTTCTATCGTTACGCCACAAATGATCACAAACTTTGTGGTTTAAAACTATGCCCATTGATTATTACACTGTTCTGTAGGTCAGAAGTCTGGGTATATTGTGCATCGATTCCATACCCAGAGGCCCACAAGCCAACTCAAGATGTCAGCAAGCTGTATACTCACGTGGAACTCAGTCCTCTTCTAAGCTCACAAGCTTGTGACAGAATTTGGTTTCTTACATTGATAGGTCTGAGATCCCCAGTTCCTGGCTGGCTAATAGCCAAGGGCTTCTCTCAGTAACTAGAGATGTCCTAGATTCTTTATCCTATAGCTCCTTCTTCTTCCAAGACAATAATGGATACATTTTTATATATCATATCTGTCTCTTGCTTAGAGTATGTTCCTTCCTCTTTTATAATGAAACAAAGAAAACTCTTTGCTTTTAAAGGACTCAGTCTATAAAATCAGGTTCATTGTATAGTCCGTCCTTATTTTATTTATTTACTTATTTGTTAAGTCTTTATTTACATTTCAGTTAGTTAACAGCATAATATTAGTTTCAGGCATATGAATAGTGATTCAACACTTCCATACAACACCTGGTGCTCATCACACGTGCTTCCCTTAATTGATTTGGTTTCTTAATTACAGATGAAAAATTTTCTCATATCAGTACCTATATTTGAGCTTAATTGAAAAATTGGATGAAGGTGAGTGTTCAGGGGCCAGGAATCTTGGGGATGTCTGTCTACATAAAGGTCAGGCATAAAAAGACAAGTTGACCAAGATCATCTCTAAATTTCCTTCAAGTTCTGCTTCTGTCATCTTCTGATTCATTTGCCTATTCCATGAATTCGACCACCAAAATGGATCTAAAAATATATTTCTTTCTTATTGCTACAATTTTTTTCTTTTTTTTTAAAACATATCCAGTGATCTATAAATTTGTCCTTTTTCCTGTAGTATAATTATCAGACTAGACTTGATAAAATGTACTTCTGAACATCTCATTCTGACACTTCAATAGCTTTCCATTGTCTAACAAACTCTAAGTTCCTCTCAGTATATCCCCAGGTTATTGTGTAGCCTTTCTGTTTTAATTGGCAGTATGAACTATAAATAATAGTTGAAATTGACTTAGATCACATTACCCTTCTTCTAAATCTCTACCTTAACAATCAGTGAAATCCTGTCTCACATGCCACGTTTTCTCTTTTTTGTTGTTGTTTTTTAAAGATTTTATACATTTATTTGCCAGACAGAGGTCACAAGTAGGCAGGGAGGCAGGCAGAGAGAGAGAGGAAGGGAAGCAGGCTCCCTGCTGAGCAGAGAGCCCGATGCAGGGCTCAATCCCAGGACCCTGAGACCATGACCTGGGCCGAAGGCAGAGGCTTAACCCACCACTTTTTCTCTTAAGGCTTCTCCTGAACCACCAGGTCATCCATATGTCTCTGCCTTGGGTTAGAATATTTTGAAAATTTGTGTTTTCTTTAGGTGGTCTGAGTTCAATCAAACTTAGTGGCTGAGAGATTTGAATAAATTATAGAAATTCCACTTTTTATGAAAATTCTATTTTTTAATTCTTAAAATGATTCATCTATAAGGTGAATTTTCCTTAAAAAATAACTTTTTCTCTAATTGCTTTTCTGCTTAACTAAAAATAGTAGTTATGTTGTAGGTATTGTATCAAGTATTCTGCTTGCAATCTACTTTAACGGTTAATTCAATTAAATACAATAAAATTTGATAGTAAATATTAGTATTATAAAATAGAATAATTGAATCTAACCATATGGCTTTAAATTACCTGCTTCTTGTATTCCATTGCATTAGAATTTCTCTCCTCTTTCAGATTTAGGCAAATATATAAGCAATAGGTCTACATATAATTCAGCAAAAATTTAAGAGGAAATTAAAAATTTTAACTCAAGTCTAGACCTTTCTGCAGAACTCCAGACTCATGTGCCCATCTATATGACATCTCTTTCTGGGTATCTGGTAGTCATTTCAAAGTTAACATGCTCAAAATAAATTCTTTTTTTTTTTTAATTAAATTAATTTATTTATTTTCAGAAAAACAGTATTCATTATTTTTTCACCATACCCAGTGCACCATGCAATCCGTGCCCTCTATAATACCCACCACCTGGTACCCCAACCTCCCACCCCCCCGCCACTTCAGACCCCTCAGATTGTTTTTCAGAGTCCATAGTCTCTCATGATTCACCTCCCCTTCCAATTTACCCCAACTCCCTTCTCCTCTATAACACCCCTTGTCCTCCATGATATTTGTTATGCTCTACAAATAAGTGAAACCATATGATAATTGACTCTCTCTGCTTAATTTATTTCACTCAGCATAATCTCTTCCAATCCCGTCCATGTTGCTACAAAAGTTGGGTATTCATCCTTTCTGATGGAGGCATAATACTCCATAGTGTATATGGACCACATCTTCCTTATCCATTCCTCCACTGAAGGGCATTTTGGTTCTTTCTACAATTTGGCGACGGTGGCCATTGCTGCTATGAACATTGGGGTACAGATGACCCTTCTTTTCACGACATCTGTATCTTTGGGGTAAATACCCAGGAGTGCAATGGCAGGGTCATAGGGAAGTTCTATTTTTAATTTCTTGAGGAATCTCCACACTGTTCTCCAAAGAGGCTGCACCAACTTGCATTCCACCAACAGTGTCAGAGGGTTCCCCTTTCTCCACATCCTCTCCAACACATGTTGTTTCCTGTTTTGTTAATATTGGCCATTCTAACTGGTGTAAGGTGACATCTCAATGTGGTTTTAATTTGAATCTCCCTGAGGGCTAGTGATGATGAACATTTTTTCATGTGTCTGATAGCCATTTGTATGTCTTGATTGGAGAAGTGTCTGTTCATATCTTCTGCCCATTTTTTGATATGTTTGCCTGTTTCGTGTGTGTTGAGTTTGAGGAGTTCATTATAGATCCTGGATATCTACCTTTTGTCTTTACTGTCATTTGCAAATATCTTCTCCCATTCTGTGGGTTGCCTCTTTGTTTTTTTGACTGTTTCCTTTGCTGTGCAGAAGCTTTTGATTTTGATGAAGTCCCAAAAGTTTATTTTCGCTTTTGTTTCCTTTGCCTTTGGAGACATATCTTGAAAGAAGTTGCTGTGGCTGATATCGAAGAGATTACTGCCTATGTTTTCTTCTAGGATTCTGATGGATTCCTGTCTCACGTTGAGGTCTTTTATCCATTTTGAGTTTATCTTTGTGTATGGTGTAAGAGAATGGTCGAGTTCCATTCTTCTACTTATAGCTGTCCAGTTTTCCCAACGCCATTTATTGAAGAGACTGTCTTTTTTCCACTGTATATTTTTTCCTGTTTTGTCGAAGATTAATTGACCATAGAATTGAGGGTCCATATCTGGGTTCTCTACTCTGTTCCACTGGTCTATGTATCTGGTTTTATGCCAGTACCATGCTGTCTTGGTGATCACAACTTTGTAATAAAGCTTGAAATCAGGTAACGTGATGCTCCCAGCTTTATTTTTGTTTTTCAACATTTCCTTAGCGATTCGGGGTCTCTTCTGATTCCATACAAATTTTTGGATTATTTGCTCCAGCTCTTTGAAGAATACTGGTGGAATTTGGATCAGAATGGCATTAAAAGTATATATTGCTCTAGGCAGTATAGACATTTTAACAATGTTTATTCTTCCGATTCAAGAGCATGGAATGGTCTTCCATCTTTTTGTGTCTTCTTCAATTTCTTTCATGAGTGTTCTATAGTTCCTCAAGTACAGATCCTTTAAAAATAAATAAATAAAATCTTTAAAAAAAAAAAGGATCTTTTATTTTTTTAAGATTTCATTTATTTATTTGACAGACAGAGATCACAAGTAGGCAGAGAGGCAGGCAGAGAGAGGAAGCAGAGCAGGCTCCCTGCCGAGCAGAGAGCCCGATGCGGGCTTGATGCAGGGCTCAATCCCAGGACCCTGGGATCATGACCTGAGCCGAAGGCAGAGGCTTAACTCCCTGAGCCACCCAGGTGCCCCCCAAAATAAATTCTTAATCTCTCCTTCCACGTCATCTTGGTTAATGATGACTTCATCCTTCTGTTTGCTCAATCCAAAGGCTTTAGAGCTTTCCTCTACTCTCTCCTTCTCTTATACCCCACATGTCACACATCAGCAAATCCTGTCAGCTCCCCTTCAAAATATATTCAGGGTCTGAATTCTTCCTTTCATTTCTGCTGCTGTAATCCCCATCATGATCTGTTGTGTTGACACTGCAATAGCCTAGTAATTGCTCTCCCTGTTTGTACCCTTACATCTCTTCACTCTATAATCAGCACAGTAGTCGGATTGTGTGAAAACATGTTAGAACCTGTCATTCCTCTGCTTAAAAGAATGTCCTTCAGGGTGCCTGGGTGGCTCAGTTGGTTTACCATCTGTCTTCAGCTCAGGTTGTGATTCCAGTGTCTTGGGATCGAGTCCTGCTTCGGACTCCCCTCTCCCTCTCCCACTCCCTCCTGCTTGTGCACACGTGCTCTCTCTTTATCTCTTTCTTTCTGTCAAATAAAGAAGTAAAATCTTAAAAAAAAAATGTTGTATATAATCTAGCCTTCATTATTTTTTTCTCAGACTTCAACTCTTATTAATAAGCCACACTGGCCTCCTAATTATTCTTCAAATATACCAAGGATGGTTCCAACTTAGAGCTTATAATCATGCATTTTTCCCTGCCAGGAATGTTCATTTTTCAAATATTCTCAAGGTTGGTTCCCCCACCTTCGTCAGGAACTTCATGTCTTCTAATCAGTGAGGCCTTCTCTGAATACTCAGTTAAACAAATCAGTTTAAATGATTTTTTTCAAATGAAAGATGATCAGTATCATCTTTCTCTTCTTCCTTTCCTTATTTCTCCCCCAAAACACTAATCATCATCTAAAATACTATATACAGTAGTCACTTATACTTTTATTGTATACACCAAATATAAATTACACAAGGTCAGGGACTTCTGTCCGGTTTATTCATTGTATACCCAGCACCTACAGTAGCACTTGGCACAAATTAGGTGTTCATTAGACATTTACTGAATCCTGAATTAATATGATACTTTCAGGAATAAATGAGTTTTCTCTCATTTATTTTCTAATTTTTAAGTGTGACTATTATCATATAATTTTTATAAATTATGTCATTTTCATACAAGTCATTGTTACCATTCTATCTTAGTCTTCTAAGCAAAAGCCTTTTCACACATGCAGGGAAAGACTTGGTTGAGGAAAGTTCTTACATCACTTATTTCATTGTTCTTTCATATTCTTAATTATAACATGCTTGTATTACTTGTTCAATAAATTGCAGTTTCTTAAAAAATCAGACATAATCCTTTTATATCTTGAATCCTTCACATCAGGCTCAGAACCTCACAGATGGTATACAAATAGCAAATTTCATATGGGTGGTCAATATGAAATCAAATAAGTGACCCCAAGTAAGACCTTGTGATTGTAGGTGATATGCAGATTTCTTTGTCTGTGTATTTAATATCAGTGTGCTGAATGATGTTCTAGAAAGGGTTTTGACAAATTTATTAATTAATTAATTTGTTTGTTTATATTGGTTTTTATCAAATGTAAGTATATGCAAGATAAAATAAAAATCAACTAATAAGTAAATTTCTAATTCAGCTAATAGCATTGTTTATTTAGAATTATTATATAATCAATCTTTACTATATATAGGATGCATTTGTGTCTATCCAACATTTAAATGTAAGTATGTCTTTCTTGGGAACTGAATATTAAAACTCAGACCATATCCAGAGAAGTACATAAGGTTAAATGAGCATACAATTTTATTTTGTACTCATGTTTATGTATGAAGCCAAAGTAAGTTTATACGAGATTCTTATGAGTCAGTTTGGGAGCGAAACTTGGAATTAATCAAATCACAGTTGTTTTGTCCTCTACCTTTTAGATTAGTGGTCTCTGAAGCACCACCTTAAGGTTCCACTCAGTAAATGTGGTACTGCTGAACTAAGGGTAGTTGTAATAAGGGATTGCCACTAGATGCATAATAAAGACATATTTTTGAATCCAGTCTTCCTTCTGTTTAACAGTTTTTGGTAGTTCTAATTGTTTTCAATTTTTCTCCTTTAACTTTTAGTTCCTAGTGTTCCCACAAATATTGCTTTTTCTAATGTTCAGTCAACTAGTGCAACATTAACATGGGTGAGACCTGACACTATTCTTGGCTACTTTCAAAATTACAAGATCACCACTCAGCTGCGGGCTCAGAAATGCATAGAATGGGATTCTGAAGAATGTGTTGAGTATCAAAAAACTCAATACCTTTATGAAGCTGACTTAACTGAAGAGACAGTGTATGGATTAAAGAAATTTAGGTGGTACCGATTCCAAGTGGCTGCCAGCACCAATGCCGGCTATGGCAATGCTTCCAATTGGATATCTACACAAACCCTTCCTGGTTGTAAGTATTATCTTCTATATGTGTTTATACTTCTGCTTTTGAGAAAAAGCTTTTTGAATGTTTTTCTGCAGAAATCACTCAAAGTATAAGTAATGATTGTTCTTGTAACTTTAGTTTTATGTCTTAAAACTAACTAACTACTCTTCTTGTTTAGATAGAATCATTACTCATAATTAGCTAAATAAATTTCTATGACTTATCCTGAATACTATCTACATGGAATTATAATGGCTTCCATGCAAAGGAAATAAATATATACATATTTATGAAAGAATAAATACATACACTGATATCTGTTGAATTAATGATTTTTTACTTAATACAATCACTGGACATGAAAATTAAATGAATTTGTCTATAAACTAATAGATGTAATAACATTTGTTTTTAATTTAATTGAATCCCAATGGAAAATTCAATTTTAGACATTATTAAAAACTTCTTGGACTTTTAGAGTCATACTGAAATCCTAGAGTCTTCTCTTGCAATAAAGCATTCTGGGCCTCTCTTGGAGTATATGACTAGGCTATACTGATTGCCACTGAGCTCCCTTTGTCCATGCCTACATTTTCCCCTTCATATCTAGATGCTCTGCACTTTTTAAGCTATACTTTACAACCTTTTTGATGACTTTATGGATACTCACACACACACACACACACACCAGCTGAAACAGATCTATCTCCTGGCAAGTAGCTTCTCAGCTTGTGCTATACCCATATAAAATTTGGAGGCAAACAAATACCAGGGGTTCAACTCCTAGCTGGAGATGTGAAGAAGGGAAAAAGCACAGAGAAGGAACATAAAATAATTTCTTAAATATTTCTCTGCCTTTGGTGAGTGCTGTGAAGTGTGTAAACCTGGCGATTCACAGACCTGTACCCCTGGGGATAAAAATACATGTTTATAAAAAATAAATAAATAAATAAATAAATTTAAAAAAAAATTTATCTGCCATTTATCCATCTTTCAGGACTTTTATATTCAGGAAAGAGCTCTTTTAATGCTTCTCCATAGAAATTATTCAAAGTCCACATAAAAATGCTGTTATAACTTTAGTTTTATATTTTAAAACTAACTGGTTGCCCTACTTGGTTAGATAAAATGATTAACCATGAGTAAGGAAATAAATTTCTATTATTTATCCTAAGCAGTATCTACATAGAATTATAATGGCTTCGTGAAAACTAAATAAATTGCAGATCAAATGCTGTAAACCGGAGCTGCACTTTCTGAAAGCCATTTCCACCCCAAGCCATCCTGAGCAAATTTCAAGTTGCCCAGGTCACCCATTGCAATACCCTCCCATATAAACCATCCAAATAGGCACCTTCTGTTACCATTCTTCTATCTTGATCAAGACTGTTACTAAATCACCTTTTGAAAGGTGATTCCTTTCAAGTCCAAATCTCATTTTCCTAAAAATTTTTGGTACCTATAAGTTGAGTGAACACACACATACAGAGAGATTTTCGGTAATAAATAGACGCTGTCATAGGCCTTTATAAATAGAGAAATAGGGCGCCTGGGTGGCTCAGTGGGTTAAGCCGCTGCCTTCGGCTCAGGTCATGATCTCAGGGTCCTGGGATCGAGTCCCGCATCGGGCTCTCTGCTCATCAGGGAGCCTGCTTCCTTCTCTCTCTCTCTCTCTCTCTGCCTGCCTCTCAGTGTACTTGTGATTTCTCTCTGTCAAATAAATAAATAAAATCTTTAAAAAAAAATAAATAGAGAAATAAATTTTGATCTAGAGGCTTTATTTTTTAGGTTACTAAATGTATTCCCAGGAGAGTATAGCGTAATTTTTGCAGAGTAAATTTCCAATCCATATTGTTAATACAATTCAACATCTGAGATAGAGTCCAAACAACTCAACTTTCAACACAATTATCCAGCCTCTCCTCCTTGTAGCACTTTGACTCTAGCTTTCTGTAATATCTGCCCTTCTTGCTTTTCTCCTGTCTCCCTGGTAGCTCTTTCTCAGTCTCCTTTGCTCATCCCTTTTTAAAATCTAAGTGTTGGGGTACCCAGATATCTGTATTTAACCCTTTTTGTATCAACATACAACTTCCAGGAGATCTTACCTTGATGTGACTTTATCTGGTCCTACGACTTTAAAATTTACTGATACGGTAATTATTCTCAAATATCTATTTCTAGCTCTGATTCATCCCTAGAATATAATATACTGATTATATATACTGAATAAAATATACTGATCCCAGATCAGTATATTTACCTGATCAACTGATGTCTTTTGACCCTATTGCACGTGTGTGTCAAATATACCTTTCAAAATTTAATGTGGTCTAAACACCTAACCTCTCCTCTTCTAACATTGCCTATCTCAGTAAAATGTGCCATTATTCATCTGGTTGCAGAAAATGAAAATATAGGCAGTTTTCTTTTCCTGCTCAACTCTGCCAATGATTTATTTCAACTGTGCCATCTAAATACATCCCTCCCTTTGCATTGCTATCATACTAGCCCTTTCCTTCATTACTGTTACCACTGCATGAACCTAACTGACCTCCAGAGTTTCTAGGCTGACCTTTTTAAACCTAAATCAGATGCGATCACTTCCCTGTTTAAAGCCATCCAATGGATTTCCATTGCTTTAGAATAAAATTCAAATTTCTTTTTTCAAGATGTTATTTATTTGTCAGAAAGAGAGCGAGAGAGAACGAGCAGGTGGAGAGACAAGCAGAGGGAGAAACAGTCTCCCAGCTGAGCAAGGAGCCGGATGAGGGACTCGATCCTAGAACTCTGGGATCCTGACCTGAGCTGAAGGCAGATGCTTAACTGACTGACCTACCTGGGCATCCCAAACTCAAATCTCTTAACATGATTTGCATGACCTGGCCCTTACCTAACACCCTAACCTCATCCATAGCTACTTTCCCTCTTAACCATTACTCATCATTCACACAAGACATTTTTTCTGTTGCTTGAACACACTAAACTCCCAGAACTTGGGCCTTTGCATCCCCTGTTCCTTTTGACTGGAATGTTCTTTCACCTCTAGCTTTGCCAGGGCAGCTGCTCATAATGTATACCTCTATTTAAATGATTCCTACTCAGAATGGATTTTCCTGACCACCCAACCTAAAGTAGCTTTGCAGTCTTTTTCTAGAATGTCATGTTATCTAAATGAGCGTTTATAAATATGAAATTGCTTTTTATTTTTGTTTGTTTTTAGAATCTGTCTTGACCATTGCTATCTCTTATTGCCTAGAGAATGGTGCCTGGTAAGAGTAGGTACTCTATTAATATTTCCTAAGTAAGTGAAATTGATTGAGTAAGCTAAAGTGGGTAGGGGAGAATGAACTATTTTCTAGTTCAGGTGATACTGAGGATGATAGTGCCATAACACAGAAAAGAAAAAAAGAAAAACAAAAAAATCATATTTGGATTAGGTTTAGTCAGTAACCATGGTTATTTTGAATCTGTTGGATTTGAGAAGAAGTAACTATTCTAATTCAATTAACTAGAAAATAGAAATACATGCTTAGTGATAAGCATGTAGGAAAAACTAGGGACTTTAGTTGCATCAGTGTGGAAAATCACAAATGAAGATTTGACTAAAAAGTGTGACACTGACTGGGGCACCTGGGTGGTTCAGTCAGTTAAGTGTCTGCCTTCGGCTCAGGTCATGACCCCAGGGTCCTCGGATTGAGCCCCTAGTTGGGCTCCTTGCTCGATGGGGAGTCTGCTTCTTCCTTTGCCCCTCCCCCTACTTATGTGTACATGCATGTGCACCCCCCATTCTCTCTCTTTCTCTCTCTCTCTCAAATAAAAAATAAAATCTTAAAAAAAAAAAAAAAAGGGACATTGACTGAATGAATAAACTTTAAGGTCCCGAGCAACTGGAAGTTAACTGTAGGAGTGCTAAAATGAATGAAGCAGGCTGATGTAAGGCAATTGGGGGTGGTGGAAACTGACAAATTAACAGAGAATGTGCTACCTAAAGGCTTATTACTGTCCAATAGATCATGCTATTAGGACTTCTGCTGTTTTCAGAGAAATAGGAAATTTAGATTTATTTTTTTTAAATGTGAAAACAGTTGCTTGCTTGTGACTTTTTTTTTTTTTTTTTAAATTATTTAAGAGGCACCTGGGTGGCTCAGTGGATTAAGCCTCTGCCTTCGGCTCAGGTCATGATCTCAGGGCCCTGGGATCAAGCCCCACATCCGGTTCTCTGTTCAGCAGGGAACCTGTTCCCTCCTCTTTCTCTGCCTGCCTCTCTGCCTACTTATGATTTCTCTCTCTGTCAAATAAATAAATAAAATCTTTTTAAAAAATCATTTAATAGTTCAAACTAAACACATCTGTAGCCCTAATCTGGCCTGTGGACAGCGGCTTTGGAGCCTTCTGTTAAAATAGACCTTCTGCCTGCGCTGAGGGTCTGAGGATTAGACACTGAGGATTCCCACCCTGACACTGAGGTTTCCCATCCCATTCCTTACCATCATCTCACTTGGATGGTACCTGCTTTTACCTCCTACCGTGAGCCAGCAAGTAGATTTTCTGGATGCCTCATCTCTTCAAGCACTCTAGACATAATGATAGATGTTCAATTAGCATAAAATGATAATTTAAATGATTAATTCAGAATCTGCTCAATGAAACTGCAAAGCTAAGTTTTTAAGGAATTTTTCCATTTGAATGTCATTGCCTCTACCCTAGTCTCCCCTCCTCCTTACCACCCCGTTTTAGATCCGTGATCAACCCACTAGCTCATTTTCAATTTCCTGCTACTCTATTTTGCTCATTTTGGTCTAAAGGAATAATGGTAGAGTATTGCAAACTTTTCACAATCAGCATGAGCTTTTTTTTTTTTTTTTGAAGTGTTACTTTCCTGGTTTTAGCAGGATGAGTCCCTTTGTCATTGGTGGTTTGTTGGTTGGCTCGTTCCTGATGCAATGGAGAAAGTAATCTTGGCTTCTCTTCACCCCAGTTTCCAGGTCTTTACTTCACAGAGAGCCTGTCTACAAAGCTCTAGTTTGTCTTTTATCTGGTACCATTCTTCTCCCTGGATCTAGTATCTCACTGCCACAATTTGAATTCGCCATCAGAGAATACTTGCTTGTATGAAGCTTGTATGAAGCTTGCTTGTATGAATACTTGTATGAAACTGTTTATCAGTATATAAGTAGGTTGTCTATACTAATCCTTTGCCCTTCCTCGTTTTCTTTCTGCTTGAGAGCTGATTTTCTACTCTGTTATTTATCAGTAGAAAAAAAAAATTTTTTCCTATCTTAGTTCCAGAGGATACATGGAAACTGCCTTCCTGCCACTGTGATTTAGAGAGAAAATTAAAAAGGTTTATATATTTCAGAATTTGTGACAATAGACATATGATTTTTCTTGGCATTTGCAAACTTACTAGCTTTTCATCTGAGTATTCATATGTGTGGGAATAATTGTATAATTATGAGAACAAGAATGAGTTGGTTACCCCTTTTTGTCTCAGAATGGAAAAGACATTTTTTTCTGAATGGTATATGCATATATATGTATACATATATGCATACATATATATCTGAATTTCATAATTGTGCAGTGAGAGAAAAGTTTTATTTATTATATTAAGACCAGGAAAGATCATCTGGGATTGTACTTGATATGAAAGACAAAAAGACACGATACATATTATTGCCAAATAAAATATACAGAGAACTAACATATAATACAAGAATAAAATAGGGGCACCTAGGTGGCTCAGTGGTTTAAAGCCTCTGCTTTCGGGTCGGGTTGTGATCCCAGGGTCTTGGGATCGAGCCCCACATCTGGCTCTCTGCTCGCAGGGAGCCTGTTTCCTCCTCTCTCTCTCTGCCTGCTTCTCTGCCTACTTGTGATCTCTGTCTGTCAAATGAATAAATGAAATCTTAAAAAAAATAATAATAAAATAAATTAGGTGGCTCAGTCAGTTAAGTGTCTTCCTTCAGCTCAGGTCATGATCCTGGGGTCCACAGATTGAGCCCCACATCGGGCTCCCTGCAAAGCTAGGAGTCTACTTCTTCCTCCTCTGTTGCTGCTCATGTGCTCTTTCACTTTCTCTCTCAAATAAGTAAATAAAATCTTAAAAAAGAAGAATAAAATAAATTAAAATAGTCCAGCAACAAAAATATTGATAAGCAGTAATGCTTTTAAGATAAAAAATAAGTAGCATTTATTCTGAATATTAAAGATGAAAAGTATTAAAGACCTTTTACAAACATAAAAAGTAATCTGAATGAAGAATTAATATTTTGTATAGTCATTATTCAAAAAAGTGTTATGTTGTTTCATAATCTCATGTAAGAAGATAAAATGATGAAAATGAACTGTTTCTCTCAATGATAGTAAAGAATAAACAACAATATAAATTAGTACAAATCACTATTTCATATGTATGCATTTCTAACGGCATTGAGTTGCACAGAAGCGCTTAGTAATGGAGCCTCATATCAAAGCCTGGAGATTCTAAATAAGGAGATAGAACTTGATGGCTAGTTTGATATTGACTTTTTCAAAACTCTGAATTCAAAATACAAAAATTAAATAATTCTAAAATTATTAGAATAATTTTATTACTATTAATAAATATTTATTTATTATTAATAAATAAGAATATCAAATATTAAATATTGTCTGAATAATAAGTATGTAAAACATTCTGAAATGGCTTGTAGAATAAGAAAATATGTAGTATTCTCTCTCTTTGAACTCATAAGGAAGAGTACTCAAATGAAGATTTAGGGAGCAAAGTTAGAACACGAACTGAGAATTAAATTGAGGTACTTTCTGCATTTGAATCTACCACTGTAAACTAGAGTAAAGAAAGGAAACAATATTCAGCCAACTCAAGCTAACATTTCTTTCTCCCACATACTCTGATCTAGATAATTGAAGCCAAATTGCTTTTCTCCTTAAGTCATCTGTATAATAGCCATAACTCTCCACTTCATGCTGAGTGTGTATAGATACAAACATAATCACAAAAATTACAAATGGCAGAAATATTTAACTTGAGACATTAAAGTCTTGCAGATTATTTTACTCATCTCTTTTTTTCTGATTGCCTTTATACTCAAAAGCCATTTGAGTTGTGTGTGGAGGAGGAATGTAGAATGGAAAGCTGCTAAATATCTCCATGGTGCACAATAAGTGCTTATAATGCTGAGGAAATGTACAACTTTAAAAGAGTGTGAGTGTGAAATTAGTATGGAATGAAATGAGACTCTCATAATGTGCATCTCCTATAGACCACCAGGACTGGAAGACAGCAAGAAAGGAAAATTCCTGGGGTAACACTTAGGTTATGAAAACCACAGGATACCATACTCATGAGGAATTTTAACTACCCAAACATCTGTTAGGTTAAAAAAAAATTCAACAAAACATGCCTCATCAAAGAGGCTTCCAAGGAATGCAACTTTATGATCTAAAAAGAAAAAAAAAAAAAAAACTAAATAAAGGACAAAATATGCCTTAACAATTTTTAAAAATAAGAAGTGGTTACTGAGTTACTATGTATTCAGTTTTTTTCCTTAATTTATTTTAAATGGTATAATGCACTTATAATGTGATAAGTGCTATCTAACAAAGGTAGATGTTATCCCTTCTATAAAAAAGCGATTATATAAAGATAAGAGATGTTAGTCATAAATAAATAGGAAAATATAATCCAAGACATAAAGAAGCCCATTTGGTGGCAATGAATTTTTAGAATGGCTCTAACCTGCTGCCACTAGAGAAAATGAATATAATTTATTCTAGACAGGATGGTTGTACTTCTGTGAAATTTGTTAGATGCTATTGAAAGCCTTCTCATTCAGTTGCCTGAGACTCCCAAATGTGTAGTTCAAGAGGACATCTCTCTTCTAGGCTGTAGGTTGAGGTTACTAGCATGACTGCTTAGGTTTCCACAGACATGTCCGACCCATATTACTACTGCCCACCTCCCCCCCCCACAACAGCAAACCTTGCCTGCCTGTGTTTTCACTGTTTCAGTGCACTTGTACTATTGTTCATTTAATTGTTCATGCCAGCCACCCTAGAATCGTTATTTCTAGTCGCCTCCCATCCCCCACCCCAACTCCATACGTGAGTCTTATTGAAGTTACCTTCTAAGTACTTCGTGAATTTCTTTATTTTCCTCTGTTAAACATCTCTAAATCCAGACTCTTAAAATTAATTTCTTGCATTATTACAAAAAATATCTAAGTGATCTTTCCGGTCCCATTTCCTCTATATTCCACCTGAACCCAGCTTTTGAATACACCTATCTGACCATGTTAGTGCCCTGCTTAAAATCTTTAAAGTTTCCATTTTCCTGTGGCATAAAAATCATACTTTTTAGTATGTTGTATAAGGTAGGTCATCTGTGATTCCGCTTACATTTCCCTTGGTCTTTTTTGTGCTCCAGAATCTTTGCTATTCTTTCTCACTGTCCTTTCTGTGGGTTTTATTTTTGTTTTTTGTTTTGTTTTGTTTTTTGTTTTTTGAAAACAGCTTCCTTTTCTTTATATTTCACACCAACCATCTCTTTTGTAAACCCTTCTATGAGTTCCTCTCTCCACTCCCACATCTTGAGAACTGTTTCTCAAATACTGAATATTTGGCTTCATAATTGTTTTTCTCTCCCTCGTTTGTGGTACTATGAGCTCCTTAAAAGCAGAGATGATTAGGGGTGTCTAGGTGGTGTGGTCAGCTAAGCATCAGAAACTAAAAGGTTTCAGCTCAGGTCATGATTTCAGGGTCTTGAGATCAAGCCCCATACTGGGCTCCACAAGTTGCATGGAGTCTGCTTAAGATTCTCTCTTCTTCTCCCCCTCCCACTTGTGTACTCTCTCCCCACCTCAAATAAATAAATAAATCTTTTGAAAAAGCAGAGACAACTAGGTGACCATGTCTTGTGTATGTTTCTACCTCCATGCTGACTTAGTATCTAAGATTAAATGACTATGGCATTTGGACTCGTGGAAGGCATTGCACTTAATGTGGAAGTTTATCAATGCCAAAATTCTCCATTACAAAATAATTCATACTAATTCTTTTCTTCATTTTTTTCTATAATTTGTCTTTCAAATACTTACATAGTTATAGCCAAAATTAAAATTCTCCCAGTTACTGTCCATGTTGAACATGTGTAGCTTCTTTTATTTCATGAAGCCAATCTATTTTATATTGCTGATATTGTTTTTATTTTTCCTTGTCATTAGCATAGGAAGCATGAATTCTGCACTTAGGAAAGAATTATGCATGTAATAAATTGAGAAATATTTCAAACAATAAAGAAAAATAGTATATGCCCATTTCAGAAGCATTAACAGTATCTATATGATTAACTGAGAGAATTTACTTACTGTATTTGTATAGCAAAGTGGGATCATAATAGATTGATAGTCCATGAAGAAAACAAAAGAGAACAATGTCTAAATTTGGGCTGCTAAGTAGGATTACAAGGAAAAGATATTTGGGTGAAATCACAATTTAAAACAAAATAGTAAGCATATAAAATTAAGGAATTTAATAGAGAAGTCAACTATATATTTAACTCAGAGCTTTTGTCAAATTATTAAACAAGTTGTCAGAGTTTAAATAAAAATTTTTAAAATTCTATTACATAAGCACATAGAGCATGTTTCTCAGCAAAATCATTAAAAATAAAAGGATGTTATAAAGATCATCAGTTACTTTTAAAATCACTAATGTTAAGAAGGACTGGTTATCATGGGGGAAAAATGAGAAAAAATATCTTTCCCCTAAGTGTAGCTACCTGTATTTTATCTTTCAATGATAAATAAATTCAAATGAATTCTCTCACTTTCTCATCTCAAACTTCAAATCTCATAGTGCACTGAGTTTATTTGGACTCTTCTGAGATTTTTTTTTTCTTGGTTCAAAAAGAAGTGTGATGTTAATGGCTTTATTCTTTGTTACTTTCAGATCCATTTTCTTCTGCATTACTAAGGAAGTGGGGAGAACTCTGATTTGATTATGGAAAACTCTCAAATCTGAAAAGACCATATAATTGCTATACCTGGTAGTCTGGGGCACTTTTTGGATGGAACCAACATTGAACTGAGAGCCCTTTGCTGGGTTGTTAAAAATAATGACAATAGCTAAGCTTATCAAGTGTTATATGCTGATTCTATTCTAAGAACTTTACACACATTGATTCATTCATGAACCTCATTTATTTCTAGGGTAGAGTCTGTGATCTTAGATCTGAAATAGGACTTGGGCAAAGCCTCCTGGTGATATGAAAGTACCACAAAAAAAGAAGCAGAGAGGGACACCCAGGTGGCTCAGTCAGTTAGGCATCTGCCTTCAGCTCAGGCCATGATCCCAAGGTCCTAGGATCAAGTCCCTCATACGGCTCCCTCCTCAGTGGAGAGTCTGCTTCTCCCTCTGCTTTTGTCCCTCCCCCTGCTCCTTCTCTCTCTCTCCCTTTCTTTTTCTCTCTCTCTCCCTCAGTCACTCTTGCTCTCTCAAATAAATAAAATCTTAAAAAAAAAAAAAAAGAAGCAGAGAGGTGCTAAGTGGGATTACAAAGAGAAGCTATCCTGTTAAAAAGTAATTTAAAGGAAATAATAGTAAGTATTTAAAATTAAACTGTTTGCTGAAGCATCCAATTCAATATTTAGTGTCAAAAAAGCTTTTGCCAAACCTTAAGAAAGTTTTCCAGAATATAAATAAAAATACTTTGAAATCCCATTTGCATGAACAAATGCAATGTCTTTTTTTTTTTTAATTTTTTTATTTTTTATAAACATATATTTTTTATATACATATATTTTTATCCCCAGGTCTGTGAATCACCAGGTTTACACACTTCACAGCACTCACCAAATCACATACCCTCCCCAATGTCCATAATCCCACCCCCTTCTCCCCAACCCCCTCCCCCCGGCAACCCTCAGTTTGTTTTGTGAGATTAAGAGTCACTTATGGTTTGTCTCCCTCCCAATCCCATCTTGTTTCATTTATTCTTCTACCCACTTAAGCCTCCATGTTGCATCACCACTTCCTCATATCAGGGAGATCATATGATAGTTGTCTTTCTCTGCTTGACTTATTTCGCTAAGCATGATACGCTCTAGTTCCATCCACGTTGTTGCAAATGGCAAGATTTCATTTCTTTTGATGGCTGCATAGTATTCCATTGTGTATATATACCACATCTTCTTGATCCATTCATCTGTTGATGGACATCTAGGTTCTTTCCATAGTTTGGCTATTGTGGACATTGCTGCTATAAACATTCGGGTGCATGTGTCCCTTTGGATCACTACATTTGTATCTTTAGGGTAAATACCCAATAGTGCAATTGCTGGGTCATAGGGCAGTTCTATTTTCAACATTTTGAGGAACCTCCATGCTGTTTTCCAGAGTGGCTGCACCAGCTTGCATTCCCACCAACAGTGTAGGAGGGTTCCCCTTTCTCCGCATCCTCGCCAGCATCTGTCATTTCCTGACTTGTTGATTTTAGCCATTCTGACTGGTGTGAGGTGATATCTCATTGTGGTTTTGATTTGTATTTCCCTGATGCCGAGTGATATGGAGCACTTTTTCATGTGTCTGTTCGCCATCTGGATGTCTTCTTTGCAGAAATGTCTGTTCATGTCTTCTGCCCATTTCTTGATTGGATTATTTGTTCTTTGGGTGTTGAGTTTGCTAAGTTCTTTATAGATTCTGGACACTAGTCCTTTATCTGATATGTCGTTTGCAAATATCTTCTCCCATTCTGTCAGTTGTCTTTTGATTTTGTTAACTGTTTCCTTTGCTGTGCAAAAGCTTTTGATCTTGATGAAATCCCAGTAGTTCATTTTTTCCCTTGCTTCCCTTGCCTTTTGCGTTGTTCCTAGGAAGATGTTGCTGCGGCAGAGGTCGAAGAGGTTGCTGCCCGTGTTCTCCTCAAGGATTTTGATGGATTCCTGTCGTACATTGAGGTCCTTCATCCATTTTGAGTCTATTTTTGTGTGTGGTGTAAGGAAATGGTCCAATTTCATTTTTCTGCATGTGGCTGTCCAATTTTCCCAGCACCATTTATTGAAAAGGCTGTCTTTTTTCCATTGGACATTCTTTCCTGCTTTGTCGAAGATTAGTTGACCATAGATTTGAGGGTCTATTTCTGGGCTCTCTATTCTGTTCCATTGATCTATGTGTCTGTTTTTGTGCCAGTACCATGCTGTCTTGATGATGACAGCTTTGTAATAGAGCTTGAAGTCCGGAATTGTGATGCCACCAACGTTGGCTTTCTTTTTCAATATCCCTTTGGCTATTCGAGGTCTTTTCTGGTTCCATATAAATTTTAGAATTATTTGTTCCATTTCTTTGAAAAAGATGGATGGTACTTTGATAGGAATTGCATTAAATGTGTAGATTGCTTTAGGTAGCATAGACATTTTCACAATATTTATTCTTCCAATCCAGGAGCATGGAACATTTTTCCATTTCTTTGTGTCTTCCTCAATTTCTTTCATGAGTACTTTATAGTTTTCTGAGTATAGATTCTGTGTCTCTTTGGTTAGGTTTATTCCTAGGTATCTTATGGTTTTGGATGCAATTGTAAATGGGATTGACTCCTTAATATCTCTTTCTTCTGTCTTGCTGTTGGTGTAGAGAAATGCAACTGATTTCTATGCATTGATTTTATATCCTGACACTTTACTGAATTCCTGTATAAGTTCTAGCAGTTTTGGAGTGGAGTCTTTTGGGTTTTCCACATATAGTATCATATCATCTGCGAAGAGTGATAATTTGACTTCTTCTTTGCCGATTTGGATGCCTTTAATTTCCTTTTGTTGTCTGATTGCTGAGGCTAGGACCTCTAGTACGATGTTGAATAGCAGTGGTGATAATGGACATCCCTGCCGTGTTCCTGACCTTAGCGGAAAAGCTTTCAGTTTTTCTCCATTGAGAATGATATTTGCGGTGGGTTTTTCATAGATGGCTTTGATGATATTGAGGTATGTGCCCTCTATCCCTACACTTTGAAGGGTTTTGATCAGGAAGGGATGTTGTACTTTGTCAAATGCTTTTTCAGCATCTATTGAGAGTATCATATGGTTCTTGTTCTTTCTTTTATTGATGTGTTGTATCACATTGACTGATTTGCGGATGTTGAACCAACCTTGCAGCCCTGGAATAAATCCCACTTGGTCGTGGTGAATAATCTTTTTAATGTACTGTTGAATCCGATTGGCTAGTATTTTGTTGAGTATTTTCGCATCTGTGTTCATCAAGGATATCGGTCTATAGCTCTCTTTTTTGGTGGGATCCTTGTCTGGTTTTGGGATCAAGGTGATGCTGGCCTCATAAAATGAGTTTGGAAGTTTTCCTTCCATTTCTATTTTTTGGAACAGTTTCAGGAGAATAGGAATTAGTTCTTCTTTAAATGTTTGGTAGAATTCCCCCGGGAAGCCGTCTGGCCCTGGGCTTTTGTTTGTTTGGAGATTTTTAATGACTGTTTCAATCTCCTTACTGGTTATGGGTCTGTTCAGGCTTTCTATTTCTTCATGGTTCAGTTGTGGTAGTTTATATGTTTCTAGGAATGCATCCATTTCTTCCAGATTGTCAAATTTATTGCCGTAGAGTTGCTCATAGTATGTTCTTATAATAGTTTGTATTTCCTTGGTGTTAGTTGTGATCTCTCCTCTTTCATTCATGATTTTATTTATTTGGGTCCTTTCTCTTTTCTTTTTGATAAGTCGGGCCAGGGGTTTATCAATTTTATTAATTCTTTCAAAGAACCAGCTCCTAGTTTCGTTGATTTGTTCTATTGTTTTTTTGGTTTCTATTTCATTGATTTCTGCTCTGATCTTTATGATTTCTCTTCTCCTGCTGGGCTTAGGGTTTCTTTCTTGTTCTTTCTCCAGCTCCTTTAGGTGTAGGGTTAGGTTGTGTACCTGAGACCTTTCTTGTTTCTTGAGAAAGGCTTGTACCGCTATATATTTTCCTCTCAGGACTGCCTTTGTTGTGTCCCACAGATTTTGAACCGTTGTATTTTCATTATCATTTGTTTCCATGATTTTTTTCAATTCTTCTTTAATTTCCCGGTTGACCCATTCATTCTTTAGAAGGATACTGTTTAGTCTCCATGTATTTGGGTTCTTTCCAAACTTCCTTTTGTGGTTGAGTTCTAGCTTTAGAGCATTGTGGTCTGAAAATATGCAGGGAATGATCCCAATCTTTTGATACCGGTTGAGTCCTGATTTAGGACCGAGGATGTGATCTATTCTGGAGAATGTTCCATGTGCACTAGAGAAGAATGTGTATTCTGTTGCTTTGGGATGAAATATTCTGAATATATCTGTGATGTCCATCTGGTCCAGTGTGTCATTTAAGGCCTTTATTTCCTTGCTGATCTTTTGCTTGGATGACCTGTCCATTTCAGTGAGGGGAGTGTTAAAGTCCCCTACTATTATTGTATTGTTGTTGATGTGTTTCTTTGATTTTGTTATTAATTGGTTTATATAGTTGGCTGCTCCCACGTTGGGGGCATAGATATTTAAAATTGTTAAATCTTCTTGTTGGACAGACCCTTTGAGTATGATATAGTGTCCTTCCTCATCTCTTATTACAGTCTTTGGCTTAAAATCTAATTGATCTGATATAAGGATTGCCACTCCTGCTTTCTTCTGATGTCCATTAGCATGGTAAATTCTTTTCCACCCCCTCACTTTAAATCTGGAGGTGTCTTCGGGCTTAAAATGTGTTTCTTGGAGGCAACATATAGATGGGTTTTGTTTTTTATCCATTCTGATACCCTGTGTCTTTTGACAGGGGCATTTAGCCCATTCACATTCAGGGTAACTATTGAGAGATATGAATTTAGTGCCATTGTATTGCCTGTAAGGTGACTGTTACTGTATATGGTCTCTGTTCCTTTCTGATCTACCACTTGTAGGCTCTCTCTTTGCTTAGAGGACCCCTTTCAATATTTCCTGTAGAGCTGGTTTGGTATTTGCAAATTCTTTCAGTTGTTGTTTGTCCTGGAAGCTTTTAATCTCTCCTTCTATTTTCAATGATAGCCTAGCTGGATATAGTATTCTTGGCTGCATGTTTTTCTCGTTTAGTGCTCTGAAAATATCATGCCAGCTCTTTCTGGCCTGCCAGGTCTCTGTGGATAAGTCAGCTGCCAATCTAATATTTTTACCATTGTATGTTACAGACTTCTTTTCCCGGGCTGCTTTCAGGATTTTCTCTTTGTCATTGAGACTTGTAAATTTTACTATTAGGTGACGGGGTGTGGGCCTATTCTTATTGATTTTGAGGGGCATTCTCTGAACCTCCTGAATTTTGATGCTCGTTCCCTTTGCCATATTGGGGAAATTCTCCCCAATAATTCTCTCCAGTATACCTTCTGCTCCCCTCTCACTTTCTTCTTCTTCTGGAATCCCAATTATTCTAATGTTGTTTCGTCTTATGGTGTCACTTATTTCTCGAATTCTCCCCTCGTGGTCCAGTAGCTGTTTGTCCCTCTTTTGATCAGCTTCTTTATTCTCTGTCATTTGGTCTTCTATATCACTAATTCTTTCTTCTGCCTCATTTATCCTAGCAGTGAGAGCCTCCATTTTTGATTGCACCTCATTAATAGCTTTTTTGATTTCAACTTGGTTAGATTTTAGTTCTTTTATTTCTCCAGAAAGGGCTTTTATATCTCTCGAGAGGGTTTCTCTAATATCTTCCATGCCTTTTTCGAGCCCGGCTAGAACCTTGAGAATTGTCATTCTGAACTCTAGATCTGACATATTACCGATGTCTGTATTGATTAGGTCCCTAGCCTTCGGTACTGCCTCTTGTTCTTTTTTTTGTGGTGAATTTTTACGTCTTGTCATTTTGTCCAGATAAGAGTAAATGAAGGGGCAAGTAAAATACTAAAAGGGTGGCAACAACCCCAGGAAAATATGCTTTAGCCAAATTAGAAGAGATCCAAAATCGTGAGTGGGGAGAAAGGGGATAAAAAGAGGTTCAAAAAGGAAGAAAGAAAAAAGAAAAAAAAAAAAAAGAAGAAAAGAAAAGAATTTTTTTTAAAAAAGAAAACACCTAAGAAAAATGTAAAAAAATATATATATATATTAGATAAACTAGTAAAAAATCGTTAAAAAAGAAAAAGGTAACAGTTAAAAAAAAAAAAAATTTTACCCGAAGGCGAGAAAAAAAAAAAAAAATGAAAAAGAAAAAATTAAATTAACTGCAAGACTAAAAAAAATCACAGGAAAAAAGCCATGAGTTCCGTGCTTGGCTTTCTCCTTCTCTGGAATTCTGCTGCTCTCCTTGGTATTGAAACCGCACTCCTTGGTAGGTGAACTTGGTCTCGGCTGGATTTCTTGTTGATCTTCTGGGGGAGGGGCCTGTTGTAGTGATTCTCAAGTGTCTTTGCCCCAGGCGGAATTACACCGCCCTTACCCGGGGCCGGGGTGAGTAATCCGCTCGGGTTTGCTTTCAGGAGCTTTTGTTCCCTGAGCGCTTTCCGTAGAGTTCCAGAGGACGGGAATACAAATGGCGGCCTCCTGGTCTCCGGCCCGGAGGAGCCGAGAGCCCAGGGCCCCACTCCTCAGTGCGCCCTCAGAGAACAGCGCCCAGTTACTCCGTCTGCCTGACCTCCGGCCGCGCTCCGAGCTCACCGAGCCTGCGACCGGTTCAAGGTAACACGGAGCTGCGAGCTTACTGTCAGCTCTGTCTCTGTAGCCGGCTTTCCCGTTCCAATACCCGCAAGCTCTGCGACACTCAGACACCCCCGATCCTTCTGTGACCCTGCGGGACCTGAGGCCACGCTGACCCCGCGTGGGCTTCGCCCCGGTTTAGCCTCTGGAACGATGTCCCTCAGCGGAACAGACTTTTAAAAGTCCTGATTTTGTGCGCGGTTGCTCCGCCGCTTGCCGGGAGCCGGCCCCTCCCCCCGGGGTCTATCTTCCCGTCGCTTTGGATTCACTTCTCCGCCGGTCCTACCTTTCAGAAAGTGGTTGTTTTTCTGTTTCCAGAATTGCTGTTCTTCTTCTCTTCGATCTGCCGATGGATTTTCAGGTGTTTGCAATCTTTAGATAAGCTATCTAGCTGATCTCCGGCTAGCTGAAGCAGTCTCAGCTTGCTACTTCTCCGCCATCTTCAAAACAGCCAAATGCAATGTCTTTTATAGCAAAAGCAATAAGAACCAAACAGTTAAAAGAAATTTTAAGGATAATCACTATGTGATATTATTAACTTCAACAACTGGGACTAAAACAGACCTGGAGATATTAGACAAGCTTCTAGTATATAATCCCACCATCTCCATTCCCAAATAGTTTGGACGGGACTTATATTCAAAACTACACTTTCAGTTTCTTTTCTCTTTGCTGATACAACTGATCATTATCTTACCCACATATAATGACTGGAAGGATGAAATAGGGACATTTATCTTGGTCCCAATACTCCACTGTGGTGATGGCCTCATCTGATCTGCTCATGGCCCTATCTGTATTATTCCAGATGGTTCCTTCACAGAGTTTCTGTATTCTTATGGAACACAAGGGCCTATTATTACTGTGGGAACTTTGGGAATGGGAAGGAGTGACAGTAGGGAGAAGCCTTGCTGTAATTTATCCAGAATTAAAATAAATGGAAGGTGGGAGGAGACCAGTCTATGGAGTATGTATCGGCTGGATGCACATTTCCGTGTTTATCACCACCAGCTCCCAAGCCCTTCTCCACTGCTTCCCTAGCTCTCACAGAAGCAGTAATTTAATCCCTGCCCAGGCTTCTGATTCCGTTACATCTGGGGTGTGACTTCAGAATTTGCTTTTCGAACAACTTCCCAGGTAATTATTGATACTGCTTGTATGGAAATCCCATTTTGAGAACCACAGTCGTAGGAAGTTATTTTATAAACCTGATGGTCTAGAAAAAGAAGCATCATCTGATCCTAAAAGCAATAGTACTAATATTAAAATATTTTAATTCTTACCTGGCATGGTTAGTGTTGGAAATGAGAATTTTTTGTATTTTGAATTTTTTTCAATGTAAGCCAGACTGAAATGACTCAAAAAATTACTCATTACACATCACAGAAAATGGTCATTCAGTGAGGTCTAATACTATAAGCATCCATGAATCATTCTCAATACGCATCAAACAGTCTGATTAAACACATTCTTGGGCTTATGGTATTTGCCTTTGTGATGCCATCTTGGTGTTAGAAAATCTAACTATAAAACAAAATTAAGGTCCTATAGAATGCTAGGAACTATTTTATACCCCAACCATATTGTCCTGTACTAGGCAGTGAGATCACTACCTTTAGGGCTTTAGGGAAGCATTCAGCCCTAGGGAAGGATAGCCGATTAGTGTAGTGCTGTAACCAATACGGTGTGTCCTGGGATGCTCTTGAATTATTTAAAATTCAAGGAATCTACTCAAACCACCCAACCGATTAGATTTCCTCTGGTCTTGAGAGACAAGTAAAACTTAAAGCTAATTCTTCCAGGTGTGCTGAATCAAAGCCAACTCACAGTCCTAGGAGCTAATACTTGTATAAGTTGAGAAAGAATGGAGTCCCTCATGTAGTAGCTAGGAATGTGGTAGTCTACTCTACCAAATCCTGAAACCAAAATACCCTAAAAGATAGGCCCTTGAAATAAGCTTTAAGCTCAACTTAAATCCAAATAGATATACAGGCAATTTAAATACCATGTGTGCAGAGCTCAAGATTTTCTGTGTTGTGAGTTGTTGTCAAGTCATTTATTTATTTATGTTTATTCTTTGAGGAACATCGCAATTGTGTGGTGCACTAAAAAACTCAGTATTTTCTACATTTTTCATCATTATTTTTGTGGGGATCTGCAGAAGGCGAAGTTAATAATAAGTCTTTGAATGTGCTTATTTTGAAAGTATAGTATTAGACACACTAAAATATATGGTTCTTAATCAAACTGGCATAGACTAGGGGGCCTTAAAGCTCTTATACGTATGAGGCAAAATGATGGTCTATCCAGACTCACCTTTCAGCTAACACACTTAGCATGGGGACACAGATGGATGGGAAAGATGACCCTGACCCACATAAGACCCACATTCCTGTGCAAGGATAGAAGCATGATAATCAGGAAATGATGGTTGTTAGTTACAGAAAATGCATTATTGTGAAAACCAGGGGAAAAGTGCTTATGAGAGGAAGTGATTGGATTATGGGGAATGAGAGAATAAAGATAGATCATTCCTACTGAGTAAATTGCTGTGATTTATAAGAGAAAGGGTATAGTGATATCTTGGCCCATTACTGACTAGATTCATTTCACAAACAATCCTAAATCAGAATGTGACAGTTTATGGGGAGACAAACAAAGTCTCCCAAAGATGCTTATACGTTACTAAGCTTTTAAACTGGCATATTTTCATCTCCCCACTTCTTTAGTGCTTTAAGTTTCCTTGGTTTTGCTGATTGGCATTTGTAATTTTAATTTTGCATTTTCCTTTATATGACTTTAGTAATAGTTTACTACACATTGGAATAAAAGAGAAAAAAATACTCATATACTTTATTATGTATTTTTGGAATTTTGAGAATTTCCAAAAGAATATTACCTAAAAGAAATTTGAAAATATCATATGCTTTAAAGTACACTATAATGTTTGGGGCAATATTAAAATAATTGATACAGTTTTCTAATAGACAAGCATTTTGGTATTCTATGTATTTCTCTTAAATTATCTGTGAACTAAATGATTATCTTTAATTGTTTTATACAGATAAAATAAGAATCAATTAAATGCATATTATATATTCTTATATCAGTTTAGTAATGTGTGTGTTTACTTTTTTTTAATATAGATTTAGGGGTTCTGATATCATTATATTCTAATTCTTCAAGAATATAGATTGATACACTACCTTCTAAGAGAAATTTTCACAATGGATTCAACACAAGAAACCTTGTATAAAGAAAGCAATTTTATCAGATTGATTAAAAGTGCAAATGTTGTTTAGAGTGTTTCTTAAAAAAGAAAAAGTCTTTGAGAAAAGTTCAAGAAATGGCATTAAAGCACAGCTCAGCAAGGGGCTAAATACCTTGTCTTTTTTAAAATAATGATTGATTAGTGTACAGAACTGAAAATATTTAGTAGTCCAATTGGTTAGTGTCTGCCATGAATGATCTTTAAATGTCACTTTTCTCTCAACTCTTCTTGGGGTAGCAGACACTCCCTGATGAGGGCTTGATTACTAGTATTTAAGGAATGATTGCAGAGTTGACATTTTCCTATGAAAGATAAGAGTTGGAAGCAAGGCTTCATACTGCTTTCTGAACTGGCCTACAGACATACTTGCAAAATTGGCCAAGGTTTCCCTTGGGAAATGGTTTTGGATTGGCCTTCACTTGAGACCCGAAAGACCCAAACTACAGAGCAGAAGAGACATAGACATATTTCCTTGGGAATATTTCCAAAGACAGGTGACCATTAACATAGTCACAGAAAAATTTCATCAACTTTCTTAGTCACAGAAAATTATCAGTAAACCATCTGTGATATTTGTTAGTAATGTACCATCTTGCTTTTCTGCTACAAGAGTTTGGTTTAAAAGTTAGTCCAACAGCCATTGAATTGGTATACTTTATAGAGGTGTATGAATTAGATTCTGCAGGTAATATTTCCTCTTTGGATCTAATTAAGTTTGGCCTATCTTTCTGGTATGTGTTAAGACATCGAATGTCAAAATCTTTAGAGGCCCCTTTAGGCCCCATAGTGAAAATACACTATGGCATTTTCTTTTTACCCATGACAGCAGTTCTTACAAAGTCCCTAACACTGACCTTAAAGGCCCTACACAAACTGGCTCCCATTTCCTCTCTTACTCTCATTATTGCCTGGCTTTAGCCTCACTGGAGTCCTTGTTATTCCTAAAAATAGACCAGGCAAAATCCTGCCTCAGGGCCTTTGCATTAGCCAGAGTCTTGTCTTTGACACTCTTCCTTCAAACATTCTCATGCTCCTTTACCTCCTTCAAAGCTTTGTTTTAATGTCACCTGCTTATAGAGGTATACCCTGACTGCCATATTTAAAATAGTAATTCTCATCAGCACCCCCATTCTTACTATCCTGTTTCATTTTTTTGTCATGGTTTATATCACTTCCTAACATCATATGTAATTTAATTACATATTAGTATTAACTGACCTAAATTTTTATGTTATATATTATTTATCTCCCTCCACTAAAATAGAGGTTCTATGATCGTTATCTCTTGCATTTTCTTCTCTACCACCAGACTTCAAAAATGCCCATCATGTATTAGGTGTTCAATAAATAGTTGTTGAGTGAAGAAGAGAAGTTACATTCTAGAAACTCTATATAGATAGGTCTATAACTACATCCATCACTTCTGTAGTTTTTGTGTCTTCCCAGTATCGGGTACACAGAAGGTATTCAGTCAATATTTGCTGGTTGGATAAACATATAAATTTCATCTAAAAGCCAGCAGAACATTTGGATATAACTAAAGAGAAAGGGAGCCTCAAATATTTTCTTTAAAGTGGTATACTTTAAATTTGCGGCCTGTCAGAAAATTGTTCCTTTCCACAATGGTTCTTACAGAGCTAGAAGGCCAGTTTTGCAAAAGGATTAATTAATGTTAAATAACAAAAACATTATTAATTAATTAGTAGATGTCTTAATAAATTTGCACTTAACTGCAGCCCATCCCCATTTATAGAGTCAAAGGCAGCAGAAGATAGGCCACTACAGACCATCTTACTGTTTTCAAAGCAGATTTCTCTATGAGGAAAAGTGTGTGGTTATGATCAGTAATGGTGTACCTGGTCCTGAAGCCTGTCCTCTCTTCATGTAACATTCTGAATAGAGAGATTCAGGGATGCTCTTTGTTATTTTGCTGCTTGTTAAGGTGGGCTTAACATTTCTAAGGAACATCCAGTTTGGAAAGGAAAAAGGATTGCCACTCTTGAATATGAAGTGCATTATTCTGCTGGGCATCCAAAGGCAATTGATTATGCGACTGGCAGATCTCTCATAGCTCTCGTTTGTTATATGTAATTATCTAATGAATTGTGCTATAATTTGAGACACTTCATAAATCTAGGATCATAAAATTAGAAGTAATAAAGACTGAAGATGTTAGGATACGCAGGTGTGTTTAAGTGCTGGGATTCCATGATCTCTCCACATTAGCTACCAAAGAAATCATGTATCCAATTTTGTCATCATTATTAGTGCTTCTTAGCTCATCAGACTTCTGAATCCTGAAGCATCCTCTCTCCACTGTCTCTCCAGGATGCCTTCCTGGGCCATACAGACTAGATCTCTGAGTTAGTGTACAGAGTGTTGCACAAGGGTCAGAAATGGTATGTGTCGGAAAGATACGTTTGGTACCTCAAAGGCATTTTCCCACAGAAATTTCCTTTTATATGATTGTTAGAGTCCTCTATTGTTACATCTGAATATTGTGTAAAAATATTTTAATGCTACTATTAAAATACATTTTTATGGACTGAGTTGCGTACCTAAATTCCACACATAATATCTCTCATGGAAACATACTCTAAGTGCCAATAACATATTCATAGTTTAAAAATTATCACTACTATTAACATTTTATCTTTTTTTTATGTTCTGTTAGTCACCATATGGTACAACATTAGTTTTTGCTGTAGTGTTCCATGATTCATTGTTTGCTTATAATAGCCAGTGCTCCATGCAGTACATGCCCTCCTTAATACCCATCACCATCATCATTAGCCATCAGGGAAATTCAAATCAAAACCACATTGAGATACCACCTTATATCAGTTAGAATGGCAAAAATTGACAAGGCAAGAAACAACAAATGTTGGAGAGGTTGTGGAGAAAGGGGGACCCTCTTACACTGTTGGTGGAAATGCAAGCTGGTACAGCCATTTCAGAAAACAGTGTGGAGGATCCTCAAAAAAGTTAAAAATAGAGCTGCCTTATGATCCAGCAATTGCACTACTGGGTATTTACCCCAAAGATACAGATGTAGTGAAAAGAAGGGCCCTGTGCATTCCAATGTTCATAGCAGCAATGTCCATGCTGTTAACATTTTAAATAACTATCTAGTACTGAAATAATCCTTTGGGTCTCTTCAGAGGATGCGACTCACTTGAACCAGATATGCTTGCTGTATTTGTGCTACCTTGATTTGTAAGGAATTATCTGAAATTAAAAAAAAATTCTTTTCTATCCTGGCCCTATCTTCCTAATTCTAGGCTTATCTTTCAAATTATCAGGTAGGCATTCTCAATTCTTAGAAGTATCTCAGACTCAGTGAGTACTAATCCAAAATTATTATCTCCTTCCAAAGTTTTATCCCTACTTAAACCAGTATCTGCTCCTGAATATACTGTTGGTATGAATTCTATCAACATTCTCCTGGTACTAACACTAGCTTTTAGCTTTTGCTCCATCCTCTATGTCAGTTTTTACCCACATGTAATCAGCCTCAAGTTTGTTTGTTTGTTTTTCATTTAAATTTTCTAAATGACTCTAGGATTCATCTCCTCCCATCTATATCCAGTGTCACTAATCTAGTTTAGGATCTCATCCTATCTTATTTGGCTTTTTGGAAATAGCCTCCCTGGACTCAATGCTTCAGAGCAACTACCTATTGTATAACTACTAAAGTTTTTTTCCTAAATCATTAGAAAAATATTCCTTTTTCAAAAACCTTCTGTGGCATTCTATTATTTAAAGAATGAGCTATGGGACGCCTGGGTGGCTCAGTCATTAAGTTCTGCCTTCAGCTCAGATCATAATCCCAGGGATGGAGCCCCACATTGGGCTCCCTGCTGAGTGGGGGACCTGCTTCTCCCTCTTCCACTTCCCCTGCTTGTGTTCCCTCTCTCACTGTCTCTCACTCTCTGTCAAATAAATAAATAAAATTAAAAAAAAAAAAAAGAATGAGCTTCAAACGCTTTAACATAATAACCTTAGTGTCCAAAAGACCATCTGAGGCTTGTTCCTTACCATATGAACACGGGTCTGTCTGTGATACCTGTATTCCTTGAATTTAGGGATTCTGAATCTTTTTTTGCATCATGAATTCCTTTGCCAGTCTGAGGAAATGTGTGAACTCCTTCCTAGGACAATATTTTTGAATGTATAAAATAATAAACATAAGATTACCAAGGAAAACACTTCTACAGTGATAAAATTCTGTCTGTCTGGGGACCCTGCTGTTTATGTCTTTGTGTCTATGCTTGTGATCCTCTTAGCAAAGAAGTGCCCCTAAAACTACTCCTCTGATTATTGAAATCTTTCTCATCTTTCAAAGCTTATTCGATTCCCATCTCCTCTGAGCAACTTTACCTAAACTCCCCGCTCCATCTGTATTCAGCACTCTGCCCTTGACCCACTCACAGTTGATTCTTTGTATTTCTGATTTGTCTTGATCTTAACTTAGCCTTTTGTTATAACATATTGTATTAATTGACAATGATGGGCTGAACAGTAGACTAATTGGCCACTTTCACACGTTTTGAATACACAATTCTTTTAAAACACTATGTGACTCTTAATCTCACAAAACAAACTGAGGGTTGCTGGGGGGAGGGGGTTTGGGAGAAGGGGGTGGGATTATGGACATTGGGGAGGGTATGTGCTTTGGTGAGTGCTGTGAAGTGTGTAAACCTGGTGATTCACAGACCTGTACCCCTGGGGATAAAAATATATGTTTATAAAAAATAAAAAAATTAAAAAAAAAACACTATGAACTATACATATAAGGAGGAAACCAAGGTCCAGAAATTTTGTTTGACTGAGCTAGTACAATTTATAAGAATAAATTATTTGTGGAAAGGACTATTTTACTAATCGTTTTCTTTATACCTTCTCAGGATTCGTGGGACAATATTTGTTTGATAATATTTGCTTACATGGATTTAAAAATTAGAAAAACTGGAAAATTCTTATCTCCCAGTATTTAATGCCCCTGAAATTGACTAGGGGCCATAGGAGGACAGAGATACGAATAGCAGTGTCCCTAGTTCAATATATATCAAATCAACAGTGACTAAATCCTTCTTAACATACTAAAAACTCTTCTAGTTCATAACAGTTTCACAAATTGAAAATTTACGGAAGGGTTTTTAGCAGGCAGTTCCCTAAAATATTATCTCTTGTTTTGCACTCTTGATAAAAAAAAAAGTAATAAAAATAGGACAAATTAAAGAATTTATGTGGAGTCATAATGAATTCAGGAAAAATTTACATTTGTGATAATATCAGTTGTAAACCTATTTCCTATGTTACTCCCTTGGTGAAAACAATAAAAGCAACTCAATTTTAGACATAATTCCCTTGTTCCAGTTCCACTTTTTTTGTAGTCAAACATGTTTCTGCAGGTCTTCCTAAAACAACATTATTAGGCAATCTATTTTTAAATAAAAGCATTTATTCAAAAAGATTTGCAATAGTAATGTTTTCATTTCAAAATATTATTTTGAGTTTAAAAATCATATGTTTATGATCATTAATATGTCATGTGAAAGTTTCTTATATATAGTAATTGTTTTGAAAGGAATTACATCTTTCAATTTGCCAGTGCCTTTAGTATGCATAAACTATAAATTGATGTATAATTAATTCATTATCACTATATTTTTCTCATGGCCTTTTCTATTATTATCTTGCAGCAAAGACTAACTCAGTAGTCCCAGGGTAATTGATTTTCAATTTTCACAGCTCCAGATGGTCCTCCTGAAAGTGTGCATGTAATAGCAACATCCCCTTTTAGCATCAACATCAGCTGGAGTGAACCTGCTACCATCACTGGACCAACATTCTATCTGGTTGATGTCAAATCGGTAAGGTGTGTCTTACCTTCTGCAAAAGACAGTATAGAGAGTGATTAAGGATACACATTTTGGAACCAGACTATTGGAATTTTAATCCTAGCTCTGTTAGTCCTTGGGCAACTTACTTAACTTGTATGTGTTTCAGTATCCACATCTATAAAGTAAAGATCAAGAATAGTGCTCAGGGTACAGAGATCTTGTGAAGACTAAATTAGAAAATAATGCATAAAGTACTTTAAACATTGCCTGAGTTGAGGGTCAGTGAATGTAAATAAGGCCTAATAAATGTAAGTAAAGTATTATAAGCACGATTATCATATTTATCCCCAGGTTTTAGATAACGTATGTAAACAGGTGGTTAAACTGATAATAATACACTGATTTAAAATACAGTGGAAAAAGTACTTACTTCAGCAGCATATATGCTAAAATTGGAAGGACAAAGAGCAGATTAGCATGGGCCCTGAACAAAGATGACATGCAAATTCATGAAACATTCCTTATTTTAAAACAATAATAATAATAATAAAAACACAGTGAAAAAAAAAAAAAAACTCAGAATATGAAAGGTGAAGGGAGAAGACATTAGGGGAAATAGCTCCCCAAAGAGGTAACATCAGAGCTTAATGCAAAAAACACCTGAAGCAGGCCATGAGGAAGAAATGGTACTAACAGTGTGAAAATTAAGATTCATTCATGAAGAAGTGAGCAGTTCAGGAATCCGTGGTCAAAGCATTCAAGAAAAGTGCTGAGAGAAACTAGATTAGGAAGGCAGACTGTACAATGGTTAATGGAATGTGGGTTTCATGATAAACCTGGTGGAGTATCAATTGAGGAATTAAAGCAGTGCTGGGATATAGATTTCTATTTTATAGGATCAGCTTGGCTGCACTGCAGAGGACAGAGCAGTTCTAGTGCAAAATCCAACCAGGGGACGATAAGGACAGAGGAAATGTATTGAGGGAAGGGAATGGAAAATCATTTATACCTACAGGATTTGGTGAAAAAAAATTTTGGTGGATGGTGAGTGAAAGGAATAATTGAGGATGACTTCAAGATACAGAATTTGGAAAAGTGTGAAGAGAAAGAGAATTGTAAAGGAAAGGAATGAATTCAGTACTAGATGTACTGAGTTTGAGATACCCAGGAGTCCCAGATGAAGATACTCCCTTAGCACTATTATATCTAGATCTGGAGCTCAGGAGGGGAAATCTGAATTTGCAAATCTGGGAAGTGTTGGTATTCAGATGGTAGTTGCAATGATAGGAAGGGATGAGATGAAATACAGGACATGTCACATAAGGACCTCTTCTGTTAAGAACTAACCTGAGGATTGAATCCTGGGGAATCCAGACATTTGAAGAAGAGGCCACTGAAGTCACCAGCCTAGGAGCCATCCAGACAGAAGGAAACCCAGGTGTGAGAGTCAAGCCTTTCACCTAACAGGTGCTCACCAATGGAAATAATGCAGTGTAAGCTAAGATTAGGATCGGAAAAAGCTCGTGAGGGCCCTGCTTGGGTTTTACTGGGCCTGATGACTACTCTCTTCTCGTGACATCTCATACACTGAGTCAGATAATTAATTTACAGTAGATTTTCCTCCCCCTTCCGTGCTTTCTCTACCTACCTTTTGTCTAATGTTTATAGTTTTATTGTGTCTTTGTGTTATTTCTAAAATGGAAGTGCCTCTCTCTCAAAAGACCTGTCATGATTAAAAGAAAATTTAAGGGATTATTGTTGCATTTGGACTCCCACTCAGTCTTCTGTTTATGTTCCTTTTTAGAGCATATTTGTGAAGACTTAGTTCACAATTAGCCAAAAGTAATCAACACGCATGACAAGCACTCTGGGAATATGTATTAAAAGCAAATTATAAAATGAGAACGCTCTGTTCTGTCAAAAGACACCTTATTAATGAAAACAGTTCTCTCTTGAAATTTGATCATATTTAAAGGAAGGGAAAATAATTTTTTTTAAAAAGTGGTTTATAACCTCACTCTCTTAGTATTCTTAAAGATATTAAAAATGAGCGAGGGAAAGAGAACGATGATTAACATGGTAATTGTTTACTTTCTATCAGTAGCCTCTCCTCTAATATTTTGCTGTAAATATATTATCTTCATTTTGCATAAAGGGGGGTTGAAGCACAGAGATGATGGCTTCTCAAATGGTTGAGACCTGACTACACCCAGCAGACAGTAGTGTGATAGGAGAAAGGAAAAACCACCAAGTAGAAAATAAAATGTGCCAAGTTGTAGTATATGACCATCTAAACCTTTTGGGTCAAAGATAACAAGAATTCAAAGAGATTGTAGCACTTCTCAGTTACCCCAGGGTTCTTGGAACTAGGCTGTCATGGTTTTAAATGTGCTAGGTGCTGGATACCTGGAACAAGTCTGATATGGACATTGTCTTTATGGAGCTTATCTGTAGCTCATTTCATGGATACATAATTATCTCTCTTCAAAAATCATTGGCTCCTAGGCCAGGGAAGAACACATATCATTGAATTTAAGACTTACGCTGTATCCTTTGCCAAATACTAGTCACAGGGTCATAAAACTCTCTTCCTAAAAGGCTCAAGCAAAACTTGATAGTCTTAAAGATATATGGGCAGAGTTATCATCCTGGATGATACTATCATAAATTCATGCATTTTTGTGGTCCCTTGTTTGTTGTTCCCTTTGTTGGTTTTGTTTGTTTTGTTTGTTTGTTTTCAAAATAACAACTATTTATCATTTCTGCTCACCAAAATAAGGATGCAGAACTTAGGTAGCTCACACTGTAGTGGGAGACACCAAAATGCAAACAGCTAATCATAGAATGTGAGCTAAATGGTTTTTTTGGACCGTAAACTAGCAAAGTAATTAAAGTTCCTGTTATGAGTGGCGTACAATACATAGGAGACTTCACAGAGGAGGTTATATTGGTTATGGGACTTGAGGAATGAATTGAGGTGTGCCAGGTGGGGAAGGGGGCAAATGGGGTAGGAAAAGGAAAGAAAATAGAATCAAAGTCTAACGGCTGACATTGCCTATTAAACTACCGTACTGAAAAAATAATGGGGCACATTTCATAATACTAATAGATGATCAAATAAAATATGAGCAAACAAGCTTGGAATTGGTAAAAGGGAAATAATGAATCCAAAAGGTCTGAGGTTTCAGTCCTGGGTAAGCGAACAAATAATGATTAACAATAACAATGACAGAGTAGGTTTAGTGAAGAATATAAATGAATTTTGGTACATTCTGTATTTGAAGACCCAATATTCTTTTTGGATTTTATTATATATGTTTTTTAAGATATAGTAGAACACTGGCATATTATGTCACTTTTTATTACTCAATATTTGGTACATCCTATTTTAATGGAAGACATTGAAATAATTTAATTTTACTTTATAAGATCAGGCCCAGTGTAGTAGTGTAGAGAGTTCTGAATTCTTGAAAGACTTGGGAGCAAATTCTATTTGAGCTACGAAATAACTGTGGAATGTTGAGGAATTCACCAACTCTATAAAATCAGAATTCATATAGTTATGGTGGTCAGTCAAGTAAGATAAACTTCAGTCAGCCGGGCAGAGCCATGGTGATTTGAAGACTCATGCCCCGTTATAGGAGTCAACTGTCACTCATCTCTAGGTAATTCTTGCCGAGCATGAACATAAACTTAATCCTTTTTTTTTTTTAAGATTTTATTTATTTATTTGAAAGAGAGAGACAGAGTGAGAGAGAACATGAGAGGGGAGGTCAGAGGGAGAAGCAGACTTCCCATGGAGCTGGGAGCTTGATGCCGGACTTGATTCCAGGACTCCAGGACCATGACCTGAGTCAAAGACTCAACTGACTGAGCCACCCAGGTGTCCCAATATAAGGGTAGTCTTAAGGAAAATTTTAAAAGCTAGATTTTTAAGGGATGTTTAAATGCTGAGAGCTAACTGAATCACACTCACTTCCTACCAGTGAGTACATGCACTTGATCAATAATATTCCTATGCTGATTTGGTTTTCTGCCACTTTACAGAAAGGAGGCAACTGCCTTCAGTGCTCTAAGGTGGGAACAATCTATTTGACTTCGCAATGCTTACGTTATTGGTCAGCCTTTTACTGTGTTTCTCATAGCAACATCTTCTTTAAGTTAAAAAAGCTCTTAGAAAAGGGCATTTGAAGAATATTTTGAACAAAAGATCTTCCAAAGTTTCAAGGGAGGGTCAAGTTGAGAAGAACTTAGTAGTGTGAACAGTGTACACAATCTGGTTTTAAGTGTTTCGATTTGGATACCTGAGAGTAGCATGCATTGTAGGATTTCAAATTTTCTGTTGTTCATCTTTGGAAAATCCCTTCTTTGTATTGCTAGAAACTTTAGCTATGTTTAATACCTGCAATGAATAGGCCAGACTCTGCATCAAAGGCAAAGGCAGACGATGTTTGAATACACTATATGACTATATTTAATACACCTAAGGATACTCATTTTTGCTCATCTAATACTTATAACATCCACGATTGTCTCCTCATCCAGTGCCATGCTTAGTGCTAGATGGGAGTTTTTCAAACTGCACTCATGACCAAAATTTTTTTTAATAAACTGGAGTAAAATTTCAAAGAGAAGAAAATATCAAAGTGCATTTCAGAAAGAAGTTGCATTTCTGGAAATTGTTTTCAAGTTGTAAAGAAGTGTGTATATGTATACATATAAGAGTATAAACACACACACATCCTGAGTTATGTTACAAAATGTGCTTCCTTTTGGTAAGTCATAGTCAAAAAAAAAAAAATCAAATTCTCTGGGCCAACTACTTCAGATCTGTTTTTCTAAATCTCACCAAACTAAATAGATATTATTACTGCAATTTTACATACACAGAAAGTAAAACACAGAGAACATAAGTGATTTGTCAAATGCTACTGGAACTATTACATGACCAAGTTGGGATTTGAACCCTTACTGATTAATTACCCAAACCTGTATTCTTTCTCCTATAAAACATTGCAGTTGAGACTCTTAATCTAAGGAAACAAACTGAGGGTTGCTGGAGGGGAGGAGGTGGGAAGGATTGGGTGGCTGGGTGATGGGCATTGGGGAGGGTATGTGCTATGGTGAGTGCTGTGAATTGTGTAAGACTGATGATTCACAGACCTCTACCCCTCAAACAAATAATACTTTATATGTTGGTATAAAAAATGCAGTTGAAAGTAGAGTTTCATTGACACAGAGATAATACTTACTTGTTCATTAGATGGATTGATTGACTGTGATGGGTTAGTTTATTTTTTTTTTCTTTTACTTTCAGTTGTTGAAATAATTGCTTTTAAGTAGACTGTTAAAGTGGCACTTTAGATTTCCCAGGACAATCTGACTGCAAGAAAAAAACTAATTTAAATCTTGGCTAGATAAGTGTACCACACGTAGTTTTGTAGTATTATGTTTTGGTGATTTGGATCTCAAGTGCAACTAACTTCCTTTAATTACTAGCTATTTTTTCCTATAGGTAGACAGTGATGAATTTAATATTTCCTTCATCAAGTCAAATGAGGAAAATAAGACCATAGAAATTAAAGACTTGAAAATATTCACAAGGTATTCTGTGGTGATCACAGCATTCACTGGAAACATAAGTGCTGCATATGCAGAAGGAAAGTCAAGCGCTGAAGTGATTGTTACGACTTTAGAATCAGGTAAGGCATATTGCCCATCACTGCTAAAAGCTGACTGAGATTTTTTTTTTTTTTTTTAGAATTTCTCATACCACCCCTTAAAAAGGGTATGTTTTACAAGACATTTTTTAAGTGTATAAAATACAAAATTCCGTGATTCACCATAACTGATAAACATGAAGTTTTCTATTTACATTTTTTAGGCAAAGAGGAATTATGTAGAATAATTGGTTCTTGGAAATACAGAAACATATTAGCTCATAATAATGTCCTAATTGTATTTTTTTGTATTTATTTAAACACTAAATATTTCAGAAATTGAGTTACCTTGCCTAAGAGAAGATTTTTCAAATGGTCTGTAGTCAATAATTTTTCATGTAAAATTCCATTTTAATTATTTCTATGATTTAAATGCACATTAAAGTAGTAATAGTCTATCATTATATAATCTGCAATTCAAAATTAGAATCCTGGTCATGCTTACCTTCTCTGTTTTTCTCACCTAATCAAATGACGTGTTTTTATTACATAACCTATTTAATAAATGTCAGAATCCATACAGATGTCCTCAAGTTCCTACAAACAGGGTCTGAATGAATAATAAGTTTGTAACCAATAGGAATTAAGTGTGGAAAGTCAGCTTCCCAGAACTTGCTTGCCCTATCCTCCTTCAGACTCCTGATGTTCTTTGCCACCAGATTTATCTTTGGAAAGAGCACATGAAGGGAAGTGTTGCTATAGTTTATTTGTTGCTCTCTGTAAGGTAAGTATAGGAGGTAAAACATGTTTTTTAGCTAGTCTTTTCATTATGTTATATGCTCTATTGTCTATAAAGTTATGGTTCTGCATTAGAAGATATCCTCAGCACCCTAAAATTTCATTTGTTTCCATTTTCCTGCCACATATAGCCCAGATACTTACTTTCTTATACTTTGTACTTCTCCCACATCTCACCTGGGAGGAAAGTTGCTGCTGAATTTGTTCACACTCATACCGTAAAGTACTGATTGTCAAATGCTACCCCTCACAAAGATATCATGGTTAAATAAATTATTACTAAATCTCTAAGAGTAGAATTTTAGAGGTAAAACCAAAGATATTTGGAAAATGGGAAATTCTTTCCAGTATTCAGAGAGTTATTTCACTTATCCAACCTTAAACCTAATCTGATTTTTTAGAAAGAGTTCTTATTAAAAGAAAACATATTTTTATATCATAGAAATGTATAACAGCAAATGTGACAATACATCTATCTTGAGCCAATTTAACTTTCACTTTAGCTATGCATTTTTCTACTTAATATTGATATTTGGCACTATACCATATTTATCTATTCCTCTTTTTTTCCCACTGTTATTATTTGCTTTTTTTTTTTTTTGCTTATTGCAGAGTTTTACCTATAAAGATATTTTATAAGATAATAAATAATAAATAAAAATACTAGAGCTTGAGCATCTGAGCTTTGCTAGCCAAATATTAGCAGCCTTATTCATGGAAATCCCCTTAGTATGGGAGATATACCCATTTCAGTTTGATCAAAATAAATATACTCATGCAGTCATTCATTTATATAGAGAACACTAATATGTAATACAGCAAGAACTAGTTCTTATATTCATAAATTAATTTCATACTCACATATATCACTTTCTTTCATGATAATTCACTGACACTTAGCTGTTGTGTATTAGGCTAATTTTTATTTATCCAAAATAAGATGAAATATCTAGAATATATGAAGAACTCTCGAAACTCAAAAAAATTCCATTTAGAAATTGGGAAAAGACATGACCAGACATTTCATCATGAGGAGATACAGTGGGCAAATAAACTCATGATAAGATAGAGTTTCAGCATCATTAGCTATTAAGGAAATGTAAACTAGAACCACAATGAGATATCACTATGCATCTACTAGAACAGATAAAATAATAATTATAAAATAGTGATGATGCCAAATGCTGGCAAAGATACAAAGAGACTGGATCTCTTGTACATTTTTAGTGGGAAAGCAAAAGGATACAGCCACACTGAAAAATAGTTTGGCAGCCTTTTATAAAACTAAACATGCACTTAGAGCACATTACCTAGCAATCATATTCTTGGATAATTATCACAGAGAATTAAAAGTTTATGTTCACACAAACAGCTGTAAATGAGCATTAATAGCAGGTTTATTAGAAGTAACAGAAAAACTAGAAACAACCCAAATGTTTTTCTATGATTAAACAAACTTTGGTATATCCACAAACTGGAACACTGCTCCATGATAAAAAAAAAAAGAATGAACCACTGATACATACAACAACCTTGATGGAATTTAAGCATTATGCTGTTGTTTTCCTTAAAGTGACAGAACTATGAAGAACAATGGTTCGTGTTTTGGGAATGCATAGGGTGCAAATGCAAGGGGACAGCCGGGGAGGTTTCTCTATGGAAATGGAAAAGTTTTACACCTTATTTCTGGTAATGATTACAGGAATCTTTACATGGAATAAAATTGCATAGAACTACACACACATTTATGAAAACATGCGAGAATGGTAAAACCCGATTAAGGCCTGTAATCTAATTAACAGTATTGTACTAAAGTCAATATCCAGGTTTGAGATTTGATATAAAACTAGTTAGTTAAGTTGTCACCACTGGTAAAAGTCGGGGGAATGTTCTAGGGGTATGTATGCACCACTTTCACAAATTCCTGTGAGTCTACATTATCTTTAAATAAGCAGTACAAAAGTCATGGGAATGCATTCTATATAAAAACAAATACATGTAAAAGTCAAAATAAATAAATAACCAAACTAATTAAATCACCATTATGATTTCTGTAGCCCACACATATCAGCCATTTTGCTTATCTCCGTAGCATACATGGTTTAAATAATTTGTGTAACACATTTTAGAAGCAGACATTTAACACATATTTTAAATGGAGATTAAAAAGAGAAACAAAAAGTTTTAAAAACTAATTGCTTAATATTTCATTTTAGTCCCCAAGGATCCACCTAACAACATGACATTTCAGAAGATACCAGACGAGGTTACAAAATTCCAGTTAACGTTTCTTCCTCCTTCTCAACCCAATGGAAATATCCAAGTATACCAAGCTTTAGTTTACCGAGAAGATGATCCTACCACTGTCCAGATTCACAACCTCAGTATTATCCAGCAAACTGACACATCCGTCATTGCAATGTTGGAAGGACTAAAAGGTGGACATACGTATAATATCAGTGTAAGCATCCGTAGCTTTTAATGACTCTCCTGTCTTAAAAAGTCAGTTTGCAAACTCAGCATCCAACACTAGTAGAAATCCAGAAATAAAATAAAGGGGGAAAAATGCATGTTAAAAGCAAGAAAGCAGTGATATGTAAAGAGAGATTCTACCTAAAGGGAGGCCATTTAAGTGTGATTATAAATGGAAAATAGAGAATGGAAAAGCAAATTTCAAAGGCAAAGGGCAGAAACAACGATTTACATGTTTGAAATTCACATACCTTTCACATATTAATTACTAAAGCTAAGCATTTTACATCCCAATTTTAAATGATCCATGTGTATTTACAGACATACAGATATTCACACAATTAATTTCAAAAATGTGTTTTTGTAGTATGTCTTAAACTTTGCAAATAGAATTATATGGTCAGAATATCATCTTTTAAGCAACATAGAGTTCACCATAAACATTGAAGTAGCTTAGTAATTAATTTTCCTACCTTCTTTTATGATTATCATGTAATCAGAACACTTAAAAATAATTTATATTCATATATATGTTTTTCTCTATATTACATCTATATACCTGCATATCTTCATTTCTTCCTTCACTCACTATATATATATTTTTTTAATATATGTATCTGTCCTGCTAGGATTCTTATTGCACACCCCATTATATGGACTTTTATTCTGTAAGGTAGAGGGAGGGTGGTTAGAAGAATGAACTGATCTGAGTTCAAATCCTGACTCTGTGATTTGCTTCTGAGCACTTGCCTCAATTCTGTACCTGTTTCTTTATCTAAAAAAAAAAAAAACAGTAAATTCTGCTCTTGAAACTAATATTACACTATATGTTAACCAACTAGAATTTAAATAAAAACTTGAAACCAAAAAAAAAAAAAAAGAAAGAAAAAACTGTAATAGGAATAATGATTTCTTTATAAGATTATTGTAAGATTTAAAGAATTAGAGTTATAGGAAGCAGTGAGTTCTCCATGAGTTTTGCCTTTTGGGATAAGAGAAAAGAATAGGAAACAAAGTAGAACTAATTCATAATTTAAAAAAAAAATAGCAAAAACTTAATAGTAAAAAAGTTATCTAACTTATTGCTCAAAAAATGCAATTTATAGCTCCTCAACACAAAGGAATTTATTAACAATATATAACATCCCAACCTACTTAAACAAAACCTGCATATCTTCATTCAACAGGTTTACAAGTGACTTTGTACAATGCAATTTGAGAAGCATACCTAACTTCATTTATTATCTCACTTAAATGTTAGGCTGTACCACAAAGAAGTAAAAATAATGTAGCACACCATAATATCACTTTCCATTTTTAAAATTTAAAAAAAATATTTTATTTATTCACTGAGAGAGAAAGAAAGTGAACACAAGTTGGGAGGGGGGTGGTGTGGAGGGGATGAGGTGGGAAAGGCAGAGGGAGAGGGAGAAGCAGACTCCCCACTGAGCAGGGAGCCCATGTCGGGCTCCGATCCCAGGACCCTGGAATCATGACCTGAGCCTGAGCCGAAGGCGGATACTTAACCAACTGAGACACCCAGGCACCCTAATACTTCTTTCCTTAAATTTACAAGTTCCAATAAATATTTTCTTTAGATATTTTTTGACCCCATTTTTTAGGCTTTGTCTGTTTACTGTGCCCATGGCATCATATATATTACTATAATTTTAGTTTTGTAAGTAGCTATAGAGTGGGAAGTACAGAAAACAAGTCAATTAGTTCCAATACACATACTATATTCTGAATTGTGTTTCTGAATGAGATTGGGCAAGAATATAGTCTCTGTTTTTATAGAGCAAAATAAAGTAAATAAAAGATTCTCTGTCTACCATTTCTTAAGCATTAAGTGAATTGAAAGGATCCCCATTTGTGTGAATCACCCTCTGTCTCTACAAACAGAAATGTTTTATGTGTATATGCTCCATTATGCAGGTTATAGTGTCGGATACTTCGGGGCAGGGGTGAAAAAGGGCATAAAGGCCAACTTTCAGAGGGATGATTTAATACAGGAAAACAAGGAGGTTGAAGGAATAGGATTTCATTTCAGAGAAGGGGAAAAAAAGAGAGTCTTGAATATGGATTTAAAGAAAGCCAGAGTTACCTAGCTACAGAGGGATGGCGCAGATGTGAGAGTAGAGGAAGGAGTGTAGACCTAGGGGCTTTTCTGCCTCTGCTCCTCCCACGGGTTCAAAGTGAAGCCACATCCTTCCTGGTCACCATGATAGGGCTGTCGAAGTCACTCACCCTTTGTTCTCAGGCCTTAGTACTGTAAGATAGTTTGAAAAACTACTTTGTTATGAATGATCTTCCTCCACAGATTGTATTCATTTGAGTAAGTGCAAGAAAAATATAATAAATAGGCGATGTTTGTTTTTAAAAATAGAATCATTTTAAAATTACATCTGACCCTGATAAAAATAGTAACAAGATATTTCTCTTTTTTTAGGTTTATGCAATCAATAGTGCTGGCGCAGGGCCAAAGGTTCAGATGAGAATAACCATGGACATTAAAGGTACAGACATGAACTGCCTTCCTGTGAAATATTGTTGTCTTAATCAAAGAGTAATTATAATTGAATTCTATTATTAGAGTTAAGAATGTAGTCAAGCTTTTAAATGATACATATGCAATAATAAGCCTACATTTAGTGATAAACTCTGCTTATTAAAGCTATATTTAAAATGTCTAAATAATAATGCAAATTACCATCTTAAAGAGAATGCCCACCTGCTATTTATCTTACATTCTTTCCCTCTGAATTTAAAGTTTTCTAAGACAAATTTTATAGTCTGTTATTATGTTTTGTAGTTTTATTGAAAATTCATTGTTAAATTACCCATGGCTAGACTTTGACTAGTCTTAATTAAATTCCTTGACTGATCTTTATCTTGAAAGTAAAATTCTTTTTTAATCAGATAATGTTTACTGCACTACCATATATTCCGCTTTGTGATTCTGACTGTAAAGTAGATCGATCAATTCATTATTCTGACAGGTATTGTTTATAGAAAATATAATTAAGATTTAAGTCTGCCTCCCTCACACAAAACGATCCATGAAACCCAAAAGAGATTGTTAAGAAAAACTTAGGGCTAGTCAGTTATTCGGATTCTTTCTCTTCCTGACTGAAAACATACATGCAACTGTGCCATCTCTCTAAAAATCTATAGTAAAATCTGCAGAGATTAAAAAAATGAAACATACAGACCGTTAGTAGAATGCTCCTCATTCTGAAGCAAAGAGTAACTTTTCTTAGTCTTTTGTAAGCACAGCAGAGCAGAGTGATTAAACGAGCCAGATCAGTCTATGGAGACTGAATCCTGGATTGGCCTCTTGATATCTGTTAGACTTTGGGCAAGTGTCTTAACCTCTATAAGTTGTAAAATGCAGATAAGGCTAGTTCCTACCTCACAGATTGTTGTAAAGATTAAAAGAGAGAATCTTTGAAAACCCTTAGGACAGTGCCTAGAAACTAGTACTATTAAGTACTATTAAGAAATATTCCCTGTAAGATGAAGCTGGTAAGTTTTGTCTTTTCATCAATGATAGTTTATGTAACTGTAGTATTATTTAAAAGTATTAAGATTTGCTTTTGCTTTTAATTCCAAACTACTTGGAACATGCAAATGCATAAGTTCTTCAAAAACATCAGCTGTTTTACAAAATGACTTCATAAAGAATGACTTATGTCATACCATGTTAATCTCTTTTTGTTATTCAGTGACAGACGAGTAAGTATGCAGGTAACGATGGCTTCATTTTATTAATTCTTTAGCAAAACTTCCTATGTGTATTGCTTTGATCATCCCCAGATAGAGATGATTTGTTCTGACTTTCCACTCCTTAGGACAGATAGACTCGTGATTAGGTGTCTAGAAAAAATATGTGAGTACTGGTGGTACTGGTGAGGTGCTAGAGACTCATTTTTCTCCAATAATATGCATGATTATTTTTGATGACATGGAGTGGCCTTGAGTTAATAGTAGTGTCACTAAATTTGCATTTGACACATAATATACAGTTGGATAATCCTATCAGAATGCCAGATTCCTCTAACTGGAAACCTTTTCTTAGGGACTCCCCAGTGGCCTGGCTGAGAGTTTTCCAGAAATCCCTGAAATCTGAGGCTCTTGCTGCTGAATCCTTCCTTCCTTCTTGTCTCACACAGGTATTAGACCTGTGATCTGGGGTCTAAAGGCTCTTGCCGCCTACTTCTGTTCCCTGTTCCTTGACTCTTCATGGGTAGTTCCTCCAATAAACTTCCTAAACTTCTAATATTATTATAGCCCTTATATTACAGAGGAATGAGCTAAAGATCAAGCCAAAAAGATTTGATTGAAATCTTGGTATTTCCCTTTTACAGCTATGTGACATAAGGCCATTTCCTCATCTATAAAATGGAAATGGTATTGCCAATTTTATGGCATTATTGAGAGGCTTTTAAAAAAATTTTAATAAATATGGAAATTGAAGTTTGATTAAGCAATGTGCTGTGCTCCAACAGCTGGTCTACACATATAGCTATGAGATGAAATGAAACAAGCAGAGCTCTTACAGATATTGATTTTGGAGACGTTTGTATGTATTGACAGTAAAATGTGAATTATCATGGCACTTTCAGAAATTATTCTGGTAATACCTATTAAAGTTAAAAATATTTATGTATTTTGTTTCAGAAATTCTGTTCTTGGAAATCTATTCCATAGAAATAAAAGGATCAGTAAATAAGACTAAATATATAAGGCTATTTATTGCAGCAAATGTTCAAAACCAGAAGGAAAAGTGAATTCCCATTACTAGCTGAATGATTGAATAAATATGATGTCACACCCTGATATATAACATAATCATTAAAAAGAATGAGTTAGCCCCTGCTTGGTGACATAGAAAGACTTATATAAGTCATACATAAGTGAAGAAAGCAATATGTGGAGTGATTATAATACATGATATAGTCCCATTTAAAAAAATCAAAAGTGAGAATAATCTATCATGTATGACTTTATCTATCTTATATGGTTATGTGAACATGGAGAAAAATATGGGGGATATCATCCATATGTTTGGCATGGATAAACTGTGGGAGGGATGTTGGTATGACTAGAATAGAAATTGATGAATCAGCTAAAGGAAGTAAAAGAAGAAAAAAACCACTAAAATATTGTATGATTTAATGCACTTATAAAAATTATATGAATGAGAACATAAATAATTTGATTTTTTTTAATATGTGAAGAGGACTCAGATGGGTAAAAATCACACCTGAGCCCCATTATCTCAAGCAATTATGAAATACATAATTTTAAAAAAAGAAATACATAATTAAAACTTCAGGAGATAATAATTGCTAACCATCTGTTATATTCAAACAAAACTCTGTTTCATTTGTCATTTGTCATCATTTTATATATAAATTGCCTGCATGAAATGAGAATTTAAAATTTTTTCTTCTCTTCAGAAACAAAAAAATCAATTGCAGTGGTATTTCTTCTTTGTTTAAAGCTCCAGCACGACCAAAAACCAAACCAACCCCTATTTATGATGCCACAGGAAAACTTCTTGTGACTTCAACAACAATTACAATCAGAATGCCAATATGTTACTACAATGATGATCATGGACCAATCAAAAATGTACAAGTGCTTGTAACAGAAGCAGGAGGTATCATCAACTGTTAACTTATCTTGTTAAATTAGAGTATGAATTGTTGAATGCTAAAGAAATTTCAGTTCAAAATTAGTAATATAAGGTTGATTACCTGTTATCACACAACTTTTGAGCTTAATACTATTAATATTATCATTAATTATACTAATCATTAATGTACACCTAAATTACTTGACAAAATTAAGAAAAGGCATAGTTAAAATATGTGATCTATTTATTCCATATACTGACTGGATTGCTTGATTTTGGCAAGATGGAGTTTTGATAGCTTCTTTGGAGGTATGAACAGGAGAGTTACCCTTGACTGAGAGAGGTTCTTTCAGTCTCTGAGAAGTTATCCTCCACAATAAAGCCTCAGTCATGTGGAATGGAAAAAGATAGGGTTCCCTGTTTATCCAGGTAGATCAGCTGAATCATCCCTTGTGGTTCACAGAGTGACGGATGTTGCATCCAGATTTTCCTCATGCAATTATAGAAATGCTCTTCAGAAATGTGAAAATACTTTCATATATTACTTGTTATTTTATCCTTTTTTTCTGAAAATAGCTCAGCATGATGGAAATGTAACAAAGTGGTATGATGCATATTTTAATAAACCAAGGCCATATTTTACAAATGAAGGCTTTCCTAATCCTCCATGTACGGAAGGAAAGACAAAGTTCAGTGGCAATGAAGAAATCTACATCATTGGTGCTGATAATGCGTGCATGATTCCTGGCAATGAAGACAGAGTTTGCAATGGACCTCTGAAACCAAAAAAACAATACTTGTAAGTATAGTTGAAACTTACGAATGCATCGTGGCAGCAAGCAAGTCGACGTCTTTTATTCATCCATCTACCCATCTTTTTGTGTTTCCAATAAGCACATAATGTATCATGACCTGCTATGTGGTGAAGATCAATAAGATATTGTCCTTACATTCCCTAAAGGTACAGTTCTGTAGGGAAAGTAAGCAAGCTTAGAAGTAATTATGACTTGATATGGTAAGTGACATAAGAACAATATGAAAAACATGTAATTGGAGAACATGGATAGGAGAACTGAATTCTTTCTGTAAAAGATAATATGACTAACATAATATTTTGTGCTCTTCACTCAGTATTTTGCAACACGTGCTAATGTACGGGTTTTTAGAAACACTATCCTAATCTTTTAGTTGATGACATCTTCAGTTTATCAGTCATAGCAGTAATTTTGTCCTCTTTGTACTACCAAGCCACTCAATTAGTGACTGAAATATTTATAATTCACTTTAGTATTTGTCATTTTGTAGATCATAATAATCTAGTGTATTAAATACTACTGCTGATATTCTGGTTTTATTAAATGTTTTGCTAAATTAATCACTTATCTCCTGTTAAATTGACTGTGTTTTGTCATTTTAAATTTTAAATTTTTAAAATTTGTCAATTTTAATTTTAAATTATTTAATCTCCAAAATATAGTTTTTACTACTAAATTTGAAAAATGCAGCTATTTTCTTGTTTGCCTGATAGTTAAAGCATTATTAAATTCTTCATAAACATCCTAAGCCAAGTTAACATTAGAAAAACAGAAAGGTTAGACATTTGAAAAAATAGACTGTTGTATCATCAACTAATAAGTATAGTTACTTTGGTTACTAAGTCATTGCCTGAAATTTAATCATTATACATAGACAGTAATAAAATTACTTACTTATTTGTTTATTTAATACTTACTCAAATATTTAATATTTATTCAAAGTTTAATATTCAAATTTTATTTATTTACTATTCATTCAAATATTTTAATATTTATATTTATTCAAATATGTCATTTGAAATAAAATTTAATATTTATTCAAGTATTTTTTATTTTGCATCTTTTTCCAACACAGACTCTTCACATAATCAATAAAATCATGAGAATTTGAGAAGGGTAGAGATTAAATTACAAACTGAAACTTATTAATATAAGTTGGTTTTGTACTTTAAAATGCTTAGATGTCTATCATTTTTAAATAAGGTAAATTTCAGTTATCTCTGAAAATGTTAGAATCACCCATTCTGTAACCATTTTCTGTTTCTTATGTCATAAATGCATAGAAAGTGAAAATACTTCTGTGCACACAGAAAATTAAGAAGAATTTTTCTTACTTTGTTAACATGTGAACAAAATAATTCTGTATGACCATTCCAAATCACTGGTATTTTTAAAGGTAGTTGAGGTATAGCAGTTATTATACTTTGTATTTGTAGGTATGTTTGTGTAACACTGTTTCACAGACATGAAACAATTTCATCCAAATAAATCTATGAGGGATGTAATCTTCATCTGTTTAAACTGCTGACCTCACGAGTCTGGCCAAACTTAATTACTCTCTTATGTTCAGGATAATTATTCATCTCACATAAGGATAGGATATATTGTTCTGGATGGCAACTGATTTCCAAGTTTGCATCTTATAAATACATTTTCTCTTGAATTAAAAATGTGCATTTTTCATTGCAATTTGTTAAATTGTTCATAGAAAAAAGTCATATACCATGCAAATTGTTGGTTTTTAATTTTTTTTATTTCATAGATTTAAATTTAGAGCCACAAATATTATGGGACAATTTACTGATTCTGATTATTCTGATCCTGTTAAGACTTTAGGTAAGATATATTCTGTAATTTAATTCCATTGATAATCTCAGCATGGTAATCATAGTTGTAACATTCATTAGTAAATATATTAATCCATGACTGAATGTTCTCAATGTAAATTCATTTCAAGGTTAAGTAGCCTGACAAAGAAAAAAATAGTATTTGTGATATTTTTTTAAGTGATGGATGTTCCATCTATTCAAATCTGGACATCGATTTCAATATGGTGTTAGTTCTATGCTGATGTGTACTAGCATTATACTAAGCAAATGTTTACTTGGCTGTTTAATATATAATCTCATATGTAAAACATTTTTACTTAATAAAGAAAGGAAAAGGTTTATGGAAGTTTTCCTGAAATAATCTTAAAAATTAGAAACTTACCAGCTGTTTTAAAGTTTATTTTCTTTCTAATCAAGTCTTTCATGAGTTTTTATGATCTCTCCCCAATCAGGCTGAATAAAACAGAAGTACAGTTTAGTCCAATGCCAAGTGTTTTCCTCCACTTCCTCCCCACCCCCATCTTTACCATCATCATCATCATCTTCTAGACTCTTTGTGTGTAGTAACTAATGGACTCTTCACAACTGTCTTTTAATTGATACCAGTAGTTCTCAACCAGAGTGATTTTACTCTCCAGGGAATATGTAGCAATGTCTGTGGCCATTTTTGGTTGTCTGGTTGTCACAATTATGGGCCAAGCTACTGGTATTTAGTGGGTAGACGCCAGAGAGGCTGCTGAACATCCTGTATTGCCCTGGACAGTCTTTTCAGCAAAGAATTTAGTGCATAATGTCAATAGTGCCAAGATGGAGAGAAGCTTTTAGGTGCTGTTAGCTCCACTTTATAGATGAGGAAACCAAGGCCCAGATTAAGTAATTAAGTGGCTCAACCAGTATTCTAGCACAGATTCCATAACCATTACAAATAGAAAAACAAGACTTAGACCTGGATTCAAAACTTGACTCTGCCACTTGAGAAAATAATTTCTCTAAACCTCAGTTTCCTATTTAGAAAATGGTGATGAGAGTGTCCACTTGAAAGACTTAAATAAAATAGTGTATATAAAGATAGTAATATTTTATAGTTAGTAAAATTTTAAATACTTAATCACTTCTTTTTGGATAAGTTATAATCAAGGATTATAGAAATACACGGTTTTTTAGGAAAAATTATTTCCCTAGGATTTCTCCCTAATACATTGTAGCTTCCAATTTTCTCTGTATCAAGCTCTTACAATGTGTACATTTGTGTGCCATTCAGATCCACAGTATAATGTGAGTTGCAACAGATTTCAGTGAGAGTTGTGGCTGGAAGAAGGTAGATTTTTCCATTATACTAAGTTAGAAATTCTCCTCTGGTTGAGGAAGTTTTAATTGTCTAAAAAGTCAGCTTCAGCAACCTCTACTTAGTTAAGGAAATTTTCAGTCTTGAAGAAATAGGGGGCTTTATGGTTGGCTACATAGATGTTTATAGAGGAATAACATGAATTTCTTTGCCTCAACTGTCTTATTCCATGAAATCAATAGTTTGATTAATTAATTTTACCCAGTAATTCAATCATTTTACATCTGGCTGACTAGACTTGTGGTTTTGAAATGGTGTGGAGTATTTCATCATTTGATAGGTGAGTGGATCACACCCTGACACCACCACAGTGGACTAAATGTCTTGATGGCACCAACATCATTTCCTTTAGGTCAGAGCATTCAGAAACTATTACGACAACAAAAGGGTGATCCTGGTGTGTTTACCAATGGAAGATAAGAGACACAGACAAAGTGTCTGTGTTCATGTTCATGTATCTAACAGAGATGACATTTTGTAGGAACAGTGCTGAAGATGTTGCCTCACTGTGTAGTTTTCTTGTGTGTTATGTCTCTCATAGATTGCTGGTTTCATGCAGATTATCGATGTGAAGATATGTTCAGTCAGTTCTCTGAGAGATGAAGTTAACAACACCCAGAGTAATAGGAATGAAAAAAGGGGAAAGACAAGCATGCGAAACCATGATGTTCAAGGATGTGATTTCTCACATTCTGTCAAATAGGTTCTCTCTGGCTGAGGGTGGACCTCAACTAGTACTTTGGCTGCAGGTGGTTTCAAGGTGCTCCTCAGTGATGCTCTTCTTTTTCTTCCTTTCTCTCGCCACCAATTCAGTGGAATAAAATAATTCTAGAAGGTAGCAGAAATATGCCATGAGTTCTCTCATTCCTTCTTTGAAATCATGACTATCCCCACCCCAGTCATCCAGGTACTAATGTCTGTGTGCCCTGGTAATAACAGAGGTCTAAAGGGGATGCAAGATGTGGAACAAAGAGCAGAGCAGAGGATCTGGTCAAAATCAGTGAAGGAAGCACTGGTGAAATGTAGATTCAACATATAAGGTAGAAAGTCATTGGGTTGGGTAGTTACAAGGAACGGTCCCGTACATCTGTGATCTAATTTTTCAGAATTTGTACATTATTTGTAGACCAGGGACATAAGAGAAGCTGTTCAGGCTCCTCCTTTAAGTTTCCTCAATGGATTTTCTTCTGATAAACAATGGCTTTGTATTAGGCTTCTGCCCTATAATCTTACTCTGGATTGATCACATGAGTTCTGCTATCAAGATAGTCATTTAAAGTTAGTGAAACCATGACAGGCAGGAGTGGAGAAAATGGTTAGGAGTGCCACCCTGAGTGGTGGTGAAATGAAATGTGTACTTTGGGAATATGGAGTGGACCACTGGAGCAGAATTCCTCAGTGTCTGGAAACGTAGCCCAGTCATCTGGCTGGTTAATGGACTTACTACCATCAATTTCTGTCCTCATATTACACCTGACTATTAGATCTTACAGTTCTGTGGATATCAGATTCAGCTTGATGGGTCAGGCACCAAAGAGTACCCTCCAGAAATGGCCATGATCCATGATTTGACATTAATAAAAGACCATGGACTTACAAGAGTTTGGTGGGGGGTGGTGAGGAATTGCCAATGAAGACGTAGTAGGACTCAAAAAGGAAATAAACATAAATATTTCTACATTGGTCAGTGATAAGAATGGTTTCATGGCAGTGAAAATGGGAGCAAGCAAATAGGGAGCAAACAGTGCATTGATGCAACACTCCGGTATCATCAGAATATTACAATGGATGTTCAAGTCCTTGTTTATCTCAAATATGTCATGTATTAGGATGAGTGATACCATTTGCAACAGACTAGAGGCTCCCAACATTCCTAACAAGCCTGCTGAGAAGTTATGTGTGTATGTGATCTCAGACTTCAGTGAAAGAAGTGAGGATCCCATCTAGGTCTTCAAACCACCCGTGGATACACATTCCTTCACTGGTATTTAGCATAGCACAGGCAGTGAGCTCCAAGCAAAGTAAAATCAGGATTTAAGTCTTTGCAAGACTGTCTTTTTAAGTTAATATAGAGTATACATTTCCAAGACAGACCATTTTGACAGTGGTTGGGCGTCTTATGAATACTATTATTTGGAAGTTAAAATTAGGGGTAAAAGAATCACTGTAGACTGATCAACTAAAAGATTTAAGTTTATTGAAAAGGGCTAACAAAAACACAAGTAAAAGGGGACCAGGCAGGGCTTTGCTGAATAAGTATGAGTATGTGGAAGAGGAGTTTGCGTTTAGGGTAATATTTATGGCCTGTAGGAATAAACAGGGGAAATGACATATGCCATTATTTTAATCCTAAAAAATACCTACAATTTATTTGATTTTGTTTTCACTCAGAATGAGCATTAGCATTTTTACTAGCAAAACTCATAAGGATTGTCTTAAACTCTTCTTAAAAATCCTCGTTAGGCACATCAGTTTATGGAAACTGCTCATCGGCAATGTTTTGATTACAAGGTTTAATTATAGAGGATTCCTGTGATTTGAAAACCAGACACTGCTTTCTGCACCTTTCCGGGCTTCATTAAAGTGGAGCAAGATGAAACCTTAAACCCCATGGCAAAGGCACTCTGTGATTGTTTTCTTTTGTCATAACACTTCTCATTTAATTACTATGCTAACAATGAGAAGTTCCAAAATGCTCACTTAGAAGCAGAAGTAGGGAGTCGCTATGTATTTTTTTTGCAGCAAAAGGATCACTTGCTTCCAAGACACCAGACAAATGAGGAAAGTTTTATGATGTTAACGAGGCAGTGGTAATGTGGTGCTGAACCTCATAAACTTTGGAGTCAGACAGGGATATTTCAAGCAGTATGGGCATATATTGAATTTATGTAGCCTTGGGTTCATTACTTTAACAAATTAATTTCTGAAATCTTATTTCCAAAATGAAAATAATAGTACCCACCTCATCAGCTAACTGGAAGGGCAAATCAGATGAATGAATGATGAATAAATATGAAATGTTTATTAATTAAGATAATTATTGATGTGCCAAGGCTTTTATGAATATTTTTATATATAACTACACATCCTCTTCACAACCCTATTAACAAAATCCCCTATTTATAGGTATCCTCAATTTATTGCTAAGAAATCTGAAGGTGGGTCTTTAAAGCAACTTGCCTGAGGCTACAGAGCTGGGACAGGGTAGCCCCAGCTTTTAGAGCCAGGCAGCCTGACTCAGGTCAGCTCTGTGCTTGTAACCACTAGACGCATTGCTTGGAAATTGCTATGTGTCTAAGTCCATTGCAGTTGCCCTGCTCCTAGGGATGTTTCTGCTCCCACAGACTTACTGTCCTTGTGTACCATTTTCTCCTCGCAACATTCTTAATTACATTCAGCTGTTTTTTTTTTAATCATCTTTTTCTCCTAGCTTTTTGAGATTAGGATTCACACATGAGTATGCTTTACTTTTGCACAAAAAGATACAAAAATTCCTTTTTTTTTTTTTTTTAAACAAGGAGTGTTTCTTTACACCCTGGAAACCACTACTTATTGTCTACTTTTAATATTTTGCCAAACTGATGCATGAAAATATGTCCAGGGTATTTTATTTTATTTATTTTTAAATATTCTCTTTATTTATCTGAGAGAGAGAGAGAGAGAGAGAGAGAACATGAGTGGGGGAAGGGCAGAGGAAGAGGGCAAAGGTGGTAGAAGCAGGCTCCCTGCTGAGCAAGGAGGCATTGGCAGGGCTCGATCCCAGGACCGCAGTATAATAACCAGAGCCAAAGGTAGACGCTTAACTGACTGAGCCACTCAGGTGCCCCTAGGGTGTTTTAACTTACATTTCTTCAATTATGAAATTGAGTGACTTTTAATAAATTCTTTGTGCAGTACATGAACATCTGGGATGAACAGTACTGTCCAAAAGAGAAGAGATCCTTAAACTTGAGTTCTGTTATAACAATTTGTTTTCTTTTAAGATTAATAATGATATTAGAAGATTTTTCACATGACATTCATCTATATCAAGAGCCAGATGTGTCCAATGAGCTTTATAATTCATTTAATTCAGCTTCCGCTTAGAGTTAGAAAACTGGCTTATAGCAGATCTATCACCTGAAGTGAAATAATAATAATTTCAATCAAAAAACACTTGTGAAAAATTAGTGCTTTATAATTTGCTTAATTACAGCAGCACATTTTATCAGGCAAATAAAACACAATTTAATGTGACCTTTTTTAGGACTTTAAGTTTGGTCAGGAAATGACTTCTGCTTATTACAGAGAGAATCATGTTGATATTTTCAAGTGAAAGAATTCCATGTCATATGGAAGGATTTGGAGAAGTGACTTCATTTCAGACAGTAATGCTCTGTGGGTATATGCATAGCAGTGAATCAGAATTTGTGCTCAACAGTCATGGTACACTTTGTCCTTTCCTACTAGTACATTTGTAATACATGTGCCCAAAAGGATTACATACTGTTTATTAATACATTGTATGTCATTTCCTCACTTCACTTGGCTAGTGCTTTGAAACCGTAATCTAATCTGAAACATTTTTTTGTGGTCTATGAAATCATTTTTTTCCCCACTGGGTTCGAAGGTCCAATGATTAAGTATTACCTAATAAAGAGGATTCTTTATTCATCTTCATGTATTTCCTTTCCCATAAACATCCAATTAGAGTCAGCATATGAAAATTCTTAAAACAAGCCATTCACATGTTAACATATAAAAAAGAGGGTATCTAAAATACTGTATGAGCTAGGTGCCGCTTTCCAGTCTCCTAACTTAGCTGGAGATTCTAGATGTCCATGAAACTCTGGAAACAGTTTTTAAGAGTCAGTATTCATTTGAATCCACCAGGCAAAATAGCCACAGGAACCCTTTCCTATTGTTAACATTTCATAAGCACCAAGCCAGGGGGAAAAAATTAAAACACCAATTCTTGCCTGTTACATAGTTAGTTAACCCATTTTATTTTGTCACTTAACTTTAATACTTTTTACAGGACAATTTTAAATGATAACTCATGTAACTTAAAAATGGTTATAATTGTAATAGTTGTTTCTAAGTAAATGATAAATATCTTGCATTTCTTATTTGTTTCAATGTTTGATCTTTAACCTGAAAATTTTTAGTGTCTATTTCAAAACTAATATTTATATTAATTAGTAAATTTAGCAAATTTACTAATGAATGTTCGATTTATTGAGCATTTATTATGTATCTGGTATTATTCTCAGAACTGGGAATATAGTTTTGAATAAAACAAAGACTCCTGTCCTCAGGGAGCTTTACACTCTGGGCAATGAACAATGAGGACTATAAATAATAAATGTATTGTAAGATATATTAAAGTGTGATAAGAGCAGTAGAGAAAAGAAAAAGTAGAATGGAGTACAGTTGAGGTAGAAGGCAGAAGGCAGAAGTGAGAAAGTTGGAGCTTTCAGTTTTAAATAGAATGATGTCTTAGTCTGCTTAGGCTAGACTAAGCATAACAAAATGCCATAGGCTGTATAGCTTAAACAACAGAAATCTTGCTCACAGTTCAGGATGCTAGGAGTCCAAGAACCAAGTTCTAGTCATTTTGTTGTGTGGTCAGGGCTCTCTTACTGGCTGACAGAAGATCTCCTTCTTACTGCGTTCTCATGGGGTCTTTCCTCAGTCTCTGCACATAGAGGGAGAGAGATACCTTTCTGGTGTCTCTTGTTATAAGAACACTAAGTCTATTGGATTAGGGCGCAACCCTTATGACTTCATTTAATGTTAGTGACTTCCTAACTCCAAATACAGTCATACTGAGGGGTTAGGGTTTCAACATATGAATTTTGGAAGAACACATATATTTGATCCATTCAGGCTTCATTGAGGTGATCTTTGAGCAAACCCTCAAAGGTTATGAAATGGCTACTCAGACAGTATACAAGGGGGAATACTTTTCCAAGCACTGGAAGAAGCTGGTGCAAATGCCCCATGACCTGATATGTTCCAAGAACAACAAGGGGGCCAGTCTGGCTCCAGCAGAGCGAGAAAGGTAGAGATTAAAAGAGAAGTCAGAGAGATAACAGGGAGTCAAAGAGTTAATGAGGGACCAGATCTCAGAGGCCATTGGAAGGACTTTGGCTTCTCCCTGTGAGAGATGAGGAGGATTTTAATTAGAAAGGTAATGTTATAAAAAGGATTGCTCTTCCTGCTGTATTGAAAATAAATGGGAAGAGCACAAGGGTGAATCCAAGACTTGTTAGGTATCTATACAATAATTTGTGCAAAGCAGGGTGGTGGCCTGGCTCAGGATCCTGGCAGCAGAGGGGATGAGAAATGAATGCAGCTTACACAAAGTTTTGAATAGTATAATGAAACCCTAAATCCTTACTAATTAAATGTAATAGTTTTTAACATTTTATTACACTTGTTTTATTTACACATTTGTTCCTTTATTTCTGAAGTATTTTAAAGTAAATCATACAGGGGTGCCCAGGTGCTTCAGTCATTAAGCCTCTGCCTTGGGCTCCGGTCATGATCCCAGGATCCTGGGATCAATCCCCCGCATTGGGCTCCCTGCTTAGCGGGGAGCCTGCTTCTCTCTCTCCCACTCCCGCTGCTTGTGTTCCCTCTCTCGTTGTGTCTCTATCTGTCAGATAAATAAATATAAATCTAAAGGAAGGAAGGAAGGAAGGGAGAAAGGGAGAAACAAAAGAAAAGAAAAAAGAGAGAGAGAGAGAGGGAGGAAAGAAGGAAATCACACAATGCATTATGTTCCACTATTTAGTATGTTTCTTTAATAAGAACATTTCTATTGTCACAGTTCAATAAAATTAATGATAAATAAAATCCTTAATATATAATATTCTACATATTTTCAAATCATCTTCTGTTTTTTTCTTCATAATATGTCTGAATCAGGACCCCAGTAAGAGGTCCATTTATTATTTTTTGTTGTTGTGTCTCTCAATCTCTTTTCTTCTTCCTCTTTTTTCCCCTATGCCATAGATTCATTTAGGCAACCACATGAGTTGTTCTATGGGTGGTCCCATATTCTGATTGTTTGTTTTCTCTAGGGATGATTTAATTTTTATTCCTTCCTCTACTTTCTTAAAATTAGAAATAAGATCTAAAGGTTTGAATATTCACAATTAACATTTTCGGCAAGGCTATTTTGCAGGTGTTGGCTGCCTAGATTAAATTACCTCTCATCAGGAGGCATATAATATCTGGTTGTCACATTTCAATGATGTTAAAATTGATCAGTGGGTTTAGTTATAGTGACAGCATGATCCTACATTGGCAAGTTGGGTTTTTCCCCCTTGTTATAACCAACAAATAATCTGTAGGATGAAAGTTTAGTGTCCTGTTAATATCCAATTCCTTTCAACCTACCTCCTAATCATTAAGGATGGATTTATGATTGTTACCTAAATCACTTACTTTATTAGGAGTGAAAAACTAATTTCTAATTGTATTATTCCTTCTGCACTTACTAAATGGAACTCTCCTCTCAGAAGATCTTTATTGCCTTATGTAGGACTATTTTTTTTTTAATTCATGAAATATAGTTCATATGAGAAAGTTAGGAAAAAATGCCTACTTTTTTCCCTTTAATTGCTTACTTTTAAAATAAGGAAATGGTAGTCTGGCTATAAGCACTATTTACAGATTAAAAGTTGGTGTATTTTTTTTATTTCTCTTTCAATGAATAATATTAGAACTTGTAGATTTTTATATATTGAATCTGTTTCCACCAATTCCAGTTTTTATTCATCATAAAATTTGAATTGTTCTCTCTTTAACCAGTGGAAACTTCTGTAAGATGATCTTTAGTTCTTTCTGTATCATTAGTCTTTTTGATAGCTTCTTGGCTGTCTGGCCCCACTAGATGTCCCAAATTCCTTTTGTTTGCTTATCACACTTTGATTTCTATCTCTCCAAGTTTCCTTAGTTTCTTTTAATGAAAAGTGTATGTATTTTGAAGATGGAGGCACCAGAATTTCCTAGGATATTGTCAATGTGTTCTACGAGAGAAAAAGAGTCAAATATGACTTCAGAGTTTTTGGACTGAGTAACTAGATCAGTGAAGTTGCCATCCACTAAGAGGTAGAAAGATGCAGTTGAAATGAAGGAGTTACAGGAGTTCAATCTAGATACTGATTTTGAAATTTTAATTACATTTCTAAGTAAAGATATATAGTAGGCAAGTGGATACTCACGTCTGAAGTTCGATAGATAGCAATTACGTTGTCATCATCCTATGTTGAAAATTAAGACCACAAGACTGCAGGGGCTCACTAAGGTCGTGAGTTTAGATAGAAAAAAGAAGAGGTCCAAGGTCTGAGACCCAGATTTAGAAAACCTAGGAGAAGAAGGAGAACAAACATATATGTTTACCTTATTAGCATTCTTGAGAAACATTCCAAGAAAATATTTTTCTGTGTTTTGAGACCCCAGTAGTATTTCAGAATAATAATCACTAATAATGTTCTACTTCCTCTTCAGGTGAAGGACTTTCTGAAAGAACTGTAGAAATTATACTTTCCGTCACTTTGTGTATCCTTTCAATCATTCTTCTTGGGACAGCTATTTTTGCATTTGCAAGGTAAGATTTATTTGTACTCACTTCCCTAAGCTGCGTTATGGACATTATTCAGTCATTTCCAATCAGGAGACAAAAGCCACAATACTCATTTGAATGGGGAATATTTAATTTAAAAAATTGCTAACTAGTTGAAATAGTTAACTACTATAGGTGATAAAAGAACTCTCATGGGGCGCCTGGGTGGCTCAGTGGGTTAAAGCCTCTGCCTTCGGCTTGGGTCATGATCCCAGTGTCCTGGGATCGAGCCACACATCTGGCTCTCTGCTCGGCAGGGAGCCTGCTTCCCTTCCTCTCTCTCTGCCTGCCTCTCTGCCTACTTGTGATCTCTGTCTGTCAAATAAATAAATAAAATCTTAAAAATTTAAAAAAAAAAAAAAAAAAAAGAACTCTCAAGGGTCCAGAAGTAACAAATCCTACAAAACGGCTGCTCTCTGAAGGCTGAGGAAGAATGGACAATAAAGGAACTAAGAATTAGAAGTCTCACTCCAAAGTTTGACATAGAATGTCTACGACAGGCACATACAGCCTGTCACCTAGCAGCAACTCGCAAGCAAAGAAAATGTCAGAGGGAAGAGCCTCTGAGCTGTTGTGGGAAGCTAACTGTCATGAATGGAAGATAGGCAGACTTGAATTGGTCTGTAAAAACAGCCCATCTTGCTGAATAGTGTGGGGGGTGCTGAGCTACCAGAATCATTCACCAGTGAATACAACTGGCAAAGGGAAGTATTATAGAGTCTAGCTCCAGTATCACAAAGCAAGGCGAAGAAGGCTGGGTTTAAAATTAAGAGACAATAAAGTGAAACCACAAAAGCTGAAGATGCTGGGATTTCTGCATTTTTAAAATAACTTATAACTCTGATAGGTTTAATGAAAAATATTTTAATTAGGTCTAAATCTTAAAGTTTATACCGAAGAGATCATTTTTACAATCAGGACAACACTTGGAAGACGTCCAACTTCCTTACATGGTGGACCCCTTTTTCCTGTTTATTTTACCAACAAGTCTCTACTGCATTTTCCAAGGGTCCCTTTAAACTTCTTTCTTTTTTTTTTTTTTAAGATTTTATCTATTTATTTGACAAAGAGAGAGATCACAAGTAGGCAGAGAGGTAGGGGGGGGAGCAGGCTCCCTGCTGAGCAGAGAGCCCAATGTGGGGCTCGATCCCAGGACCCTGAGATCATGACCTGAGCTGAAGGCAGTGGCCCAACCCACCGAGCCACCCAGGTGTCCCGAAGGGTCCCTTTAAATTCCCAGTATCAGTCTCCTAATTCTTGCTGTTTACAGGGCCTCAAGGGAAATCTTAGTTGTGGTCCTAAAATCTGGCTTCATAAAATAGTTTTTGAGCTAAAGGGACCTTATATTTGCAAAAATAACCATGACACTAATTTCTTAAGTAGCTCGATAGGCTGTTTTTATTCTATCTGGAGAAGGTGGTCCCATATTCCGTATGCCATGCATCCTCTCTTTCACCATTAATCTCTTAAATCATCATTTTGATGGATAATTTGAGGAGCTCTTGAAACAAATATTTTTCTTTTGCTACATACTGTTTTCAGATTCAGCCAGGAGATGGTGAGGGAATGTCATTATTCTAGGCACTTTTAGAGATGGATTGTGTAAGATATCTTCCTTGTCCTGAGGGGTATGCTTTGGCCATATTCATATTGTTTCCTTGCTCTAAAAACTTTTCTGACTTTTCGTCTCCTTATAGGATGAACTCCTTATGTGGGCAAGAAATACTTCCCTCTTATTCCCTACTACCTCCTGATACACTTCTCTTCAGCCAAATGGGTCTGTTCTCACCTGAACATTCCTAAGGTTTTTATACAACTCTGCTTTTATCAGTCAGCCAGAATTGTGCTTCTTCCTCCTTCTTATTCTGGAACACTCAAATTAGATCTCACTTTTTTACTTCCTGTCAATACTAATAGTTGTCTTATGAATTGGGATTGGGATTTTTTTTTCTTTTTATTGCTTTTGCTACATTTAGATCTTACTTCTCAACTAAACAATAATGTTCTTGAGAATAGGCACCATATTTTATACTTTCTATTCCATCCTGAATATACAACTGATATTACATAATAAGTGTTTGAAATGTAAAAGATTAGCTAATATCACTTTGTAATGACCATTCTATGTCATAGAAAAATAAACATGTAAAGGGCTTAAAATGAAAGGACTTGGATTTGATTCTCAAATTCAGGTGACTTTTATTTTTGAACCTGACTTTTCTGAATGTAAATAAAGATAACATTATAAGCTGCACAATATCTTTATAAAAAGCCAATGGGGCAATTCAAAACATATTTCTATACATTTTCATGACTGTAGATGTGCCATTGTCTTTTAACACTGGTGCTGATAGCAATGAGCAGGTTCCACTTCGGTTTATTTTCTCTTTATGACAAAGCTAGAGACAGCTAGAGGGAGGAAAAACAAGCTCACAGCATCAGTTTCATTTGCACTGTGGTTTAAAATTTGCCAGTGGTCCAGGCCCCGATCAACGGATTCTCATTAAAATTTGAAACTACAACAAAGCACCCTGTTAAAGGAATATAGTAGAATTGGGTTTTATGAAATTAAAACAGGGGAAAGAAGTTGAGTAGCTAAAAATCTGCACCATATTCAGAGACATGACCCCAACAAAGAAAATACTGGATGGCTATCTTTCCTTAAAAAGAAAATGAAACTTAATTTCATCTGCTTTCTATGGTATTTCCTTTTCGGACTTTACCACACTTATTTTAGAATTCGACAGAAGCAGAAAGAAGGTGGCACATACTCTCCTCAAGATGCAGAAATTATTGACACCAAATTCAAGCTGGATCAGCTCATCACTGTGGCAGACCTGGAACTGAAGGACGAGAGATTAACGCGGTGAGCACACTCCTCTTGGCGAACAGTGGTTCAGAGGGCCTGGAGCCATGACCCTATTCTGACCTATGCTTGTTGGAAGTGTTTGTGGGGCTCCTATTTACACAGGTCATAGAGATCTTCTTTCAAAGGGTGACCTCCATCTTCTGCACACTTCTCACTGGTGTTCGGAGAATCACTTAATCTTCCTCATGCTTTGGGTTCAATATGAACCTCGGACTATAATGTTCAAGCAAGTTTTTTTTTTTTCCTGAGACAAATATTTTTACACATTAAACTTTTAAAATTATGTTTAATAATTCACTTCATGTGATCGATTTCTTTTATATTGGATTTTCTGGAAATGTCCATATTTTTAATTACAAGTTTAATTAAATTTGTGATGACTTGATATTGTTTTATCACTTTTATAAAAGCCTGATAGCTCTTTATTTTAGTATGAAATTATGTTAAAAATGTAACTTGTGTATTAACACTTTATTTTTTAAATTGCTTAATATTTAAAAATGAAATACAAAGTAAAAATTACCTTTGGAAGGAAAAGTGTGTCATCAGTATGTACTAGAAATAGTAAAGGTGCTTAATTTTAAAGAGAAAGTATTTTAAGGCCTTTTGAGATTATTATAAATCATTTGAAAAATTTATCTATTAAGATAATTCATCAAATCCTTAATAAAAACTGTCATCAGGCCATTATAACAAGTTTAGATTCTTATAAGATCCAGTATTTTGTGATGATTATAAGCACATGACAGTTTTTACAAAGTACACGAACAACTCTGCTAGGCTTTAAAAAAATTATTAACTCCAGAAATAGGCCGTGAAAGTTCTTGAACTTAAAAAGGAATTGTTTATAGTTGTCATTTAGCAAAGCTGGTCTTTACCTGAGAGAGTGACTTTGAAAAAAATATCTAATATGTGTTACAGAGGGAAGTGTCATCCAGTAAGCAGGGGCCTTCCAAATACTGCAAAATGAAAGTTATCCAGTGTTATCATAAATTAAAAGGGTCATCCTGCAGATTAAAAGGAAATCTTTTCTGTTGTCCCCCTGTGGGCCAACTGAACTTCTGTAGCACCCTCCCAGCTCCCTTTCTCAGTGTTCAGGCCACCACCACAGACCTGGAGTCTCAGCGTCTTCTAACACCCAAAAGTACAAGGGATAACACATCAGATCTCTCAGTACAATTATTTTTAGTTGTTTGAACAATTTATTTGGATCTCTTCTTACTGAAATGGAAACTTCTAAGTGTCCAAACACTTTTATGGCAATTTTTTAAAAGAAGCTTTATTGATCCCCCCAAAGTCCTCAGTTAAGTAGATCTTTAGGAGAGAGAAAAGACTTAATAAAGTGAAAAAAGCTAGTCTGTATTAAAGTGCTCGTTATTGAGGAGGTTATCATTCTAGGCAGGCTGTGGTGAGGTTAGATTCCTTAAGCTCTGTGTGTTTTCACAGTTTGCTCTTTCCTATACTTCTGAACATGGCCATTGTCTGAAAACTGGAAGCTTTTTTTTTTTTTTTTAACAATGACTGTCATGGCAGCTAATGGAAACAGTGGATAAGGATTGCATGGATTGTTTATTATTGGTTTTTTATAAATCAGGGGCTGCCTATTTCTCCTAATTATTTATTTTCTCAACTCCTAATTATTTATTTTCTTGCTTCCAAGTTTATTTATGTATATATGGATTTATTTGTAAAATGATGTAGAAGTGTCTTTCAAGTATATTTCAAATAATATTTATTTATTTTTGCACATAGATCTTTAGTACATATTACCCCCAAAATTGTAAAGTTGGAAATTTTAGCATCTATGCTTTTTACTTTCTCATTTTTGTTATGATTCCAGCATCCATGACTGTGAAATATCCTTATTTGTAATTCTGGTGCCTCATAAGACTATGCTTTGCCTGATTATTATAGAAATGTATTAAAGTAACTATCAAGTAGTTTGAGTACTAGCTTCATTACAGAGATCTGTCTCCAGATTTACTATTTTTGGAAGGTTTTTCATGTTAATAAGGTCAGTAATACAGTAGAAAATAAGCCTAGAAGAAATGGTAACTAATGGATCCATAATTAGTCATGTGCACACACATGAGGAGCCGTCTTTCAGTGAAGCTTAAAGCCCTTCACATGTCTTGAGGTGCTGGAAGATCTAAATCTATTAGAAGTCATATAGGTCATGAGAATAAACCACAGAGACTGATAGTAGATTCTGAGAGTAAAGAATCAGGGAGTTAAAAAAAAAAAAAAAAAAAAGAATCAGGGACTTTGACTTAGTTTCTAAATTGTTGAATAACTTATGTCATAAGTCTTTGTTATTTGCAGGAAAGAACTTGGGTAATTTCTTTTAAATCTACCCCAATGAATCTTGGAACACTGCATCGAATACTAATGATGTATTTTATGGTTACTAACATAACATAATTAAAATAAAATAAAATAAAACTGAGATACAGCACTAAAAAATATCCCACTAACATATATGCTCTTTCTACCTGAGGCTTACATATGTTCTTTTCCTTCTAACCTGCCCACTTTCTTCATGCTAATGGACTAGCAGTTTTCCTCAGTTGTCCTATATCTTGACATGTCCATAAGAGAAATGATAAAAGAAAAATATCTAATCAATACTTAAAATACTAATTTTAGGGTGTTACCTAGTTGACAAAAGTCATTATGAGGCTTGTACTAAATCCTGTCAAGGACTTGGAATTTTATAGTTAAGAAAGTATTCATTTTATGACATGTGCCTATATATTTATTTACATGTTAAGATTCATCCTGTAAATTTTGTGTGTCACCTCTCATTAATTATAAATTACCTGTTTCACAAAGGATCTGAAGAAGAATTCTCTTACATTGTACTTTTTCTTCCTGAAGAACAAAACTCAAAGGAAGATTTAGTACTCTAGAAAAAAAAACAAAAAACAAAAACAATTTAGTACTCTGGAACTCCATGAGAACATTCAGGATAGGCCAAAATAATGTTTTCAATTTCTGTTTGGAATGATAATTATATCATTTCCTTATGCACATTTTATATTTAAGTTTAGACAATGCACAATATATTTCTTAGGAAGGGTTGAGCTCATCTCTTCCAAATTCACCTGATTAGAAAATGACCCTTGGGGCTGTTATTTGATAAACAAACAAAAACAGCCACCTAGGCCAAGGAAGTGAGAAAGGTTTCTCAGAGGGAATATTGGCAAGATCAGCATGCACTCAGGTGTAACAGACCTGTCTCTTCAAGCTGCTGAGACCAGCTGGCCCTATGGGTTGCTTTAACTAATTTAACTGCAACACAAACTACCTTTCCAAGAGAGTTATAACACTTAAAATTAAATAACCTAACAGAAAGTTCACAAGTTAAATATTCTATTTGCAAAAAAATGTTTATTTTTCACTGTTTCCTTACCAGGCTTAATTAAGTTATAGTAGGTTCTGGGTCTCCCTCTTCCTCTCTGCTCCCCCATCCCCCTTACTGGCCATGGTGACTAAATCGGGAAAAAACAAAACAAAACACAGTAGAATAACATTAATCATGTTACTAATCTAATTACTTGACACTCAACTTCTTCCAAGCCTCAATTTCCCCACCCAAATTTTGTGCATTATTCCATATTAATTCTCTTACCTATTTTAAGAACGTACTAGTGCATTAATTAAAATCCTCAACAAAATAAAGGGAGCAATTGAATTGCTCTTTTGAGAGTATCTTTCTTTCTTCAAAAACTTTAGAAGTTTGCATATTGAGTTGCGTTTTCAGAAAACTCTTATAAACTCTAAATCAGCATACATTGGGAATTATTATTATTATTTGCAAACTTTAAAAAATTAAAAATCACCCCAATCTCCCTTCGCATAGAGGGCTTGTTAACATAATAATTGCTACTGTTTTTGAGCAATTACTATGTGTTAATTCTATGTGTAATGATCCCACGTAACCCTTTCAATCCTTGGTGGTAGATACTTTTTTCCCCATTCTGCAGTTGAAAAACGAAAGATACTTAGAGAATTTAAGTAACTGACCAGGTAAATAGGACAGCCACGATGCTAGCCTGGGTGTGTTGAATTCAGAGGTAACAAGATACGCTTGCCCCTCTGTGTACTTGTGTATGTGTAACTTGGAAGCGTATTAGATGAGATCAATATAACCCTTCTTAAAGACATGACCCCATGGGATCCTTCTTCAAGCAGCTTTCCCTATGCTGAGAAATGATTCTGCTTTTTTTGAATTCTTTGTTCTTTAGTTATATGGGACAAAGGAGTGATGGCATTTTAGTATAGGCTCAAACTTGCAGAAACCGAAAGATCTTTAGTAGTACAAGTCTTACTGTACCTTCAGTAAGAATGCATGATATGTGATACATGTGATATATCACATCACATGTATGTGATACATGTGATACATGAAATTCTGTGTAAAATTGTTGGTATTTCAATTGCCATCAACTCTGACAGGCTCGAGCTATGAATTTTTACTTCTCTCTTAAACTATTTTGCAAACAACAACAAAAATACATGAATCCAGATAAGAAGTATCTGACAAATATGTGAATTCCAGAGAAGTGTCCTGAAGTAGGATGATTTAATTAATTTAATGCTCATGTTCTTGTAGTAGCAAAAGATAATTCAGTGTGTTTGTGTACTAAATACATAATGAATCTCTACTTCCAGATATTCTTCATTTTTCTTTAGACGCAAGGAGATTTTTGTCATCCAGTAAGTTACTGTGGTGATGCAGAGCTCTGCTGTGATTGTTTTCATCTTGTCAGGTGGTGTGCTCTATATTTTTAAATGCACTATATTGAGCGTTTCGTGGTTTAACATGCTATTTTTTTCCAAGCCAAAAGGGAAAAAAAAAAAAAAAAAGCCCAAGCCCTATGCTTTCTACTTACAATATGTCCTCTATAATTTGCATGCTATTGATATGGTAAAGTTAACCTTATCAAAATGCACATTGACTCATAATGTGCATGTCGTAAGAATTTGCTGTGTTCTCATGTTGTGTTAGCTTTGATAGTAAAATAAGTATCCACCTCGATTCCTTCACATGCATCTTGTCTTATTATTACCACTATACAAAGCTGAGTTTTCCTTCTGACAGATCGAGTCTGGGCCCACACTTCACACAAGCTCATTTCAGCTACCACAGGTGGTAATCTGTAAGGACCAGGATGATGAAATTTCCCGTTCTGTACCTCTGGGGCATACACAGAGTGTCACAGTTCATAGTATCTGCACTTCTGCACTAATCAATGGGTAGCTAGCTGTGCACGCTTTCAGGCACTCCTCTGATGCTCGGAAATGCCATTTATATGCTAGCACAAAAATTGCCTTATGGCTTCTGAAGGTAGCATAACAAAATGTCAGCATCACCGGTGACCCCAGCAACAGATTGAATGCCCCAGAGATAATCAGTTTCTTCATGCAAAGAATATGAATGGAGGCAAAGAACAAAAATGCGTTTGATTTTAAAACCCCACATCTATGACAGAGAAATCAGTCTCCATGAGCCACAAGGCTGGATGGGGCCAAGATCCCTGACACTCTCATTGATCACGGATAATGCTCAGCATGATTAAAACAGTGGAAGCCAGGACTCTTTCTACTCTAATCATATTTAGCATTTCGGAATCATAGGTTACCTTGTTTTACTTCCTATTAACTAATTGCCAAGTTTCCATTGACAGAATTAAAATGGTTTTATAAAAATACATTTTCCTCAAAGGACCTGCTTGATCAGATTCAGTTGTCAAAGTGAGACTGTTGAGCTGAAGGTTTAAGTGATCACATCACACATAAAATATCCATTTCCAACCAGCCCTCAAAGCTGACCTCTCAGGACTCCAGACTCACAAGGGGTCTGGTAGAGCAGCTCTGCCAAGTAACTTTCTTCATCATCATTAAACAGAATTCTTTTACTTTTTATTCTTTTTCTTTTTTTTTTTTACCTTATGCCATTAATGCCTCAAAAAAAAAATACTTCTATTTTTACCTCGTTTTTCCTCGAGCACCACATTTTCTCCCTTAGAATCAGTTAGTAGTGTCCTATTTAGTTAGAGCTCTTACTCTGATAGAGCTTAACTTAATGGTTTGGATTCATCAGAACCTTTATAGAACCCACCTGCGCATAAATCCTATTTGCTAAGGTAGATGTAGTCTTCTTCCAAATTTAGTTTTTTGAGGTTACCTTCTAACACCTAACTGAGGAACTTTAGGGCTAACTTGCCTTACTAGCTAATAGTTCAGGCTCCAAGCACTCCTTTTTTAGATGATACCGTGTCATCTGTGTCCTCTTCACTGTGGTCTCACTGAGAGCCTGTGCCCCTCTCTTCACATAGCTGTCAGCAGTTTTTCCAGCTTCTCTTTCTACTCCTTCTGCCCTCTTGCCTAAGGTAGCTAAGCTTGTGGCCCTGGCCGTAATTGAGAATATGTGGCTGACAAAATAAAACATCTGTCAGGAATTTGTTTTCCAATGTGCTAATGTGGAGAGGCTTAGTAATAATGCAAATTCAACTCTTGCCACCTTGGGAATCTTTTCTCAGCTCTTTGACATCAGCAAGAATATTGCTTTTCCTTATCGATCTAAAAGTCCCTTTTACCTCTATTGGGTAAAAGAAGTATCAGTGGGCATCTGCCAGGTGCCAAGCACTGTTCTGGGCCCTGGAAATGCCGTGATGAAAACAGAAGGGGCATTGACTCCAAAGAGCTGCCCTTCAAAGGGCTAAGCTTTTAAATCTATTTGTCTTTACAGATATGAGGAGATATACTGAGAAAATACTTAGATAGCACTTACTAATTGACTGTTTTCTAACTGAATAATTTATATTACTTATTGAGATGTTCACCTTAGAAGGTGAAGTCTGAGTCAGCTATTCTGTTCCAGCCATTAGGATAATGTTTTCTAACTTTATTTACAGTTTTATTGAGGAATAACTGACATTCGTCACTGTATAAGTTTAAGGTGTAGAGCATAATGGTTTGATTTACATATACTGTGAAGTAATTACCACAGTAGGTTCAGTTAATAAACTTTTTTTTCATATAAATACAATAAAAAAAAGAATGAAGAAAAAAAATGGAAAAAAATCTTCTCCTCATGATGAAAATTCTTAGGGTCTCTTTTCCTTACAACTTTCAACAACATACAGCCATGTTGGCCACGGCCATTGCGTTGTACGTTACATCCCTAGTACTTATTTAGTTTAATACTGGACGTTGTACCTTTTATCCACCTTCCTCCAATACTCCCTCCCTCTGTCCTCTGAGTCTTATAACCACAAAGTTGATTTCTTTCTCTATGAATTTGTGTTTGTTTGTGTTTTGGATTCCACATATAAGTAATATCATAAGTATTTGTTCTTTTCTGTATGACTTATTTCACTTAGCATAGTACCTTCAAGCCTATCCATGTTGTTGCAAGTGGTAGGTTTTCCTCTTTTTGTGGCCAAAGGAATTCCTCTGTGTACAAATGCCACAACTTCTTTATCGATTTCGCCACTGATGGACGCTTGGGTTCCTTCCATTTCTTGGCTGTGGTAAATAATGTTCCCATAAACATGGAGATGCAGATGTCTTTTTGAGTTAGTGTTTTCCTTTCCTGTGAATATATTCCTAGAAGTAGATTTGGTAGATCATCTGGTAGTTTTTTTAACTTGATGAGGATTGGTTAGGATAATATTTAAATTTATATTAGGGACTCCAGAAAAATCATTGGCAATTTGATAAAAGAATGAAGAAAGATCTGAAAATGGGGTACCTGGGTGGCTCAGTCAGTGAAGCGGCTGTCTTCAGCTCAGGTCATGATCCAGGGATCCTGAGATTAAGCCCCTCATTGGGCTCCCTGCTCAGTGGGGATCCTGCTTCTCCCACTCTCTGCAGGTCTCCCTGCTTGTGCTCTCTCACTCTCTCCCTGTCAAATAAATAAATAAATAAAGTCTTTTTTTTAAAAAAGAAAGAAAGATCTGAAATAATACCATTCTAAAGCCTAGAACAAATAAAAAGAATAGGAAAGAACAAAACTGAAGACATCTTTGAATGCATTATACTTAGTGCTGAGGATAAGTAATAGGATATCATTATAGAAGTAGATGTAAATGTCGGAGGAATTAATGACTTGATTGAAATATAGAAATTAAAAATTCATACTCAATCTTTTATAGCACTTGGAAGGATTAATTAATGTTTTACCAGAAAGATAGATTCTTAACAAATTTTTATTTGAATCCGAAGTACATGTCAGTGTGCCAAATACAGATTTTTAATCAATGCAATAAAGTTTGATGTTCTTTTCTTTTTACCTGACTTAAGTAGAAAAAACAAAGTTTCTCAGTTTGTCCTATGCCACTGGTAATGCTGATTTAAGCTGCTCATCTATAGGGTATCATCCATGGCTCTCTATTTGGACGATATTTTAATTCCCTATAGATTTCAACTAATTGACCTTGAGGGAAAGCTGAGTCTCTGTGACAATATGGTCTTCAATCACCACTGCCAACATAAATAAATGGTTCCTCTCTGGATCTATCAAGAGTAATCTGAGTGGAATTTAAGTTTTTGATAGACTTTTAAAAAATGAGCCCAGACATGAAATAATACCCTTTTCAACAAAAGGGAATCAGATTTAAGACAGCTAAGATTCATGTAATAAAAAATGTTTAGCCCTTTCTGTTGAACGTGGTTGGTTATCTTACTGAAATCTGGACAATTCCCAAATTGATTTATATAATAATGAACTGAATTTGATTTGACAGTATCATTCACCATTGTAAGTGAATAAAATATCAGGCTAAAATGCTCTTCATGTAACAATCTGTTTTTAAAAATGGTAATAAAAAGTTTTCTATTTGAGTTTCTTTGAGTGTTTTCACAGATCACTTAATTTGAAAATAGCACTCCTAAAATAACATTGTTGACCTTCATGCACATTAATTTCTGTGTGTTTTTTTTTATACTTATCTAACCAAACAGTTTTTCCTAAAAGAATTTAATTTCCTCATCAGTAAAAGTCAATGCTTTTTTTTTGTATTATGCCCCACCTTCTTTTCTAATTCCCTGTCTAACTTGTCTAAGTTAATTTTTTTCCTATTTAAAAACAAAACTTTAAAACTATAATAAAATTTAGAATGAAGCCAATTCCTTTTTTAAAAAGATTTATTTAGTCATTTGAGAGAGAGTGTGTGAGATGGAAGGGCAAAGGGAGAAAGAGAGAGAGACTATCTCGGGCAGAGACCCCACTCTTCTCATAGCCTGACAGGGGCCTTGAACTCACAACTCTTGAGATCGTGACTAGAGCAGAAATCAAGAGTCAGATGCTTAACCAAACTGTGCCACCCAAGCACCCCAGAATGCAACTAATCCTTAAAAGAAAAATGCACCCATACAATATGAGAGTAAGTATCAAAACAGTGATACAGATACAATACACAACCACAAAAATCTTTTATTGGAAACAGGTAATATTTGCCAAAATGTCTTCTCAATTTAGGCTACCCAGATAGATATTTCAATTTCAGTTTACATGTACTGGTGACATCGGCATAGACTGGAAAATTGCATAAAAATTAGACTTTAGAAGTCTTGTTTCTCACATTATGTATATACACATGTGAAGAATGGGTTACATAAAGTGATTGGGTTTGGATAAAGAGAGTGGGACAAAGGAAAAAGAAGCCAAAATAGATCTTACTCTTTTTTTGAAGTCTATCTTTTTCTTACTTGAATAGGCAAGATGATTTTATTGTTCATATATCTAATTTCCTAAAAAGTTTCTAACACCTATAAACTTTCTACTGTGAGGGGATCTAGTATGGCTTTTTAGACTCATGTAGTGTTTTGGGGTTGTTGTTTTTTTTTTGAGACTTTATTATTTAACAGAGAGAGAGAGAGAGGACAAGCAGGGAGATTGGGAGAGGGAGACACCAGCTCCCCACTGAACAAGAAGCCCAATGGGGGGTTTGATCCAAGGACCTTGGGATTATGACCTCAGCCAAAGGGGGACACTTAACCGACTGAGCCACACAGGCACCCTAGACTCATGAGTGTTTATTAATATATCTATTGATCATACTTACCTAAAGCTCTTGAGAATTCTCAGTTGCTTACTATTTTAGTGGAAAATTCATTAAATTCAGATACTGTCATAATAAGCACAGTACTTACATTTAGCTTTCTGTGTTTCTTAGTCTGAATGAATCCACAATTATACATTTAATAATGATTTATTCATTGTCTACTATGAATAAGGTTATGAGGGTCTTGTGGTAAGCCAGTATTAATCCTACCCCTGCCTCTAAGCACATATGAACCTCAATACATTATCCTTAATGCATGTGCTTATATACCATAATACAAGGGGGAAAGTGGTTTGCCCATAAGAATTTCTTTTTGTGGAAGGAAGAAATCATTTTCTCTATATCAGAACAGAGTGAGGTGCATGGAAGAGTTAACACTCGAATCAGCTATTGAGGATCAGTAGGATCCAGTTGCAGGAAAACCCTTAGAATGGTGCAAACTGAGAGAGAGGAATGGTAGAAAAAATCTGGAATACAAACAGGGTATGTGAAAGGTAGTTTATAAGGAATAATGTTAAAAGGTAAAAGGTAGTTTGTAAGGAATAATGTTAAAAATGCTGGCATGATGAGAATGCTTTCACACGGTAATGTGAAAACTGAATTATTACCATCTTTATGTTCTTAGAGATTTATTTAGGATCTTAAATTGAGAACTAGAAAACCAGACTTGGATTTGAAGTCTGGATATTTATGACCACTCTTTGTGTTGAGACCCTGATTAAGAAGAATAAAAGAGGAAAGCTCATTGCTTATTTTAGCATCTTTTAGTCTACCCAGTTTTGAGTAAAATTAAGATAGAATATTCTCTTGGAAACAAAAAGAAATCCTCCTTTATATCAGTGAACTGTAGGACAGATGGGTAAGAGGAGCTTGAGTTTTATAAAATAAAGTAGAAATAGCAATTTATAATATTAATGATATTAACAAATATTTATGTATTGCTTCCAAAGCCAAAGGCATTTCTAAGCATTGTAAATATATGAGCTTCATTTACAAATACTTGCTCTGTTTTCCAAATTAGGAACAGAGGCACAGAAAGATTAAGTAACTTGCTTAAGTAAGTAACTGGTTACTTACTTAAGTGATTAAGTAACTGGTTAATTGCTAGAGTGGATATTTGAAGCGCTCATATTTTATAGTAAGGAAAGAATTCACAAATAGCCACCTGGATCCAATAGCTCGCCAGTTACAGTTCAAAATTAGTATCTTTAGAGAGATCTTTCAGATGCAAAATAAAATAATAGTTTAAAAAGAAGCAACTTTCTTTTTCACTGTAAAGAAATTAACAAAAGAAAAATACATTTTTTAGTTATAATTTCTAAATGAGAAGAGACATTAATGAGAAAAAGAGCAAGGATGTGAATAATAACATGGTGCTTTAACTACTTCTTGTGCATTTATATTTTAATATGATTATTCATGTTTAATGTCTTTTGAGGATTTGATGAACGTCTTCTGATTCTTCAAATGCCTTGTTGATGACTGCCCAGAAGCTAGCTCTACTTCAGCTTCTAGATAGCCTAGGAAAAATATTCTGCCAACGCCACCTCAAATACTCCTGGATTTTCTAGGAAGAGAGATGCTCCCCACTGTAGGAAGGCAGGCTGGTTGTCCTTAAATAGGTAGACCATGAGCCTGTCATTAAATCAGATGTGGTGTGTTTGAATTTCACCAATCACAAATTGAATAATGCTCCTTGTTGTTATGAAAGCGATACCCATTCAACTCAAGAATTTCCATTTCTGTGTGGTAGCAGGGAAATTGATCTTGCTAACTCAAATATCTCATTCCTATTTCTCATTCATATCTCATTCATATTTCTATCAGCTCAGTCAATTAGGCTTTACCCAACCTAACTCACTTGCCTTTCCTGTTTCTAAGGAATATGATGGCATAAGGGCACTGGGGCATCAGGCATCTAAGTGTATTTGGGTAGTATGGTTCTAGCCCATGGTCATATTTTTTTCTTGCTGGTCTTTGCTGAAGGGTAATTATTTCCAACAGGGACTGACTGTTGCCTCAGTTCCCATTTTATCTGTTGCTATGTCAGAAATATGTCGAGGGCCTCTAATTCAGACTCTGTCTTCCTGTTGCAAACCCCAAATTGAGGATTCTTCTGATTTAGTAGCCTATTCAACCATTTCCATATCCTTTAGTTAAAAAGTTCTCTGTTGCCTTCTCAGAATCACTCTAGGTTATTGTAGGAAGCTTACAAATTCATCTACCAAGACTGCTCAAACATTGCTCTTTTATCACTGTGACGCCATGTTTGATAATGGGATGCTGTATGGGGTTCTACCCTGAGAAGAGGAGAGATACCTCCATCTCCTTGGGGACACCTATCACATTAACCAGAATTTTATCATTCTTCTTAGTAATATTTGCTCCTGCACCCCCACGCTTTTCACCAATTCTTATAATAAAATGAACTTTTGACTCATGTTTTCTTCATTGAATATACTTCTTTGTACCATTTTCATAATATTGATTATGACACATTTTTCCAATCTATTTTCTTTTATTTGTTCTTTACTTCAAAAACCACATCCTCTTATAAACATTATTCACTTAAGGAATGTAGTGAAATCATCCCTGTTAATATTTAAAATCTAAAACTTTGAAAAGTTTATATTTTATTGGTTTTATTTCATTATACTTTGTGCTTTTTGTGGTTTTGCAGTGTTAATTGTGCATGACAAACGTGTTATTAAAGGTGTTACCATCTCTGAATTTGTGTGTTTCGCATAGTCTACTTGGCTGTTAAAAATTATTTCAATTTTTTTCAGAGTATGAATAAATGACCAACAAACTCTCAGAGGAGCTTTGTCTAAATAACTGAAAGAATTGTGATTTTTTTTTTTATGGCTAAATACTCATCAAAATTCACTCATGAAATAAAACTTAGGCAATATGATGTCATTTTTCAAAGATCTACTTTCCCTGGTGAAGCACTCTTTATCGGAAAAGAAAATATTTTTTTAAAATCTATATTAACTCTCTTAGACTCTAAATACTATGCAATATAATAAAAAGTGATCTGTTTTTAGCATAGTACCCCAAATGCCTAACGATACTAAAAGAGTATCTTCGTTTGAGAGGGAAGCTAAGTTATTATTTAACTATATTTGAGCCCAAATAATATGAGTTAGAAAAAGGAAATAGAATTTAGAATAATGATTGCATATCAGAGAAAGGCATAGCACATCCTACACTATGGATTTATTTTATTTATCTGATTTTAATCTAGAACTCTTTCAGAAAGAGCTATACCCTCAACTTATCATGTATTTAACACAATCTCTGTTGCAGGTTACTTAGTTATAGAAAATCCATCAAGTAAGTTTGTTAAATATCTTTTCTTCTTTTTGAATGTCATTGTTAAATTCACTGACTCAATGAATCTTAATGTGTGGTTCCTTTTTTGTATGTTTGCTGGAAAAACCTCCAAGCTGGATATAAATCATAAAAGCATGACTAATTGCATGGTAACTGGAGAAATGCTTTCTCTCTCTCTGGGGTGAAGCTTGCATGTCTGTATTTTAGCTTGGGAAGTAATACGGGGATATCTAAACTCCTTAGGGTTTAAAAACCATGTCATTATGAGAATGAGGTCACTGCAATATTTTATATCTTCTAAAACCTTATAATGTATAAAATGTTTTCTGTATGACAAAGAGGTATTATGTGCTTTAGGGCTCAATGATAACTTTATGCCCTTATATTTACTTGAATAACTTTTTTCCTTACAATGTGAAATCATCATATAAAGTCACTTAAAAATGGAAAGGATTTGGTGCCACCGATACAAAGAAAGCACACTTACAGGGGAAAAGTTAATTTTGTAAACATGGCAGAGTGACTTTAAAGGGCTATGTGGTTATGGGTTTTGAAATGTCTGTTGTTCTTTGACTTGTTCATCGTCCAGCCAGTGCCAATCTAATATGATTCCATTTTCTACCTCTCTTTGCTTGGAGGCCGGTAAGCAAGAAGACCTTCCTGCAACATGTTGAAGAGCTTTGCACAAACAACAACCTAAAGTTTCAAGAAGAATTTTCGGTATGTTACCAGCAGTTGTCACAACATTGCCAGACCTCCAGTCGTTTCATGTGTCACATTTCATGTCCATTTTAAGAAGGCAAGGCCATGAAGGACTCTGGCCTTGATAATCAATACCCAATTACCAGGTTGATTGTTTGGATAGTAATGTTACACGCGATGGCCTCTGGTGCAACCTGAACAGAATTACTCACCTACTGTGTGAGGAAAGGGTTCTCCTCTTCAGACCTCCCTAGCAATGGCAGCCTGGCCTCGTTTCTGCTCTTTCATCCAGAATTTGGAAAGTTGTATTCATTGGTTTTTGCTGGTGTGTGAGATTTAGGCTTTACCATACATGTGGTTTTATATTTAAATAATGATTTTATATTTAGAGACTAAATAATTCCATTTTATATTTGCCATTTAGTTTAGGTTAGGGATATAGATGAACCTGAAAACAGAGCATGATGTTTCCAGAAAATACAAAAGTAGTATTTCTAGAGCTATCTAAAAGTAAAAATATCCATGTTTTATGAGGCTTAGTTTTTAGTTACTATGAAAAAAGTACATATCACCTATGGAGAATACATGAAGTTAAGAAAATTCCACTTCAACACTTTTTAAAAGTTAAGATTAATTATATTGCTTTTAGCATTTTATATATCTATAAAATTGAAATTATATTAATGCATGAGGTATATATCAGATCTATAAATAAGCTTTTTTAAAACTTGTATACCTCTTTCCAAACTTATATAATTATTTTGTTTTATATAAGTAAAATGGATTTTAAATTTCACCAACAATTTTCTTTTTTTTTTTCCATGAAATTTTTAGTGTGTGAACCTATGAAACAAAGCAATTGGCTTGAATAATTCAGGATTATACTATTTCAGCCTCTCAGGGAATAATAACAAAATGTGAGAAGATTAATGGTATTTCCTACAGCTCTTTGGTTATGCTTCTTAAGTAATATTGGCCTGGACTTAACAAAATCGATGGTACCATAAAACTTTTCTTAGCATTTACACAGCAAGAACTTGTAATTTTTCAAGAGCAAAAGTGTAATTTCACTGTAATAGGAGCGAATATAATTACATTATGCATGACTGAGTAGATGAAAAGTTCTATTAGCAACAACATTTTCACATATATTACACTGAGAAAATTTCTAGTTCAACCTCTTTGGAGATCATGGTTTTAAAAACTTTCTTAAATACTGGGGCACCTGGGTGGCTCAGTCATTAAGTGTCTGTCTTCAGCTCAGGTCATGATCCCAGGGTCCTGGGATCGAGCCCCGCCTCCGGCTCCTTGCTCTGCAGGAAGCCTGTTCTGTTCTCCCTCTCCCACTCCCCTTGCTTGTGTTCCCTCTCTTGCTGTGTTTTTCTCTGTCAAACAATAAATAAAATGTTCTAAAAAAATATTTGGCATATTAATATATATCAATTCAACACTTAATAGTTAAGCGACTTTGAACAAACCACATAAACTCTCTGTTCCTCAATATCCTCATTTGTAAAATACTAACATTTTCCTCACTGAGTTGTGAACACTAAAATGATCGAATATGTATAACACTAAGAATAGTGGCTGATACAAGCACTAATAGCTATTAGATTAGGATGATGACTTTTACCATAAGGAAGCTCATACTATGTTAAGAACTGCAGATCTGCACAAATAATACATAAATACACTGAATCGAGACAGAGATATGCAGACAGAAGTGAGTACTGACATTATTTGGATAACAGTTAGAAAAGCATGCACAAGAAGGTAACGTTTGATGCACTTTTGGACAAACAGAAGACCAATGGGTAGACAGAAAGGGGAAGAATATCCCAGAGAGGGAGAAAGAATGCAAAAGCAAAAAGATGAAGAACAGTCTTACTCATCTGAGATTCCACTGAACAGAAAAAACAATACAAGAAAGAACTACATAGGATGCTGGAAGGCCTGTGTTCTCTGATAAGAAAAAGGCTGCCAAGTGTGACATTACTATCCAAATACTCAACCTGGTAATTGGGTATTGATTATCAAGGCCACAGTCATTTAAATCTATGAATGGAAACTTCTATGTGAAATAATTACAGAAAAAAAAGTACCAGCTTTCAGGAGATTTCCATTTCACCTGTGTTTCCCCCCTATTCCTTTGTCTCTTACGGACACACGGACATATATTCCCAACACCTTGACACAGGGAAACTATCCTAAGATTCCCTACTTAGTTAAACACATTTTTTCTAAGCCTTTTATGCCAATACACCAGATTTCAAATGCTTACACTGCACATAACCACAGGCAAAGATTTTCTTTCTGAGGAAGAATAAGGGGGAAAGGGAGACTCATCTAATAAATGTTGAAAAAATTGTAAAAACACAAATTCTTAATACTTTTTTAAGGAATTTGGCAAGTTGAGACATTTCTAAAATGAAAAACTATAAACTTTGTAAATATAAAACACCAGCTCAACAAAATAATGAATGCATTTTCTTGCACCAACTTTCTTAAGGATGAAGGGGTAATATCATTTTTTATCAAAATGTCAATAACGGATCTCCTTGACCCTTCATCTGTGTCTGATAATTCTTAGTCGCACCTTTGCATTCCAGTATCGATTTAACAATGCCTACTGAGAACGGAAATTGACCTTTGGCATCTTCTTAAACTGACCAATGTTGTACCAATTAATAGGCATGAAATCACACTGCCTGAGGAGAAAAAACAAAAAATAAATCACTGAACTCCCTTCCCCTACTAAGTAGACATTAAAATATTAAATAATAATCAGTGTGTTCCTGATGAAACCATTAATAAAGTATAGAGAAGGCTATTATTAACACGGTTGCCACATCTTAGGGCTTCCAAAAGTACAAAGAAATTATCCCAGAGGAAGCAACAGCCCAACTTGCCAATTTTATTCAGGACATTTTCAGTAAATGGTTGTGGAAGTTCATTGCTATTAATTTGACCTTGTTTCTGCAGTTATGAGAGGTGTTTATAACTTAAAAGTAAAAAGGTTTAGAATAAAGAATGTTTTTTTCCTAAGTAGAATTTCTTGTTTACCTCTGAAATAAATCTCAACTTTGCAATGACTTCATTCCACAGGAACTACCAAAATTTCTTCAGGATCTTTCTTCAACTGATGCTGATCTGCCTTGGAACCGAGCAAAAAACCGCTTTCCAAACATAAAACCATGTATGTGCCCTTACTGTCTCTGGTTTCCACCTGAAAAATATTTTTAAAATGAGCACCAAATGCATCTTAGTCTTTTTATTTCTTAAACCTATTATATTACATATTAATCAAATTACAATAATGCATTTTATTAGCAGTAATTTTCAAATGGTATCTCTCTTGCTTTGTTAATCTTTAGTAAAGATAATGTACATGATTTTCAGCTTGTTCATACAAGGTTCACTTATGCAGGTGCAAGAAACTGTAGACCTAATATTTTCTTAGCTTTGTAATTTAACCCAAGTAATGAATCTCTCTAACATCTTCCTACAGATCTAGTTCTCCAGTGAAAAGAGAAACGTAACTTTGTGCATTCATTTCCCTTAAAAGCTGGGCAGTGCTTTCTTATAGAATATAAAAGTTGTATTGCGAAATATTCCTTGGAGATCAAAGCAAATGTGTGCTTACCAGAATTGGTTTTACAAAGGAAACAGGGTAGTGTCTCACCATAGTAAATAAAACTTCATTTTTCAATCAATAAGAAAAACTGTATTGTCACTTTAAGAATTAGCAATGATGTGAAAGAAAAATTCTGATCATAATAGCTATATATTTGATATTATATTTTTTGAACAGATGTGCCTCCTATCTATATTCTGATTCAATACGCTTTTTGTAATATTCTAAAATATTGTTACTATTGCTTCAAAATCTAGAATTTTAAAATATTCCTAATCTGAAAGTATTTTTAATAAATATACATTTTTGTATGTTCTGTGCATTTTCAAAACTATATTGGGAAATTTCCTTACTGAAGAATTAACTCTTCTGTCTAGAAAGACATAGATTGAAGGAGGATACAATAACAGAGTGTAAAATCATAAAGGATGTAGATAGGAGGACATGGACTGAATTCTGATATTCTAGAACTCAAGGATAACTGAGGCATGAAGTAAACAAATTTAGGGAAATGTGATATAGGAAGTAGTAATCTAGTGGAATCTGCTAATTCCCAACAATTAGGATAAAATGAAAATGCAAATAGCTTTAATCACCCCAAATCCCTGCTGGAACAAAGCAAGTCATAAGTAAATGACTTTAGGAGCAAGTTGACAAATCAGACACTTTTGTAGGAAGTACGGAATGTTAGTATAGACTCTCTAAATTTCTGTGGCACAAAGTTTCTCAATAGGTCCTTTTGTTTTCCTTTTCAGAGAGTTAACCTGGTTTCGATGCATCGTAAATTTAAAAGATAACGGAAATTCTCGTGTTTTTATATTTGTCGTTACCTAAATTTCTTTGGTACTGGTTCATGCCTATTCAGTGCTGTTCTGTGAAAATAAACACTGTAATCTGATTGAAAGACAGTTACTGAGTGCCTGGGTGGCTCAGTCAGTTAAGTGTCTACCTTCAACTGAAGTCATGATCTCAGGGTCCCGGAATCAAGTTCTGCACCAGGCTCCCTGCTCAGTGGGAAGCCTGCTTCTCCCTCTGTTCCTCCCCTGACTCGTGCGCTCCCATGTTCTCTCTCTCCCTCTCTCTTAAAAATAAATAAATAAGAAATCTTTTTTTAAAAAGACAGTTTCTATGGAATATTTAATATTTATTTACAATCATATATTTGGCTGGAGTAACTTACATCAGTATATATAAAATAAGCAAACCAAATACAGCTAACTTATTTCCAAAGACCAAAGAGTATCTAATTTAAAATACATAAAAATTTGACACAGTAGCAAGATTTTTTTTAAGATTTTAAGAGAAAGAGAGAGAGAGTGCAAGCAGAAGGAAGGGCAGCAGGAGAGGGAGGGGTAGAATCTCACGCAGAGCACACACTTCTGCCCCATCACAGAGCCTGACACAGAGCTCAATCTCTCAACCCCAAAATCATGACCTGAGGCAAAATCAAGAGTCAGACGCCCAACTGACTGAGTCACCCAGGCAACCCAAGATATTTTTTAATCACTCTTTTATTATGAAGATCCCAGTACATTATTATTCAGATTCACATCCCAGCTGAAAGAAAAGTCAGACCATATAGATTATTACTTATAGGATAGAAAGAGAATAAGAGTGGTCAAGGAAAGTAAATAACCTTAAAACAACAAGGAGACCTGAAAAGTCTGATTGCCCAATTTCTTCTAATCTAAGAAGCTAAGACAAAAAGTAATTGTTGCTGATGGAATTATGTTACAAATCAAGAGTGTTTGGGATATTATAATTGGCATTTCATACATTTTTCACCTTTGCTAGAGTCAAATGGATAATGTCCAATTGTTTTCTGCTTTCTTCTTCATTTCAGTACAGAAAACTTACAATAACTTTTCAAGTGTATTGCATCTACATTCAATATCCTGTAATGCATTTGTAGAAAATATTTTTCTTAACTGTGCTCTTAGAGAGTTGGAGCTCCTATAAGAAATAATTTTGTTAGGTAGATTTCTCTATTTTTCAAGAATGTGATGAGAATAATTTATTGATCCAGCTAACTATGTACTGCCAGCTATGTAGTAAAAATGTTAAGAATGTGTGGGCTCTGATCAAACTTCCTGGGCTACAATCCTGTGAACCTACTAGCTGCCTTAGTGACTGGACATACTGTTCCGTGGTGTCCACTTCATAAGGTTATAGGGAGGATTAAATGAAATAATTATGTAAATCACTTTGCCCAATACTGGAACATGGAAAGCTCTTGATGTTAATTCTTATGATTGTTAGTTATCAATAGATTGCTTATTTTTAAAGCTGTTAATTTTTTGGGTGAATAAAATTTAATAACAGGCCCTTGGGGTGTATAGTCTGGATATAACAAGCCCACTTCCCTAACCTGAGTGAGAAGACAAGCTCTAAACTCAGCCACTTCTGATGGCAAGTACTCCCCGGCCACACACACACACACACACACACACACACACACACAGAACAAGCAAATGAGATGTTTAAACTTAATATATTCTCCCACTGTGCTTGCAGAGAAGCCATTAAGCTGAAGAAACGTTTTTTTCCTCCCGTAGAGAATGAATTCATTTTAATAGACTCTGAATTTTAGCTTGAGACAGCTTAGTGAAGTGCATTGTTTCCCCTGAGTAATGCAGGAAGTAGGATTTCAAATATCACAGTGCATTTTAGAAGATATTAGCTTACAGGGCTTTAAGATACTAGAATTAGCAGCAAATGCTTGCAGAAGAGATTTCCAAATCTCTGTTTGACAGGACACTATGACCTTCAGAAATGTTCCAACACCACGAAGAAAAGTTTTAGCTTGTGGTTGACTCATATAGTTAGTTACAAGCAGGCATATCGCATGAACAGAAACCTGATGGCTTCCCTTCCTAAGTTACAGGAATAGCCACAATGTCATTAAAATAGTTAGGTCATACCAAATTCAAAGTCTTTGGGACATAAATCATTTGCATAAATTTGCTTAAACATTCCCCATCTCTAAGCGTATCAGGCAGGTCATTTGAATCACTAACAATACAGCAAAGTTGGAAAAGTAGCATGTGCTTAAGTTTAATCAAATCCTATTCAGCTTTAGAAGTTCCATAAGCTTTCATGTATGTTTTCTTCATGAGGATTCTACGAAATAGATATTGTAACTGTATATTATAGGCGAGGTAGTGAAGGAGCAGAGAAGTTAAGAAATGCACCTAAAGCCACTCATATTTGAACGGCTCTAAATCCATGGCCATTCATTTGAATTCTGGAATTCAAACCCACCATTAACCCATTTTCCTCCACTACTGAGTGCCTTCCCAATGAGATTTAAATAAAAAATCAAAATAATCATGTATAATAGGTACTTTGTATCACTTCCATTTCTTGCTAAAATTAGCACTGGACATTCCAATTGAGATACCCATATACCAACTTGGTAAAAATCCTCAAAAAAAAAAAAATAATATGAACCCCTTTTTTGAAGAAAAATAATGATTGGGGGAATCTAATGTTATCAGATCTTAAAATAGTCTAAAGAATAATAATTAAAAGTTTGGTATTAAAGAAAGAATGGGCAGATAAATTAATGGAAGTGAATAAATAGTCCAGAAATAGTCTTAGAAATACATGGAGCAATCTTGTGTATAATAAGAGTGGTATTTTGAATAAGGGGGAAGTGAGGAAATATTAAGAAACTGGGACTTCATTGCTCCAAATGGCAACAAAGAAACAAACAATAGAAGATAGATTTTACCTACTTCCATAAAAAATAATAATAAATCCCAGTGGATCAAAGATTGAAATAGTTAAAAGCAGAAAAACCATTAAAGTTCTAGAAGAAAATATGAATGGAAGATTTGTAAAAATAATAATATTGGTATGAAAGACACATTTGTGTGAAATAACACAAGAAGTCATCATGATGCTATGAGGAAAAAAACTTTTAATTTTGATTATTAAAAAATGTACATTTTATGTATGGCAAGATAGCTAGGCTAGGTACATTGATGGATAGGGTCAAAAAATTAGAAGAATATTTCAATACATGTAGTGTGTATTAAAATTGTAACATGATATATCTTTGTATAAAATATTTTTAAATAGAAAAATAGTATAATATGAAATGACCATTAATGAAAACGGTATTTAAGATGGTCAATACACAAGCAAAGAAGCTCAGCTGAATTGCTTTTATATTTAAGGAAATAAGAATAAGTATTATGAGACATCAATTTGTATCTATCAAAATAATCATAAACTTAAATGTTTAACAATATCTTGTAGTAGAAAGTAAAAGGAAACAGAATTGTTCACTTCCAAACACTTTTATTCAGAGTATAAATTGATATATTTAGAGAACAATTTGGCAATATCTTTCAAAATTTGAAATGCATGACAGTATTCGGGAATTTTACTGCTCGTAATGTATTCTATAAATAGGCCACAACATATAGGCAAAAAATTTAGTTATATTTACGTATCATTTTACAATAACAAAATGAGGTGAGTTGAAATCATCATGAGTTAAATTAGTATATTTGAACAATGAAATATGATATGACTGTTTAAAATAATAACCTAGATATTTTTGTTTATGAATATATGGAAAGATATAGGTAAATGAAAAAAATGCAAAAAAGAATGTCTATCACTCCATTTATGGTTAGTTTTTATGAAATTGGATAGATTCTAGAAATATATACAAGAACATATTAATAGTCATTGTATCTGGGTAGTGGAAATATGGGATAAGAGGGAACTTCTATTTTAATTTTACTACCATCTGTGATATTCAATGTTACATCATGAATTTCTTTGTATTACTTTTATAGTAAAATCAAGTAGTGGCAATTTAAACAATGAATTAGCATTACTGTCTTATATTTTCCTCTAGATAATAATAACAGAGTGAAGCTGATAGCTGACGCTAGTATTCCAGGATCAGATTATATTAATGCCAGCTATGTTTCTGTAAGTTGCTATTTGTTTTGCTTTATATTCTTATAAAACATGAATACTTTGATTATATTACTCTTCCAACTATTTTAAATAAGAAATTTATTATAAACTCTATGCATTTTATGTGCATAAAATTCCTTACAACAACACTAGTTACCCCCATTTTATGGATGCAAAAATGGGGGCTCCTAATAGAGATTTCAATTTACCAAGTGACAGATACATAACTTCAAGCTACATATCCCCAGGCCTTTCCTCTAATTAATGTTTGTCAGTAAATTCTTTGTATGCAATGATGTCTGTCAATCTCTCTTATAAAGAAAAAGTCAAATATAGTTATGTCCATACAATATAAAAATTTTATGCTCTTTTTGCCATCTAGATTTTCAGTCCTTCAAGGAGACTACAATGTCATGTTCTTCTTTGATCCTCAGTTACCTGTAGAATGTGCATTCATTGTAGCTGCTCAAAAAACATAAATGAACCAACATGAGATGAATTGTTACATGCCTAATGTACTAATTGGCACATCATAGATAATAAATGCTTACTGTATTGGATTAAAAATTGAATGACACCAAAGTGTTTTAGGGATCTCTCTCTCCCTCTCTTTCATGGCTCTCTTGTGCTCTCGGGGCTCATCACTATCACAGGTACATAGAAACTTGAAATGTACCCAAGACCAGCACCAGGGCTGACACATGGAATTGCCCTTGACCTTGTGGTTATTAAATTCAACCATTTGCCTCAAAGCTGCTTCTGAAAAAATCCTGATAATTAGATGTTAGCCTCTCTTGGCATTGATTCACCTACTTTCTCCTAAGCCAGAAGACTCTATCTCTGAACAGCTCCAATATATCGTTGTTTTTATAAAAACAAGATTTTTCCCCTTATATTTTCACCCACTGGGTTCAATTCTAATATATAGCAAAGTTAGCCATCCTTATTACGGTGACCCTACAGACACTTGAGGGTTTCCTCTAGTGTCCACAGTCTTGTATTCTTTTCTTATTCATAGGTCACTCCCAGGCCTGCCCTTTAGTCCCACTGGGACTCTGCTTCTGTGTTGCTCCAGCTTTTCCCCATTAACATAACATCTTCTGTGTCTCGTTCCCTTGAAACCCCTGTTAAGGGGGAAATTTTCATTCTAAATTCTTTATTGGTTGATAATGACTCCAAAATTTCAATCATATATTGGGTCTTATTCTGAAAGGAATATATAAAGAGAGAATTTGAGATTTTTTTAATAGGGGAAATGAGCGAGTGTTTGTAGGAGTTAAAGCATCCTTTGAATTCCAGCCTATTTTTATGCAAGAACTTTAAATCCATTTTGAAAAACCACACAGGTTGTCTACTGTGGTGACATATTTTAGTCATTTTTCAAATGATTGATGCCCTGGAAAATATAATTCTTCTCTAAAGATTTTGGTGAAATCTTGTGCTTACTAATTTTCATTACAGCCCAAACTCCATACTATGTTGAAGTTTTACTTTGATTTACAGAATGTTGCATATATGCATTTAAATTTAATCAATGTGCTAGTGATCATATGTTTTGTGATACTACAGAACAGGGCAAGCACAAATGGTTGTATCTCTTGTTTGTACCATTTTTATTCACTAATAAGTAGGTACAAAAGAATAACTCACATTCTCTAATGTTCAACCAGACATAGGGTGACAGTATAGGGTATGAATATGATTAGAAAGGAAACTGACAGTTTTAGTAGGTGTAACTAAACCAAACAGATTTACATAAACAAAGGAATATTCATGAACACCCAGTGCTCCCTTTAAATATTACAGGTTGTCAGGAAGCAGCTATAAGAAGATGATAATGTAGGGTGAGCAATAAAACTAAGGATTCTGAATATATATATCCTGCTATAATCAAGTAACGTTGTAATATAATAAATCTTACAACAAAGTCACTATGACCCATACGTAATGATATGCATAATCATTACTGAGCTGCATGGGAAGCAGGCCCTGATGGAAAACATCTTAATGTAGGTTAAGGCAGATTTCAGAATTGGAGTGGAAGGATATTGCTGCTCTTAGGCTTTAGGTAAATCTTCTTTGCTTGGAATTCCAGAAATAGATGGAAATAGAAAAGCCGTGATACCACAATGGCCCTTACTTTGCCATCCCCAAATTCGGGCAATCTTCCCTCAGAAAGAGTGAAAACGTCTCAGAAAGAAAGGTCAGATGTATCAATTCCCTCCACCTCCCCCGTTTTGTTCCATGACACTTCTATCTGAGAGTTCATGAACACTTGTTCCAGGAGCAAAAGACAGAGGCCATCTACAAATGGTTTCTGGATTCCTATATGTCCCAGTGCTAGAGGAAAAAGGGAGGAGAACCATAATGGGAGGTAGGGAAGAAAACAGAATAATTAGTCTTCAGATGGAAAAGCAAAAGTACTCAAGTCTGGGAGAGAAAAAGGGAGAAGTAAGATACTATAAGTACATCTGAGGGATATCCTTTAAGATTGGGAAACTCCAGGTCAGGGTCTGTAACTAGGTTAATTTAACTTTACCTCTCTGCCCTCACCTGTCCTTAAGAATTGCGCTCCTATGCATAGCTAGGATTCATAGAGAGCTGGGAACAGTTTGATGATGGAAGAACTATGGGAGAGAGGTAGGGAGGGAAAGAGATGCTGCGTCCCTATAAACAACCACTAACTTTACAAATGAGTTTAGAAGGGCTTTCAAGAAAATTAACAATGGAAACATAATAGAACAAGAGAAAGGCACTAAACCCTATGCCTGATATTACTTTAACCTGAGAGATTTTTTTACCATAATTAGAAGTTAAAGATTAAAGGCCATGATGCAAAGGAGCTGTAATAACATCAGAAACATCATAGTTGTCCCCACGTTGGTAGAATATTATAGTGCCAAAGTACATTTAGTCCCTGAGAAAGGAAAAAGCAGATGACCAGGAGAAACATTTTATAAATTGATTCGTGTTAACTGTCCTCATCCTTGAAATACTTTCTTCTTCTGGCATCCAGAACATCATTCTCTCAATTTTCCTTCTACAGCTCTGACTCTTTCATCTCAGTGTGGTTGGTTTTCTGTTTTCTCCTTCACCACCAAACACCTGAATTATCTAGAGCCCGATCCTTGAATTTACTCTTCCTTTCCGAATTCATTTCCTTGATAATTTTATCTAATCTTGTGCTTTAGCTGTGTGGTAATTACTCCCTTTTTTTTTTTTTTTTAATTTCTTTTCAGCCTAACAGTATTCATTGTTTTTGCACCACACCCAGTGCTCCATGCAATACATGCCCTCCTTAAAACCCACCACCTGGCTCCCCCAACCTCCACCCCCCCAACACCCCTTCACAACCCTCAGGTTGTTTTTCAGAGTCCATAGTCCTCATGGTTCACCTCTCCTTCCAATTTCCCTCAACTCCCTTCTCCTCTCCATCTTCCCATGTCCTCCATGTTATTTGTTATTCTCTGCAAATTAGTGAAACCATATGATAATTGACTCTCTCTGCTTAATTTATTTCACTCAGCATAATCTCTTCTAATCCCGTCCATGTTGCTACAAAAGTTGGGTATTCATCCTTTCTGATGGAGGCGTAATACTCCATAGTGTATATGGACCACATCTTCCTTATCCATTCCTCCACTGAAGGGCATTTTGGTTCTTTCCACAGTTTGGCAACTGTGGCCATTGCTGCTATAAACATTGGGGTACAGATGGCCCTTCTTTTCACGACATCTGTATCTTTGGGGTAAATACCCAGGAGTGCAATGGCAGGGTCATAGGGAAGCTCTATTTTTAAATTCTTGAGGAATCTCCACACTGTTCTCCAAAGTGGCTGCACCAACTTGCATTCCCACCAACAGTGGAAGAGGGTTCCCCTTTCTCCACATCCCCTCCAACACATGTTGTTTCCTGTCTTGCTAATTTTTGCCGTTCTAACTGGTGTAAGGTAGTATCTCAATGTGGTTTTAATTTGAATCTCCCTGATGGCTCGTGATGATGAACATTTTTTCATGTGTCTGATAGCCATTTGTATGTCTTGATTGGAGAAGTGTCTGTTCATATCTTCTGCCCATTTTTTGATATGATTGTCTGTTTTGTGTGTGTTGAGTTTGAGAAGTTCTTTATAGATCCTGGATATCCACCTTTTGTCTGTACTGTCATTTGCAAATATCTTCTCCCATTCCGTGGGTTGCCTGATTACTTTCAAATTTATGTCTCCAGTTTGGATTTCTTCTTGAATTCTAAACTCATATACCCAATTGCCTTCATAATATTCCCACTTGAATATCTAACAAGGATTTCAAGTTTAACGGGTCTGTAACGAATTTCCAATTTTCCCTTCAAACCTGCATATCCCAAAGTCTTCCAAACCTTCCTTTAAAATTTTTACTTATTTTAATACCCAATATCCAGTCCATCAACAAATTCTTTTGACTCAGTCTTCAAAGTATATCCAGATCCTTTCGCTTCTCACCATCCCCCTTGTTATCACCCTAACTAACCCCTTGGTTGTATCGTTGCAATAACCTTCTAGCTACTCTCCTTTCACTTTTAACCCATATAGGCTGGTCTTCTCTCAGAAACCAGAGTAAAACTATTAAACCATACACTCTATATATTTAAAACCTTCCAACAGCTTTCTAGATCATCCTGAGTGAAAACCGAAGTCTTATAATTACCTGCTAGGACCTAAAGCATCCTATCCTCCCTCCTCCGTTCTTTCTTCTGTTATCTTCTGTATCTGTCCCCTCTTCATTTACTCCACTCTAGCCATTTAGTGTTCATAGAAAATTCTAGGCACTTTTTTTTTCTTTAATGTTACACTTGACTTTCTACCAGGAACACTGGCCCCAAAATCCTGCAGAGCTTACTGCCTTACTTCTTCAAGTCTTTCCTTAGATGTCATCAGTGAGTCTTTTCTGAACATCAAATTTTCTGAAAACCCTCTCTCATAACATATACCTCTTTTAAAGGTTCTATGTAATTTGCTTATTTAACAGACTTATTAATGGACTTAATGTCTATCTTCCCTAATATGTAATAAATAGATAATATAAAGTAAATATCAGTATATTTATTTGTATAAATATAGAGAATATAAAATAACTAAGAATGGAATTTTAGTGTTTTTTGTCAGTGATGAATCTCCAGATCCTAGGACAGTGCTTGGCACACAGTAGGAACTCATAAATATTATATCAGTGGAGAAATGTACATATTTTAATATTGTAAAGAAATTGACCAAAATGTTAATGACATTTCATTCTGGATAATGATATTGTGGGTGAATTCCACATTCTATTAGATATTTTACAATTAGTGCATTTTTATCTATTGCTCAAAAACTAAAAAATACTGTATGTATAAATGTTGATTTAATATTGTCATTATATCCTTCTAGGGCTACTTATGTCCAAATGAATTTATTGCCACTCAAGGTCCATTACCAGGAACAGTTGGGGATTTTTGGAGAATGGTATGGGAAACCAGAGCAAAAACATTAGTAATGCTAACTCAGTGTTTTGAAAAAGGAAGGGTAAGTTATTTGAAAATCTGTTCACAAGATGTTATTTTACAATTGTCTTAATATATGTGTGGCAATTTCTGCTAATACTGTGAGTCATCAATACCTGGACATCTATAAGGCAGTTTTAACTTAGTAGCAATAACTGTGATATATCTATCCATATAACAATGGTTCTTATGACTGGTGATTTTCTCTGAATGCAGATCAGATGCCATCAGTATTGGCCAGAGGACAACAAACCAGTTACCGTCTTTGGAGATATAGTGATTACAAAGCTAATGGAGGATGTACAAATAGACTGGACCATCAGGGATCTGAAAATTGAAAGGGTAAAACAAGGGGAGGGGAGGGGAACACAATAGTAGATATGAGTGCTCTGCCTAAAAGTAAAATTAATTTCTAGAACTGTCCCTTGCTACAATACCTCTATATTCAACAGTGTTTTCCTCTTATTTTCTAAACAGAAATTTTTGATAACTGACTTCAGTATCTAGGTCATTGTGTTTAATTCCAAATCTTATGGTTAAAGTTTATATTAACCAATGAACATCAAATTCTTAGGTAGACAAGAGGAAAAAAAAAAAAAAGAAGGAAATTATAGATTAGGTTTTTCTTTGATGAAGAAACTATAAAGTGAAAAATTTTAAATTCCTTAAAACAGGAATTTCCCTAATCAATCATTTCTTTATTTTAATAATTTGATTTTCTATTTAATCCAGAACTGATACTGAAGATAGACTGTGGGATCCCAACTTTATCAGTTCGTATCAATGCCTATACTGACAGAAAATGGCACAAGGATCTTTATACTTTCTGACATTATCAGACACTCAATACTTGTGTTTTGAATAATAGGTGAATGTGTTTATTTAATTTTGGATCGAAATTATTTTAAAATCTCCTATTCTTGTGCTACCAAATATTACACTACATTTGAATATAAACATCTATATTATCTATATATTATCATCTGTTCGCAAGCTTTTTTACTTGTTCCATTCATACTGGAAGGCAACTTGCTTTATTGTAACAATCATAGAAGATCTGTCTTGCCATTTGCAACAACATGGATGGAACTAGAGCGTATCATGCTTAGCGAAATAAGTCAAGCAGAGAAAGACAACTATCATATGATCTCCCTGATATGAGGAAGTGGTGATGCAACATGGAGGCTTAAGTGGGTAGAAGAATAAATGAAACAAGATGGGATTGGGAGGGAGACAAACCATAAGTGACTCTTAATCTCACAAAACAAACTGAGGGTTGCCGGGGGGAGGGGGTTGGGGAGAAGGGGGTGGGATTATGGACATTGGGGAGGGTATGTGATTTGGTGAGTGCTGTGAAGTGTGTAAACCTGGTGATTCACAGACCTGGGGATAAAAATATATGTATATAAAAAATATATGTTTATAAAAAATAAAAAAAAAATAAAAATAAAAAAAAAAAAAAAAAAAAGAAGATCTGTCTTGCAGGAAATCATGAAAAACAGGTTCCTCTGTTTGGTAAATAGTCATTTTTAAAAGATCACCTTTAAAAGGTAGGATGTCAGCTGCCTTAAACCTTCATTGTGATACTTTAATAATCATGTCATGCTTCTTTAATCTGTCACGCTACCTAGCATGGAGATTGCATGACTGTTCGACAGTGTAACTTTACTGCTTGGCCTGAGCACGGGGTCCCTGAAAACAGTGCCCCTCTAGTTCACTTTGTAAAATTGGTTCGAGCAAGCAGAGCGCATGACACCACACCCATGATTGTTCACTGCAGGTAAGGAAGATACTTCCAGAACCTATATGAAACACTAGATATGGTCTTTAAAGTCAATGTGGTCCTTTTATTATCATGATACCATTGGTTATTTTCTGGCAGAATGTTAATGTAGCTTCATTCCAATTTCCAGTTTTCAGATGTTTTACTGGTTGTAATGGATCAAATTTTAACTTTATAAAAGGTTAGATGGCAAAAATAAAATGAGTAGTGAAGGTGTCTAAAAGCAAGGGAAAGTATCTTACTGGTAAGGGAATCTTTTTGAACTCTTGACTGGGTTATGCCTCTCAAACGAAAGTCTTCAATTTTTTTTTTTAAATAGTAGCCCCTCATTGATGTGTGTGTGTGTGTGTGTGTGTGTAAGATTTTAAGAATTTTACAGATAAACATCTGATCCTTTATTATGTCAATTGGCATTAACCTACTACCATAATTTAAATTTTTTTCATAAAAGCAAATTTTTAGATTTGAGTTATAAAGAATAAAAGAAAACAAAATTTAAAGACCAAATTAAGTGAGCAACCCAAGTATGACAACAATTTTTACAAATTTTAGCTACACAGGTGTCTTCCTTTGACTAGATCTTTGGACATACTTAAGGGAATATAACTATAAATTGAAGTTTTTTCTCCACTTTCTTTTAATTGGTATTTAACACTCTAAGAAATAGAACTCAAGATTGTTTAGAATTCAGAGTTTTTTCTGAACAGATGGATTTGTTTTCTATCATAATAAACTTAAATAAATCTCAACTTGAGTCTCTTTGATAATTGGTTTGTAAACCAGAGAAAAAGTAGGTAATAATACACTATTTTATGATTTAGCTTACAGGAGATACCTAGAATGGGTAAATTCATAGAGATAGAAAGTAGAACTGTGGCTACCAGGGACTCCAGAGAGAGAGAGAAGGATGGTTGTTATTTAATGGGTACATTGTCTAATTAGTTGTTTAATGAGAATGTCTATTTGGGATGATGAAAAAGTTCTAGAAATGGATGGTGGTGACAGCTGCACAGCATTGTGAATGTGCTTAACATCAACTTAGATGTGTGTACTTAAAAATCCTTAAAATGGTAATTTTATGTTATGTATCCTTTACTGTAATATAAATTTAAGTAATAGTATCTTAGTCACATTAATAATTAATACATTATTAATTATAATAAGTCTAATAATTGATAACTTTTCTAACAGATAAATACTATAATTAATGTGGTTAAAGATGTAAGAAAATATCAATCCATCCAAATTTTTACTCTTATTTAGTGGAAAAAAACTCACCATGTAGTTTAAATGATTATATATTTTCCAGGAATACTGTGGATTTTTTAAAATTATAAGGGTAATACATAAATGCTTAGATTCAATTATAAAATATCTAAATAATGCTTAGATTTAAAAAGCATATAGAACAAAAAATTAAAGTGTTATTTTTACCCTCCCGATTCCATTTCTCCTTCTTCTACATAACATTTTCAACAGAATAATATATAGTGTAAATAGTGTAAGAGTTTTCTTCTAAAGTTGATGATTGCTTTTAAGCTGGGTCATTGATGATTAAAACCTTTAATGGGCAGTAGCTGCCTTCGGCTTCTCTGTATCTTGCACATACAGTGCCACTGACAGGGAAGTCTGTTAGAAAAGGACCTAATATCACCTTTGTAGCCTCAGAGTAGAGAGCAGAGAGTAGCTACACTGTAATAAACAGCAAAATGCATAGGCTTGTCAAATCACTATGTTGCGCCCCTGAAACTGCTGTCACACCGTGTGTCAACTATACTCCAATCCATAGTCAAAGAGAGAGAATCTCCTTCTTTGTGATTGGAATGGATAAGAGAGTTCAGAAAAAAGCATGCTCATGTTAATAATTCTCTTTTAGCATCATTTGAAACTGTCTACTGAATTTTTATTCTAACTCCAACTTCTCACCTCAACTCAGACATACATTTAACTGCTAATTCGATGTGACAACCTGAGTGACCACAAAATTCTGAAAATGTGATGTGTCTAAAACAGAATGCTTGATTCAGTCTCCAAACTCACTCCTGCTTCTCAACCTGCATCTTGGTAAATGGCAGGCAGATCCTTTCTGTGTGGCGCCAAAACCGTGGGGTCATCCTTGACTCTGTTCTTCCCAAGTTCCACCTGCAGCCCTGCAGCACACTCTGATGACTCACCCCTCTCGCCTCCCCACTGCACTCTGCCCATCTGGGCTCCCGGCTCTTCTTCTAGCACACAGAACTCATGCCATTCAAATCCCTTCTCCCCCCACTCCCCTGGGCTATGTGCTCCCCTCCCAAAGACCCAACTGTGGGCTCTCTTACGCAAGTTTCTTTTCAAATATTACATAATCAGAGATGCCTTCTCCTTAACCTGATTTATCTTTCTTCATAGCACTTTTTACCGCCAGGCACATTCTATGCATGCTTACTTAGCTATGCACTGCCCTTCTCTGTCCTCTAGAGAGTAACCTCCATAAGTTCAGGGACTCTGTGCTGTTGTTCACAGCTGTACCCCAGATGCCTAGGACAGGCTCTGACACTCGAGGTATGTTGAATGATGTCATGACAGATTCCACTGTTCAACATATGTGCGCATGTGTTGCCATAATCGAATTTACATTGAAATGCTCATTATTTCTTACATGGTTGAATCATGAGATATTGCTAAGATTCGACTATTTCTTACCTACAAAATGGCATTTTTATGTTGTTCAAAGTAACATTTATAAGGCCAGGTGACCTGCCAAACGTCTTTTGTTGTTCTTTTTATATTTACTTCCTAGGCTAACCATTCAAATACCAAGATTCTTGTCCTTCTAATGGGAATTTCTGCATAAGTCTTGCCAAGTTTGTTTTTTTTTTTTAAAGATTTATTTATTTATTTATTTTGACAGAGAGAGATCACAAGCAGGCAGAGAGGCAGGCAGAGAGAGGGAGGAGGAAGCAGGCTCCCTGCTGAGCAGAGAGCCCGATGCGGGCCTCGATCCCAGGACCCTGAGATCATGACCTGAGCTGAAGGCAGCGGCTTAACCCACTGAGCCACCCAGGCACCCAAGTCTTGTCAAGTTTATCAATTCAATGTTTCTATGGAGCACATACTTGTCCCTGGGTGCTAAACTAATTTTTTTTTTAAAAATAGCTTTTCAGTTTTTTTATCTATAGGAAGTAAAAAAAAAAAAATCTAAGAAAAGAAAGTGAAAAGAACACACAAGAGATTACCAACAAGATACAGAGAAATGCTATCGGACTAAATAGTAGGATGTTTTTAATGTTTAGCATTTCTATTGGTAACCAAAAATATGTTCAATACAAAGTTTCTGGTGTTAAGAATTCTCAACAATTTTTTAAAAGACTGTATTTATTTATTTGAGAGAGAGAGAGTGAGCGAAGGAGCGCACTGCAGGGAGGGGCGAAAGGAGAGGGGCAGGCAGACTCCCTGCTGAGCAGAGAACCAGGATCCTGGGATCATGACCTTGAACCCAAAACAGACACTTAACTGACTGAGCCACCAGGAGCCCCAAGAATTTTCAACAGTTTTTTTTTTTAACTCTTCTCTATACTTCTCTAACTATCTCCTTTATAATACGAAAGAAGTGGAAAAGTTCAACTGGAAAAAATAACCAGACAAAACAAAACCTCAAACATTTGATAGAGTGCTGATATTAATCATCTTGATCTATCTAGACAGTCTCGGTAACAACACAAATCTAAAGACTCTCCAAAAAAAGTTCCTCCAAGGGGTGCCTGGGTGGCTCAGTTGGTTAAAGCCTCTGCCTTCAGCTCAGGTCATGATCCCAGGGTCCTGGGATCGAGCCCTGCATCGGGCTGTCTGCTCCGTGGAGAGCCTGCTTCCTCCTCTCGCTCTCTGCCTGCCTCTCTGCCTACTTGTGATCTCTGTCTATCAAATAAAATCTTTAAATAAAATCTTTGAAAAAAAAAAAAGTTCCTCCAAGTAAGAAAAGGACCTGTTGAGAGTATATTACTAACATAGTTCACAGTTCTCTTTCTTCATCACTATCAACATGATGAACAATGTTTGTATAATCTTATTCCTCCCACAGTGCTGGAGTTGGAAGAACTGGAGTTTTTATTGCTCTGGACCACTTGACACAACATATAAATGACCACGATTTTGTGGATATATATGGATTAGTAGCTGAACTGAGAAGTGAAAGAATGTGCATGGTACAGAACCTGGTAAGACCGCTAAACTGTGTTTAGTGTCAGCTCTGCACTTTCTACAAGGGAGGATCTTAGCAGCAGCAGTCTGGTTGGGCATGGACTTGAAACTTTGTTTGCAGAGTAGATACTTTTTCTACATAATAAACCCCCTAGAGGGGAGGAGGTTTGGGGAGGACATCCCACGTGGGGCAGTCACCCCTCAGTACTGTTACTGACTGCTCATCCTAGCTTGTTTCTACTGATAGGCATATAGAAAGCAATTCAAAAATCGATGTCCTTAGTATTTGGGAAATAATAAGAAATTGGGGAAACTTAAGAAATGAATCAGATCATTTTCTTTTATAAACATGCTAAATGTTATATTTGGGAAAAGCTTAAAATATTGACTGTTACGGGGTTCTATGTATTTCACGTGTTCATATTTATCCCTTTGTATGTTAGTACTCAAAACAGTTGTTATATTAGTTAACTCCCTGGGAGTTTTTTGTTTTGTTTTGGTTTAAAGGCAAAAACACTTATAAAATATGTAGATTTTTCTTCATTAAAAAAATCACATAGTATAATGGTAATGAGACAAAAACTTACAGTGGGTGTCTAGAGAGTTCCACCTTCTATGATAATCCTTTAATATATTTTCTTATTTAATCCTTTATTTGTAAAGCAGTATCAATAAAACTAATCAACAGACTAGGTATTTTTGGCTTTGCTTTACAAATAGGGAAGCAGATATTCCATCCAAGGAATTTAAGTGATATTTCAAGATTATATAATTAATGTTTCAGAACCAAAATTCAAGCCAGAGTCTGTCTAACTATAATATGTAAGATTTTTCTCTGTATATTTGGATTGATATTTCTATACTTTTCAAGTGGAAGTTTTCTCATGGTAAATATCTAGATCTGCTGTAATTTCTGCAATACCTACTAGAAAACACATGCACCATCACAGTTGTTAAAAATGTGAGAAAAAAGGTTCTTTGCTAAATAAGTTTGAAAAGAAATTAAACTGATCTTAGAATTTCTTAAAGGCTCTATGTGATTGTACATTGACAGTTATAGAGCCAGAACCCTTATGAACATTATTTCCCAAAATTACATGATTGTGAAATCCTTGAACCTCTTTTGACCACAGAACCTATAATGTCATATAGGGGAACACTAATATTATTAGAAAGATGCTGCTTTAGACCAGAGACATTTAAACTTTGTGGACTGCACATTCCTCTCAGGAAGAATGCTTGGGCATTCAATTCCAATAAATCTATATTTATTTTTAAATGTAGATTGAGCAATTACATAAATTATAAAATGCATATGTACAAAATGAGAAATCAAAGATATCAGATAAAGATCAAATAAGTAATATTTTGAAATCTTGTAATTGTGATGCCTTCATATTATCATTAAGATAATGATCCTTAGCATGAGATAATTCTGTTTCAATAGTGGTTTTAAATATATATTATATATTATAAATATATATTATACATTATTTATTATTTTTTAAAAAATGATCTAGATTTTTGTCAAATTTCCTTACATGGTTGTTTTTAACCTCAATGGTTATAAGTTTTATTCTAGAAGCACAAAGAACATCAGCCTTGCCGTTTCCTTGTCGTTCATCTGGGCTCACATGATAAATACTACCTTCAATCCAGGGTCTCTTTGTAGGAGTCTTTTTAAGCCACTGCAATTTTGTGATGATTAGGTGAAACTAGGTAGTGGAATCCATATCCATTCCCCTATATGTTGAAGGGGAACAAAGGAGTGAAGTATCACTCTACCCTTAGGATACTTCAGAAATCGAAGATAACTTGTGACCAGGGTTGACTTCCTGGGTGTACAGCCTGCACAATCTCACAGGCCCCATATTCAGTAGTACCCTGCACCTGGCTTAGTGTTTGCTCTCACTGTCTTGAAAATCTTTAATAATTTTTGAGGGAGGACACTCTCATTTTCATTTTGCAGTGGGCCCACAAATTAGGTAGCTTATTCTCAATGATAAGGGTTCCAATATCAATCCAACTATTTATGAACCATTATTAAAACCCAAATTCTTTTTTATGTTTGTTAACAGTAAGAATAAGCAGAAAGCTAGTGTTTCTCCTCCCGTGTCCCTAGATTACTCATGCGCACAGGTACTCCGTGTTCTTGACATTGATCAAGATTTGGATAGGATAGAGGGTGGGACAGATCGGGATCTTGTTTCCTTCTAGAAACTAGAGTCACTCTTCAGGGAATAAAAGTTGAAACTATTTTGCCAAGCTCTATATTTTTGTGGAACTGAACTTGGTAAACAGTGTGTTCAAGAATGCCTGTTAATAATTTCACACAATTTAGTACACAATATATGCTCTCAACTTCGTATATTATGCTTGTCTAACCAGCCCAAGCAATATGCTACAGTTGGGTAGGGGAGGGAAAGAGCATGACTTTTGAAGTCAGAGAATGGAGTTAGGATTCCAGCTCGGCTGCTGAATTAATTGCTGGCTCTGTGACTTGTTTAATTAGCCGTTTTGAGTTTTTTCTCTTTTGTAAAATCATCATGTTATACTTCTCACATGCTTATGGTCAGTATTAAATAAGAGAAAGTACTAAAGCACCAAACACACAGTCCCTCTCCATTGTGCAGTAACTATATGACAGAATTCTGCTGGATTCCCTCCGTGCTGAAAAGCTGCTACTCGGAAGCTCTCTTTCACCTGATTTCCTTCCCAGAAGTTTTGCTCATTACCATCTTTTCTCTTTGATGATAAAAAGGAAAATGACCACAGTCCTTGGCTCCAGCCCTTACAAATCAGGATTGCCTTGCACAAGAGTGGTTTCTTACTTTCCTCTGTTGCACTCGGGAGTGATTGCCATTTGGATGAAGAATGCGGTCTCAGCACATACTACAGTAGCCATGGGCAGGGGCGGGGTGGTGGGAACCTCAGAATATATTACCACTACAACCCTGCTCTGGGGGCATGGCCCAGACCCAGAGAGAACATGGAGCTCTTTCACTGTCTACCAAAAAACAGTTCATAGTCGCCCCAAGAACTTTCTGAGAGAATAGGCCTCAGTGAGATAACATCCTGAGCGGCTATCAGACCCTCAAATAAGTCCTCTACTGAAACTTTCTTCAGAACTGTTGGTCATTATTACGAATATCTATTTCCTCATGAATTACAAAATGCTTCCACAAACATCTCCTCAACAGAATGTCAGTTCTGGGAGGGTGGAATCCTGTCACATTCACGACTCCATTCCCGTTACCTGTAGTACTGCCTGCCTGGCATGTAGAAGTTATGTAACAAATGTTTGTTGGCTCCGTATCATTTAATTCTCACAACTAGTCAACCTTTACCATGTAAGGAAGGATTTCATTTGGAGAACATTTAGAAGTCATTAGGGATCAAATAATAATCAAATAAAGATTAATTTGGATGATTCCCTGTCCTGCTCTGGTTTTCCTAGAAATTTACTGATGTGAAGTCTCTGGATAGAAGGGGAAAAAAAAAAGAAAAAAGTTAATATACTTAGGCTGCCTAGTTTTTTGCACGGCACTTTACATATAGTAAGTCCTTTAAATATCACAACATAGGTGTTATGATCCTCCAGATGAGGAAGCTAAACATCAGACAAGTTCTGTTCTTCAGGTACCATGATTATCTAAGGCAGGAACTAGAACTGAACTCTCCACTGCCTCCTTGGCAATAACACATCATGGCAAGAGGGATCTTGGAAAATACAGTCCTGCCCTTTGGAAATCAGCCGGCCTGCTGGCAGAATTTAAACCTATCATTCTTTCCAGTGGAGAAAATGAGATCGGGACAGTCTGAAGCATAACATATCAAATGTGACTTCAAATTCAAATGTGATTTTGTAAGAACTACCAAAACGCATCAATTCAAATGATTGTTGTTTTTAAAGAAATTATATTAGGTCCATATATTTCTGCCAAGGATGTTACTCATCGTGTGACATGTATTTGAATACACTTTTTTTCAGAACTACCATGAGAAGTACTTCACTAGCAATTTCGACAGGATTTTCGTTACTGTATAATGACACCTCATTTCTTACCAAAATTGAATCATGTAACTTGATCGCCCACTGGCTGACAAAACTTAATCCCTAGTGACTTCTAAATGTTCTCCAAATGAAATCCTTCCTTAAATGGTAAAGGTTGGCTAGTTGTGAGAATTAAATGATACTGAGTCAACAAACATTTGTTACGTAACTGCTACATGCCAGGCACTATTACAGGTAATGGGAATGGAGTCGTGAATGTGACAGGATTCTGCCCTCCCAGAACTGACATTCTGTTGAGGAGATGTTTGTGGAAGCGTTTTGTAATTCATGAAGAAATAGATATTCGTAACAATGACCAACAGTCTCTGAAGACAGTTTCAGTAGAGGAGTTCCAAAAAGGTTTTGAGATACAGTAAAAATGGATATGAACATAGAGTTCTGAAGATGGTCACCTTAGAGGACATCTTATTTAAATCGTCAATATACATATGTACATAGATAATAGGTAATATGTAGAGTATAAATATTGGATTATGTTCCTTTAACATCAGTTATGTTTCCTTTGTAAAAAGGAGGGTGATTTTCTATGACTTAACCTTAAGAACTTTGGGAAAGTCCGAAGTCAGAAATGCTAACAGGTTATTGAGTTATACTGAAAAAACTGAAAAAACCTAGACGATACTGAATTTAGCCTAAACATTCAGATGAAACAGGAGTCCTTGTCTGGGGCATGGGTGTTTGGATAATTCAGTGATCAACTGCCTCGGACTTACAAATAAAGAACAGATACTTGACACTGGGTAGGCCAAATATCAGGTGATTAACAGAATTGTCAAACATATTTTAAATGTGCTGATGGTGTGTAAATGTGCTCACTCCCAGATAGTGAAAGCAAATGAATCATCTGCATTCGAATAGCCATTCTAATCATTCTAACAAGAAAACTGTTTATAAGGAAAATTACTCATTTAGACCTAACAAGAAAAAGGAAATTCATAAACAGATTTAAATAACCTAATTTGCCACCTTTTTATAATCACAGCAAGCAAGAACAAATTAGCATGGGGTTTAATGATAAGTATTTAAAAAAAAAAAATGAAGCTACAAGAAGCCATAGGAATTTAGAAAACCTGATGTTTGAAATCGTACAAAATCATTTATATACATGGTAAATTCTGTGCTTCTCATTTAGCGATTTAACATTTTTAAATTCAGCCTTACTTTTCACTGTAACAGCATAGCTCTCCTTATAAGAAAAAATAATTTTTTAAAAAATCCACCCTACCCATTTATTTAACCACTCTTTCTTTGGTGTCTAGGCACAGTATATCTTTTTATACCAGTGCATTCTGGATCTTTTATCAAGTAAAGGAAGTAACCAGCCCATCTGTTTTGTTAACTATTCAGCACTTCAGAAGATGGACTCTTTGGATGCCATGGAAGGTAAACAGAAGAGGCATCATGTACCAATTTGCTAGTGTACCAGGAGCATAAATTTAATTAAATTTAATGTTTTAGATGAAAATGTTTTAGAAGCTTGGTTAGTGCATATAGCAAATTTTTATTATTTCTCTCTAATCCAAGGTAAGGTAAGAGCCTCTGTATCTGCGCTCTATTTTTGCTGTGAAACACTTAAATCTTTTGAACTGGTAGTTTCTGTTCTCTCTTGTGACATGTTACTTTATGTTATAGGTGATGTTGAGCTCGAATGGGAAGAGACCACCATGTAAATATCCAGACCAAAGATTACAACTGGAAGACATTTTCAAATCCCAGGGGCCAAAATCTCCCCCTCACTCTTCTGAATTGAAATGTACAACCTTAAAGAAATCTCTGTGTTTCTGTTACTGTGCCTTATGGATTGACATTTTAGGAATAATTCTAGGAAATAGGTAATTCAGGGTAGTCATTTTTTTGTACAGAATAAATATACATTTAAAATGTTTAAAAGAAGAGATCCCAGAGATTTTTTTAAGTCTTCCGTATCTTTGGAATGAGCCAAATAGAAAATTATCATTATATTAGCATGAATGTTTCCACGTAAATTTTCCCCACATATTAGATTGAATCTTGAACAGAAGTTGTAAATGTTGATTCGGTCGTGTTATTTTGGCTTCCAAGGTGTTAACGTTCCTTGTGGATAACTTCCAGGACTGTCATAACGATCTGTACACTTCCATGTACACCCCTGTGTTTTGATTCCTCTGTTTTATGAGTGCTGAGATATCATCTCATGATCTCCAACAGCTGAACAGTAACCCCTTGACACTGCCGGGATTACTTAGCCTTTATACAACACACAGTAGCTCTTTGGGGACACTTAGGGCTATTTAGTTGCATTGTGATCTTTAGCTGGAAAAACAAAAAGAAAAATGAAACAGTGTGATTGCTGATACGAAGCTACAGAGTACATTTGTACCTTTTTCAGGACAAGCTGTACCACTGTGCTGTAGCATTAAATACAGGGTTATCAAAGTATTTGTCTATTAGATGTTTATTCAACCGACTATTGATAGTTTTGAAAGGTCTTTTCTGCAGAAATGTATGATGTATGGCAAACTTGTAAACTAATGATGTGCTATGGTGGTGCCAACAGAAATTTCTGAATAGATTATGTAAAAGGATCTTTTTTCATCTCACAAGATTGATCTTAGAGGAGTGTACTTCGTGGAAACTATAAACAAAGAAATTAACCAGGTCGTAGCAAATTAGAGATTTTTTTCTTAATATATTTCAATTTCCTTTTTGTTTGATAGTGACAATGTACTAAGTTTTGAACTACATGAAATTATTTCATCATATATTTCAATTAAGGATCTTAAAATGAAATAGTATCAATTATTATATTTCTTCTATAATAAGAATTATGGGGCGCCTGGGTGGCTCAGTGGGTTAAAGCCTCTGCCTTCCGCTCAGGTCATGTTCCCAGGGTCCTGGGATCGAGCCCAGCACCGAGCTCTCTGCTCAGTAGGGAGCATGCTTCCTCCTCTCTCTCTCTGACTGCCTCTCTGCCTACCTGTGATCTCTGTCTGTCAAATAAATAAATAAAGTCTTTAAAAAAAAAAGAATACCTTATGCTTCTTTCTGCTGGCATATACATATAGGAAATGTGATGGCCAATAAAATTAAATTTAAGGAACTGAGTTAGTTTGCATCATGATTTCAGAGGTCCTTGTAAGTCTAAATTTTATTTTATATCACATAGTGAGAAATAATTGGTAATTACCTTAACTAATATAATGCAGTAAATCATATATAAATACAATATAGTACTAAAGTATAATATATTTAATTAACATATACCTATTTCCCAAGGTGACCATCAGTAGTAAGATATTTGAAAATCAAATTTATTACCCAAGAAATTAAATTCTTTAATCTTATAAGCAGTCCTGTTTCTTGTTTTTTTTTTTCTTGGCAAAGCAGTGTAATAATGAAATCCACTATTGTTCCGACTTTATTCTATAGAAAATTACAGAAAACAGTAAAAAATGAGAATTCTAAAAGATTGAAGTTGGAGTAGAAGTTCTTCAATTTCCTTCATGTATCAGTTAATGAAAAAGTATGGTGAGTCAATAGTTATGAATATGGGTTTTTGTATTCACGGAAGACCGACAGCTTTTGGAAAGTACTCGTGAGGTTACTTTTTAGTGTATTAAATAATAAGAAAATAAGCAGGTCAATTGACAGGCCGGCCCACTCTTTACAACTTGTGTATAAAACAGATATGTACAGCGTAGGGTTTCAGGTTTGACCCATGTGTATACGCATATGTGTGTGTACAAAGCCGAGGTTTAATATAAGACCTCTTACAAAACAGTGCCAGTCAAACTCTAATGCGTATACACATCACCTGGGGATTGTGTTAATATGCAGACTCTGTTTCGGTAGGTCTAGGGTAGAACCCAAGTTTCTTAACTTCTAGTAAGTATTCAAGTTATAATATTGCTGCCTCATCTCAGGCCAAATATTGAATAGCACATCTCTAAAAGACATTAAGATCAGAATAATTTCATCTCCACTTGAAATTACTTGAAACCTGTTTAAAAAAATCTCTGTTTTCACAGAAAAAAAAATATTAGAACACCTGTTGAATGTGTATCACTCCCTAGCTTTATCACAAAACTATACCTAAAATTGAATAAAAACTCACCTATATTAATGATAGCTAAATTTTCTCTTATATTGTGAAACAGCCAGTATACAGACACATTCTATAGGTGTCTGTTGCTACTAAGTGCAAATTAGAATAATGAGGAACATCTGTAACATTTTTAGATCCGATTTGTCAAAATACGTTGAAGCACATGTACAATAAATGAGCAACATGTGTTTCATCTGAACCAAATGAAACTGGAGCCTCTCAGAATGGTTTGCCAGAGACGACAGCAGCTGCGGGTATCACCTCTACTTTCATCCCACTTTAAAACGCATAATTTTCTTCTCTCAGTTTATAGGTGAGGTGTATAATAAGTCTTTTGAAATAAAGCTAATTAAAGTTTTCCCTCTTCATAAAAAGATGGTGATTCACCCTCCACATCTGGTACCAAACACTAGATTTTAGAAATGGAATTTAAGTTCAGCAAAGTATGCATCCTACAAGTCCATGGCATTATTGTGGCAAGTCCATTTCATGGCCAACTTTCAGAAAACTCACATGAAAGTTTTGATGAAGCCTGGAACACAAAATGACCTGAAATTCCCAACTGAATGGTATGGAAAAGTGTAAATACGAAATAAAAGCTTATAAACCATAATCATGGCAAAACAGATTGCCTTTTTAGGACAAGTAATATTTCCTGTTGAATGACTTCATAATCGTGCATAGAGTTTTCGTGTGGAAGCAGGAGTCATACACCTACCAGCTCACGAAGATGTTTTAAGGAGTAGATTAGATTGCACATAGGAAAGTGTTTCATAAAAGTACAATGAACTCGGCAAAGTTAGTCTTTCACCCAGACTGGTCAGTGTGTAATGTTTATCAGCGAGATAATGCATCTCATTTTTAGGTTGTATTGTACTTTTTGATATTAGTGCCATATCTGTATGTCATGCACTTGTGTATGTTTCACATGCACTTACTGAAAATTATGGCAGTTATATCAACTTCTGCTAAATAAGACAGTCTATTTTTTTCACAAATGATTTGAGCATTCTCAAGGAATTTCTGGACTAAAATGAATAGACAGACATGTGCACAAGTAACATAAATGTGATTTAGACAACAAGTCAGGAGATTTTGATTTTGGACATTTCAACTGCATATTCTGAATCAGTGTCTGCAATACAGTCATTTGAAAATAAAACTATAACTTAATATAAGGCAACAAAAGATCCTTATTCTCTTGTTAATAATACTATTACTATGTTTCTATTTTAATTTTCACTGAAAGTATTCTTGAATTGGAAATTCATTGTAGTAAATTTTAAACTTTTTAGAATACTTTTATATACATCATCCCAACTAATCCCTACAAAATCTTTTAAGTTTTGCAGAGTCCCATATTACAGGTAAATATAATGAAAGTGTAATTACTGTGCCTGAGACCATGTTTAGCAAGAGTGGGAGCTGCATATCATAATCAAGTAACTATGAGTGGACGATAAAGATAAAAATTTTAAAGGCAACAAAGAAAATAATCCCATTCAGGGGTTCAAAGATAGGAAAATTTGCTGGCTTCTATTTAGAGATAATGTAAGCCAAAAGACAATGCAATGACATTCAAAGTGTTGAAAGTAGCTTCTAAAACTGATTAAGGGGGCACCTGGGTCACTCAGTTGGTTAAGCCACTGCCTTTGGCTCAGGTCGTGATCCGGAGTCCCAGGATTGAGTCCTGCATGGGGCTCCCAGCTCTGCGGGGAGTCTGCTTCTCCCTCTGACCTTCTTCCCTCTTATGCTCTCTCTCACTCCCTCTCTCTCTCTCAAATAAAATAAAATATTTAATAAATAAATTAAAAAACTGATTAATAGCAGCTACAAAAAACAAAACAAAACAAAAAACAAAAACTAGAGCTAATATCATACTTAATAGTGAAATATTAAAGGCTCTCACTCCATGATCAAGAAAATGGCAAAAATACCCACTCTCACAACTTCTATTCTACATTGTACTGGTGTTCCTAGCCATTACAATAAGACAAGAAAAGGAAACAAAAGAAATAAGGTTTCTAAAGGAAGAAACAAAACTGTCTATGTGAGTAGAAGGTATAATTATGTGCGAGGAAATCCTTGAGAAATCTATTTTCAAAAGAACTGCTAAGTATGATAAGTAGCTTTAAAAAAGTTACAAGATATAAGATCAAGATACAAAGATCAATTTTATTTCTACATATTATCAATGAACAACAGGAAATTTTATTAAAAATACCATTAGCAATAGCATCTATAAACATACTTAAGAATAAATTTAACAAAATAGGTACAGGATCTGTAAACCAGAAATTATATTGATGAGAAGAATTAAAGAATATTCAAATATTTTTTTAAATACATTTCCATGAACTCAAAAACTCAACATTGCTAAGATATTAGTTCTCCACACACATATGCTAAGTGTGGACCCTGACACAGGGCTCAATCTCACAACCCTGAGATCATGACCTGAGCCAAACCAAGTTTCATATGCCTAACGGACTGCACCACCCAGGTGACCCTGAAATAGCAATCTTAATACCATAAGGCTTTTCTTTTCTAGAAATTGATAGCTGGTTTTGCAGTTATATAGAAATGATGCAAAGACTAGAATAGTGAAAATAAATTTTAAATAGAATACAGTTGAATGATTTACACTATAGATATACAGTGTTTTCATTAAAAGAAAAAATAGAAAGTCAAAAATAAATCCTCACATATCTGATCAGTTGTTTTTCAACAAAGATGACAAGGTAATTCAATGGGAAAAGAGTGTCTTTCCAATAATGTCCATTTGGAAAAAACAATCCATTTTAACAAATACAAAAATTAAATTGAAATGTAATACAGACCTAAATATAATCATTAAAACCATAAAGCTTATAGAAGAGAAATTAAAAAAAAAATCCTTATTACCTTGGGATAAGCAAAGATTTCTTAGAGTACAAAAAATGAAATGTAATATAAAAATAAATTGTTCTTCATCAAAAGTATAACTTTCTGTTCTTCAAAAGGCACTATTAAGAAAATGAAAGGTTGGGGGCGCCTGGGTGGCTCAGTGGGCTAAAGCCTCTGCTTTCGGCTCAGGTCATGATCCCAGGGTCCTGGGATCAAGCCCACATCAGACTCTGCTTGGCAGGGAGCCTGCTTCCTCCTCTCTCTCTGCCTGCTTCTCTGCTTATTTGTGATCTCTGTCAAATAAATAAATAAAATCTTTAAAAACCTTTAAACCTTTAAAAAAAGAAAAAATGAAAGGTCAAACCACAGGCTGGGGGAATGTCACAGGAGACTTGTATCCAGAACACATGTATATTTATAGCATGATACACATACACGCACCCCACCCCTGCCACACACACACACACTCACACAAATGGCCAATACATGAAAAGGTACTCAACATCATTAGTCACCAAGGAAATGCAAATTAAAATCAGAATGAGATAATCATACCATTAGAATGATTAAAATTAAAATGACTGGTCATATGAAGTCATCTTGGAGAGGATTTAGAACAGTTGGAACTGGAAATAAATGGTAGCCACTTTTGAAAAAGGTTTTGTAACTTCTTATAAAGTTAAACATAAGACCATATTATCATTTTACCCAGCATTTCCACTCCTAGGCATTTATCTAAGAGAAATTAAAAATCTAATGTTCTTTTTTTAAGATCTCTTTATTTATTTCAGAGAAAGAGAGAGAGGAGAGACCATGCGAGTGCATAAGTGGGAAGAGGGGCAGAGGGAGAAAATCTTCAAGCAGACTTCCCACTGAGTACAGAATCCTACAGGCGGCTTGATCCCAGAACCCATGAGACCATGACCTGAGGCAAAACCAAGAGCTGGACACTTAACTGACTGAGCAACCAAGGCCCCCCTGTACTTCAGTTCAGGTCATGATCTCAGGGTTGTGAGACTGAGCCCCAAGTGAGGCTCTATGCTCAGCATGGAATCTGCTTGAGATTCTCTCTCCCTTTCCCTCCACCCCAGCCTCCACTCTCTCTCTCTGTCTCTCTCTAAAATAAATAAATTTTTAAAACTTTAAAAAATTGTATACACGGAGTGCATTTTATTTCATGTAAATTATAGTTCAATAAAGTTCATTTAAAAAAAGGGGTAATGAAAAAATAGCCACAAAATAGTTACAATATACCATTTACAGAATTCTTAAAAATACAACAAATAGTACATATTTTCATGAATTATTTCACATGAGAATCATGGTTTCTTCTGACATGGGAGGAACACAGATATGGTGATGGATTGCCATGGAATCAGGAGGACCCCCGTGGGTTTCAAGTGCATTTGTAAATCTTGGTTTAAAATTTGAAACGTAGATAGTCTATATGGCAACACAGATTTGTCAAAATGAAGTAATGAGTGAAAAAGTTTATATCATTCTTTAAAGTTCTTTTTGTGTTTGAAACAATTCATACTTCTACAAACATGAGTAAATTTTAAATTCTAAAAAATTTACTAAATCATATAAAATATTTACATATTATTTTCACAAATCTGTCAAAGTGTCCCGCTCTCCTGATTGAAAGAGCACAAAATGGAAATATTTATTTACTTCTGTTATTTACCCACCACACTCCCTAAGCCCTAACAATTGGTGTTTTATACATTAAAAATAAACCTTGACATGCTCCAAGAGCTTCCCACAGAATTCACTATGTTCTTACTCACTTAGTATTTATAACCAGGTGAATTATCATGGAAGATATGAAGATTCACTTGCTGGACAGAGTTTCATGAGTCTAAGGACACCACCTTCCTAAACAGATGCAGGCAAACAGGATTAATGCCTGTGCCCTGGACTATTAAAAATTGTGATGTGAATAATCTGCATAAAATAGACTATTACAATTTTATTTATTGTAACTTAGTAACCCTTGTCTTTATTGCATTCTTATTATGTGCCAGGCACTCATCTGACTTTACAAATGTTAATGAATTAATCTCCTGACAATTCTTAAGAGTTAGGTGCTACTGTGTTTTACAAATGAGAAAACAAAAGCAAAAAAAGTTAAATAATCTGCCCCAGGTTACACACTAAGTATAAGAATCTAGGTTTGAGACCGGAAGTCTGATTTCAAAGGTGAGTGTGCACCACCATACCCCAATTTATTACCTAGAGACCACTATATATCTAATATCTTTGTTCTTCCCTAATTAGACACAGAACACACACACATGTGAATGCTAATTACTCACATCTTCAAGAACAGAAATTTCTTGATATTGTCTAAATTAGGCCACTTTATACAAATTATTTATGCCACATGGCCAGTGGTAGTGCTGGCCTTTGAATTCAGGGACCTAATCCAGTCTTCTTTCTGTAATTTGCTGCCCTCTCCAGTATATATTTGGTCCAAACCAAATTGCCTTATTTATTTGTTTTTCCAGTTCTCTACAACTCAGTGCCAAATTTATCTCCCTAGCTCTCAGCTCTTATCATTTCACTAATCTGTTCAATAGCCTTCATGGTCTGTTGAATTAAACTCATTAAAAAAAAAAAAATCCTTTGGGGGCACCTAGGTGGCACTAAGTGCCCGACTCTTGGTTTCCATTCAGGTCATAATCTCAGGGTCCTGAGATCAAGCCCTGCACTGGGTTCTGCGCTCTGCACCAAGACTGCTTCGGTTTCTCTCTCCTTCCCCCTCACCCCCGCTCCTCCCCACACACAATCTCTCTCTCTAAAACTAAATAAAAAAAAAAAATCCTTTCCCACAGTATTACTCTCTTTTCCTAGACTCAGCCCAGTAAGAATACTTGCGTACAAAAGCCCACCCTACACATTCCTAAAACCATTTGTTGGCGCCTCCATTTTCCTCAATAGCTCTTATCCACTGGCATGCCCCACTTACTAGATTGTCAACCACTTGTGAACAAAGACTAAGTGCTCCTGATTTTATTCACGTAGCATTTGCCATAACATCTAATACTCGAGAGAAACTCAAATATGTCCAGTAGAAAGTTTGCCATAGCAGAAGTAAAATAATATCACCTACGTGACAGCCTCTCTTCTTACCAATGCACCAGGCTAAATTCTCTCTCTGATCAGGGAGCAAACACGGGGGGATCACAGATAAAGGCGGGAGAGCAGGGAAGGGGGTATCAACATTGGTGTGGTTTGTTCAGGATTCTCGTTGATCCAGAATGAAACCAAGATCATGAGAAAATGCAAAAAACCTTTAAAACAACTCAAGTTGATGAAAAAGAATTCTGTACATTTGGGTGACTTATTCAAACATAATTTATCAACAGCCTTCCCCCCCTAACATTACAAACACTTCAGCAAACTTGGTTTCCCAGTTCACAGCGGTTTGAAAACAGCAAAGCCAATAGATTACATCCTTAATATTGTATGCACACCCACACCCATACACACACCCCTTTTATTAAAAGCACATAGGTATTCAAAGTTGAAAAGTCAGGACCATTTGAAATCCAGCATATTTCAGTAGCCCCTGGACAGAACAATAATACCTATCACAACCAAGCTCCTCTTGATGAAAACATTTTTTTTCCTCTTTAAATTTTATTTACTCTTTAAGGAGTCAGGAATAGGTTTAGCACATTTTTTAAAAACCTTATCAAAATGAATTAGACTAAAAAGGCAGGGTGAGGCGGTTTCAGAAGAAACTTGGAACAAGATAATCCACAGTGAGGCTGCTGGCGGAGATGCAGGGGCAGGTCGGGATCCAGCTGTCCCTGCACGCTCGCGGGGTCCAAGAGAGGATGGGAGTGAGCGACAGGTGGCAAACCAGGCTAGCAGGACACATGAGTGCGGGCGGGGGAGAGGTAACATGTCATAACAGGCAGGTGAGGCAAGGTTGAAGAGAGTCCAGGAACGGGCGCTTGCAGATCCAAGAAAAGGCAAAGGCAGGAGAGTGGGTCAGCAGAGAGCAGAGTCCTCCATGCCAGCTAGATTTAAAGGGGACTTCTTTCCTCAGAAACAGACACAAAGTAGAGAGACCCAGGCAGGTGTCAATGACCGCTTATCTCCTGAAGATAGATAAACGGTGATAGATAGATGATAGATGATAGATAGATAGACGGATGGATGGATGATAGGGATATAGACATACACACATACACATATTTATCTATATCTCTATATCTCTCCTTCATAGAGCATAAGCTCTAAATAAATGGTGAATGAATGAGTGCCTTAAGTAACTAGGGTATTAGAGAGCTGATTGAGGCAAAAAAAAAAAAAAAAAAAAAAAAAATTATCGGGCGCCTGGGTGGCTCAGTGGGTTAAGCCGCTGCCTTCGGCTCAGGTCATGATCTCAGGGTCCTGGGATCAAGTCCCGCATCGGGCTCTCTGCTCAGCGGGGAGCCTGCTTCCTCCTCTCTCTCTGCCTGCCTGTCTGCCTACTTGTGATCTCTCTCTGTCAAATAAATAAATAAAATATTAAAAAAAATTATCAAAATCAGTTACCAAAAATATATACCGCTAATCTAACCAAAACAATAACAAAATAACAGAAGTCAAAATTGCCATTATTTGATACAAAAATAATGTAGCAAAAAAGAAAAAGAACCTAGAAGATAGAAATAAGTATCCTGAAAATTTTTATAAATAATAACAAATTCTCTAATGCAGGTGACTTCAAAATAAATATACCAAAACTATAAATAGCCACTTAATGAGTGAGAAGATATAATGAGAAAAATTAGTTCACTGATAATGTCCAAAATATTATAAAATTCCATGAGGTTAAATTTATAGGACATTTCTGAAGAAAACTATAAAATAGGGAAATCTAAAATATTAAATTTTTCGGTAAGGGAAGTCTGTTATAAAGAACACAGTTCTTTTCAAATTAGATTATTTCAAATTTGTAAAAACTTCTTAAGTTTATCTGAAAGAGTAAATAACTGGGAAATAGCTTAAGATTTTTTGAGTAGTAAGAGTGATGAGAGAATTATTCTTTCAGCTATTAAGATGTTTTATCATCCAAATAAATTATATTACTGATATGAGAAGCAGGCAATACCTCAATGAAACAAGTTTTTCTAACACAGACCAAGTTATAAGGTTTTAAAATGTTGGTAAGGAAAAAAAAATCACAGTGAAAAAAAGACATATTATTCAGTAAATGATGAAAAGAAATTGGCTGCTAAGAAAGAATCATGTTAAATTTACCCACCTCACCATTAACCAAAATGAATTTTGGAGCAAACAAATCTTAGTATGTGCATGGCCATTTTTCCCTTTAATGACCATAAATAATTTCACTCTTTTAGAATAATCTCTCACCCAACTTCTAATGCCCAAAGGATCATACTACTTTAACATGCAATGTTTACATTTTTTCCCACAATTTACAAGAATTCCAAGACACATCTATGTCCCAGAAACAAAATCTGGAGTTTAGACTACTCGTTCACTTAGGGTAAACTTACTTCCCAGTCCAAAAAATTTAAGTAAAGTAGCATGTAACAAAATCTGTTCTAACTAGGAAGGACTGAATTTCCCAGATAATGGAAGCTTCTCGTGTGGAGCTGGCTACCTGGTTGCCTGTGTCAGAGTCTTCATGTCTATCAGAAGCAATTCCAGTTAACCAGAAAGCTCAGCCTTGCCCCAAACTCTGCAAAGAATTTCGTCCTTATATAGGGAAATTTACAATATATTCCTTCAATACTTCTGGGTCAGCATCAATCAAACTTTGCTATAAATGTGCTATAGGTCTTGTTTCCTGGTCCTATTTTTGGTGTTACTTGCCAGATATACTAGTTCCAGTTTTTTGTTTTATTTGATTTTCTCAAATGATCTTCATTTGATTTTCTCATTACAAAAGTAGAAAATGCTTATAGATTTTTTTTAACACCAGAAAAATCTCTTTAAAAAATGTATACCAATCAAAATTCCAGTACCTAAGTGTAACTTTTGTTTTTTTTTTTTTTTTTGTAAGTGTAGCTATTATGAACAATTTGGAGTCGCGCTTTACATTTTCTTTTTCTTCTTTTTTCTGGTCATGGTCAGAGAGAGAAATGCATCAGGATTTTATAGAAATGTTTAATAAGGTAATTGGGATATTTACAGCAATGAAGTGAAGTATGACTTTTGCTTTCAAAGTTCAGGCTTGAATTATGTGCAATTTACAAAAAAATATTTTAGATGAATCTATCCATAAATGTGCTAAAGTCAGTTAGTTGAACGGCAAGGCCTATTCTACTGAGTTTTCTATTATGTTTTTCTAAGTTTATTGGATTATTATTTTTTAAAATATGTTTGTTATATTAAGCTCAATTTTTAATAAATGTCCTTTTTGCATACTGAATATAATCTAACTATATTAAACAGGAACTTACTGTCTAATTTTTATTTTTTTAAGACTTTTATTTTTATTTATTTGACAGATCTCAAGTAGGCAGAGAGGGAGGCAGAGAGAGAAAGAGAGAAAGGAGGAAGCAGGCTCCCCACCAAGCAGAGAGCTCAATGTGGGGCTCCATCCCAGGACCCTGAGATCATGACTTGAGCCAAAGGCAGAGGCTTTAACCCACTGAGCCACCCAGGTGCCCCTACTGTCTAATTTTTAAACGACATTTCACATAATCTAGCAAAGTCAACAATATAATATGGAATAGTTTGCACTTCAGCTCTCATACTTTTCATAAAATAACAAAGTAGGTGATTATACACCAAGAAGAATGCCATTGTGTGAACTTTTAAAGAAAAAAAATCACAATTTAAGAGATGCTTATGCAAATGTTATTCCAATAAAGAATTCTTTATAAAAGAAATGATGCATGGGGGCTAGGTGAGTGATCCTAGCACTTTTTGCTACATGTTTATTTTTACTTTAAAAGCTTTTGCTTTAAAAGCAGTGTGAATTTAGATGTGATATTAACTATTAGAGATATTGTTTTTAAAAAGTTAATATATCTAAATAATTTTTAATTTTAAACAATTACTTAAAATGTCTCATGGTAAGTATGCAATTAAATATTGGTGTTTACCATCCCATTTTTATTATCATATGGAAATTTGGATATTTCAGTAACTGAACTATGGTTTTACCTCTTCTTGACATTGTGTTCTGAACCCATGTTTTAAAGTAGGACTTTCCTCAAGAAAAGGAGTTGTATTATACAACATTACCAATGCTATTTATAATTTAAATGCTATTTATTCTTACCTAATGTAAAATCATTTAACTAGATGTATTTTGGGAGATAAATATCCAAGATCTAGTCTTATTTGAAGTAAAAAAATATATATACCGGAGATTTCATTGCTCCTCCTTTCTGTTAGTAAATTAAATTTAGAGATTGGTTTTTAATTAGTTACTAGCTTCTATTCGTCTAACAAGGGTATCTGTCAATCACTGGGTATCTAGTAAGTGTTGGTCATTGTGTTAGATCTGGGGTTCTCAAACTTGACTGTGCATTAAAATCACCTGGTGTTTTCTAAACTTCCCAGCCAAGATGAAGAAGCACTGTGCTAGACACATTGAATTCCAGCAACAACTCTATTAGCATTTACAGAAATATTCTACTTCAGCTGGCTGCAGTGGGTCATGGGAATCCAAATTTTAACAAGCTCCCTTAGGGATTCTGATGCAATTGATACCAAGACTGCTTCTTAAAATAAACCTTGAGGCCTGGTTGTTTCAGTAAGTGCCTTATATAGTCTACTGTCTTCATTTCAAAGGCCTTTTATAAATGGGGCTACCCGGTAGATAACATTAAAGATACCTTTTTTTTAAATGAAGATTTACTGGATTAATTTTTTTTTTTTTACAAAATTAAGTTATTTTAAGGTAAATTAAAACACAATTTTATTACTATAAAGCCAAGACTTTATGAAGGAGAAAGTTAAAAGATGTAGTGAGGGGAGTTATGTGTTACAACTGTCCATGCTGAATTCCATATTGTTGTAACTACCTTCAGGTACCCAGGAAACGGAAGCTGCAGGGTTCGGGAGGTGAGCAGATAACAACACAGATCAGCTTCTCAAGAGTGTCCTGGGAAATGACTGGGTATGAAATAATTATCCTAAGCTTATCCTGAGCTAAGCCTTATCCTGAGGCTCTCACTCTGATGGGGCCAGTAGTGACTCTTGTTGACACGAAGGCCAGAAACATCAAGGATGGCCAGGTATTCAGGAGCTGGGTGACCAGGAACAACCAACCCACCAATACTTTTAAAATGAACAGCCGTGGGGCGCCTGTGTGGCTCAGAGAGTTAAGTGTCTGCCTTCAGCTCAGGTCATGATCTAAGGGTCTTTGGATGGAGCCTCGAGTCCAGTTCCCTGCTCAACGGGAGCTTGCTTCTCCCGCTCCCCTACCCCTGCTCATGGTTTCTCTCGCTATCTCTATCTCTCTCTCAAATAAATAAAAGCTTGAAAAAAAAAAAAGGAACAACCAATGAACAGTCATAGTCTCATATAAACACAGCGTGAGTGACTGAACTCAAATTCTCTACCCTAATTAAATTGTGACAGTCAGACTTAGCAATTAATTAGTTAGACTTAGTATCTGAGTCTTAGTAATTTCATGTACAAAAAGAGAAGTTTGGCTATCAAGTGTTGTTTTGAGTAAGAGAGCTCCTGGTCCCATAAAGTTTCTGGGAACTTCTATCAAAACAAAGGTCAGAGAACTCTTTCCAAAGAGAGTAAATGTTCATTATATCTTGTGCTGACCTCGATTACACGTCTTTTGGGCAAAGCATGAATAAACAAGCAAATCCTAAGTAGAAGTAAAAATAGCAATAAATTTCTACTGAAGAAAAATGCCCCTTCATCTCAGAAAGGTCGAGGCGGATTTTGACAATCACCGTTCTTGTGAACTGGCGCAGCAAAGATGACGTAGGACCTGTTCTCCACCAGGTCGTTTTCCAAGCACTGCCGGTTCCACGGTTCCTGCCCTCGAGAGTGGGTCATATGAACAAATAAGCCTTATAGGGCAATGGAGTAAGTGCTTGGTTCTGAATAATTCTAGAAGCAGATATTATCATCAATATGAGCTATATGGAAAGAGACAGTTGTGAAAAATGGGCAGCGTCTGCTGCTCCAGACCCTACAAATAGTTTCCTTGTGAGTTCCTCAAAGTCATCACCTTTCAGGCACCTTTCATGTGAGACAACCCAAGTGTTTGCAAGCTTCCTGGGACCGTGCTCTTTCATCAAATTTTGTGCCCAAGGAAGCATGCCAGAAAAAAAAAAAAAAAAAAAAAAATGGGCTTTACCCTAAAGCCTTTTGTGTTATCCGGGAATGCTAAGCATTTAAAATAATTCCAAATATACCTTGATTTTCAAAACACTGGTTTTCTTAGAGAGTGGATTTTGATGAAAGTCGAGTTGTCAGTTCTGAACTCAGAGTGATTTCACAACCTACTCTTCCTCTCCTAGCCCTGCCCTCCCCTCCCCTCCCCTCTCCTTTCTTCCCTGCCTCTCCCCTTCTCTTTCCATTATTTGCCTTTTCTCTAGATAGACTATTAAAAGTCCCAGAGCCCCCAGAAAAGTCTTGTTGCCCACTTCTAAAGGTAGAGCTAAATTACTGCACCCTCAGGAAATCTCACACTAATCTTATAAGATCTTATAAGATCGTGCTTCATTTTTTCCTGTGGCTGAGGTTATTGCTAAGATAACGTATTTATAAAACTCTTTAAGTAACACACCACTGCCAAAAATAGTATTATAGTATTAGCATATGTCCAAAAGCTGATTTTAATCATCACTTTAATCTTCAAAAGATAACTTATTCCATTGAGAAGACTGGGATTTTCTTCAAAGTCGGGAAAAAAATAAGCTTTTTGGTGAATTGAAATGGATAAGATTAAAGAAAAAAAAATCTGCTATAGGAGTTTCAGAAAGCTATATAAAATACCAAACCCTCAAAGAAGTAAAAATAAAGTTGGAAACATAAGAAGTCTAGCTATCTTAGAATCATATATGAACATGAAAGAATTAATATCTTGAAATTACTTAGTTCTTTAAAAAAAAAAAGTAGCATATGTTCCTAACGCTATTACATTATATAACATAATACAAAAATCTGAAAGACTAAACCACACTGATCTGAATAAAATGTTAAAAGAATATAAAAACAATCAAATACCACTTATTACACTTATATTAGTTTTAAGCATAGCAGCCATAAAAAAAAAAAAAAAAGATTGCTATCTTTTGGCAACTTCAAATGCAAACATTTCTGAGAACAGCGCAACAGATTGGTAAAGAGCAAAGCAACCCTTGATTCTTGCATTCTTTCTTCGTGATGTGATGTTTCTCACTAACCTCAAACAAAAACTAACACACAAGTAAAGAGCTTGTTGTGCCATGAAAAAGACATACCATTGTGCATGGTCCAACTTTATTTTAACTACAAAACAAATGTTATACTCAACTCCAACCATGCCTTTTATTACTCATTATTATATCCTTTAATCCTCAAAGAGCTGGAGTTTCCCAATCGTGAGTAAAAGTTAGCCAGGTTGGCCATGTTTCACAAAGAGATACAACACTTATTCTCTGTTCCCTAGGATCTGTTCATGTTTCCAGTCATGGTGGTGAAGGAACTCTTCCCACGGGGTGGGCGTATCCATACTTCCCAAATGGAGTGGGGGCAGGGAGATTTTCTGTAAGCCGTTTAGAACTCAGGATCTGTTGGCTCCACTCTGGTCAGGTGTGTGGAAGGAGGCAAGTTAGGAAAGGAAGGACTGGCACAGATTAATGGTCACCATTTAGGGAACCTCAGATAGTAGTCTAGGTAGAGAGAATGAATCTATTTTTCTCTTTTCATTGGTGAAGAGGTCAAGCTAAAATTTCCCTCTGTGAGCGTGGGTAATGTAACAAGTGGAAACTGCACCAATGACTAGGGGACATACTTTAGGGCTCTGGGGTTATATTATCTTCTGGATACAGACAGAATGTTTGACAAAAACCCGCGTCAGAAGAGTTGGTAAAACCTTACATTGCTGCAACAGCTGAGCAAAGAGAATAGTTCTATTGAAAGGAAATTAATGAACAAGTGTCAAAATGGACAGTTGGTGTCAGTTCCTAGAGGATTTGGAAGTGAGAAGTGGAGTTGAGGAAACCATGTTAATAGAGCCCTTGTTTGTATGAAAAGAACATCGAACTTTACCAAATATCCATCATAGAAGTCATGCTTGTCACAGCCCGCATTAGCCTGCATTGAGCAGAAAAGAATGTTTTATTACGGGCTATGTGGGCGTCTTATTTTTTTGATCTCCAGCAGCATATGATCGTCTGTTTTCATGGAAACAAATTTAGAAAGAAATTCTACCCTCAGCGATGTAATTCTTGGACCAAAATGTGTCCATTATTTTTGAGAGAGAAAAAGACTCTTTCAAGCCCAAATGATCTTATTTCTAAGTGAGTTTTAAAATATTTGGAACTAAAATATTTTAAGTTCTAGCTTTTTTCAGGAGCAACCCCACTCAAGACTCAATTTTCTCTTTTCTGTCAATAAATGAATAGTAATAAAAATAAACTTTTTCCTGATTATTAAATCTGACTAAAAGCATAATTAATAAATAGAAAATTTGAAGTATGTTTCCTCTCTATTTCGGGAAGACACTATGTTAAAAGGATTTCTTAAGAAAGGGTTTCTTTGGGTCCCTGGGTGGCTCAGTGGGTTAAGCCACTGCCTTCGGCTCAGGTCATGATCTCAGGGTCCTGGGATCGAGTCCCGCATCGGGCTCTCTGCTCGGCAGGGGTCCTGCTTCCTCCTCTCTCTCTGCCTGCCTCTCTGCCTACTTGTGATCTCTCTCTGTCAAGTAAATAAATAAAATCTTTAAAAAAAAAAAAAAAAAAGAAAGGCTTTCTTTATAAATGGCTTATGTGAGATCTTTTAAACATCAATGTAATTCACATTAATAAACCAAAGGTACCAAAATGAACACTGTGAGGGCAAATATATAGATCTCTCTAAGTTTAATACAAAATTCTGCACAGAATAAAGGCTTGTTAAGGAAGAGGTAGAAAAAGAGAATGGGAATAAATGGAAATTCAAAAAACATTTCATGTGGGAGTTTATTGAATCTCTGAAGCTTCCACTTAATATTCACTTACTATTTCACTTAATATTAAACCTAAAATCTGCTAATTAAGCAAACATTTGAAAGGATGTATTTTAAAAAGAGAAAATCATCTTGAAAATTTTAAAATACATGAAGAATATGGAGTCAGAAGTGGTAAAGTTGGATCTATTGCTAAGTAGTTAATCATATCAATGTTTGTAACTTGAGATCTAGAAATTTAAGAAATATGGTAGTAAGTGACAGACTCTCCAGCAGGCACATAAACCCGAAGTGGAATATAGGGTCGGGTGTGGGACTTTACATACATAAAATAGCAGGTTCCAAAAAGAAACAAAATCCAAGGAATGGACAGAGGCAGATCAAAATGAGATGATACTATAACCTTTTATAAAGACAGATTCATAGTAAAGAATTAAAATAAGGTAGGTCAACAATGAAGCAAACAGCCATTCTAGTTGGAAGCCCATACATAATCATTGTGAAAGAAGATATAATATACATTTGCCATTTTTCAGAATATTCAGTCCTACCCTAGACTATAGAAAGAAGAATAGATGAAATTAAATATCAAAGCAAATGGTTTGGAAAACAAATCGGACACTTTTATTTTTATTTTATGTATTTTTTAAGATTTTATTTATTCATTTGAGAGAGTGAGCATGAGAGGGGGGAAGGTCAGAGGGAGAAGTAGACCCCCCACTGAGCAGAGAGCCAGATGCAAGGACTCCATTCCGGGACTCCAGGATCATGACTTGAGCTGAAGGCAGTCGAACCAACTGAGCCACCCAGGCAGCCTTGCATCATGTATATGGGACAGGCTGCCTGTACGTGCCAGTAACATGGAAAACACAGTTGCTTTGCTATTTGCCAATGCAACCAAACACAGATGCAAACCTCAGCCGTCAGCTCTCAACACTGCCTCTTTTGGTCACTCTACTAGAAAATAAGTTACCCTACAGGCTGCCAAATAAACATTTAAAGGTCCTCTAAGTTTGTTTGCCCCGAGATTTTTTCCCCCCCACTGAGGACTATCCTTCTATTGGTTACTGTAAGGGTGCTCAGAATAAGAACTTCCTTCTGATTGTATCAATCACTGGTATAAGAACCAGGATTGGTTTATAAGCACGTGAACTTGAGCAAGTAGACAAATTTCTCTTTGCTTTCTCTCTCTTAATTACATAACATGCTTGGTAAAACACTGTGAAGATGGTATGAGATCATTCATTAAAGCACTTGAACACAGGGCCTGTCACTTCTTTTTTTCAGAGTTGAATAATGGCTATGACTTTACAAAATAAAATGTAAAACTGCACTCTACTTTTAAAGTCTACACTCTGAAAGTACCACTTCTTGTACATTATATTTTCAAAGAGCTTAAATCTCATGCTAGTTTATGCTTAAATAAAAGAAAAAGAAAAATTAATTTACATGGTTTAATAAACCGGGTATACTTTTACTGTAAAATTACATAGCAAAGTCTTCCAATCACAACATCTAGCCTGGATCACAAAATCAAGGAAGATAAAACTTAACAGATATTTTACGTGACTAGGGACACATCAACCATGTTATTTCTGTACTGAAAAAGCTCAGATAATATACAATTTAAACATATTCTAATTGTTGGGGTGCTTATATCATTATTCTAAAAACTAACATGTATTATCAGGAGGCAGAAATGTTTGAGCTTCTCAGAAAGTATGAAATGTGTGTGTGTGGCTGACTAAACAACTTTTTTTTTTCCCTAAACCGGTAGAAAAACTTTATGGAATAAATGTGTTTGTACAGTGGTGACTATTTGTCACGGGAGGCTCTGACATTGGCATTAAAGCACCAACTATTTTGGACAATATGTCATAACCAGCCAGTTGGAGGACAGTAACAAAATACTTGGCCAACCGTTCTACACGAGAGACATCTGTTTAGCTTAGCAAAGCTAGTAACACCAGACCCTACTATAATTTGGATGCTCTAAATAGCACAATTCATTTGGTTTTTAAAAGATGTAAATGACACTGAAAGATTACTCTGTGTCTCTTAGACATTTTAAACAATAGTTGTATGTAGTATCATGAAAAAGGTCATATAATATTTTAAGTACAAAATGTAACATATACGTAATACTGTATTAGATTTATATTTTTAAATAACGTAATACAACACTTACATTATGTAATATTGCATTATATGAAACTTTTTGACATACAGAAAACAAAGAAGAGTGTGATTTATTAAGGTGATATGTAGTTGGATGATTTTCCTTCTTTTCTTTGATCAAAAGTTAAATAATATAATACTAGTTTGTACTGAGTTTTACTATGGGCCAGACACTGTATATTAAGTGTTTCATTGATATTGTTTTAATCTTTAAAACAACCTTAAATAAAGTAAAATTATTTTCACTTTATGGACTAGTTAATTGAGACTTAGAGAAGTTATATAATTTGCCCAAGGTCGAATATCACCAAGTGGCAGAGCTGGGCCTAGAACTTGAATCTAAAGGCAAACTGCGTATTTGTAATCACTGCAGTTTTTTTTTAAAGTCACTTTGTATATCCTGCACTCTGTTGTCTTATTTATGAAGAGATAACTGTAGGCATCTATTGTCTTTTTCTGGGATTTATGGTGACCAGCTCCTTGATTTGCATGGAATTTTCCCAGTTTTAGTGCTGTATGTCAGAGCTCCTGGTTCCCATCCTAAGCAGACCTACACCAGTTGGTGACCCAGTTGGTCAGTCACCAGGAAGCATTATTTAACCTGGAAAGATTCTAAAGTTTCCCGAATTTTGCTCCCCAATTTATCAATCTGAATGAAAAGTAATGGAGAGTACAAAATTATAAGAAAACTTCATTTTTGTAAACAGCAAGGAATGAGTGTTTCGCAGGGAGAGGAGCATTCATTGTCTCTTTCCCTGGAAATTATGGCCTAGAAAATAAGAAATGTGGCAGAGGCTCTTACAGTATCTTTTGTGGTGAGTGCGTGACCTGAACACGAGTTCTGTGGAAGTAGGGTTCTACTCCCAAATGGAAGGGAATCAGGCCAGCTGAGAGCAAAGAGCGAGCAACACACTCATGAAAAGATCTGAATAGCAGCCTGTCTGGTTCCTCCCTTGCTTGTCTTAGATCTGTGTCTCGGCTGTTTTAGAAAGGCAACCAGCTCTGGAGCAGGCCTCAAAACCAGAGTTCTTGGGAGCCCGGGTCCTGGCCCATTTCCCAGTGTCACCTCTCCCTGCCGCCCTCTAGAGACTGCGCAGGACCTGCCTTTTAAATCTTCCCAGTTCCGGGACGCCTGGGTGGCTCAGTTGGTTAAGCGGCTGCCTTCAGCTCAGGTCATGATCCCAGCGTCCTGGGATCGAGTCCCACATCGGGCTCCTTGCTCGGCAGGGAGCCTGCTTCTCCCTCTGCCTCTAGCCTGCCACTCTGTGCCTGTGCTTGCGCTCTGTATCTCTCTCTCTCTCTAACAAAAAAAAAAAAAAAAAAAAAAAAAAATCTTCCCAGTTCCTCTGCGTGGTCCGTGCCCCTCCCCCATATTCTCTGAAGTGACTCGAATGTTCTGTCAGTCTAAGTGCAGAACTATTTTTACCACAGTGTTGGGGAATCTCTGGGCACAAACTGTTTGCCGATTAGGTAAATTACAGGTGCTGGGGTTCATGTTACTCACTGCGCTGCCGCAAGTTTCAAGCATTAATCTGCCTCTTCTGAATTTTCCCTTTCTGTCACCGGGCCTTTCCTTCACCACTATTCTTTAGGCCTGTCAGAGGCCTGCTGGTTGACTCTTTTCCCACAGGCAAGCTGGACCAAGTTCACGGTCCATCCTGCCTCTCTCCTCTCCAGCCCCCTTCCTTTCTTCTGTCTTTTTTTTCTCTCTTCTTTTTCTGTTCATTGCTACTTCCTTCTGGCTCTCAGTCCTACTTTCTCAGCTATCAGTGAAACGGCTTTCTATGAACCAAACTATGCGATAATAGAGCCAGATTCCTGAGACATGACCCACAGAAATCTCTTCACCAGTTTCTGACAAACCTTCACCGGTGACGGTTTCTTCCTTGAATTTCCTCCTTCTGTCACCACCATCCCAACCCACAGGTTTGCTACAAATCTTCAGCATGCTCCCTGGAAATACCAACCACACATTCAGGAACTTCCACCCCAAACCGACCTTTCTCAAGCTTCCAGTTCAGGATAGACTCGTCACTGTATGCTAGCTTCCAAAGTTCTTTCCTCCAAAGTTCCTAGTTCCGTGACTCATTTTTGTGGTTATTTTTCATTAGCGTCTGTCCCGCAGGAAACCAGAGATTTGTTGGGGGCATAAATACATCAAACACTTTGTTGGAGTCACTAGGTGCAATATTTTCACTTCCACTATACCATTAACATCATTCGGTCCCTAAATTCATCTTAAATATTTGTCTCACCAAATCGAGGTATTGCCATTAATTCACTCCGGCTATTTCGATCAGAGGCCTTAAGAACTGAGTAAGGGAAGGGAAAAAAGTAACATTTGTTGAGTGCGTATTTCTTATTATGAACTCAACGTTTAATCGTTTCATTTTAGGTGAAGGACATGCCTGTGATGGATGTGTTATATATGCCAGTTGATTTCTTATAAAAAATTAAGGCTCCAGGGCACCTGGGTGGCTCAGTGGGTTAAGCCTCTGCGTTCTGCTCAGGTCATGATCTCAGGGTCCTGGGATCGAGCTCCGGATTGAGAAATCTCTGCTCAGCAGGGAGCCTCCTTTCCCTTCTCTCTCTGCCTGCCTCTCTGCCTACTTGTGATAAATAAATAAATAAATAAATAAAATAAAATCTGTCAAATAAATAAATAAAATCTTAAAAAAAAAAAAAAAAACTGAGGCTCCAAATATATAATTAAGAATGGCCAAAGGGGCGCCTTGGTGACTCGGTCGATTAAGCATCTGCCTTGGCTCAATTCCTGATCCCAGGGTCCTGGGACCAAACCCTGCTCAGTGGGGAGTCTGCTTCTCCCTCTCCCTCTGCCACCACCCCTCCCCCAGCTCCTGTTCTCTTCCTCTCAAATAAATAAATAAAATCTTAAAAAAAAAAAATTAAGAAGAATGGCTGGAACTTGGATTCTGTCTCATTCCAAAGCTGTTTTTCTACTGCTTGCAACACCTTCCCAAAGGCTCGTAGCCACAGGCCACCATTGACTGAGCAGCTATAATCCTTTCCCTCCCACTGCTTTTCACGGAGAACAGGATATAGTCAAGCTTCTGTGGAGATGATGGGAAGAAAATGCATTTGCAAATAACTAAGCATGAAGTAAGAACAATGAAGTAAGAACAACAAGGTGGCAAATTGTTTGAAAACTCTCAATTCTATCACCAACCTAGTTTCAGATTTTGTTATGAATGAACTCTAGGCCCCTGAAGTGAATAAGTGATCCTTAATATTATTATTCTCTCATTATTATTAATTGGTCCATAATTTTTTTTAATGCATTTGCACTATTTAAAGTTTGGAGGATTTCAGTTTACACAAACCTGTTTGGACCACTTGTCAAGGTCTGTGTCTCCCAAGTTCTGATGAGAAATAATGCAATTGCAATTACAGGCATCTCATATTCTGTAAACAGTTCGAGTTCCAAGAGTTCACCAGTTAGTTGTTTGGAATCACTGCGTATTTTCCCATTACCTAATCTAGTAATGGGTGGTTATTTCCCAAGCTGGCATTTCCTTTTTCTCTCCTCCAACCTCCACCGCCAACCCCCAAAACAACAACAAAAGAAGGAAAAGCCTGTTTCAACCAAGGTGAACAGCAACACTAAATTTTATTGGCCCAAGTTCTAGAGAATGTTGGGAAAGGGGCTTTATAATTTAATAAGGGACCACAATTCCGAGGTAAGGTTTGATTTCACACAAAGAAATGCCACTCCTGCCTGGGAGGGTGATATTGATCAGCACCTCAAAGCTTTTTCTACTTTCTAGAATCTTTTCTTTCTACATTTTTGACTCACTGTTTCTCCAGTGACAACACTTGAATGAGGGGAAAAGATAGCAGGCTCACCGTTCGAAGCCCCACCTATCTGATACCTCTTAAAATCAACAGTGAGTCTCAGAATGGTACCACCTTAACGTTCCTTCTCCAAGTGACAAATTTCCTTAGAAGTGATATTGTTCTTATCTCATTTTTGTCTACACCTAATTCCATTAATGAAAGTACTTTTATAGAATATGCAACATTTTTGAAGTGATTGCACAATTTTAAAAACTTCTTCTTCATTACTACCTTTGAGAGTATGACGTCTTTTGTCACTATTTCAACTTTATGGACAAAAAAGTGAGAATTTGAGATATTAGAGTTGCCAGAGACTTCACAAGCTGAAACGACTGTAATCTAAGCCTTCTGCACCCCAAATTGAGGGCTCTCTCTCATATTTTTTACTACTTAGTGATTTTCATTCACCCTTCTAGGTTCAAAACTCCATGAGAAAAGGGATCATTTTTTACTCTTTTATCCTTATCCCCCAGGACACTACCTGGCACTTAGTAGGTACCCCCCAAATGTTGAATAAATGAATTTTAATTATTGTTATCTTAATTATCTTAGCAATAATGTGATATATTTTATTGGTTAAAAGTGACTTTTCAAATTGTCTTCACATTATAAGATGAGTTGTCAGGACCCCCAATCTGCTGTTTCACCTGCTGATATTAGCAACCAGCCCTGCCAGAAATAGAAGGAAATGTCACAAAATAGGTAATGGCTTCATATTATTCTTCCCCGTGTTTCGTACTTAAAAAAAATAAATAAATAAAAATAAAAATGGTTCTCAAACTTGATAGGAAATTATTCAGCTACACAATAACAAAAAAATAAAAACAGTCTCAAATGTCAGAACATAACCCCTGAAGCCTGTGGCTCAGTAAGAAAAGGCTATGAAGAATTATCTTTTGGAATAAGTGACTTGACACAAAAATGAAGCTAGTTCCTACATTGCCCATTGATCCCTTAAACTGTCTTCACATCGTCATCTAGAAGATAAAGTCATATTGAACACAGCCTATAATTATCCCTACTTGGGGGTAGAATAGGAATACCTTGTGTTTCCATCTACTTTTTTAGGCACTGACTATTGAGGACAAAACCAAGGTTGACTGTCATCCCAAAGGCCATTTACAGGTGAAGGCTGCACAGCTCGGGGAGGGAAAAGCAAAAGAAAGGAAAGAGAAAGGAAAAGGAAAGAATGCGATAATAAAAAAAGAAAAAAAAAATGCTTTGCAATAGCTGTTTTCTTTCCTTCGTACGAAATGGTCTTAGCCCCGCACAGAGCCTTATGCTTTTAGTGCTAACTAATGTTCATCAAGCAGCCGATATAAGGCTAAGTGCTTCCCAAGCATGACACCATTGGAGTCAACGCTCTACAAAATTCTATAATACAACTGTTAGTATCCTGGAGCAATCCAGAACTAGTACTTGTCTATGTACACATACATTGAAATTACCTTAGCTAGGACTTGAAGGGGGTTCTCTCCCATCTAGAGATGCTCTCCTTCATCCTTATATTGTATTATGTTCCCGACCACGGGACCATGGCGGGCTACAACTAAAATTGGTAATCCTTGCTTGGGACTTGGTTGCCACCTTTCTCACCTGAATCCTATGCAACAACTTATTTGGAGTCAATGGGAATCAGGATGTGAACCACCAAGCCCTGAGAACAGTGTGCAGAGTAGGAGCCATAACGGGGGGAACCTTGGGGTAGGGGAAGGGCACAGAGAATTCTGAAATAGCAAATAGCTATGGTGTGAGTCTTGTTTCCACTAAAACTGTTTTCAAAGAAGTGATTCCGTGTATTACAACCCCATCCTCTGCCACCCCTTACCTCACTGGTACCACACCATGGCTCCCCATTAGGGATGGGTACAGAATTCAGATCTTGGTTGCCACCACCCCCCCCCCAAAGCAGATAGCCAGAGAAGGAATCTGAGCACCCTTCAGCCACCCCTCCAGCTCCCAAATCATCTTATCAGCCTTAGTAAAAGAGAGGAAAGAGATTTACCTGCTGCTATTGAGGCTGAAGCCTGAAAGTCATGTATAACTTTGAAGGACTGTAATGGTTTTAATCACAGGAATAGCATCTTTTTGACAGGCGGGACAGAGAAAAGAGCTGAACCACTCTGCAAATATTAACCAGGCTATTTTGGAGCAATGGCTATTGCCTCTGAAATCTTTCATCATGGGTCTATACTTAGAATTCAGATGAGCCTGGGGGAGGGGAACGGAGCAGTGTAAATCCCCAGTTGTTTTGAAGTTGTCCAGTAAACAGGTTAGCACCTAAACTGTCTTAAATGGAAACATTCAAACGTTTTATTTAAATTGTAGGATTCTCCCTGGAGTATTTTGTTTTAACCTGTTCTGCACACAGATTGTCCTGTTGTCCTGGTGGTGACACTTCTCAGTTTTCTTTCAAACCAGATATTCCGGAGAACACTGGCTGTGATCACATTGGGAGACTGATGCTCCATGACAGCTAAAAGTTGGATTGAGTTTCAGGAGCTACTATATATAAAGCTGGGGCGACTTATGTCACCGCACTAATTAAATGCCATCTGGGTGGTTCCTCTGGGTTTTTGAGCCCATCACCCAGTTCAAACCGAGTCAGAGGCCAAGGAGGAGAACATGATGATGGACCTTTTTGAAACTGGCTCCTATTTCTTCTACTTGGACGGGGAAAATGTTACTCTGCAGCCATTAGAAGTGGCCGAGGGCTCTCCTTTGTACCCAGGGAGTGATGGTACCTTGTCCCCCTGCCAGGACCAAATGCCCCCGGAAGCTGGGAGCGACAGCAGCGGAGAGGAGCACGTCCTGGCGCCCCCGGGCCTGCAGCCCCCCCACTGCCCGGGCCAGTGTCTGATCTGGGCTTGCAAGACCTGCAAGAGAAAATCGGCCCCCACGGACCGGCGGAAAGCTGCCACCCTGCGCGAGAGGAGGCGACTAAAGAAAATCAACGAGGCCTTCGAGGCACTGAAGCGGCGGACTGTGGCCAACCCCAACCAGAGGCTGCCCAAGGTGGAGATTCTGCGGAGTGCCATCAGCTACATCGAGCGGCTGCAGGACCTGCTCCATCAGCTGGATCAGCAGGAAAAAATGCAGGAGCTAGGGGTGGACCCCTTCAGCTACAGACCCAAGCAAGAGAATGTAAGCCCAGATGCTGCTGGGACAGGGGAATGCGCCGGCTGATTAGACGCTTTCCTCGGGGCCTTAACCTCCAGCTGCTCCGTCTCCCTTCCCAGTTCCCCTTCCTCGCCCGCCCCTCCCGCTCCCTCTCCAGTGAACCCCCAGTGACCCGTGAACTCGGGGTGCCTGCAATAGGCAGGAAATTCGTCCCCGGCCGAGGAAGTAGGGGAAACACCCCCACAGAACCTCCCCACTCCCTCCCCGGAACCGAGGTTTCTTTCCTAATCTGCGGCCTTGGTTTTTCTCCAGCTTGAGGGTGCGGATTTCCTGCGCACCTGCAGCTCCCAGTGGCCAAGTGTTTCGGATCATTCCAGGGGGCTCGTGATAACTGCCAAGGAAGGTAAAGTAAAAGGGCACTGGGCCGTGCTGGAGAATATCCCGGGAGGGGGCCTGGGGTCAAGGGAAGAAAGGGCTCGCCGGGACGGCGGGACGCGCGGGGCCGAGGTCCTCCCTACTCCCCCCACCCCCACCCCCGGGATGCTGTGCTTGAGTGTTTTTTTCTTTTTCTGAACTCAGGAGGGGCAAGCATCGATTCGTCAGCCTCGAGTAGCCTTCGATGCCTGTCTTCCATCGTGGACAGTATTTCCTCCGAGGAACGCAAACTGCCCTGCGTGGAAGAGGTGGTGGAGAAGTAGCTCGCGGCCGGAGTGTGGGATGTCCTCCCCGGCGCAGGAAGACCCCCACCCTCCCTCCTTCGCCTAATCCTGGAGCCTGGGTCACATTACATTAACATTTAGGAGCGCAGACCCAGGAGTTTATGAAAGGGAAGGAGACCTGTTCACAAAGAAACTCCTCAGAAACTGTTGTGCACGCTCAGATGAAAAAGCCTTTCGGCTTTGGGCTTTTACTTCTGGAACCGCGAGTGGCTTAGCCCTAGCAGCCTTACTCTGTGTGTGTGTGGTTAGTTGTGTAACCTCTTCCTTTGATTCCGGGGGTCCCTTTGTGCCGCGTCCAAAAGAAGTTCATTCCTGTCTGAAGCCAAGTGGGAACGTTGCCTCTAAATGTTAGTGGTATTGAATGTATTTTTTGTAAATAATCTTAGTACTTTCATTTTTTATGTAAACCTAAGAACTATTATTTTAAATGTGGAGTGACGGATTGCATATAAAATGTGCGAGGATCCTGATATTGTAATATTAAAAAATAAGTTTCTTTATGGACAAAGTTGGTCCTAATTTGATTCATCTGAGAAAATATGTTTGGGCGCAGGTGCACGTAAATAAAGAGGAGCCGTATTTTACCGAAGAAGCCACACAAGCCCATTTATTTGGGTGTGTTCTTAAAGGCTGACTGTAAGGGAAGAACATGAGTTGTTTTCCTGGGTCTGAATTAAATTGTTCACTTTTCTATCTCCTATAGACCTCACACTTGGGGCTAAAAGTGAAGAATATCCAGGAGGAATCTGCCCTTTTCTTTTTCATCAGCATCCTTTTTATGTTTTCACCGTCCTCTACCTGGAGATCTGGGCAAGATTTACTACCCCAGAGTTAACAACTGAATTTTCAGTCCAGTAAAAATCTCACTGTTGCAAGAGATAGCCACACAAAAACTTGTATCCGCCTAAAAATCTCTTCAGCTAACTGAGCCCAAATTACTCTCCCTATTTGACTTTTCAGACCGGGCCCTTCACGAAGAAGCCTTCGCAGGAGGAGCCAGGGGCTGCACGGGCCTCCCAGCCAGGTCGTTGGACCTTCCCTAGTTTTCTTGAACTAGACCGGTTAAAAGACGGGACTATCCTCCAGGCCTCGGGGGCTGGGGTTTGTTTTGCAAATAGAAAGATACAAGAAGGGAACAATTTGTCTCTGGAGGTGGGGGGGGGTGGGCTTCTTTGAAGGACAGGTTGCTTCAAGAGAGGGAAGGGTTAAATGGCTGAGGGCAAAAGACAACAACAACACACATGAAACCTCTTAGCTGGACCAAATAGCAAAGCCCCCAGAGAAGCTTGAAGCCGCAGGAGCTCCTCACAGCCAGGATTTTACAACGTGTGCCAGGTTTGTTTATCCTGTAACTTCAGGAAGGGACGACCACCAAGAATCGCTGTGGGAAGTGAAGCGGGGCAGAGGGCCAGCCGGTTCTCTGGAATCGCTACTTCTCGCTTAGGTTCTGCAAACGGCACCTTCCCTCCAACACCCCTCCCCACCCCTGACTTCTTCCTCCCTCTTTTTCCCCACAGCTGGTCCTCAGTTTACAAATGTGAAAATCAAACCGAATTCGCTATTTCCCAGCCCAACAGTCTGGACGTTCCTGTTGCACACCACGCAAATTCCAGATACCACCACAGACAGCGCCCCCTGCAGGCACGGAGCAGTATCGTGCCCCTTATCTATCTCTAAAGGCCTCATGCTGGAGTAGTAGTTACTCTGCCTTCCCAGCACTCGGATAATTCTTGTTTCTTCTAGAAGGTTTATAGAGTGCAGAAAGGTTCATAGAGAAAAACTGACATTGAAATATAATCTCTCTCAGAGATTTGAAAAAAGCAGACGGGAATGTGAGGGGCTGCAAAGGGCTGAGTTGCTGTGCGCACTGCCTACCTGGATTGAATCCGGGTTGCTCCTGTGTATTCTTGGGCTATCCCAGCTCCTCTCTTCTTCCGGGTTCCTCACTTATAAAATAATAGACAACAATAATGGTGCTTAACTCAGGGGTGTGAAGATTTCAGTGAGTTGAAGCACATAAAGGATTTAGCCAAAGCTGAACCCCAAGCACTAAATGTGGGCGCTCGTTATTTTTCATCAGTAAATCTACTTTGACCACCAAATGTTTTCTTCCACCAAAAGCCACAGTCCCTTCAAATGCAGTCTGCCTTGCAAGTGCTATTTGGGAAAAGTATTAATAACAATGAAATCAGCAGCAATATGAAAGACTCCTTCTTAGCACTTTACATATTCACTCAGAATCCTACAACTGCTTGTGTGAGAGAAACTTGTTACTTCTTCCCGGAAAGGTTTCTTTGGAAGAAAGAATTTCTTGGATTTGTAAGCAAAGAGTCAGGGCTTAGAGCAAGTAAATACCAGTGGTTTCCAGCCCCTTGGCCCGACCGCTTGTGGCCTGAAAGAGAAGCCTTTGGCAAATAAGAAAGAACATTTATGGTCTAGGACAGTTTGGCTCTCTTCAGCAATTATTTTCCAAATGTTCTTTCGCAAGAGTGATTAGCTAGCCAACTCCAAATTAGGGCAGTAGTTTAATTAAAGATAAAGTGTAGAGCATTTCAAATTATCCAATCAGAACATGTGTATGAATATGAGTATGTCTGGGTGGTGTGTATGTCCATCCATCATGCTTATTATGTATCTATGATTTTTTTTTCTTGAGAATCAATAGAGAATTTCCCTAAAATGTGTGTGTACTTATGTATGTATGTTTGTTGCTATATGCATACACATTACATATTATATATAGGATATATATAAAATAAGATATAGGTATATATGTGTGCCACAGATTCATGCCACAACTGAAATCAAATGTCATAATTAACCAGGTGAATTCATTTACTTTATGATTGCACATGTATCTATAATAAGCTCTGTACTATAAACTATTTAGCAGCAGAATGTGTTTTTTATCAATTCATGGACTTTATTTGCTTGATGGATTTTATTCAGTCTTTACAAAGCAAATCTTCTCTATCTCCCCTAGCTAGGTAACTTGAGAAATTGTTTGGAGTAAGTTGCCTATAGAGGTTTCTTCATTAAATAGAGTAAATATTTCCCAAAGACTTCATGTGACCTCCACTGCTATAGTTGACATATTAGGTTTTCCAATGAAATCCTTGGTGTGTTTGCAATTAAAATGTTTTTATTTCATATTAATGATGATAATCTCTACTAAGGCCAAAGGCAAAACAAACAGGGCCATGGAAGCAGAAAATCAAGATATAATAACTTGGTAAAGATAAGCAATTTGGGATTTAAACTGAGTCTCTTTCCCAAAGTAGCCATAAAGTTATCAAATATTTTTTTAAATGAGTTATTTTCTTTTTATATATTACTATACAAATAATTTATGAAAGATCAAATGCCAGCTTTTTCAAACTAACTTTAATCATCACACTTGAATCATTGAAATCCAACCCTAAAAATAATGGAAATTCATTTATGTCTAATGGATGGAGATAGATATAGATGATATAGATATAGATATATCAGACTCCTTCCTGTGTGTGGGGAATGGGAGCATAGTGCTGAAATTCAATGATCTCAACTACCGTTGAGACTGCCAGAGGAGTCTTGGGTTGCTAAACTGAACTCTGTCCTTACTAAGACATTTTTGACTCAAAGTTAGAATATAGCTGTTCATGCTTTTCTCTTAGTAAGCAATATTTTATATCTTTTATTTATCTCAAAATTCTCTGAGAAAGATATATTTAAATATAGTTAAGTTTGAACTTTTGAATATCTCATTTCCTAATGTAATGCATCAGTAAGTTAGGAATGACATAGTGCTTCCTCAAAGAGCCAAGCCTTCAAGACATTTCTCCAACATACCTCTCCAGTCACTCCCCAACCCTCAAAAGCAGTGTTATAAAAAGATGACTCTCAGCCCTAAAGGTTTCATTCTGAAAAAGACATTTTTTGCAAGCCTAGTTCAGAGTCAGCCTGGCTTCTGAGTTCAGAATGGCTATGCCATGTGCTGAAACAAAGATAATGCTGCAAGGACTGGCTCCTTTCTCTACTCTCAAGGCTGCTCAAAGTCCCTCCATGGGCCTTTGATCTCTCCTGGGAGTCTTCGAATCCAAGCAGAGGCCAATGTCTTCTTCAGCTGTCTTCTCCACAAATTCTTCCAGCAGCTTTGGCAGGTACTAATGTGTTTACTTAGGTGTGCCTGGTTCCCAGAGTTAATAGCAGTTTGAAATTGTTTAGCACATTGTGAAGTCATATACGATAAGCAAAAAATCCGTAGAACAGCTCCCTTTGTCCAGGAATTGATAAGGGTCTCAGATAGAAGCAGAAGCAATTGAAATGGACTCATCTTTCTATGTGTATTTGGTTTCTCCCACTGAGAGAATCACAGAAAATTTGGAGTAATGCAGAATTCCTAGGGTAGACAAAATTTACTAGGAAAGGGAGCTCTGAGCATTGTATTGCTGGTGGAGTCTGTCCATCAACACTAGGATTGTTGCCATAATACTTAAATTAAAATAGGTTCTCAAAAAAAAAAGGGGGGGGTTGGTGATTACTTAAAGGTCTATGCAGTTCAAACCTGTTGAGTCTAAACTGTAAGAAAGTCAAACATGCATTTATTTTCCTTCAAAATGTTAAGTGAAAAAATATTTTAATTATTGATATGCTCCAGGAAAACCTTAGATGGCATTCATTTATAACACCATGCGTGGCATACTGTCTTCCCTTCATCTGCCTACTGTAAGGCTTTCCTATAGTTAGTGTTGGAATGTCATTTCTAACAACGTGGTTGCTTATTAAATACTTAGGAGTTTTCTCTGCACGGAGGAAATTCACTTCTCAGGAAAGAGTGAACCACTGCTTGTATTTTTATTCTTTTGGATGAGGAACAAAAGTCAGTCTAGTCTGATTTTAAGTAAGAGCACCCAAATAATCAGGAGATGTCTCTCTCTCTCTTTAAGTGATTTTCAACTTTTTTCATTCTGCTTTGTTCAATTTCCCCACTCCAAAAAAAGTATTTTTCTCTCGAAGCTCACCCAGTTCCTCATTTTCTCTTACGCAGTTTCCTGTCGGAAAAGAGCAGCAGAATCCCTCCTGTACCGGGGGATCCCAGCCGTCTTGGAAACACTGGCTTCCTTTTCCCTTTGTATATTGTCTCTCGTTTTTGTGTGTGTTTGTTTTGTTTTGTTTGGCTCTCTCCTCCCCCTCCTCCTCACCCTCCCTCGCCCCCACCACTGACAGCGGTTTAAGTTTTGTCTCGTTTTTTTCACTGCGGCGTTTTGAGATCCTATTTTCAGCGCTTGAGTCCCAAGGGTCCTCAACCCCGGACCTCGTTTCCCCCGACCAACAAGTCCCATTAAGCCTCCGGGCGCTTGTGTTTTCGCGGCTTCTTTAGTTCCACTCGCCCGCGGCACTCTGGTAAATTTGTTTTGAGATCACCTTACCCAAGACGGCCCTAACCCCGGAGCACCGCCCTTACTGACAGAGCCTCCTGAGTGACAGCATCTCCCAGGCCCCGCGCGGAGGGAAGGGCGAGCGGCACCAGCGCGGGCGAGGGTCTGCTGCAGCGCCAAGCGTGCGCACGGAGTCGGAATGGACAAGAAAACAAACAAAATTCACTTCTAGGAGCCCGAGCTCTAAGACTCAGGATGCCCAGTTCCAACCCTGCGTGACTGGGGGCAGATTACTTTCCCCTTGAGCTTCGGTTACCGTCTTCTAAACGTGGATCTAACACACAGTCCCCCTCCCCGAGTCGTCGACCGTAGGAAATGAATGAACACTTAAGGAAGGGATGAGAACAGTGCTCGGCAAATAGAAAAATCTTAATCATTCTTGACTACACATATCCCGCGCTGAGGGATTGGGTACAGAGCACCGGAGGCGCCTGATGGAAAGAAATCAGCTGAAAGGCGAGGATAACGTCTTCCACTTAAACTTGGAAGGGCAAGTTGATTTGGGCCCAAATCATAAATCTGTGCGTCAGGTGTGTGCTGCACAATCGGAGAAAGTGAGGGAATTGCTGATGGCCGGAACCTGTGTGACTTCCTGGCTGAGATTATCTCCCCACAGTTGTATTTCAGAGGTAGCAATGTGTATGCAATTCCAATGTTTCCACCGCTGTGGATGGAGTCTAGACTCCGCCTGGGTCCTTCAAGAACTTGACTCCTTCATCTAGTGTAACCCTCAGTACCCTATTCATTTCAAAGGCATCCACTTGGTAATAGTCCTAAATAAGGTGCAGACGGATTTCCCACTGGCCAGACGATTAAGCAGCCCGTTGGTGTGAAAAAGGAGCTTGATTTTTCCAGAGGTGAGGGGTGTGGTGGTATCTTTGTCTTAGGGATGAATTAGTGTGGGAAAGGGGGCAGAGCCCTGCAGGTAGAAGCTAACCTTAGTGACTGACATTTTACCACTCCTGTTTTTCTGAACCTTCACACTGGAGAGCGGATGTCACCCTGAAAAAGTTAGAACTTCTCTGATCCCTACAGACTTGGGATCAGCCAACCAGGGTTGCTTGAGGAAAATAATTTTAGGAATAAGTAATACAAGAAAGCGCACTGCTGCCCCACCAGCCACAACGCTTCCTGGACTGGATGACTGAAGATGGTGATGAAAACACTCCCTCTTATTTTAACCGGGCCACAGCCCCTGTCTAAATCTCCAGGCTACTTAAGTCTATGTGCCTAGACCTTAAGGAATCCTTTTTCCTGTCCATGAAGAGCAGTGGCCCCTCGCATCCCCGCCCTGAGAGATCTGGAAGTAGGTTAAAGGTGGAGGAGCATTGGCAAACGCCAATTGATAGACTGATTCTTACGTAAATGGCAGCCCTCTCTTCTCTCCTACCCACCAAAGTTCCACAGACCCTAATGCGATTACTTTTCTGGAAGGCTTTTGTCACCAAAGTGTGTGAAGTTACTCAAGGTTTGAGCTGGAAATTTTACACGAGCCGAGAAGGATTGCTGTGCTGGCAGCTGGGACGCATCTGTAACGGTGTTAGCTCGCCTGAAAGCAGAAAATTAGCGACCCCAAAGCCCAGCTTGGCTGTTTAGTCTGTCGAAATGGCAGGGCGGAGCAGAAAGGGGAGAAAGGAAACTCGCCCCTGGAAAGAGAGGTCGCCGTCTAAAACTCAGTTTCTTCCTGTACAAATCACAGAGGTGCAGTCAGCACGGAACTGCCAGATCTGTACCAGGTCTAGCAAAGGCCTAGTACAAGGGCAGAGGCGCTCAGTAAACGTGTGCAGAAGGGGAAGGGAAGCGAGGATGGTTCGCATCACCTGGCCCTGGAGCCCACCTCCTTTTAGATAAGCAGAACTCAGAGTGAGCCCTGTCTTGGGGAAAAAGGACCCTCCCTGCCCATCCTCCAACAACGCAGTGACCAGCTGACCAGAGCAAAATAGATTTTTAAAAATCCAGATTCACTCCATGATTCAAAGTGTTGCTTCAAAGTTTTTAGCAACCGTTATTCGATCCACTGACTAAAAAAAATCCCAAGATAATTAAAGTTCATGTAGAAGAGAAACAAACCAAAAAATAAGCTAATTCCTCATGTCCAAGATTGGGAAGACAGGTCGGCTTTTGGTTTCAGCTTATAGTAGGGTGTGTGTGTGTGTGTGTGTGTGTGTGTGTGTGTGTGTGTTTTAATATTTTTTTATGTGTGAGCAATCCCAAAAGGTTGGATGGACTTCGTCCCTTTGTCTCTACCACTCTTTAAGTGATCCCTTGGTTTAGGTAACCTAGAGAGTGCGAGTAAGCGGGTCGGATCCCCCGCCCCAGCAGAAATGCCGTAAAACCATTAGCGTCAAAAGGGGCTGTAAACAGCAAATTGTCTCTAGAGGAAAGGCGGAGGTTCGCCCAGACAGCCCCTGCGGGGGTTGTGGTGGGATATGCTAATAGTGCCTGGCCACTGGGGCCGGCCTCCCTCCCCCAAGAATATATAAAGAGCCCCAACCCCAGCACACCCGACCCAGGCCGCTAGGCGTTTGCCCTTGTTAATTACCGGAGAAACCGACCAGGGAGCTCCGCCCGGGGATTCACTGGCCCACAGCGGCGCCAGGCTCCGTCTATCCCCTGTATCTCTCGCAGCTGTCCAGGTGCACCACTTGCTTCACCGCAAAAGATGGAAATGATGGACGGCTGCCAGTTCTCGCCTTCTGAATACTTCTATGACGGCTCCTGCATCCCGTCCCCTGAGGGCGAGTTCGGGGATGAGTTTGAGCCAAGAGGAGCTGCCTTCGGGGCGCACAAACCAGAGCTGCAAGGCTCAGACGAGGATGAGCACGTGCGAGCACCTACAGGCCACCACCAGGCTGGACACTGTCTCATGTGGGCTTGCAAAGCATGCAAGAGAAAGTCGACCACCATGGATCGGCGGAAGGCGGCCACCATGCGTGAGAGGAGACGCCTGAAGAAGGTCAACCAGGCTTTCGAGACGCTCAAGAGGTGCACCACGACCAACCCCAACCAGAGGCTGCCCAAGGTGGAGATCCTCAGGAATGCCATCCGCTACATCGAGAGCCTGCAGGAGCTGCTGAGGGAGCAGGTGGAGAACTACTACAGCCTGCCAGGACAGAGCTGCTCGGAGCCCACCAGCCCCACCTCCAACTGCTCTGACGGCATGGTAAGAGATAGCGCTGGTCACCCCAGTCTTTTCCAAAAATTCTTACATCTCATTTAAACTAGGAGTGGCAACGAAATATTCAATAGTTACTGCTTGGTAGTTTGGGGGGGGTGCTAGAGAAGGGGTGCCACAATTAGAAAGATGCCAGGAAACAGCTGTTGAACAGGATTTTAGTTTGACTTCTTCCCAGGTTCCAGGTGAACATTGCAGGAGAGAGTTGTCATATGAGACAGGTGGCTGCAAATGATCAATAACATGGCCCCCATCTCTGCGTTACTGAGGCCTGGCTGGAAAAGGATATTGATGCATTCTTTTTGGAGGGCATTTGCCCCATCGTTGCCAGGTTTTAATGTGTTTTTGCCCTGGGAAAGTATTCTCTCCCTGAATTAGTGTGGCTTCCTTCTACTCCAATCCATTTTGCATGGTTAACCCAATGCACATTGCTGCTGAATTCCACCCCCGCCCTCTTCCCTTTGCCGCTGCTCTCCTCTTCTTCAAGCACAGAGATTGACCTCAGTGCCCTTACAATTTGGCGAGGTCCAATCCTTCCTAAATCGAGGCAATGAAGGTGATGGAGAGTGGTCAATGCATGAAGCTAGCGGTCAAGCCCAGCACCACCCTAGTTCAGAGCATCTTTTTGCCAAGACCTGAAAACAAACTTCCTTTGTGTCTTGTATTATAGCCTGAATGTAACAGTCCGGTCTGGTCCAGAAAAAGCAGCAGTTTTGAGAGCATCTACTGCCCTGATATGCCAAATGGTAAGAACTGATGACTTCAGAGGAATTTCAAAATCAGTTCAACTTCACAGTTGAGCCTGTCAAAGCAGAGTCTGGTTTTCCAGGCTGTATTGGGGAAGGGAATAGAAGAGAGGATTCCTATGGAGGGTGTTTGGTGCAGCAAAATAGGCACACATCTTTTGTTCAAAATCCCCCTAACAGATGCACACATATGCACTTTTGCTTGAAATTTTACGAAAGGGCTTCTCCACTCCCTGTTCACCCCCGTGAATTGCTAGATATTTGTTGCAAATTTCTACAACAGGCTTTCTGTGACCACCTGACCTCTGGATGTCAAAGTTGCTGACCTATGGTTTAAGAGGCCACATAAGCAAGTCTCTCTATTTGGGATTTTTTTTTTTTAATGGTTTTCTCCTTGTATTCTTAGTATATGCCACAGATAAAAGCTCCTTATCCAGCTTGGATTGTTTATCCAGCATAGTGGATCGAATCGCCAACTCAGAGCAGCCTGGATTGCCTCTCCAGGACCCGGCCTCTCTCTCCCCTGTTGCCAGCACGGATTCACAGCCTGCAACTCCAGGGGCCTCTAATTCCAGGCTCATCTATCATGTGCTATGAACTGAAAATCTAGTCTAGATGAGTTCTACAAGGAGGGCTTACTACACAGGAGGAAGGAAGCCCCAAAAGTTCAAAAGCAAAACAACTTGTACATAAAGATTTCCTTTCAGTTGTAAATTTGTAAATATTATCTTGCCACTTTATACGGAAAGTGTATTTAACTCAAAAGTCACCGTTGTGATTATACTTTATTTCTTTTCTCCTCCACTTCCTCCTCCTTCTTCTTTACCTCCTTATTGCTTTAGATATATAGTTCCAATAATATTCTTTCTGATAGGGGGCAATTTATTGAAGGTAGCTTGTTGCAATGCTTAACTTATATTTTTTAATAAATATTGCTTATCAAAATATTATGTCTGATGTTAGATCTTTATTTTTTTTTTCTTTAAAACATTAGAACAGCCAGAAATCAGTTACAGGAAACTTTAAATATATTTAACTTTTGTTTTTCTATTAACTCTTTGGAGATATTGTATTAAGTAAACACATAACAATACTGCCTAATGGTATTTTTTTTTATCTTTGCTTGTAAGGAATGCCTCTTTTTTGTGTAAGCACAAAATAATACTTTGTGGATAATTTCAAGATATAAGAAATTTTGGAAATTCCACCATAAATAAAATTGTTCAGATGAAAGAAATATTTTGGTTTATGTTTTTAAAAAAAGAACACTCCTAATGGAATTAGCGGTCACTGACACAAAATTTTTAACATGGGGCTGAAAATAACAAAATAGTTGGCTTTGTAGATACATGTGAATGTTTGCCATCTCATGGACACAGTTTAGGTCCTGTTGTGACAAAAGAAGAGAACATTTCTATTTTAATCAGCTTTGAAGGGAGCCTGCTAAATACAGTTTTTCCCTTCTCTGAGTACCGTGCCATATAATGTCAAATTATGTGTGTGTGGAGGGAAGTCATTCAGGACAAGACCCCATGTTTCAATGAAAAGAATGTACAACATTACATTTTAATAGCTCATGAGTTAGATCATATTTACTTTATCTACTTGCCTGAAAATATCTTGATACATTATGTTAATATTGTCAATAAAATATTTAAAAGTATTGGGCTGATTTTTTTTTGTATTGCTAAAGTGCTATAATAAGAAAACTTAAACTATAGTCAAGTGAAACAGACTACAGTTGGCTTCCTCCTTTCCAGAGCCTTTCTGATTTTATTAATCATATTGTGTGCGTCTCTGTGTGTGTGTATGATGGACATGCATTTTTCATTGTTCATCACTTTAAATCTCCTTTAGCAAGAATTGAGATTTAAAAAATAGAACAATTAAGTAGGAAATAGGCTCAGATGATTATTGAGATAATTCTCACAAGTTTACTGCTGAGAGAGATAAAAAGGAAATATCCTTGAAGCATCTAGAGTAACTGTTCCCAGGCAGAAAAGATAATTGTTTCATCCTCTAATGTGCACTTTCACTTAAAATTGCTAAGGATTGCATTATATACAGTAATCCAATGGACTTTTTGCCAGAGCTTGGCAATTACACTGTTTTCAGGAAGACTTTTCCCATCCTTCCAATATTATCTTTCTTGTGCTTGTCCAGTCATCGGACTTAAAATAATGGAAGTTATTCCATTAAGGAAAGAAGAGAAGAAGGGCTGAGTTCAAAAAAATCATGAAGCCTCCTGTCTCTGTTAGCATCATGGCCTAATAGGGATGCCGACTTTAAGCACACAGGTGAATCTTTCTTCATCCTTGGTTGGTAGTGTGAGGAGTTGAGGTAAGGAGAATTCAAGAAGGCGTGACAGAGATATATGCATAGTTTTAGTATAAATTTGAGTTATTCACCCTCACTGGACGCTGTGCTAAGTATACACTCTTTCTTATACTTCTGTGGAGAGGTTGGAGATTTGTTGCTGTTCTCTGTAGAATTGGAATAAAGGGAGTCATCCAAAGATTTGTTTGTTTTTTTTTCAAATTCAATTCTAAGTCACATTACCATACTCTGTTCCATTTCAGAAAAGCAAGCAGAGAATATTGTGTAATTTTACTCAAGTGAATAAAAATGAACTTTTTTTCCTTAGCAAACTCCAGTCACTTCTACAACTTGTCAATGTATCTGATATTCTCAGTGGAAATTATAGTGCCTCCAAGTGTTGAGTTCATCTTCTGCTAGTCTGGAGTGAATCTAGGTAGGGATCGATGTGTCATTGACGGTAACACAGTCCACGCCAACTTGCTCAGTCATTCTCATTTCCTGTGTACTAACATCCAAGGCTGGTGTCTCCTCAGCAACCAGCTTGGCACAACATATCACACACCGTCATATATACTTTTTTGACAAGGGGCCTTCGAGAATTGGCTCTCCCGTAGTCCAGACCAAGAAAAGTCTCTTCTCCACAGAAGTGGATGGGGAGGAGTGAGAAGGGACCCCGGCAAAATATTCAACCAACAACAGGAGTTGGCAAACTAGAAATCCCCTAGAGTGAACAGTTGGGGTGTCATTGAGCTTATGTCAGACCACCCCACCTCAGCCGTTGGGAAAATGCAATAGGCAGACAAACTTTTAGAAGAAACTGACAATGTTCCTTTTACTATCTGCAGACCTGTGGGGAGGAGGCTCTTGGGAAATAGTCAAAAGGAGACTCTTCTCTCCTTGTGCCTGAGAAACACAAGCCTACTGGGTTATGCAGGAAAACTCTAGTGAGATGATGGAAACTGGGAAGTGCTATTTGGAAGGGAGCTGCTATCAAAAATCAAGGAGTCTTGATTGCCCCTGTTTTTTGTTTTTGTTTTGTTCTTCTCATTTGAAAGACACGAGTTAGTGGCTAAATTGTACACAAATTCTTCCCTAAGATGGCATTCCTACAATTACTGAATCTGAGAGAGGTTTTTCCTGAAATGCTTTCTTTGGGGCTATAACTGTTACTAGCTTAAAGTCGTAATTTAATCCCATGACTTTCAGAGCTGGTATTTCTGGGAAGGATATTAGAGCACAGCTCTCTGTAACTTCAGGAAAGCCCAGCTGAAGTGGCAAAGTACCCCCTGAAAATATCACCTCTCGATGTTTTTCCACATCATTGCAAAAAGCATAGAACATTAAGTCGATTTCCTTTAAGAATGCTGATTATAGGTATTTTTCTTGACTAGTGATTCAGTTGTTTAACATGGTACATTGGCTGAGCAGAGGATCTAGCATTCAATCTAAAGTCTAAACTGGGTCTAGAATGATGTCTTGCTGTCTTCTCAGTTTTTATTTGCCATATCTGTAAAACAGGATAAATGGCCATTTGTGATGCTATTACAAAGAGTTGCTACTAATATTGTTATAGTGTTAAAATCCTACAAAATAATTCTCCATAAAGAGAAAAATAAACCAAATTTTACCTCCATTTATGCTACTGAATTCATTTCATTATAGATTCAGTGGGCACTAATGATAAAGCAGCAACTATTAATTATTGAGTACTTCTCATTATGCAAATGAGGAAATTGAGGCTAAAGGGTTTAATAATTTGCCTAAGAACGCTCTATTTGGACTGGCTAATTAGACTCCCTCATAACTCAGATTCCAGTAGGCTCAGGCAGAGGTTACAAGGCTTCCTATGACCTAGCACTGGAAGTCTCAGAACATTCTTCTGGTCAAGCAAGTTACTAAAGCCAGCCTAGAATCACTGAGAAGCAAATTAAACTCCACTTTTCAATGGAAAAAATAATAATGAATTTGTAGCCACATTGAATCTACCATACTGACTAGTATATACTTTCTCTGTTTCTCTAACTTTCACCCATTTTACCCATTCACTATAGTCCGGCTCTGCTACTCTCCTTATCCATCGTCAAGACAACTTTCAAATCAGTAGACTTCCTATTCTGGGCAAGGTTGTACTTGCAGCCCAGATGTCACTCCTGATCTTTTTACCTGTATATTCCTGGCGTCTCTTTAATGTCTCAATGGCACCTCCAACCGAATATGTTCCAAATTCAACTCATGATATTCCGTCTCTCTCCTGACCTCTTACCCTGGCTCCCTTTCCGTACTGAGTCTCTCAGTGAATGGTATCACCAGGGATGTAAACGTGAAGCTTAGGATTGACTCCTGATATGTCAATCTCCCTTGTCCTCTTGGCTAATTCATTACAAAATCCTGTAAATTTATTCTCCTAAGTAGCTCTCAGACCTCTACTCTCAATCAAAACTGTGGTTATCTCTATCTGGGAATATCATAAGATCCTCTTAACCTGTCCCCTCACCCCATATTTTCTCTGGGTCTCCCACTCCTGGAGACATCATCCAAGGTTCTCTTTGGGGACTGTCCCTTTTCTTTTCTCAGGCCATGTGGCTCAGGTGAGATTGACTCTACCATCTGACTCTAGAAGTGAGCAAGTCATTCAGGGCTCACTCGGAGTATGTCCTCTTCGTTGGCCGCAATGATTGTTTCATGACCAAGTTGACCAAGTTGTTCAAGTGTCAGTCCTGGGATATTTGCTGGATTGATAGGGGGGAGATTTTCTCTTTCTGCTAGTGTGATAATATAGAGGATTTTTTTTTTTTTTTTTTTTACTCTAGGTTGCCAGCTGCCATTTCATCCCTAAGACTGGAAATTCTGCCTAAAAACAAAGCCAACAGAGTAGAAAGCCAAGCTGTGCCTGTGATGCCAAGAATTATATTCCTGAAAACATCATTAAGTATGTGGATCCCAATATACCTGAATATCCACGGTTGGCCAGGCTTTACAGGTTTGGAGCGAGCGTTATCTTCTCCCTTAAACCAGTATAAGTGCAAACTCTGTGAACTGAAAAAATCTTGCATATTATCACTTTTGGTCTTTTCTGCCCATTCCAGCCAGAAGCATCATCTCAGAACGTTCATCTGATCATGTCAATCACCCCATTTCCCCTCCAGCTTATTATTGCACACAGGTTTATAATAGACCAGACTTAACAGCACCCTCCAGTTCTGCATGCCTATCTCCTAGCTACATCTCAAGCATTACCTCTTTGTAGAGGTAATATCAAGTCCTTGCTTTCTCCACTCCAGCCACCTAAAGGACCTTTATCAGCCATCGTGTTCCCTCTTGCCAAAGGAGCTTCCCACATTCTGTCTGCATGGCTCTTCCTTCCTCCAGTTCACCTAGTTGATTTCCAATCTCCTTTTGACGTCAGCTCAGGCATCAATTTGAAGTTTTCCTTGCACTCTTTCACAATGTCATATCCTCTGATTCTATGATCTCATCACCCAAGAGATGCCTGGGTGGCTCAGTCAGTTAAGCATCTGTTTTCCACTTAGGTCATGATCCCGGGTCCTGGGATTGTGAGCCCCATGTTGGGCTCCTTGCTCAGCAGGAAGCCTGCTTATTCCTTTCCTTCTGTCCCTGACCCCTGCTCATGCTCGCTCTCTCTCAAATAAATAAATAAATAAAACCTTAAAAAATACCATATACCTCCCTTCTGTAGCATGTCTCATCATGTATCACAATCATGCATTGTTTTGCACGATTATTAACATTTGTTTCTTCTGCCATGTGAACAAGGACCTGCTTTTCTTGCTCAACCCTGTGTCCCCTGGACTGCAGTAGCATATTTTATGTTATATATATGAATGAGTTGATATTGCTGAAGCATTTGTTGTTGTGGAACACACTCTTATTTTTTAAACTCCCTTGTTCATAGAATTCTTTAATACTATTTTCTATTTTTCTACTGGTTCTCTTACTTTTCTGTTTTTCATTAATTTCTCATACTGACCTCTCTAATTCTGGCCAATCTGTATACATTTATTTCTTAAGGTTCTGTTGTGTGGCCTCTTTTCTTTTGGTCTGCTGTGGACTTTTCTAATTCCATAGCCTCATGTCCTACTTAGAGCATATGGTGGAGATGTTTCTACCATTGCCTCATCTATACCATTTCTAAGGGAAGCTTCCCTGCATGTAGCCTCTGATTGGCATGGATTAGCCTTTTTAGTAACTTAATCTGTTAGGGGTGGATATCTGACCTGAGAGTAACCAATCCCACAGAGGGATCAACACTTAGGAAATACGTAGCTTGATTCCAATATATGCATTGAAATAAACGTATTTTTTTTTTAAGTCAGGAATTCAGACTCAGATAAATAGATCACTGTTTAATTATAGGAGCTAAACTGAAAGATCATGATGTTGGTAGGGCTGGAGAGGTTATTATAAGCTATGCATAGGCTGAAATTATGGAAGAATATGAATTAAGTCAACAAAAGAAGCCCATCAGTAGTGGGATAGAGAGGACTCAGAGACAGAATAGAACACATCACCGACTATGTGCCCACTATTTATAGTAAATCCGGGGCCCTGGACAAGAGCTGAATTTGAGCTCCACTGATTTATCACTAATTAGCTGAGGGAACTTAGGTAAGTTACTTAAATTCTCAAAACCTTGTTTTCTTCCCTATAAATGGGGATAGTAACAGAATATAAATCACAGAACTTGGGAGGATTGCATGATCTGAGGCATAAAAATGGCTAGCTTAGTGCCTCGTACATAACAAATACTCAGGGAATGATAATTAATAAAAGAAAGCTCAATGGTTGAGACTTAGGATGAAGGCTCGTAAATAAATGTCAGAGATGGGGATCTTTGGAACCATCCAGAAAATCCTCCCGCTTCACTGCCTGTGGGCCCAAGTCATTCCCTTATTCCTCTTTATGAATCTCACAAATGAGCTAGATGGAGTGGATTTGCAGCTGAAAGAATCACATTAAAGCATCCTCCAAATATTATCTGCAGGTTTTTCTACAGAAAGCCATTCCTATTTCCAGTGGCCCCCTGAAACGTTGCCCTTTGACGGCAATCCCAACGTGGACAAAATTAGATGCATCTTCTCCTGTGTATCCTATTTCACTTTGTGGGATTTTTGCCTAGGTAAGCCTGCCAGAAATTTTAGAACCATTTTTGTTTCCTCATTTCCCCACACAATAGTTAATTCAGTTGGTGGGTAACACACGACAGGGAATTGTAAAAGTAATGACAGTAACAGTAATGGAAACAATAGTATTTTTCCTCAATAAGTATAATTTCCCACACTGTAATTTATGAAATCAGTTCTGGTTTTATATTCTTTGCCAACATTTAATGAAGATTCTTTTTTTTACTCGTAAAGTCGTTTTAAGCTGAACATCTTACAATCAACGGGATTTTAAGGTCAAAGAAACGTTGACCCCAAGAGAAAGTTAAGAAAGGACCTTGATTAAACATTTCTTTTACATTAGAAACTGGGTTTTACATGTATTATTAATGTTTATCACTAGTAGATAAAATAATTACCTCCACTCGTGGAGCGACTGCTATGTCCCTAGAAATATTCTCAGCGTCTGATGGGCATAATATATATCTAAGCATAAAAGCGGCTCAGTGAGATGAGTATTACCGACCCCAGGCTCTAGCTGAGGAAGGGCTTACTGACACGCAGAGAGGAAAGTAACATGATCAATTCATAAATGGGGTTCCTGTAAACCGTCCAATTATAGCCCGATGCAGTGACTAGAGTTCAGTGAAAACCTGAGGCAAGGCAAGTATTTTGGGCGAGTCACGAGAGATCTTGAAAATGGTGTTTTAGTATTCTGGTAGTGGGGAGAGGGTAGAGCCTGGAGGACTAATTAGGAGGATTTTGTAAATGGCCCCTGCGTGAGGTGACACTGTCCGTCAGGCCCTGCTGATTTGTCCAGCACACACAGGGTTCTCAATGAAAGTTGTTGACTGATTGAACTGCTGAGGTTGTGTCTGTATGATGCCAGACATCTGGATATAAAGAGTAAAATCCAGTCATCCAGATGTTAAGGTTACATGATATGTTGCCATCAAACATTTAAAACTTTTAACTGATTGACTGCCTTTTTTACTTTTCATCCAGATGAATAGCATTGAGTTAACGCAGCTTGAGCCTGTACCAATTGCTATTTCTTCAATTTTTTTTTTTTTTCCTGTGGAATGGTTAATCAGATTGCCAGGGCTGATGAATCGCTAAAAGATGAATGATTATATGATTATATAGCAGGCAGGTGGACCTAAATAAGTGAGACCTAGTAAATTATGAAGAAAGGGAAAGCTTCATATTATCAGAGACGTAGCTTAAGCACTATTTGTGGTGGTTTCTTTTCTTTTTATTCAAAAAATTTTCTTTGGGTTGGGTGTCTCAAGCTTACAGCATTACAGTCCTCTAAGTAACTATTATTTTTGCACATCAAAGCTAACTCCTTCAAAATGTTTCACAGACAATTAAATGTTAACACTTTCCTTCTGTGCACAGTTCAAATGTGATTAAAAAAAAAAAAAGTGAAGCATTGTAATGCCATATTCAGTTCACTAAAAGTCAAGTTTATCCTCCTAAACAACTATATTGCACATAATAATGTATTCTAAAATCCCAACTTTGATAAAATCATACTACTTTAATTAAGTAATGGTGGTAACATAAAATACATATACCTCTGGTTTTTAAAAAATTATTGCCAAAGTAAAGTAAATGTAACTTGAAAATAAGAACATTGATCTATCATTGAGGGTAATGCTTTCAAAAAAAATTTTTTTTGAGATTTTATTTATTTATTTGAAAGAGAGAGAGAGAGATCGTGAGTGATCAGGAATAGGGAGGAGAAGGAGAAGTAGGCTCCCTGCTGAATAGGGAGCCCATGGTTGGGCTGGATCCCAGGACCCTGGAATCATGACCTGAGCCCAAGGCAGACACTTAACTGACTAAGCCACCCAGGATCCCTGAAGATAATACTTTTTGATCAAATTCATTGAATATCTAACTGCTACCCTGACTTACTGAGAAATAAAAGTTTGAATAACTGGTTATGTGAGTGGTTTGTGTGCATGATAATAAAGAGATCAGCTGCTATAGGATTGACTTTTTTTTTTCTCTTTGATACACAGTGTAGATTTAATGAGATAAGCCTAGGGCTCATCACTTGTGTTTATACACATACGTTTACTAGCACTTGTATCGTAATGAAATAGAGTGTTAGTTGAAGGATGCACCATACACATTGCAGTTCCAATGAGTTAAGTCTATGGCTCTTCTGATATACTTTTTTAAAGTTTTTATTTAAATTCCATTGAGTTAGCATGCAGTGTGATACTTTTTAAAAAACAGTGTAATATTAATTTTAGATGTATAGTTTAGTAATTTTACATTCCATACAACACCTAATGCTCATCATTCTTAATCTCCATCACCTATTTCATCCATGCCCCCATCCACCTCCCCTCTGGTCACCATCAGTTTGTTCTCTCCAGTTTAGAGACTGTTTCTTGGTTTGTCTCTCTCTCTCTCTCTTTCTCTCTCTCTCTCTCTCTCTCTTTTTTCCCTATGATCATTTGTGTTGTTTCTTAAATTCTACATATGAGCAAAATCATATGGTATTTGTCTTTCTCTGACTGACTTACTTTTCTTGGCATAATACTTCCTAGATCCATCCACACTGTTGCAAATGACAATATTTCATTTTTTATGGCTGAGTAATATTCCACTGTGCATATACACCACATCTTCTTTATCCATTTGCCATCTATTTAATTATGCATCATCTATTCATCAATGGACACTTGGGCTCTTCCCATATTTTTTTTCCTTGAAAAAAATGCTGATTTTTAAAATTACTTTTTGAATCACTTGATTGGCTTTACATTCTGTGGATAAGGATAATAGTAACTAGAAAGACAAACTATCTACACAGAAAAGTAGTAAGGAGAATTGAGATGATTTTCTGGACAACTACACCAAAACTCCACTGAGTCTAGTTTTTAACACATTTTGGAAGGAGCCTAAGTTGTTGGCTAAAGAATATTAAAAGCATGTGGTTTTGCTTTTTTTTTTCCTATTCGGTTATGAGTTCCCAGAATCCAGAGCCCCTGATATCTAGTCTTGCTTCAGGCACATAAAAAGTATAAAATGAATGCTCATTGAATCAATTTCTATATTCTTGAATCAGTTTGTATACATGAGTAGAACCTCTACTAGAGGAATTCAAACTTCTTTCCATATTTAATTGTAGATCAGAACATGCATCCTGTTTTAAATGTTGTAATCTCTTTCAGAAGGACAGGATATATGATATGAATAGTCTCATACAAATTTAGAATCAATTCAACATGAAGAAATGAGTACCCACTACAAAGACATCTTTTTACAATCACAGGGTTAATAACAGAGCTGGAAATAATTGCATCAGGCTGCCAACATTTGAATGGCAGAAAGAAATTTTTTTTTTTAAAGATCTACGAAGAATTTTGAAAGTCTTTCAGGCTTGCTATGCTGAAAGGATAAGTGTCTTTTACGTTGACACATTGCCAACTCAGAGCATCTAAGAGTCGTTTCAGAATAAACAAGAATCATTTCACCCACCTCTGGGCTGGAATGTGACAGCTGGCTAAAGGAAGCATAGCAACACTACACAACAATGTCAAACAGGATGAATGGCTTAACCAATCAAAAATAGAGCATCAGAGTAAAACTGCTCAAATTAGATTTCTGGCCAGGCCAGGGAGGTTAAATGTTCTGTATCGGTATCAAGTCCCTAGGGTCCTTGATGACCACAAAAGTCATCTTAGTGCAACTAACTGAGTTTAAGAGGTGATTCAACAGCTCAAGAGTTTCTTAGTAACACATGGGGCTTCTTCGGTTTTCTGATCCAGCATACAGAATGTAGAAAGCGATGGGTATAGTTAAGGGAATGAGCCGCAAAAGAAGAGTGACACTGGACAAGTCACGGTTTCCCAGCTTAAAGGTTGATCAAGCTACTTTTCCTCTCTGTGCTTTATTTTCCTCAGTCACAACACAGAGTTCTTAATTCTCGGCTCTGCAAGCTGTTTTTAGGATTAGTTATACACGTACCATGTATCAAGCTCTGAAATCAATTCCTATTACAGAGAACCCACACTATACATGGAAAAGTTCTGGTAGGCAGAATTCATACAAAACACCGGGGAGGGAATTCTGAGACATATACTCCTAAATACTAAATTTTTCTTAACTTAGGTACCTGAAAGTTGTTGGCCCAAGAGAGAGTCTGGTTTAACTTAAGATGCTTCAGCAATAGCAATAGATTATACACCTTATATAGTATCTTTCATAGCTGGAAGATATGTTTAGGTAGAACTAGAGAAAACACAAACACACTAGTTTTTTGTTTTGTTGTTTCTGCCTAACAATAAATATTCAATCAAGATTCCAAAATGAGTTGTTTCAAACTCAGTTTGATAAACCCTAGAATTTTCAAACAAATATTAATGTTTATATAAGACATTATATAATGCTCCAGTATTAAATAAAGTTACTTAAATTAGTTACCTAAAATAATTATTCTTTTTATTTTGATTAATTTATAAGCTTTAATAAAATCTTACTTTCATCACCAGAACTATATCTTCTCCATCCCATCTCCCTTCTGAACTTTGGTCATCGCTCTCTGAATTAATAACTGAAGATGCAAATTTTAAGATGTTTTCACTATATAAATCAAACTCTGAAATATTAATAAATACATGTGTGCATACAATACAGAAGTGCTATAAAAACTATTTTAATAATCCTTAGAGAAAAATATCTGAGTTACACTTTGAGATCATATACTAGCGATTGGCATAAGTGAGTTGCAAGCAAATTACAATCAAAGTGCTCTTCACCTTGTCTGGGTAGGTATGGTTACTTCAGCATTCATGAGAAGATAATTTTTCATTCTAACTTGAGTGTGGTATGCAAAATCATCCCTTTTAAAATCATTGTGTAACCAAAGTCGGGTGGCAAGACTCATAGCTCACTGAAACTTAAATACATAGGATTCTAATTGTTAGTCTAATCCTGTCCGGAGGTTAATTCTTAAAATCGTGGCTATTAAGTTTCATGTGTTATATTTGCTATGGCACTTGGGAACATTGACCAAGTGTTGAGTGTCTCTGGTACGTCCATTCTAGCTTTAATCGCTGAGCCGTATCACTTGCTGGTAAGTTATATGGAAGACTTCTGTTTTTATGGGTGGTATTTTAAAAATTACTTTATATATTGGTTGCCAGTAAACGTGCAGGCCAAAGTAATGACATTTTATAGTATGTGGCAAATTCTTCATACTATAAATTCCTGGATATTAATGTACAAAGAATGACAGCACATCTGGGTGAGGGAACTCTGGATACAATTGCCTCATTATTTTCTTTTTTTTAGTCTTTTCTGAGTTTTTTAAATGGACACTTGAATAAAGAAAACAAAACAGTGGATAAAACTTCATGCTCTTCTTATACCAACATTACTCAATCTGTAAAGTCTTCTTTTAGAGAATTAGTTGATTTTGAAAGTAGACCTAATGTTTCATTTACTGTTTACATCTAATTCCATAAGCTTTAACCATAAGAAGGATAGGTTGGGAGGGAAGGAAAATGTATTTGAGGGTGGGCCCTAGTATATTTACCAGACTTAGTAAAAACCCATTGTACAGAATTCTGACAGAAGCTTCTGTGAAAGCCAGTTGGAGTGTATCTCCTTACTCCCCTACTGATTACTTAGACCACCCCCATCAAAATATTCCTCCCTACATATTATTTATACTCAGGATATCTTTGAGAAAGATCATGTTAATTTCAAGACAGAAAAATATTGATTTCAATTAAAGACTTTATCCGAAGTCTATTTCAGAGCCAAGAATAAGTACTAATACTTATGACTCCAGTATCTCTGCTTCTCAATAACTAGCTTTCTAAAGCAAGTATTAGTCTGAGCTTACTGCAATAAATAGCTTACATTAATCCTCTTTGCATAATTTTAATTTTTATTATTTTTCAATTTTAACAGAAGTCTATTCATATATTCTTATCAATATTTACATGTGGATTTATTGCCAGTATATCTCTAGTATTTTTTTTTTCAGTACACAGAGCCATCTCCCACTGAAAGAGAAGATACTTAACGTCATTTGGAGAATATTCCAGAAGTCTGAGGAAAATATTTGTCCTTATCGAAGGCTAGAAAGGAGTGACTTGTAAAGCATAATAAAATCCACACAACAAATTAAAGATATGCATTTTGTGTGAATTTCTCTAATAGATTCAGAGAAAAAAATTCTTTCTAATGAACATGATGGACTGGCCTATACAGTAATGATAAAGAAGACAAGATGAATAAATATAATGTTTTGGTAGAATCTTGCTAAAGCAAGATATAGGGGATTGTCAAGGATAAAATTATGTGGCTTCCATGGAAAATCTGACCAGAGGAGGAAAAGGACACGGAGGCACCTGAAACACGTTTCTCCATTGTTCTTCCTTGCCTGCAAATCCCTTTCTAGGTTTTTTGTTCTTGTTTTTACCATAGTGGCATATAGCTTCATACTTCAAATATTCTCCCAGTGAATTATGAACCCCAAATAACTGTGAGTAATGTGCGTAATGCTTGCCTTCTAGAGAACTTAAGCTGGGCTGCATAGTTTATAGCTGATAAACTCGGCGTCCATCTTTCACTGCAATGATGTATTCACCGCACTAAGAACCATTTCCACTGTAAATTCATTCTTGAAATGTTGGACCATAAATGTCATCAGTATCATTACCCAATCTGCTCCCAGAAGCAGTGACTCTGTCAGTCCGCTGCAGGTGCTAGCTTCTGGAAGCAAGGTGCTCCAAATCAACCACATTAAACCATCACTCCTTTCTTAAGGGCAACTCCTTTCAAAGGCCTCTTTACTTCGGGCTGCTTGGCAAAGAGATTAATGGATGCTATTTCTGATATGCAACTGGCTTGGGGTTTGGTTGTTTTTTTTTTTTTTTTTTCCCCCTTTTGGAAGGAGGCACCTTTGAGTGCCTCTTAACAAATATATCTCCCAAACGTTGCCCCTTTAGAAGAATGTGCCGGTTCAATCAGAATCCATCCTTGATATGTCTGCATTTAGAATACACAGACCAAGACTATAATCAGTTATCATGTCTGTATTGGATCATCAGTGCACCGGGAACTTCCTCAGGATTGTGTTGAGAGATCCAAGCAGCAGACAACACAGGACTGGGCTTGGGCAGCTTGGGTTCTGGTAGGGCGAGAAACAACCCTGCCATGGCGAGTCAGGGAACAAATAATAAGGGAAACTCATTTCCGGTATGAGTTACTTCATCATACATTTTGCAGTGTTAACTGGGGCAAAACATTCTTGGGGAAATCTAAGTAACGTGAAGGTTTAAATCCTTGGCATGAATTCTGCAGAACACTACATCATTTGGAATATTAAATTGAGTCTACAGTTGCTACCCAGAGTGGAAAAGACTTTTAAACATAGTTTTTCTTATTTATCTTTAGATGGTCTCTTCTTTCTACAGTATTCAGATTAAACTCAGTGGACTGTGGATCAGATCTGAAGCTCAGGAGACATCGATCTGGTGAAAAAAAAAAAAAAAAAGAAAAGAAACAAAAACCTTAGGGCCTGCTGCAGAAAACCTTTCTTTCTTTCTCTCATGTGTCTTCTGATTTTGTACTCCAGGAAAGTAAGGAAGAGGTGTTCTGCTCCTTTAGAAGTTGGCAGGAAAATGTTAGAAGCCATTCACCTGAAAGCAAAAGCCTGATTGAATAATCCTACATTGGTGTTCAATCAATTCAAGTAATGAGTGGCAACCCAGAGCACCCCAGCTCCTGACATGCATTTACGAGCCTGTAGCCAGAAGGACTCGAGGTGCACTGCCTTAGCTCAGTAACAGGTATTACAGAAAGACACTCACTGCACTCACTCTTTGACATGCATTATTTTACAAATTATGAAATCAAGGTGAAGAAATCTATAACATACTTGTCAGATTTTTTTTCTGAAAGAACAATAGTATTCACTACCTGGAAAATATAATTGGAAAAATATTTTATGACCCCTTCCATGATGAACAAGTTATAGAGACTATTTTCAAGGGTTTACAATCACATGTGGAGAAAACAACAACAACAACACACAAATATTTTCACCTTTGGGCTTTAACCCAACTGACAGTGCTCTTCAGGCACTAATTACTGAGCTCACTGATTAATGACACGGTAGCAATGGCATTCTCACAAGACTCTGATCATTCTATCCATCAAAATATTTACTGAGCCGCTTTTAAGAAACTTAAATATAAATACTGAGAGCCAACTGGATATATATGTTGGAATTTTTTTTAAAAAGCTGAGACAGAAATAAGATTTTGAAATTTTTAATTAGCTGAATATTCACTGAATCCATGAACTATAGGAAAGCATGTGGAATGAAGAGATGGTCCCTGAAGACTGACTATATTTAAGAATCAAGGAGAGGTGGGATGCCTGGGGGGCTCAGTCGTTAAGCATCTGCCTTCGGCTCAGGTCATGATCCTAGAGTCCTGGGATCCAGCCCAGCATCAGGCTCCCTGCTCTGTGGGAAGCCTGTTTCTCCCTCTCCCGCTCCCTCTGCTTGTATTCACTCTCTCACTGTGTCTCTCTCTGTCAAATAAGTAAACAAAATCTTAAAAAAAAAAAAAAAAAAAAGAACCAAGGGGAGGGAGAAGAATGGGTAAAAGAAGCAGGAACGAGCTCTCAGAGAAGTCTGTGCAAACTACAAAAGTGTTGTAAGGAAGCCCCAGATAAGAAATATAATACGTGAGATTGTTTCTTAATGTTTCTTTTTGTGGTAAGGGACAGTATTGGTTGTTCTTGATTTGATGGGGAGTGAAGATGGGTTTATTTATCACTAAAGGTGGTGTTCTGCATTGCATCTAGATAGATGATATTCAAGAGCTGATCCCTTATAAAAATGGGGGGGGGGACACACAGAACTCTAAGAAAAAGAGTTGGACTTCCGGTTTCAACTCTGACACGTAAAAACCTTAAAAATAAGACACCTGTTCTTCAACCAGAGAGAAAATGAACAAACTGAAAACCAATAATTTTTCTTAGACCTAACACAAAATTGAGGTTGCAATGCAAATTTTCCCCCTGAAATCTGGAAGACTCAAGAACCCGGGGAAACACAGCCTTTATCAGTTTATCTGGAGCATAAGGGGCTGGAGTCATAAACTGACAGGAATATTTAGATGATAATTTTAACAAATTGCAGAGGATCAGTGTGGACCAACTTCAGAGTGAGATGCTCTTGGGAGCCTCAGTCTTAGAAGGGTCCCCATGATCTCATGTGTTTTACTTCCAGGAACCCACTAGGTTTTCACTGTAGAGCCAAGAAAAATCACTGCCCGTTTCAGGCAAGGAATGGGGGGAAAGTTACCATTTGGAAATACACCCAACACCTTCTCCATAACAAAGTCCTACCCTGGGTGAAAACAGAAGTGAAGGTCACAGCCCTAGGACATAAGTCAACTAAAAGTTGGGTATTTAATCATAGGCTACAGAATGCTTACATTCTCCTGTTCCTTCCCACCACATCAGCAGAACTCTAGTGCCCCAAGAGTAGATTATAATGGAAAGAGCTGCAAGGCTCAGACTCTATTTAAGAAAGGATTCTTAGGGAAACACAAAGACCCAGAAAAAGACAAACATAAGGATACTTGGGAATTTGAGGCTTCTGTTATCTATAGCCCAGGAAATATTAAACACAGCCCAACTCCTAGTCAGGTGAACATAAAACCTTTCACCAAAGTTCTATTCACCTCAGCTTCCGTTACTTGATGCATTATGCCAGGTTCTCCACAAAGTACTACAGTCATGCTAAAAGGCAGAAAGAGACTCAGGGTGAAGACAACCATCAACCATCAGAAAAAAAAAAAAAATCATGTATGACCCAAATTTGGGGATTAGCAGACACGGGATTTAAAATAACTCTGATTAAGAGGTTAAGGTCTGTAATGGAAAAAGTAAACAATATGGAAGAATGGATAGGCAATATAAGAAAGGAGATGGAAATTCTGAGAGTCAAAAAGAAATGCTGGAAACCAAAAATGCTACCATAGAAATGAAAAATGTTTCTCATGGGCTGTTGCATCAGCAGGCTGACCAAGGCCAAGAAAAGAACCAGTAAGTTTAAAGGAGACATCAATAGAGACTTTCAAAACTAAACTACAAAGAAAAAAATAATAAAAAAGAATAGACTATCCAGGAACTATAGGACAATTTTATTTTACTTTATTTTATTATTTAATAGCTATTTAAAGATCTTATTTATTTATTTGTCAGAGAGAGACCACAAGCAGGGGGAGTGGTAGGCCGAGCAGGCAGAACAGGCAGAGGGAGAAGCAGGCTCTCCACTGAGCAGGGAGCCAGACTTGGGACACAAACCCAGGACCCTGGGATCATGACCTGAGCAGAAGGCAGTCCCTTAACCAAATGAGCCACCCAGGCGTCCCAAGTAGAGGACAATTTTAAAAGGTGTAACATGCATGCAACGGAGATGGATATATGTTAACTAAATTTAATGTAGTCATCATTTCACAGTAAATGTAAATCAAATCATTATGCTGTACACATTAAACTATGTAGTTCTATTTGTCAATGATATCTCAATAACAGTCCGAAAAGAAAAGAATATCTTTGTGATGTTCAGATATAGTGATGGATTTCTTACATAAGGCATGTAGCACAAAGCACAGAAAAGATGTTAAATACTTGTCCATTAAAATTTTTAAGTTATGTCCATCAAAGAACATAATAAAAAAGTGAAAATATATGCTACAAATAAGGTAGTTACAACACATAGCCAACAAAGGATTGTTATTATATCTTATATATATAGTACTTAATATTTATACAATATACATATTAAAACTATTCAAATCAATAATGTAAAAAACAAATAATTAAAAGGTGGCCAAAACATATAAGCCAAAACATCATAAAAGAGGAAATTGGAAATTGGAATGTTCAATAAACACATAGAAAGTTGCTCAACTTCATTTATAATCAAGGAAATGCAAATTAAAGCTACAATTGATTCTCATTTTATGTATACTGGATTGGCAAAAATTGAGAAGTCTGACAATCCCAGGTGTTGGTAAGGATGTGAACTAATGCTGGTGGGAGTGTTCATTGGAAAAACCATTTGAAAGAATCATTTAGGATCCTTTAACACACTTAGGATTTTATAGTCAGAGGAAGTTTCATTTTTAATTAAATTCAAATTTGATGTGTACTTTTGTTATGCAGAATTATGATAGTGAGCTCAATAAGAGACAATGGGTCATAAGCATAGGGGTTCATATATCCCTTTGAACTAATATTTTGCATATTGGGAATAAATACCCAGTAGTGTGATTACTGAATTATAAGGTAGTTCTATTTTTAAATTTTCATACTGCTTTCCATAGCAGCTGTACTAGTTTGCATTTCCACCAACAGCACATGAGTGTTCTTTTTTCTCCACATCCTTAGCAAGACTTGATGTTTTTGTGTTGTTGATTTAAGCCATTCTGACAGGTGTGAGGTGATACTCGCTGTAGCTTGATTTGCATTTCCTTGATGATGAGTGATGTTGAGCATCTTTTCATGTGTCCATTGACCAGATTTGGATGTCTGTCCATCAACAGATGAATGGATGAGGAAGCTATGGTATACATACAGTGGAATATTATTCAGCCATAGAAAGAATGAAATTTGTCATTTGCAGTGGCATGGTTAGAGGTGAAGAGTATAATGCTAAGTGAACTAAGACAGTCAGAAAAAGACAAATACCATATGATTTCACTCATATGTGCAATTTAAGAAACAAAACAAACAAGCAAAGGGATCATAGAGAGAGACAGATCAAGAAACACTCTTAACTATAGAGAACAAACGGATGGTGACCCGATGGGAGGTGGGTGGGGGCATGGGTGAAATTGGTGATAGGGATTGTTATGATCACCACTGGGTGGTGTATAGAATTATCGAATCGCTATATTGTACACCTGAAACTAATACAACACTGTATGTTCACCATACTGGAATTAAAATTTAAAAAGACGAGTCATAAAAATTATATTACCCTAAGATTATATGAGCAAAAAGAGTAGATATACAAGCTGGAGAGAAAAACGGATATATTTTAAAGTTGCTGAGTTTAAGTAGAATCAAAATATGAAACGGAGTACAAAATATCAGATCGTATTATATGTAGTAAGAATAAGTGTCATTTCTTTAAAAATATTCTTTCAGTTATATACGCGTGGGGGAATGTGTGGGCATGTATGTGCATAGAGAATCACGATGTAAAAACATTTTTGTGAGAATAGCAGCAGAAATCACTCTGACTCAGCTAATTCTGATGCGGTAATCCACACATTCAGAACTAATACTCTAGAAGCAGTAAGGATGAAAGAGAAAAGGTTTAAGACTTTGACTTACTGAAGATCTCAAAATACCTAATAGGGAATCAGACTTGAACTCTTGAGAAAGAGTTAGTAGCAAAGAATGCAGTTTTTAGGATCTTGTAGAGTACAGACAACATTCAGTAGCCAGAAGAGCCTTGAACTTTAAAAATGAATGCCAAGAAAAGAAACAAGTACATGCAAAAATACCACAGTAGTATGAGGTAGGTAGATGAGGAGAGAAAAACCTATTAAAGCCATCGGATCCAGACTGTACAAAACCATAGACACACGGTGGGACTGAGTTTGGGGGAGAATCTGATGCTCCAAACAACTGATGAAAATCTATTCCTTCATGTCTTGGGTTAGGAAGTTGGCATCCCTAGTAGTAGGTCCCACAATGGGGATTTATGGAAAGTCATTTATTAAAGAAGGGCTCCCAGAAAAACCCTGCAACAGAGTGTACGAAGCAGAATAGAGAAGAGGAAGAAACTAAGAAAATATGGGATTTTAGACAGAGCTCCAGCATCAGCCCGATCGCTGAAACATGAATTCTATCTCAGGATTTGTCCTTGCTGGAGGTGCAGGAATTGGGTTTTTATGTCTGAGAATCAAATCAGTTATTGGCTAAGGGCTCTGCCGGTAATGTCCTAGGAAATCCCTATCTCTGCACTTGGCAGAGTGGCTCTAGCCAAGGTCAGTATTGGCGGAGAAACAAGGATGGAACCTGGAGATCGCACAGACAAGACAGAAGGGATCTGAGGGGACCTGAACAGGGCGAGCATAGTGTCTACTGCTCTTTAAAATAGTTTTCTCTTAGTAGGATACAATGCTATAGAAAGAACCAGTTGGAATCTACCAGAAGGGTAAAGTGGGCCAGAGACAGGAAGGTCTCCTGAGGCTCCTAGGACATTTAAAAATAAAATCAATCCCCTTTCCAATAAAATAATTCTTTAAAATAGGAGAGCTGGAACTGAGGCTAGAGTGCTTAGAGATATATTCTAGTTTTCTTCATTTTCTTCAATGGTATAGAAATAAAATAACTTTGGCACACTAGCATATTACACAAATATGATTTCATTAATGTGGGCTTTATAAGCTCTGAGAAGGTTTGATATAATTCAGAGGGCAAGGGGAGGCTATGAGGAGAATATACTTCTTTTTTTTTTTTAAGATTTTATTTATTTATTTGACAGAGACCACAAGTAGGCAGAGAGGCAGGCAGAGAGAGAGAGGGGGAAGCAGGCTCCCTGCTGAGCAGAGATCCCGATGTGGGGCTCGATCCCAGGACCTTGGGATCATGACCTGAGCCGAAGGCAGAGGCTTTAACCCACTGAGCCACCCAGGTGCCCTGAGAATATATTTCTTGAGTTGAGCCTGAGCCCTTGCTATGATGATCCTGCCAGTTTGCTGACTGTATATCTAGCTACTAGAAAAGACGATACTCAGGATAAGTGTGTAAGTGCAAATGTGGGATTTGTCTTCAGGGTTATGAGGTAAAGTTGACAAATAAAAATTGTATTATATTTAAAGTAGACAACTTGATGTTTCAATATATGTGTACTTTGTGAAGTGATCGCCACAGTCCAGCTAATAAACATATCCATTAATCTATTACTTCACATAGCTTTCTTTTCCCCTCTCTTTCTATTCCTCCCTTCCTTTCTTCCTTCTTTCCTTCTTCTTCTCCTCCTTCTCCTTCTTTTGTGTGGTAAAAATCTATTTCTTAGATTTCAAGTATACAAATGTTCCTTGGCTGCTGCCAGCACCAAGTGAGGGAAAGACAAGTCTGGAATTTAAGGCTTCATAAGAATGAAGATATAAAAATGAAATACCAGTAGGAGTTGTGATTCAGTGTAGATGTGATTAATAATGCATATTAGAGTAAGTTGCAGATTAAAATGTTTAAAAGATCATCTTCTTTGGAATGACCAATGATAATTTTAAACTGATCAAAGTTGGCCCTTCCAATCATATATCAACTAGAAATTCTTTGGTTCAAAGAATAGAAAACCCAACATATGATGGATAAATAAATAGGATAGCATGGTGGTTAAAGCAAAAGTTCTGGATACAGATATTATAGATTCAAATGTTAGGTAGTAAACTTAAGCAAGTTAATTTCCTTGTGTGTCAGTTTCCTCATCTAAAAATGGGGGGAGGGGCACCTGGGTGGCTCAGTGGGTTAAGCCTCTGCCTTCGGCTCAGGTCATGATCCCAGGGTCCTGGGATGGAGCCCCACATCAGGCTCTCTGCTCAGCGGGGAGCCTGTTTCCTCCTCTCTCTCTGCCTGCCTCTCTGACTACTTGTGATCTCTGTCAAATAAATAAATAAATATTATAAATAATTTATAAATTTATAAATAAATATAAATATTTATAAATAAATAAAATCTTCAAAAAAAAAGAAAAAGAAAAAGGAAAAAATAAAAATAATGATAGGATCTACTTTATATTCAGTTCTAAGAATTAAACTTAACATATGCAAAGTATCTGAAATATACATGTTCACAAAAGGGTACCTGAAATGTAGTAACTAATATATAAGTAAATAAATTTTCTTTTGAGGTTACAGAAATGAGACATAAAGATGGCTTTATTGTCATGGATTTTTGTTTATTAATCCTTAGAGTAAGTTACCAGAGGAAATAGATATTTTGTTTATTTCCCAACAGCCTAGGTGTTATTTATAGGAGAGGGATAATCAATTCTGTGCCTATTCATTTTTCATGCAAGTGGAACACTACCTGTTTTTCTTTACGTTTTTGCACTATGTTTTAAAGAAAATTTAAATTTCTTTCCATATATGCGCATCTAGGTATCCCTTATGTTTTTAAAAATCAGTATAGTGTCTCATTATATGCCATCATTTATTTTACACTTTCCATACTGATGAACATTTGGCTTGTTTACAAACAACAATGCAGTGAATAGTTTTATAGATCTTTGGATATTTATATGAATATATTTGGAAGGTAAAATTAAGAGATAAGCATTTGATGTAGACTTACCCTGTGGAGGTCTTTATAGCAAAGATTAAGAAGGATTCAGGAAGATGAGAAAAATAGTGGAGAATGTTAAAACTAGACATTTACATATATCCTACATGATTTTGAACACTCTTTAGTTAGATCTAACTAAAATGTGTATTAAAAACTGGAACTGAATATCTTAAATTCCATTTGACTGATGCCATACAAAAAATCTACTGTCAACAAGCTCAGTCTGTGTTTAAAGAGTTTTTTTTTTAAATCAGTTTTTTAGAGCCAAGCTTTTCTATGAGCAGACAAGCAAGAATCAGTAGATGTACAATGAAAGAAGCAAAATAATTAGAAAATAAAAATTTAGAGGAAACAGGGACTATGCAGAGAGAAGAAAACCTCCAAAATCCTGTAAAAAATATTTCCAGAGAGATTCATTTAACAAATATTTGAGCATTTACTGTGTGCCAAGCACCAAGTACTCAGTTGTTTGTAGAACAGACCAAAAATTTAGCCTTTGTGATTCTTAGAAATTATTGTATCAAAAAACAAGAAGAGGGGCACCTGGGAGGCTCAGTCATTTAAGCATTTTCCTTCAGCTCAGGTCAGGATCTTAGAGCGCCTGGATCAGGATCGAGTGCCATATTGGGCTCCCTGTTCAGCGGGGAGTCTACTTCTCCCTCTCCCTCTGTCTCTCCCCCTGCTCTTTCTCTTTCTTTTGCTCACTCTTTCTCTATCAAATAAATAAAACCTTTCAAAAAAAAATAAAGAAACAGGAATGGATCCTACAGAAAAGGAATATTCAGAGAACAAAAAAGAACTCATGGAAAATAAAAGTATAACAATAAAATATTCAGGAGTAAGACTGAAGAATAAAGTCAAAGATGCCTCTCAGAAAGTAGAGAAAAAAGAGCAAAGAAAGGACTGGACATCTTATTGGACTATGCCAAGTAACTTAACACCCAAATAGTAGAAGTTCTAAAAGAAAACAGAGAAAGGAATAATTTAAAAAATTCTCCAGGGAGTAAGAAATGGATTTATCAGATTGAATGAATCTTTTGAATGCTTGACACACTGCATGAATATTGACTCAAACCAAATGATGTTAGTATGCAATTTCAGAAGATAAGGACAAAAAGAAGATTCTAAAAACCTTCCAGAGACAAGACCATAGATTTTACACACATGATCAAGATCTGAAAGCAATAAACATCTCAAAACAATACACAAAGACAGAAGACAGCAAAACAATGACTTCATAATCCTGTGTGAAAATGAATTTCCATTTAGACATTTTTCAATTAAGTGTGGAGATAGAATAAGGATAGTTTTAATAGAGACGCGTTGTTTCAAAAATTTACTGTCTTTCAGAAAGTTACTGGAGGATATATTTCACTAGTAGCAGGGAGTTTACAAAGGAACAAGTGAGACATAAGACCCATCAATAAACTAATGACAAATTTTGAGGAGGCAGCTGTTTGGCTGACCAATCAGATTGGAGCGAGATAGAATTTTCCACAGGAAACATCTTCAGAAAATGAAGAATACCTCCTGTTTTTAAGTGAACAGAGAAGAGATTAACAGCCCAGTGAGAGAGAATTTGGGGATGGATTAATATAAACGTAAAAAAATTCACACAACAGACAAAATAACAAAACAAATATTAATTCTATTTAAAAAAAAGTTGTGGATGAAGGAAAAAATAACCCATATACTGCAAGGCCCATCTATGAGTAGCATTTATAGAACTAGAACACCATTACTTCATTACAAATGGAGTAATCTGGAATACAGACAGTGTCCTAGACTGGCCAGTGGATGTTCAGATGTTTGAAGTCAGTTCTCAACTGACTTTGAATTTCAAGTTTATGAGTTGGTCAGATGGACTGAAAAATATATGGCTACAGTATTTTGCTGCATCTCAGCAAGGGGCTGACCATGCTGCTTGCTTTGACACATAAAATGTAGTATAAGTAATATTGTACAGGTTTTTGAACCTAGAACTCAAAAAGTCTTGCAGCTGTCACCTTCACCCCATTGGAACCTTGAGACTGCCATGCTATGAGGAAGCTCAACCAAGCCTCTTTGAGGAAAAGAGTACATTGAGAGAAAAACCCTGCCAACCCAACTGCCCCAGCTGAGCCCAACCCCAACCAAAACACCAAATGAACCAAATGAACCCCATGAGAAAGCTCAACTTAGATCAGAAGAGCCATCCAACCAACCCCCGGAGTTATGAAAAACAATAAACTGCTGTTGTTTCACACTATTAAATTTTCAGCCATATTTCTGAGCAATGACAGATAATCAAAAGAGTATATAGTATTTATTTGTTACTTCTGCTAAAACTACTTCTGTTTCTGGCCCAATGTTATCAGCCTTACCCTAAATGCTTGTAACTGTTGCTTTTTCTAAGACACTAAGTATCACCATGATTCAAATTTGTTGTTACATTTGAATGCTTTCGTGTCTCTTTCTGACATAAATTCAGTACGTATGATGTGTTGTGCTTCTTTGTACATATGATCTCCCCTCGTCTTCATTTCTGGACATTACATCGTTCATCACTTGACTTCGTGATCCTCCAACTAGGACACTTACCTCAGGACTCTTAGTCTTGAAGACACGATTCCCTCTCTCTGGAATAGTTTCCCTTCCTAATCAGCCCATCAAATGCTTTACATAGACATACTGTAATACTGTTATTGCCCTGCAAAGTTTAAAATCCATGCTGTGAGATCTCCTGTGACCAGGTCTTACTCAGAGACTCAAAACTCCTTCACCTCATCTTCCAGCAGAGTCTGTGTTCTGATGCCATGGTTCCACACTTAACTGGAAAGCCTCCACTCTCTCCCGAACACAAGCACAGTGGCTGCTCTCACTGTTTTCTTGTTGTATTAGTTTTGAGGCTTGTGAAACCGTGAGCTTGGGAAGGTTTTCACCTGCTCTCCACGTTTGTTCAGCCACAAAATCACCTTCAGCACATTCCTGAGCTGACACTGCTGTTGACATATTGAGGCTCGTGTCCCAGGGTACATGCAGTAAAGACCAGTCAATACCTCTGCCACGTGCTCCGCAAGACATTGTCTTCCTGAAACCTGGGAAAGTTCTAGATCAATCTTGTGCAGATTTGTTACAGAGCTGTTATAGTTTTTCTTTATGACCTTTTGGTATTCCCTTGTTGCTTTTAGAGACATTCAGTTAGATTCAACTGTTTTTCTGATTCTTACATTTCTCCCTTTCCTAGGTAGGTAGAATTGGCGTTATTCGCTAGATTTGAATGTCTTGTTCTTTCCTTTCTCTCCTTTGTTTTTTGGCTCAGACTTCATTTTCTTACATAGTCATCTAGATTTTGCCTTATTGGCATCTGCCATAGAAATATGTAATTTATGGGACCACTTAAAAGTCTCCAGTATTCAAACAAATTGTGTCCCTCTTTATTCCTTACAAGTCAGATCATCTCACCCAGGAGATATTCTTCTTCAGGCAAAATTCAGGTCAGGCATGGACTCTAGTATGGTTCTGCCCAGTTTTCAGTAGGATGTCTCATCTTGCCTGTGCTTCCTTTGGATTTGAAATGTCCAGAGTTCCTGGCACATATTCCTTCAAAACACAGGCAGTACTTGCTGGCCTGCTGACAATTACTATCACTCTGAACAGTCATTCACCAGATCATTCTTGAGTTTCTATAGCAATCTTACAGTTTTGGTTTTTTTTTTTCAATAGGTACAAATTTTCTATATTGAAGCTGTCTGCTGTAACTGTCCTAGTCTTCAAGGGGGCTTTCCAAGTGTGCTGACTTTGACCCTGCAACCGCTTTAATTGAACTATGAGACTCAAGGTCAGTAATTTCTCAAGTCCTATTCTTTGAAAGGCAGTCACTTTAACCTACTCTTTAAGATATGGCATCCCTTCTTCTATTAGAAGTTCTTGTTGGACCCTAGTTACCCTTTGTGAATGACTGAAATGATTCCTCTATATATTCTCTCTAAACGAAATGAAATCTGAAAACTTCCTTTTCTGTTTTTTTTTAAGACTTAAAAAAAAAATATGTTTATTTATTTATGGGGGGATGGAGGGACAGGGGGAGAGAGAGAGAGAATCCTGAAGCAGAATCTTTGCTGAGCTCAGAGTCTGATTCAGAGCTCGGATCTCGCAACCTTGAGATTATGACGTGAGCTGAAATCAAGAGTCAGACTCACTGCGCCAACCCGGTGATCCCCCCCTTTGCTTTTTTTGTATCTGGTTCTTACAGTCTTGAAGATCTAATGTCATTCTCCCCTTCAAATCTCTCTAGAATATCCTCTATGGTCTTAACGTTAAAGAATGTTTTCTGGGGGGCCTGGGTGGCTCAGTGGGTTAAGGTTCTGCCTTCAGCTCAGGTCATGATCTCAGGGTCCTGGGATCGAGCCCCGCATCGGGCTCTCTGCTCAGCAAGAAGCCTACTTCCCCCTTCTCTCTCTGCCTGCATCTCTGACTACCTGTGAGCTCTTTCTGTGTTAAATAAGTAAATAAAATCTTTTTTTAAAAAAATAAAGAATTCTGAGCGCCTGGGTGGCTCAGTGGATTAAGCCGCTGCCTTCAGCTCAGGTCATGATCTCAGGGTCCTGGGGTCAAGTCCCGCATCGGGCTCTCTGCTCAGCAGGGAGCCTGCTTCCCTCTCTCTCTCTCTCTGCCTGCCTCTCTGTCTACTGTGATCTCTCTCTCTGTCAAATAAATAAATAAATAAAATCTTTTAAAAAAATAAAAAATTTAAAAAAAATAAATAAAATAAAGAATTCTTTTTCTTCCTCAAGTTTAATTTTTTGCCTTCCTTGCTTTATTTTTAGTCTACTCTTGCTTCTTTCTGAGTATATGTCTGAAGCCTAATTTTTTTAAACCAATTCTTGGGCACTGCAATTCCAGGAAACATGTGGCTGCAGGCATAGACCCTTACTTTGCAAAAAGTTCAGTGAACACTTTCTCGGATTCCAACAAAGAAGAAAGGATATCGTCTTTATGGGGAGGAATGACATAATTTTACTTATTTTTTCATGATTACTAAAATTGGCCACATTAATATGAATAAAATCACACTTAGGGCCTCTCCAGTGTGCAGGTCAAAATGGTCAGAATTCATGTAATGAACAAAACCACAGCCTTCGAGAGCCACTGAGTGACGGCCGTGGAGGGTACACATGTGCAAGCATGTGGACAAGGACCATGAATCAAAGATGTTAGCTCTTCCTTTGCCAAGAATGCAGTTGAAGACAACACAAAGGAGGGGATTTCAGGCAGCTGATGCAGCACCGTCTGTTCAGGCCTGGCACCAATGATTTAAAGTCTGAAATTCACTACTGGGGCCCACTTGGAACCCGGCGGCATGTGCTGTGCGAAGTCCTCCCTGAAAGCCTGACTGAAAAGCAGCACAAATGGCCAACATTTCTCTCCCTATTAATGCTCAAAAGGAACGAATCCACTTTCTGTCTCTATGGCAGTCCAAGTCAAAATAGAGCTTATGGTCAAGCTACGGCTGCTTGCCTTCTAAAGCCCACGCAGCAGACATCTGCCAAGGCCATTATGGCCCATTTTGCTAAGATACAGTCAGTTGCCTGAGGATAAAGCCACCTTACACTGTGATGACCTGTCAAGGTCAAAAGAACCATGTAGCCTGCACACAAAAAATGCCAAGTCTTAAAGCCACTTGCCTAAATCATGTCAGTTTAAAGTCAACTCCACAACCTTAAAAGTATGTCAAATAGCACAGTTTTGACCATCATCTAAGTTTAAAAAAAAAAAAAAAGAAAAAAGAAAAGGTGGTTCAGTAAATCACCACCCAAATCTTAAGTTCGGGTTATATGACCAGAAGACTAAGAGCAGGGCACAATACGTTCGCTAACAGCCACAGATCCCAAAAGGAAGTCCAGAGATGCCAGACCAAGCATGCTTGGTTCCTCTCCTCTGCATCTCTAAAAAGCTAAGTCATTCCTCCCTCCCAAGAGGCCTAGAATTTTATTTGAGGGCAATCATACTACATCATCAGTTCTGTACTGGGAGCCATCTTGCCCCAGTGGCAATGGCTGGAGAAATTTTTGGCTGTCAAAATCAGAGGGGTGTTGCCGGCATCTGGAGGACAAGGGCCAGAGATGCTACAATGCACAAGAAAGCTCCTACGACAGAACCTTACCGGGCTCAAGGAGACAGTGGTGCAAGGTTGAGAACAACCTCTCCTTACAGAAGTACAAATGTTGGGAAATAATACTTCTTCTTCACACTCAGATTCACGGCCTCCCTAAAACTCCACATGAGGGAGGTGGACAGAACATTCCCCAGGACAGCAGAGTGCGGGTAGAAGGGTAGAAGATACTAGAGAAGAAAATTATAAACATCCTTTTCAAAATGATGTGCGTGTATTTGGAATTGTTAACTATCTATAGAGCAGTACTTTAGGGGACTTCATTGTAATATTGTCTTTTTTATTTATATTTAAATGTTTCTACAATGGTTAATTAATATTTCTTTAGTGCTACATTTTAAGAAGGAAATCACTTCCTTTACTTGAGACATCCGGCCTGAGGCCAAGTCAAGGGAAAAAGAAGATATCCTATGACATGATTCTCAGTTCTTAGAAACACCAGGGGGCCTGTGTCCCCTAGTTGCAATATTGCAAAGAAGTAGTGTTCAGATTCTGACAGTCCTGCTGGGAATAGAGAAGAACTTATTACAATTATTATTATTTATCTTTCAAGTGGCAACAGAACTCTCACTGCTCTGCAGAATATAAAGGAACAGATGACTTGGCAAATTCTTCATCACAAGTTCCCTGACGCCTGCATTCTCCTCTTTTGTGTTGCATAACGGGGGAAGACAGAGTTGCTTGACTCTTAACGTATTATTAACTCTAAATCACGTCTGAAAGGAGCCCTGTGAGGAGGATTTAGATAACGACACATCAAAGAAAAAAAACACAGTCTAAAAATATTTGGCTTTAAATCTCATTCACAAGGTGCCAAGTATTATTTTCCTTGACATGCTCTCTCGCTTTTGCAAAACCGTAATCACAATAATTTCCCAATCATATTCCATGGGGAACAGGGTGGGGATTTCGGGACCCAGCTGGCAAATTGATAGAAACTGATGAAAGTCCAGTTCAGAGAACTCTCGAATCATAAAATTCTAGAGTGAAAAGACAGCTGTGATCATCCAAATGAACTTCCCTGTTTTGAGAAACACGGAAACTGAGGGTCAAAAATGGAGGTATACCTTGCTGAAGGTCACATAATATGTTAATAGAAAAGCGAGATGTTCTAACTCCAGGACCAGTCCTGTCTCCACTCTGTGACACTTTCTCATCTACTGCTGTATCCTTCCATCAAATATTTATTGAACATCCATTATATGCCTTCCTCTGCGTTCATGTTCATTCAACAGTGAAGCACAGATCTCTTACGGAGCTAACAGTTGCGGAAGAGGAAGGACTTGTGTATCGGTGATTCTAAGAACAGACGGTAGGTGATACACGCCCTAAAAGAGATCCAGGCACTAAAATTGAAAACCGGAGAATGAAATTCAAACTTCTCTAGAAACAGACAGTTGACGTAAACAAGTGAATCGCTGTGTGCGATTGAAGGGATTCGTGACGACCAGAGCCAACAGGGACTCCAGAACAGTGAGACATCAGTCAGCTCTAGCTAATCATCACCAAAAAGGAATGCGGGCCCATTTTTCCCCCCAAGAGACACTAAGCATCTCAATTTTTATGTAAAATGGTCATGTTTGTAAGTTATGTGGATGAAATAAAATTGTTTTCTAATCACGAATTTTGTACATGCCTCGTCAGGAAGGAAGGACTGATCTGGAGAAGAGAAAAAAAGGGATAGACCCCTCAGAAAGGAGCTGACAGGTTTGGGGACGAGATGGCCAGTAGACCGATGTCAAATACTATGCAGGTTGGCAGCTGACCTCGTGCAGCAATCTCTCTCCTTAGAATCCTGTTGTGTTCCAGATTGATTGCTTTGGTTTCGTTTTAAAGTAAGGCAATTCTTTTCTTTTTTCTTTTTTTAAAAATTCTATTTATTTATTTGACAGAGAGAGAAATCACAAGTAGGCAGAGCAGCAGGCGGCAGTTGGGGGGGGGGGGGATGTAGTGGGGGAGAAAGCAAACTCCCCGCTGAGCAGAGAGCCTGATGCGGGGCTCGATCCCAGGACCCTGAGATCATGACCTGAGCCAAAGGCAAAGGCTTAACCCACTGAGCCACCCAGG